>NC_087345.1:87344187-87969187 GCF_030014295.1 Loxodonta africana
GCTGTCCTGCTCACATGTCCAGTACTCCTCTCCCCAGCCTCTGCAGGATTAATGTAAGACCACTTTCCCAGAGAACCTGATATGGTATCAGAGGTCCAGACACTGCAGTGAGAAAGCCTGAGGTTATGTCTCAGGAAGGGCTTCTCAATGAACATACAGGTAGGTAGACCCCAGAATAGAGGCTTTCCCTTATGGGGGTGGTGGGCAGGAGGGCAGGGGAAAGGTCCTAAGAAGAAAGAGCACCCATCATAGCTCCCAAAATTCCTACACCAAATATGGTGTTCCCTCACATTAAGGAAGGAGGAGGGACGGAACAACGTCCACAGAGCCTGCTGCAGACCTTCCCCCACAAACAGCTAAGACCTCTGATAATCTGGCCCTAGACTAGCTGAGGCACTGATTGATTCCACCGTTAGCCAGCTCCATCCCCCCTGTCCCAGGGGACCTTCTCCTGCCAGTGGAATCACAGCATCTTTCACTCATAGACTCTGATGCACAGTCTCAGAACAATCCAGGATCCCAAAGTGTTGCATTAGAAAGAGCCCTTAAAGGTCCAGCTTTGGGCCTAATGCAAGGCTCTCCTGGGCAGCCTTTGCTTGGGTACCTCCAGCAGCAGAGATCTCCTTACCTCACAAGGCACCCAGGCCTGCGTGGCTCCAACTGTAAGAGCATTCTTCCTCTCACCCAGCCCAAATCTGCCTCCCTCTAACTTACATCACTAGTTCAGCCTGGTGGAGCAGCCCAGATAAGCCAGTTCTTGTTTCCATGTGACAACCTTTGAAACATCTGAAGACAATTATCATTCTAATAATAAATGCTACCATTTAAGGAGCACTTACCAGGCTCTGTGCTGATTTGGTGTATATTAGCTCATTCAATACTTGCAACATCTCTAGCATGCGGGAATTATTGTTCCCATTCCATGGGTAATAAAATAAACTCAGAGAAGTAAAGCAACTGGGCATTGCAAAAATCAGGATTTGCTCCAAGGCCAGTCTGACTCCAAAGCCCATGCCCCGCCCCCCTCTGTTATACCAGGCTCACGACACTCCTGAGTCTTCTTTTCTCTCAGCTTCTTGTTGGTGGTGGCGGTTGCCTTCATCAAGTACGTTCTGATTCATGGTGACCTCTGTGTGTTACAGAGTAGAACTGCTCCGTAGGGTTTTTTTTGGCTATAATCTTAATGGAGGAATCCCTGGGTGGTACAAATAGTTAAGTACTCAACTACTAGATGAAGGTTGGCGATTCGAGCCTACCCACAGGCTCCTCAGAAGACAAGCTTGGCAACCTGCTTCCAAAAGGTCACAGCCTGGAAAACCCTATGGAGAAGTCCTACTCTGCTCAAATAGGGTCCCCATGAGTCAGAACTGAATCAATGACAACTAACAACAACAATCTTAATGGAAGCAGATGGCCAGGGCTTTTCTTCTGCCGTACCACTGGGTGGGTTCGGACTGCCTACCTTAGGGTAGCAGTTGAGCACAAATCGTTTCCACCACCTACGGACCTTTCCCTCAGATCAACAACCACAAATCCTTCAATCATTTTTTCTCTGAGAAGCTCAAGGCTCCCTCTGCCCACTTTCTCTGATAACCTCCAAGTTCAATAAAATTCTTGCAGCCACATAGCCTCAGTCCCTCTTCCTGGAGTCTGGGGAGCAGAAAACAAAGCTCTGCCTCTGCTGATAGCAGACAATGGCATCTTCTCAAAGCTCCTCCACTGGGCCTCCTCAGTCCTCAAACACAACCCTGACAACCCCAACAGTTTCTCTTATCCTTTGCCTCCCTCATCGCCCTTCAGCTTCCATGACTCCTGGGAATTTATCAGCCAATCTCCTCCTTATTCTCATACCTCTACTTCCCCAAAATCCTGCTCACCCTTTAAAAAAATCAAATTCCGATTCCCCTTCCTCTGTGAGGTTTTCTCCAGTTCCTTCAGGCATGAGTTATTCCTTCCTCGGTGCTCCCAGGCACATTTCAACCTCTACAGCGGCAGTTACTATTTTGTAGTTCACTACATCGTTCACTTGCCTCCGTGCTAGGCTGGGCTTCACCGGGGCAGAAAGTATGGCTTTAATTTCTGTGCCCATTACAATATAGGTATTTAGTAAGTTTCTTACTGTCCAGTGGAGACTAATTTATTTTTGATACTTCAACTGGAAGAACAGTGGTTAGAATGCAGAAAGCCAGGAAGCAGGGCCAACATTAGGAAACGGGAGGTGGAGGAATGCAATACCATGACAGGTGAGCCCTCTGAGTGGCCCAGCACCTGGGTGGCACCTGGCCCTTGGGGAAAACAAGAGAACGAAATAACCTGGCTCCAAATAGTCCAAGAACGGAAACAGGGTTTGAAGCAGGATCTGCTGCCCTCTGGTGGCCATCCCACCTCTGAGCCGTTTGTTTTCTGTCCTTTCCTTCCTGGACAGAGACAAGTTATCCAAACAGACTAAGAGCCTGACCTCCCTCTCCTTTAACAATCTTAACTGCCCCAGTTGCTTTTGTAATAGGATATTAAAATTAGAGTTTCAATTAGGCACCAAGACACAATAGGTGAAATTTCAAAGTGAGGTGCCAAGTCATCAAATGAAGAATTTCAAAGGAATCTTAGCATGGAGAAAAGGGAGGATTTTGTGAGGAGTAAATGTAGGGAGAAAGCTGTGCTGTGAGTCCCAACCTCACCCTCCCATGGAAGAGGAGAGGGGACTCCCCCAAACTTCAGCAAACCTAGTGGGATGCTGGTACAAGTTACCCCAAGAACTGAATATGTGATATGGAGCCTAGACTTGGAGACAGTGTCCTGGGGTCTGGGTGCCACCAGGAAGTTTAGAAGGAGAGAGAAGGACTGAGGATCTGCCATGTGGCAGCCTGGCAGGAGCTGCTGCTCTGTGACAACATGGGCCCCCAGGATTTACCCAGGAAGGGACAAGCTGTGGGCCCCTGGCAGAGGGACAGCCTGCCTCCCAGTGATCCATCTTGAGTTCTGTCCAATAGGGCTGCCTCAAGAGACAAAGGGGCCCCAGCAGCAGGACACTGACCTGAGAAAGGAGCCTCAAGCTCCTGGGGATAGCCTGGCAGGGAAGCTCAGAGGAACCAGGAAAGCACCCAAGAAAGAACAGTCACCGGGGAGCACAGAGGCTGAGGACATACCAGCTGATGATGTAAGAACAGTTGTACATTTCCTCTCTAGTGAGAGGGACCGTGCAGGGGAGAGGGAGCAGAACATGGCAGACAAATAGCACAGAAGCTGGCCACTGGCCCCTTTCCCACCACAAGCTTCCAATTGAAGCAGGGCCCAGTGGGCTGGAGAAGACTGGCATTAAGCAGTTTTAGGTTTTGATTCATCTATTGGCCTGGTTGTTCTAATTTCTGAATTAGACTGTCTCTTAACTGAGAGTGAGCAGAAAAGTCAGGAGGCTTTCCACCTAGGTAAAAAAAAAAAAAAAAATTTTTTTTTCTTTTTTTTTTACCTAGGGGGCAAGGAAGAAAATGAGACCTGCACACCTACCCCACTCCTGTAAAGGAACAGTGGGAAACAAAGTATCATGAGATTATACTCATGGTGTATCCAAAACGCAACTTTATTTTATTATTATATGACAAGTTGTGGTTGTTCATCAGGGAGGTTACACAGCCCCCTCTAACGGGACTAACTAAATCCCAGGGGCCCAAGATTTTTCCTTCAAAATGCCATCACCCTTCACTTCCTCCAGTCTAGGACACTGCTGCTCCCTCCCCTTGCCCTCTTTACCACCCTCCCTTTCTAGGCTTCCCAGACCCAGCCTCACTCCAGGGGCCTGAACAAGCCCATCACTTCTTGGGAGGGGAGAAGCCCAGTGCCACAGGCCTCCTGGGCCAGCTCCAGCACAGCCCCCTGGCACTGGCATCCTGGAGTATTCACCATCTCCCTGCCCAGAACCACTCTTACCCTCTCACCCCAATCCCTCCAACAGAAGCAGCCACCAATGGCCAATGTCTAGCAAGAGGAATGACAAGGCTTGGGCTGAGGCCCAGTGTCCTCTGCCAAGTATGAGAGAAGTGAAGGAGGAAGGTGGGTCTGTAACTTTCAAATGACCCGCCTTCATCCAATCTCCCCCGCTGAGCAGCCCCAGGAGAAAACCAGGCATCTGCTCCACCAGCCACCGCCTACCAACAACAACACACCCAGAGCCCAAGGGGGCCCTTCCCCTCCCGCTCCTGGTAACCTTACCCTCCTCCTACCCTGCAGCTAGGGAATTTTCCATCCCCCCTCCCAAGCCAAGTCATTAGATTTAATCATTAACAGGGTGGGTGAGCATCCATGCTGATGGGGACACAGCTGGACCAAGAACAGCTGACTTGACAAGGATGGGGAGGAGCAGGATCTGACTGAAAAGAGGCAGGGGGTGTCCTCCTGCAAACAACCCCCTACAATTCTGAAAGCTGCTATGAAATGAGGGGCATCAAGGAAATCCTCATTTCTTCATCCCAGCTTTTTCAAGAGTCAAAGGAGAAATCATTTGTTAAGATGAACTCCTCACTGCAGGCAGTCTCCTGGTTACAAACATCCGACTTATGTACAACTCGTACCAAGCCGGCAAAGCTTATTATATTAAAAACTCAAGGTACACACAATGGTTCATGGAGCCCTGGCGGTGCACTGGTTAAGTGTTCAACTGCTAACCAAATGGTCGGCAGTTTGAATCCACCAGCCGCTCCTTGGAAACCCTATGGGGCAGTTCTACTCTGTCCTATGGGGGTCCCTATGAGTTGGAATCAACTCGACGGCAACGGGTTTGGTTTTTGGATTTTCTGACAAAGGTTCATAAAAAAACAGGTGCTACTTTGTGACGTGCATCAAAACATTATTGTTATTATTACTGTATTATTACATTATAGATGTTTGAGTGTATCTGGAAGCGTTTCTTTAATGTTTTTTATGCATAGAAAGCTACACTGTATACGAACCGCACCTAACTGTTCCAACTTACATACAAATTCAACTTAAAACAGATTAAGGATCAGAACTTGTTAGTAATCCAGGGACTGCCTGTGTTCATTTCCATCAATCAAATGCTTAATAGGTGCCAGGAACTAAACTAGGCACTTTATAAACATTACCTCATCCCATCTTGCACTCTAATAATAGAAGTTATCTATTATTAACCCAGTTTTACAGCTGAGGAAACTGAGACTCAGAGAAGTTAAGCAACTTGCCAAAGGTCACAGAGCTACTAAGTTGCAGAACTGGGATTTAAAACTAAGCAGCCTGCTCCAGAGTCTGCGTGTTTAACCACCATGCAGGAAGAGCTGGTGTGGGAGGGGGAACACCGGGGTCTGAGTAATCTGAGTTCACCTTCCTCCTTCCTCGATGCCTCTCATTCTACAGAAGCTTGTACTACCATTTTGATAGTATTTATCACTTATAATTACTTGGTCACTCCACCACCACCCTGGGCCTTGCTAGGCTATGAACTGCCAGTGAACAGGCTATATCTGCTTTGTGCTCCACTGTATCCCCAGTCATGGCGGCCCCACGTAACAGAGAAGAACTGCTCCATAGGGTTTTCTTGGCTATAATCATCACAGAAGCAGTTCACCAGGCCTTTCTTCCACAGAGCCATTGGGTGAGTTTGAACTGCTGACCTTAAGGTTAGCAGCCAATAGCAAACCATTTGCACCACCCAGGGACACGTGGGATTGCCATGAGTCCAAATTGACTCAACACCAACGGATTTGGTTTTTTTAGCACCCTCGGGCAAAATATCCGGCATATATGAATACCCAGTAAGTATTTGTTGAATCAATTCAACCTGTTAGAGGGTTAGAAGCGGTAGGGGCTAGATAGGCGTTAGCTAGGGATTGGGCCTTCTGGACTGTTGTTGATTACAGGGTTAAAAGTATCTCAAGACAACAACAGATACATGGACCAATGGAACAGAATTGAGAATCCAGACATAAATCCATCCACATAATAAGCAGTTGATATTTGACAAAGGCCCCAAAACAGTTAAATGGAGAAAAGACAGTCTTTTTAACAAATGGTGCTGGCATAACTGGATACCCACCTGCAAAAAAATGAAACAAGACCCATACCTCACTCCATGTACAAAAACTAACTCAAAATGGATCAAAGACCTAAATATAAAATCTAAAATGATAAAGATCATGGAAGAAAAAAACAGGGACAATGCTAGGAGCCCTAATACCTGGCATAAACAGTATACAAAACATTATAAAGAATGTAGAAGAAAAACTAGATAACAGGGAGCTCCTAAAAATCAAACACCTATGCTCATCCAAAGACTTCACCAAAAGAGTAAAAAGATTACCTACAGACTGGGAAAGTGTTTAGCTATGACATTTCTGATCGGCGCCTGATCTCTAAAATCTACATGATACAGCAAAAACTCAGCTGCAAAAAGACAAATAACCCAATTAAAAAATGGGCAAGAGATATGAATAGACACTTCACTAAAGAAGATATTCAGGTAGCTAACAGATACATGAGGAAATGTTCACAATCATTAGCCATTAGAGATATGCAGATCAAAACTACAATGAGATTTCATCTCACTCCAAGGCTGGCATTAATCCAAAAAACACAAAATGATAAATGTTGGAGAGGCTGTGGAGAGATTGGAACACTTATACACTGCTGGTGGGAATGTAAAATAGTACAACCACTTTGGAAATTGATCTGGCGCTTCCTTAGAGAGCTAGAAATGGAACTACCATACGATCCAGCAATCCCACTCCTTGGAATATATCCTAGAGAAATAAGAGCCTTTACACGAACAGATATATGCACACCCATGTTTATTGCAGCACTGTTTACAATAGCAAAAACATGGAAACAACCAAGGTGACCATCAACAGATGAATGGATAAATTATGGTATATTCACACAATGGAATACTAGCATCGATAAAGAATAGTGAGGAATCTGTGAAACATTTCATAACATGGAGGAACCTGGAAGGCATTATGCTCAGCGAAATTAGTCAGTTGCAAAAGGGCAAATATTGTATAAGACCACTATTATAAGAACTTGAGAAATAGTTTAAACTGAGAAGAAAACATTCTTTCGTACTTACGAGACGGGGGAGGGAGGGTGGGAGAGGGGCATTCACTAATTAGATAGTAGATAAGAACTACTTTAGGTGAAGGGAAAGACAGCACACAATACAGGGGAGGTCAGCACAATTGGACTAAACCAAAAGCAAAGAAGTTTCCTGAATAAACTGAATGCTTCGAAGGCCAGTGTAGCAGGGGCAGGGGTCTGGGGACCATAGTTTCAGGGGACATCTAAGTCAATTGGCATAATAAAGTCTGTTAAGAAGACATTCTGCATCCCACTTTGAAGAGTGGCGTCTGGGGTCTTAAACGCTAGCAAGCAGCATCAATTGGTCTCAACCCACCTGGATCAAAGGAGAATGAAGAACAGCAAGGACATAAGGCGATTACGAGCCCAGGAGACAGAAAGGGCCACATGAACCAGAGACTACATCATCCTGAGACCAGAAGAACTAGATGGTGCCCGGCTACAACCGATGACAGCCCTGACAGGGAACACAACAGAGAATCCCTGAGGGAGCAGGAGAGCAGTGGGATGCAGACCCCAATAAGACCAGACTTAATGGTCTGACTGAGACTAGAACGACCCCGGTGGTCATGGCCCCCAGACCTTCTGTTGGCCCAGGACAGGAACCATTCCCGAAGCCAACTCTTCAGACATGGATTGGACTAGACGATGGGTTGGAGAGGGATGCTGGTGAGGAGTGATCTTCTTGGATCAGGTGGACACTTGAGACTGTGTTGGCATCTCCTGCCTGGAGGGGAGATGAGAGGGTGGAGGGGGTTAGAAGCTGGCAAAATGGACACAAAAAGAGAGAGAGAGCAGGGAGAGGGCAGGCTGTCTCATTAGGGGGAGAGTAATTGGGAGTGTGTAGCAAGGTGTATATGGGTTTTTGTGTGAGAGTGACTTGATTTGTAAACTTTCACTTAAAGCACAATAAAAATTATTTTAAAAAAAAGTATCTCAAGAGGTCATCTGATCCATGCCTCATCTTCAGGTTCAGCATCACCCTGCCATAGACACTAAGACTGGTTTATTGGGAAAAGCACTGGCCTGGGTTCCAGTCCTTGGGACAGCTGCTTTCTCTCTCCTGGCCTCAGTTTCCCCTCTCTAGCTCAAGGGGGTTGAGTTAGCTGATCTCTAAGTCTCTTCCACCTCTGCCCGTTTGTGGTTCGAGAAGAGGCAAAGCACTTTGGAAACGAGCATCCCCTCTGCTTGAATCACCAGCTCTGGCCCCATTCCCAAGAGTGCAGCTGCAGGGAGATGCGCACCCAAGCCTGGCAGGATTGTAATGACGGCTCTTTCGCAGGCAAACCAGGATTTACACAGTTGGGGGAGGGTGGGCCTTCCAAATCCTTCCCTGAGACAGGACATATCTACTCCAGTGCTGCCGCTGGGGCTCACAAGCAGCTGGGGAAACTCCTCTTGCAGAGAGGCCTTCTGGGTGGGTTTTCTCACCCCACAGGCACTGCTCCTCCGTTCCAGACAAAGCCTGACCTCCCTCCTCCTTCTCAAGGCAGGACTCTCAATCATTTCCAAAAGAGCAAAGTCACCCCAAAGGAGAAAGACTTACTCCTCCCCAGTGAGGACTTTAAATCATATGCCACAAGCTCTGAGAGGATTCCAAAAGAGCTTCCAGAAATGTTTGGGAAACTGCAGCATCACTGATTTGAGCATATAGCTTCCCAGGGGGATCACTTAGATGGGGTCGTTTCTCCTTTGGGTGTACAAAATCAGCCTCTGGCCTTACCCCAGAGCTGTGTGTGAGAGGACATGTGCTTGCATCCTGCATTCAAGAAGCCACTGCCAGGTGGGGGAAATGCAAAGATAAAGATAAGGTCCCTGACTCCTGGCTTCTAACTCTGGTTCTGAGACTTCCTGGCTGCGTGGCTGGAGCACAAGGAACTCAGAATGACAGGGTGTTAGAACACAGTCTCTGTTTCCCTCATTTTACAGATGAGAAAACTGAGCCCAGTGAGGAAAGTGACTGCTTCAGAGTCATCCAGAGAGTTGGTGACAGAGAAGGAATTGACGTCTGACCTGAATGGAGTCCCAGTGGAGCCCAGGTGGTCCATCCAATGGAGCATTACCTCTCTCCACCACCCTACCCTTGAAAAGTAAGATAAAGATACAAATACCTCCCCCCCTTCCTCCTGGGTGGTTGTCAGGATCCAGGAATTAATGCACTGGGAGGCCAGCGGGGGTGAGGAGAGTAGACAAATAAAGGCAGAAAGCGCTGAGAGCAACAAAGGGCAGCCCCATTAACACAGAGGCCAGCGGACAGCAAGGGAGGACGGGAGCTGTTAAGTGACTGCATCACCAAGTCACATTCCTGCCACCTTAAATATTTCATGGACCCAGAAGTGCACCTATGTAGAACAGCTGCTGCTCCTCTAGCCAGGCTGTGACTGCAGCAGGACCAGGAGCTCTCGCGCACGCACGCACACGAGCACACCTAACACACGCACAAACACGCATGCCACAGGACAGCCTCTAACTCTTGCTCATTCTAGAAAGCGTTCCAAGAGCAGGCCTGGGGCCCTCTGCACCTCCCCAGCCCCGTCACAATGAGCAGCCCACGCCTTCTTACACCCACAAGCCTATAAGCACGTACAGCCCCCGACCCAGGTCTGGGCGTAAAGGTCAAAACGACATACACACACCTTCACCCACAGACCCATTCCAGTTCACATGGAGACACCAGCACCCAAGGCTGCACCCAGCCACACTCCACCTCTCTACTACCCACAGTGCTACTCCCACCTGCCCCCAGCCTCCTCTCCAGCAGCCAATACCAGGAGGCTGTCGCTCTTCCCTCTCCCTGCTTTCTCTTCCTCTGCCTCCACCCCAGCACCAGCTGCTCCCAGGACCCCTCTTCCTGGGAAGCCTCTCATCAGCCATCTCTCCAGAGCGTGAGCTCCCTTGGCCCCTCTCTTTACCTGTAGCTTTGGGGAGGAAGGGGTCTGAGAAGGCCGCATGGGGATGGGTGAGACTTGGGGAGGAATTTCCATGACCATACTAATTTTTGAGGGGAAAGGGCCATATGAAGGAGGCCTAGGCAAATTGGAGAGCTGGAATGGGATGGAGGGTAGTCTTCTTATGAGAGTCCTAATGCTGCTGTCCTGCTAGGAGGTAACAAGACAATAATAACAGCAGCTATCAATTAATTGAGGGCCTTCTACATGACAGGTATCTTACCTCATAGTACTCAACCCTATGAAGTAGGGATTATTCTACTCATTTTACAAATTAGGAAATCAAGTCTCAGCGAAGGGACCCTGAGGCTCCAGAGACACGGATGTAAGAATCATCTATTTGGAGGATACTCTGGACCCTGTTCTGTATGCATGTGGTTGGGAAGGAGAGCGAGTGGAGAGGACGCCAGATCAAGCAACTGGGCCCCAGTGGGCCCTGTGTCCCCCACCCTACTCTTATTCTCTCTACTTCAGTGCCTTCACACCCTCTCCCTCCACTGTCACTTCTGCTGGCGGGGGAGGGGGAGAGGGCTGAGAGGGAGTGGCCCTGCTACACTAAAGAGAGAGCAAAGAGGTATTGCAGGTGCAGGCTGGGCACAGGTGGTCATTCCTGGAGTCCCAATAACAGGAAAATAAGGACCAGTCAAAGGGCAAATCGAGCTCCAGCTGACCAGAGCCTTCAGGGCCCACTGAGTCCCTATGTCCCCAGCCTCGCCCTGAGAAAACTGAGCTGGGCCTGACAGGTGTAAAGAGATATGGCTGATGGGGGAGGGCAGGGGAGGTTATTTTGGGAGGTAAGAGGGGAAGGGGCCATGTGAAATCCAGGCCAGGGAAGAACTGCCCAGGAGAGGAGGCAACTGAGTGTTGAGGCTGACCTCTTAGAGGAGAGGATGAGAATGATCACAGAGTCCCCAGGGAACTAGGCATAAATCTATATGGAACTTGCCAGATGCTAAAGAAACATCTCCTGGCCTCTGCCCCATCCTCAGCACTCCCAGTCCCTCGTTCTCCCCACCCCAGCCCTTTTCCCCCTTCTCTCCTCCCACCAGATGCATCAAACCCTGCCCCTCCCCAGCACCCCAGCACCTCCCCTCCCTCTGCCCAGTGCTCCCCAGTCCCTGGCACGATGCCCACCAGCTCCTATGAATATCCTTCTATCTCCCTCACTTGCTAATATTGATTGACACGTTGGTGCCCACACCAAACAAGTTCTTCACATTGTCTAACCTGCATCTCTTCAGTTACAACAGATCTTTTTCATTATTCTGCCTATAGTGGAATTAGAAACCAACACCATCTGTAAACAAGCCACCGGCCAAGGGAGTGTCCCTCTCCACCCCAGAGCATTCTCCCCCTGCGGGCCTTTCACCTACTTCAGGATCCCCGTAATTTAGCAAGCAGAAAGAGAAACCTATTTCACAAGCATTATTGGCTCCCCACTCCCATTGCTCGTTCCGCCGAGTCCCAGACGATCCTCTCTCCCAGCCCTCCGCCCGCTCTGCATTTCAAGACAGACGCTCCGGCCTCTGCGGACTGTCGAGATCTTCAGGTCCACCTCCCTGCCGCTGAGTGCACAGAGGCGGTGCTCACAGCCTGCATCTTCCCGCCAAGTTTTCACCTCCGCTCTGTTATCCTCTTAAGGGAAAGTTCCTTTCCATGTCTAACCGTAATCTTTCCTGCTGCATGACTAAATCCCCTTTCCTTCTTTTCTTTAAGAGACAAACTCCTTTAAGATGATAAACGAAATCTTCCTCTCGCGTTTGCCGCCACCCTCCCTCCCCCCTCCCTCCCTTCCTCCACAGCGCCCCTCCTCCACCCTCCTAGCCCCTGTATCTGCCCTAGCTTGAAGAAGTTCTTCGTAGCCGCTCCCCTCCCACACTCCCTGCCCAGAACTCCGAGGATACCTGGGTACGGTTACCGCACCTGCAGTCCACTACGACTTGGACTCGGCCACGCCCCGGCTCGCTTGCCCGCAGGACTGTGACCCCCGCGGCCGCCGGCGCAGCCACGACGGGGTTAAGGTTCCGGGCTGGGGGAGGGAGAGGGGGGTCGGGAGGGGCGGGTGCGGAGCCAATCAGCGGCCGCAGAGTCCCCGGAGCCGGGAGCCCGGAGCGCCGAGCAGGGAGCCGAGCGCGTCGGGCTGGGGCCGGGGCCGGAGCGCAGCGGAGAGGGAGCGCGCCCGCCCCAGCCCCGAGTCCTGCCGACTTCCCTCCAGCCGCAGCGCCGGCCCAGAGGCCGCCGCCCCAGCCATGGAGGAAGACAACAGCCCCCGGAAGATCCAGTTCACGGTCCCGCTCCTGGAGCCGCACCTTGACCCCGAGGCGGCAGAGCAGGTGAGGAGCAAGGCGGGGCGGCAGAGGACTCTGCTAGCTAAGGACGGGGGACCCCTGGACTGGGGGGACCCAGGATCGCTGCCCAATCCTCCCTTAGCAGTGCGTCCCTTTGAGGGAGAACGGGCTCAGTTTGGTGGTCCTCCATCCCCTCCCCCACCATCGGAGCAACATCCTCCATCTGGGCTTCTTCGAAACCGACAGAAGGATGAGCGCCTCCACTCCATGCCTGTCCCCGCCAGAGTCGTCCTCCCCAGCGCTGGGGAGAGGGCCGGCCTGAGGACACGACCCCTCCCCCCTTCGCTAATCTTGCATTCTCCACCCAGTCAAGCCCCACCAGAGTTTATGAGCTCGGGTCGGGGCGCTGAGGGGTACAAGCAGCAGTGCAGGAGAGGGGTAAGTAATGGATGGAGCCTGGTGCTGTACGAGTTGGAAGAGAAGAAACAGCTCTCCCTGTCCCCTCCCTAACAGGGGCGCACCTTGGCGAGGCTCCAGAGAGTGGTAACAAGAAAAGGGACTGAGGAAAATTGAAAGGGCTGGGGCTTTGGGAAGGGGGTGATCGAGTCTGGACACCCGGCTCCGTATTCCCAACTCCTGCCCTTTGGGGTGGAGATTAGGGGTGGAATGGAGAAAGTGGGGCTGAGAGACCAGAAGAAGAGGCTTCCTAGGGCCTGGGGTCCAAGCTAAGCAATATTCAAGCGAGCAGCACTGTGCCGGGCTTGGCTCAAAGGGTGGGAGTCCACGGCCCTGGCCCAGCCTCCTGGCCTGGCCTATTTTTAGCTCTGAGCGGCCTGGCAGAGGCGGCAGTGTATCAGAGTGTGAGCGAGTGTGTGTCTCAGTGAAAGTGAGCATGTGTGTGGAGCGGGTGACCACCCGTGATCATTACTACTGCCTGTTGGCCAAATATTTGCTCATTGCTCCATCTCTTTTTGTATTCTCTACCATTTGCCAAGACATCCCCATTCCTAAAGCATTTCCCACAAGGTCAGTTCTCTGTCTCCCCCAACCAGCTGTCAGGTTGGGCCTCCCCACCTGAAGAAACTCTGACCTGCTGGAATGGGCTGGAGAGAGTGTTCTTTTTGTTGTTCCAGCTGTTTGGTAGAGTAAGGTCTAGATGTGCAGGGAGAGGGTAGGTACACACTCCCTCTATAACTTTGGGTTACCAGAGTGGCACTGGGGGTCAGGTGCCTGTGTCTCCATCCTCTCCCTGGCCTAGGTGAGCCACATCTCTAGGTCTCTAAGGTGTGACGGCAGGAGGGATTGTGGTGAGACCTCGAAAACCTCCTGGGGGTGGGGAGTGGGGATGGAGAGACAATGGCAGGGAGAGGGTTCCCTTGGAAAGGCTCTTATGCCTGGAGGCAGGAGACTAGCTAACATAACCTCCCATTACCACAGAGTCAGTTCTGACTCATGGTGACCCTACGTGTATAGAACAGAACCATACTCCACAGAGTTCTCAAAGCTCTGACCTTTTGGAAGCAGGTTGCCTCTGGGTGGGTTTGAACTGCCGACCTTTTGGTTAGTTGTAGAGCACTTAACCATTTGTGCACCGAAGAACTCCAAATAACTGGATAACCTCAGACCCAGGAAAAAGGGCCCAGGAGTGTGGGCTCTGGGGGTTGGGGTGAGGCTCCAAGCAGAACTGCCTCCCACTGGCACAGACAGGTCTCGTGGCTGACACCTGCATCTGTTTGGTGTTTGGGGACACAGCTGTCGATGTGTGTTGGGAGAGGAAGGGGCTGGCCAGCTGATTGAGGGATCTGTGGGACAGAGAAGGAGCATGAAGCAGTGCTAAGGAGCCAGAAGGAGAAATGTGGCTGGGACTTAGGACTGCTTTTCTCTAATCTTCAGAAATCTGCATCTCCTAGGCGTGAAATTCTACCTGCAGTCTAATGTCAGCCCTTCCTGCTGTGTTACCAAGTGTGTAGGCAGAAATCTCCAGGTTTGGCAGGGGCTCAGGCCAAGATGGGAGGGTGGAAGTGTTTGGAAACTCTGAGTTATATGGCAGAGCGGCGGGGGTGGAGAGGTGCCCACAGCTATCATATCCTTGGCATGACTGATTTGGAAATAAATCAGAGGTGAAAGTATCAGGTGTCCTTGAAAGCCAGGATTCGGGATAGGTGTGAGAAAACGAGACCATCTACTAGCATCCCAGTGGCTCAGATGCTGGGATATGCTTCAAGAAGTTTGACTTTACTCCCTCCTGCTGAGAACATCACAGTTCTCAGGGACTTTTGAGTAGGTAAAAATCTTCTCAAGGCAAGGAAATAGGTTGAGGAAGGGGACCTGTCCACAATCACAGAGCCCTACTGTCTTCTTCCAACACCATGTCTGTCACACTTGCAGTCTCTTTCACAGGCTCCCAACAAAGATATTATCTCAACCAACCCACTCATCCCAACCCCACTCTCTGCCTGCCTCTTCCACAGTCCCCCTGCCCCCCCACCAGGTAGGAAGGCAATAGAGAGGAGGGGTCCTCTCCTAGTAAAAGGATGACCCCCACCCCACATACATGAAACATGTCCACGTGCCAGCATCCAGCCCATTTGCATCAGGAATAGCTAGAGACGAACTCACAGCCAATGTTCATGCAATACATGTGTACACACACACATACTTGCACAGAGAGAGAGAGAGGACTGGTACTGCCAGGGACCTTGAAATGTCACTGAAAACAGATGCTACAGGATTCTGGGAAAGAGATGCCTGACCCCCACATACTCCAATTCAAGGCATTCTGTTTCTTCTTTCGGGAGAGTTCCCCTCTCAGACTAACATTAGCCCCCCACCCCACCCTTGATGTAGCTGATACCCACTTTCTAGGCGTAGAGAAGGGCAGGTGTCTGGCTTCCTCCCACCCCAGCAGTGATGATACTAAATAATGGAGACTGAAAGATGAGGATTTGATCATTCAGTGTCCTCACCCTACTTCTCTCAGCCCTGGGTAATTTTAGCCCCTTTTCCAGCCCCATTATCCTTCCCTCCCCTACTGCTGCCCTAGAGAGAGCTGCAGGGGCCCCAGCCTCTTCCATCCCCTCATTTCCAATCCTCTAAAAGTCTTCAATGGCGTAGTGGTTAAGTGCTACGGCTGCTAACCAAGAGGTTGGCAGTTCGAATCCACCAGGCGCTCCTTGGAAACTCTATGGGGCAGTTCTGCTCTGTCCTATGAGGTCGCTATGAGTCGGAATCGACTCAACGGCAGTGGGTTTTGTTTTTTTTTTAAAGTCTTCAAACTCTGGTGGCTTAGTGGCTAAGTGCTACAGCTGCTAACCAAAGGGTTGGCAGTTCAGATCCACCAGGCGCTCCTTGGAAACTCTATGGGGCAGTTATACTCTGTCCTATAGGGTCACTGTGAGTCAGAATTGACTCGATGGCAATGGATTTAGGTTTTTTTTTTTTTAAGCCTTCAGAGAAAGTAAAAAAACTAGGTGTCCCAAGAGTCCTTGGACTGACTTCAACAGCAATAAACTTTATTGGCAGCATGGCAAAAGAACAGCAGCCAATCTGCTCTTATATGTTAATTTCTTGAATGGGACAGGGAGTCCAGGATAAGATTTTTCCACTGAGCTTTAGACTTTGACCAAGGTCCTGCCCAGGATTCCTCCTCATAGTGTATTTACCACGACAGGGATTCCCCCAGATGCTATTTCCTGATAAACAAGAAAGGCAGCAGGTCCAAGGATAGGGAGGACACCAGGAGGTGAGGGGCACGGGCTGGGGTCAATGATTCTCTCTGCTGTCCTCCTGGGCTGCGTGGGGATTGAGGGGTACTCTCTGCAGGTGCTGGTCCACAAAAGGTTAATGTCTGTTTGGGGAGCGGTCTGGGCAATGGAGGGAGACCTCTGCCCTCTCAGGTTATTTCTGACCATTGATCCGGAATGGACGGAAGGACAGCAGGCCAGAGATCGATGCATTAGAGTAGATACAGCTGCTGAGATGGGGAGCTGGGGCCAGGACCAGGAGGAGAGGGAGGGACAGAACAGGGGATCGAGGGGTAGCTGCAGGGAGTGGGGGTGAACTTCTGTGTCCTCTGGAGGAACTCTCCCCACAGGAGAGGGATGGACCCAAGGATGCCCGCCCTGGACAGTGGGTCCACTGTAATATGGGCATTTTTTTGAGGTGTGTCCAGTGGGCTGGCCTGGATTATGCTGCTGAGTGGTACTGGGTGGGGCTCCACGATAGTGACTGAGATGCTTCCGTATGCATTTGACCTCTTCCCCCTCCCTCCCTCCTTCCTCCAGATTCGGAGGCGCCGCCCCACCCCTGCCACCCTCGTGCTGACCAGTGACCAGTCCTCCCCAGGTAACCCAAAGGATAGGTCCCTGAAGGGAGTGGGGGCTCCTACAGACAGCTGGGTCCCAGTGAGAGAAGGTGGGTGCTAGATAAAAGAAGGGCAGATCTGAGGAGTCCGAAACCTCAATCCTGGAGGCAGAAGAAGAGGCTAATCCTGACTCGATTAGCAGAAGGATTTCTTTTGCTTTTGGAAAGACAGAACAATGCTAGAAAGGGGAGGGAGACCACCTGGTTCCAAAGCCCCCCAGGAACTGGGGTGGTCAAAGGTGTGCTGGTTGCTGCGGCAACAGCCTTTGAGTTTTCTCCAGCAACTGAGATGCTGCTGCCCCCACCCCCCAGAGGCAGTGACAGCTGTGAAGGGGAGAGACCGCCTTTATCAGCTATCTTCATGGCCCCCAGAGAGGAAGGGGAAGGTTAGAAACAGCTCAGGGAGCAGCTGGGATTCTGGTCACTAGGTCTGGGAAGAGAACAAGGTCTCAGAGAACATCACGCAAGCTTGAATGGAAGAGGGATGCTCAGGCTGATAAGATAGACTGGAGTTCAGGATGCCTGGATCTCCAGCTTTCCTCCGAGTACCAAAATGATCGTTATCATCCTGGACCCTGCAGAGGATACATTTGCTGTTCTCTGCCCAGCGTTCCCTCCTATTCAGGGTTCTATTCTGGATCTGGGGTTGGGGTATTGGTTGGAAGGAGAAAAAGATACAGATACTTCAGAGGGAGGAAAAGAGTAGAAGCACCACAAATCCTGTCTCCACGGACCTCCAGGTCTGAAACAAGGATGGAGACCCAGATTGACCACAGCCCCAGAGTCAAGGTCAGGACCAGATGCAACTGGTTAAAGCCAGCTGCAGAGCTGGAGGGGAGCTGGAAGGAAAAGAGGTCTGGGGCAGCCATCAAGGCCAAACTCCTGGGGTCGGAATGGAAGGCACCAGATCAGGAAAAGTGACTGCAGAGTCTCCTTCCCTTGGGAAATCCGGGCTGTGGGGACTCTTCAGGATTTCTTGGCCTCACAACCTTCTTCATTCCCTGTTCTCCTCAGAGATAGATGAAGACCGGATCCCCAACCCACTTCTCAAGGTGAGCCAGCCTTTCCAACTTAGCCCAGCCCAGAAAACCCACAGATTCATTAGGAGATCATCCTCCTACCTCTCTTCACTTCTGTGGGACCTTTTGACTCCCTCTTTTCTGTATCCCCCAAATATGCATGAGTGGATATTCACATGTGCCTCCCCACGCAGCCCCACATCCCGTCTCTTTGATCACCATTGTTGTCTGGGAAAGCAGGAGTTTTCTTCCCCCATTTTCTGAAACCCACACCTACCCCAGTCTCCAATCCAAATTCAGGCAAGTCAGAGGGGGACAGGGAGAAGGGTTGGCACCCACCTGTACTCTTTGTTCTTCACAGTCCACTTTGTCAATGTCTCCACGGCAGCGGAAGAAGGTGACAAGGACCACACCCACAATGAAAGGTTTGGAAGACCCTTTCCATCCCGTTTTCCCCCCAGCTATGTCTGATTTTTTTTTATGTCTGAGGCTGGGGAAGAGACCTGATGACTCCTTTAGAAGAAATCCTTGGGAGGTCATTAAATCTGCCTCTTGTTAAAGTGAAGCTGTTGCTAGACAAACTGGGACTTAAATTCCAACTCTGCCTCCAACTAGCTGTGTGGCCTTGGAGAAATTGCTTAACCTACTGAGCCCTGAGTACTACTTCACTGTGGCAGTTAAATCAAATAATGCGTATGATAGCCAAAGATTGGACAGGCCCATAAAACAAAACAAGACTAAAGGGACACACCAGCCCCGGGTCAAGGACTAGAAGGCAGGAGGGGACAGGAAAGCTGGTAATAGGGAACCCAAGGTTGAGAAGGGAGAATGCTGACATGTCGTGAGGTTGTTAACCAATGTCATAAAACAATATGTGTACTAACTATTTAATGAGAAGGTAGCTTGTTCTGTGAACCTTCATCTAAAGCACAATAAAATAAATAATGTGTGTGAACTCAGCAAGCACAGACCCCAACATATAGAAAATACTCAAATCTTTCTTGAACCTAAACTGAGTGTCTGCTCCCAGCCCCAAGGGACACCATGTATCCCAGCAAGTTAAGATAATCTTTTGCTCTTATAGGCCCTTCCCCTACCTCTCTGTTTCCTTTGAAAAAAATATTTTTATGGTTTAGCTTTACCAATTACTAGTTGCCCTCAAATCGACTCTGAGTCTTGGCAACCCCATGTGTGTCAGGGTAGAACTGTGCTCCATAGGGTTTTCAATGGCTGATTTTTCAGAAATAGATCACCAGGCCTTTCTTCCGAGGCACCTCTGAGTGGATGTGAACCTCCAATTTTTTGGTGAGCAGCAGAGCATGTTAGCTGTTTGCAACATCCAGTATCTCCAGTCTAGCTTTAGTCCCTCTTTATTGCCTAGCTAATGCCTTCCCCTTTTCAGATCTCAGAAGATGGGAAAGTCAATCAAACACCTGGCAATGTGTGATGACCCTTTAGTGGGCTATTGAATTTGGGGATCCACAGGGCTGATTCTGGCAGTCATGGTCAATACTTCCTCCCTTTCTCTGTCCCCAGAGCTGCAGATGATGGTTGAACATCACCTGGGGCAACAGCAGCAGGGAGAGGAGCCTGAGGGAGCTGCAGAGAGCACAGGGCCTCAGGAGTCCTGCCCACCTGGGATCACAGGCACAGAAGCAGAGTCAAGGCTGAGCACCTCTGGGACAGCACCAAGTATGTTCAGGCTGGGGAGGGACCCAGGCATCCCATTCCCCAGCCGAGGAGGAGGCAGGCCTCATCCATTGTGGGGTTTGGAGCCTGGGAGAAGTCTAATAGTGTCCAGAAACTATGTTGAGAATATGGGTATATTTGCATGTATCTGTGTCTCTTCCCTTGTCCTTACAAAAGAACACGGTTCCCCCTGACTTGAACTTCAGGGCTCCCTATTGTAGCTGTATTAGGGGAGCCCACTATAATGAAAACAACACTCATAGGCTAAAATCCTGGCTCTGCCACTTTACCAGCCAAGCAACCTGGAGCAACTTACTTAACCTCAGTGTATACAATGGTAGTGATGGTGCCTATTTCATTAGGCTGTTTGTGAAAATTACATGAGATTGGTTCTTAGCCCAGCACCTGACACAAAGAAAGTATGCAATAAATGGAAGCTGGTGGTGGTGGTGGTAATACATGTCCACAGTCCCTTATCCCGATGTATTTCAGAATGCAGAATTTTCTTGACTTTAGGAAAGTGATAGAGTGCATATACCATATATTACATAATACCCGCCACAGAGTACCCTGTAATCAAACACATGAGTATTTCTGCAAGCAAATGAATGGTCCAACTAAGTGGGATAAAGACAATAAATAGCCTATCAGTTCATGTCAGTAGCCACACATAGTATTTGTACCCAAATGAAAAAAAAAAAAAATTGGTGAACCTATAGTAGTAATTGTAATCAGAGAGAACCCAGTTAGTCTTGCCCCATTGCACCCAGCTTGGTCTTGGGCCTCTCTCAGGGTCATTAGGGTATAGCACGAGGTGAGCAGAAACAGCCCCTTCTCTACAAGGCCTCCCTGAATGCTGCTCTCCCTCCCCTACCCGCTTTCCCTCCTTAGAGCCTGCAGGAGCCATCCCTAAGACTCAGGAGAGGGCCAGTGAGGAACCCAGCACAGAGGAGCCCTCCACCCATACACAACCATCGGATTCCCAGGGAACCAACTTGGTAAGACCCCAGGGTGGTCTGCCTGGTCTACAGGAGAGAAGGCTGTGTGGATGGAGCAGGGGGGCTAGTATTTGGAGTATGGGAAAAGGAGAACAAAGGACCAGCTTCTGTCGCTGAAGTTATTCTGTATGGTAAGAGGACTAACTAACCTTGCCTCTGACGGGCAAACAATGCGAAATGAGATTAAGCTGCAGCAGGAGGGATTGAGGTTAGATTTTGTGCAGGACTTCAGGCTCCTGGAATGGATGATGAAAGCAGGCCAAGGGTTTTTTTGATAAAGGGCATTTGGAACCCAAAGGGGGTTCCTCACCTGCCCAGGCTGGGTGAGCAGTGGCCCTATCTGGAGGTGGAGACATTGATGAAATAACCTCCTGAGTTTTGATTTTACTGTCCTGACTCCCCCTGCAGAGATTGGACAAGGGGACAGAGACATACATCAGACATCAGAACAACCTTCCCAGCAGTTAGATGCTTGATGAATGGGATGGTTGGCCAGACCAGTAGGGGAAAGAACAAGATGATCCTCCCAAACCCTCTGGCCTCTTGCTCACCTTCTCTTTCTGTCCCCTTCCCACACAACAGGTCTGAGAGTGAAGGAGGTATCCTGGAATCAAGACTACAGTTTGGGAAGGCATGGACACTGGATTTGTTTCTTATTTCTTCACTTTTGGGGAAAATTTCTTGTTTTTAAAATGTGATAAATTTGGTGTTAGGTCCTTGGCACTTGCCTTCTTTCCCGATTTGAAGAATCCTATCTCCCCGCACCGTTTTACCACCCTCTCTACAGGTCCCCACCCTCCTGCCCAGCTGCTTCTAGGAAGCAGGAAATAGGGAAGCATGGGGCCAGATCTTGAGGAGGGAGTTCTCTAAGCCTGCCTGTACTTGCTGGGGAGAGAGATAGGGGTCAGATAGGTGGGAGGGCTGACTTTCATGGTGTTAAAAGACAGGTGGCCCCAGGTTCCCATTTATTTATTGAGGAAGAGATATGGCCATCTCGCAGCGCTGCTTGCTGCTGGAATACTTGGCGCCCTAAGGCCTGTGCCCTCTCTAGCTGTGACTGTGCTGTGGGTGCCATCTGCTGGACGAAACAGAGAATTGCACCCTGGCGCTTGGTCCAAGGGAAGAGGGGGAGGTTGTGTCGTGCAGATGCCTCTTTGCTTGTTCTCCAGAGCTGCCGCTGCCTTAGTTTTGGATTCTCAAGCTTTGGGATGTGTTCCCTCCTCCAGCTATGAGGAGACCACCTCCCCTTATTCCAACCCAAAAGCTCACACTATTAGCAAAAATGGATTGAGAACAGAGTAGCTGTTAAAGAGGTCATTGCTCCACCTTGTCCTAGACACCGAGGAAAACTTAAAACTTCCACAGATCCCACAGCCAGCCTCTCCTGCCCGCTGCTTTTGATTTTTCCAGATGGTGGAGGGGAGAAGTGGACACTTCTTAGGGGTGAAAGCCTGGGTTTAATGGAAGAGGAAAGGCAAGACCACTGAAGAAGCGATGAGGTAGAGGAAAAAAAGCAGAGCCTCCGAAGTGTAAGGTCCTTCTGCCGGGCACCTACTGTGTGACCTTGGGCAAGACCTCATCCCTCTGGGCTTCAGCTTGCCCACCTATATCACAGGGAGCATGCCTCACCAGGTGTTACCAAGCTTTAAACAGAGCACATATATGAAGGCGCTGGGTGAACTTTCACCCCAGTGAATACTACACACAGTCAGGCCAGGTCTCCCTTCTTTATTGATCTCTGGCTATAGCAGGGGTCTGGGAGACCAAGGGCAGGGGTGAGTCACATGCGTCTCTGCCCCACTTGGGGTGGGGTGGGAGGGACAAATGTCAGGGATCATGGATATGGACATCACACAAACAGGGCCCACTGTACAAATGTGTGGTTGGTATTTACAAGAAAGGAGGAGGGCAATCACCTGGATTTGGGCCTTTCCTGGGGCAAGGTGGGGGTGAGGAGGAACCTGAGGAGAAGAAGGGGCAGTGGACCTGGCTAGGCTCCATTCAGAGGACAAGACAGCAACAGCCCTGAGCCCCTCCCCCATCAGCCTTCCACCAGCCACTCCCCATTTGTCCCAGAGGAGGGGCCTCTTGGTGCCTGCTTCTGGGCCAGTTCAAGGGGCTGGAGGAGAAGAGGGACCCTCTCTGTTAGCAACCCCGAATTACTGGATTATACCTCACCCTCCCCACTGCACCTTTGACCCCAAACCAGCTGGTCTCCTGCCTGTGCTCATAAGATGCATCCTGAAGGTGCTTTGCTGGGAAGACCTCAAAGCACTTTACAGACATTGGTCGGATAGGAGCCACCCAGCCCTGGTAGGGAGAGGAAGGAGGCAAAGAGCTCAGGACTCAGCCAGGGCAGGTGACAAGTCCCAGGGACTCAGACCAGTCCCAAGCTCTTAAGGAACCCGGAGAAGGACTCCCCTCAGCCCCTGGTCCCAATGGCTCCTCTCTTCCCCAGTCTCTATTTTCAGAATGGGAGAGAGGGAAGATTGCAGAGCGTTGGGCTGGGGACAGGGCTGAAGCAGTGCAGGTCTGGGGTAAAGTGGTTGTCCCCCATTCCTAGGCCCCAGAAAGGTACCATGCCCTGAAGGAGCCCACTCCCCTCCCCACATGTAAGAGCTCTGAAAACCCCCAGCTTTCTGTTCTATTCCAGCCTGTCCCAGGGGAGAAGGGGGACCCAGACCTGCCAGCTAAGATCTGGGGTGGGGGGCTGAGGGAACCCCCAAAATGTATTGCTTAGAAACTTGGAGGCAAAAAGGAAGGGGGAGGGCCAGGGGGGCTGGCAACTCTGACCCTCCCCCCAGGCCCTGGGAAACCTCTAGGAAGCTCCCCCCTCCCAGCCAGACAATTGACCAAGGGGGAGTCCAGAGGAAGGGGGATGGGCACAGTGACCACTGGGAGCCTGAAGTTCCCCAGTCTTGCTGCCGGGAGATTAAAGTGCGCCCTAATGGGTATCAGGTGGGGAGGTGCCCTTCCCCCAACCCCACAATCTCTGGCATTTGGCCTTCAGGTGGGTTATCTGTTCCACGACCTCTGGAATCCCTTGGAGCAGATGGGGGAGCCGGTCCCGATGGATGGTGCTGATGACTTTAGACTTAATGAGGACCTGGGAAAGATGGAGACACCTCAGTGCTCTACTCTTTGCTTTTCTCTCCAATCTGACCTACCTTCTCTAAGTCCGGCTGGATCCCCACTCAGTCCCATGTACAGTTGTGTGAAAAATGCCCTGCAGAAGAGTGCCCAGCCAGGGATGTGAGAGGGGCTGAAATCCAAGTCATGCTCAGCTGACCTCACTGGGCCTTCTACCCTGGGCAGGTTCCTTTTTCCTAACTCCCACCAACATGCTGTACAGTCTGGCTGTAGTCTTGCTTAGGCCTCATCCTATTCTGCTATTGTTCTAAGAAGCTACTCCTTTCTTCCTGCAGGGACTGTGAGGCAGGAGAGGGTGGGAGGACTTCCCTACTTCCCACTCATGCCTAGGTTCAGCTCTGGGTCTTCACTTCCTCTACTTTCCTGCCTAGAAAGGAGAGAGACCTCACATCCACTGGACCCCAGAAGTGACCCTTTAAGGAGACCATGTTGGGCACTCAGCTCTCAAGACTCTCCCCACCTCCTCCCTTCACCATGACATGCTCACCTGGGCCACCCCACTAGGGCTAGTCCAGATTCCCATTCTGATTGTGTTCATCTTCCACAGGGGAGGACAGGGCCTCCTCCTCCTCACATGGGGACAACTCATCAATGGACATCTGGTTGGTGATACCTGCAGAGGGGCATGAAGGAAGTTGGGGCCAGACCAAGAAGTATTTTCCTCAGAACCCAAGAAGTATGTGGAGAAAAGTAAGGGATTCTCAACCATCTCCTTGCCTTCAAGCTGAGCTCCACTCAGCCTTTCCCCACTTGAGGAGAGCCTATCCAGCCTTGCTAAAACTCACAGTCCTTAACCTCTGGGAAAAAGATTTCCCATCTAGGACCACCAAGTTGCCCAAATCTAGAGGGACACCATTCACATAGACCACAGTGTACATGAGGTCCCTTGAGTTGTAGAATATGGCTGTCCCTATCCTCTCTCCAAAGAGCCCCAGTGGCACAATGGTTAAGCACTTGGCTGCTAACCAAAAGGTTGGCAGTTGGAACCTACCCGCCACTCCACAGGGGAAAGATGTGGCAATCTCTTTCCATAAAGATTTTAGTCTTGGGAACCCTATAGGGCAGTTCAACTCCATCCTACAGGGTCACATGAGTTGTAATTGACTTGGTGGCAATGAGTTATCCTCTCTCCAAACCCCATTCTAGAACAGTCCAGGCAACTCCGCCAGTCTTTCCTGTGATCTATCTTTAGTCTGATCAGCTCCATTCCCCACTCTAGGACTCAAATGGGTTGTTCCAGAGGCTTAAGGAAAATGGATCTGCTCTTGCTCCATTAGTACCCGCCTCCAAGATCTCACACCACCCACAATGGTACCCACCACTTGCTGCCCGTTCCTTCCATTTTTGCTTGTTCTCCTGAATGTGCTTGGTCCAAGTGGAGCGGAAGCTGACCACGTCAGGATTGGGCTCTCCCACTTCCACATCCAGAGAAGGCTGGCGCCACTGGAAGCTAGAATCAGGAACCCCCCACACCTCCGGAAGTGAGGCCCAGCCCACTGCAGAACCACCTTCATAGCCCTCAGAGGGGAAGGGAGAGGATGGAAGACCAGGAGCAGGCTTATGGAGCCTAGTCGTCATCCTCTTTTCCCTCTACTAGGTACACCCCAAGATCTTGTCCTTCTCCCCCCAGTTTCTCCCCTCCATCTCCACACCTTCCCTCCTGGTAAAAGGATAATAAAAACAAGGTTAGTAGAAAGGCAATAAAGATGGAGCTAAAGGAATAGACAAAAATGGAAGGATGGGTGAAGGGAAACACAGGTGCAGGCTACACCCTTCTGGTCCCATCCTGTGTGACAAGCAGCAGAGGGACTCCTAAGTTTGGAGTTGCCTGCTCTTCCACTACCCCTGTCATGGATGAACCTCCTCCCTGTGAGTCATTTCTCTCTGTGAGCTAAACTTGCCTCTCCCAGAACCAGGAGACCTGGCCACCCCAGCCACTCTCACCTGGGCTGGTTTTTAGACTTGGAGTCCTCATCTGCCAGGGGCTGCACACTCTTCTCTGCCACATCAGTGAGCACAGAGAACGTGGGCTCCACAATGAAGTCAATGAAACCTACAGTGAAGGAAGCCACAGTGGAGGTCTCTTACCCGAGGGCTGAGAAGAAGTTACAGCTAGCATGGTCGTGACCCTAGCTGCATGTAAAACCGGGTGAAGAGGTGTAACCTGGGGCTGGTATTCTCCCATTGGGGACAGGCTTTAAAATGTCTTTGTGACCCCAGAGAACTCCGCTTTAATCCCCCAACCTCTACCCCCAGGACCCCATGCTCCAGCACAGGTTTGGCTTGATAGAATGGTTTTGGTGCATGAGGACTTGGGGTAATCCTGGCCCAGGCCCAGAAAGCACTCTTTCCCCTCCCTGTAGGAAAGGGCACTCACCAATCTGGGACTGTGCCACGAGAGTGGAAGTGCGATCACAGAGCGGAGAAAAGGGCAGGCCCAGCTCTGCCTCCTTGTCACCCTAGGGGAGAAAGGACAGGGCAGGAAAGCTCCAGAGGATACCTCAGACCTACCAGACCTGGGTGAGGTTGGGGTGGTGAGGGGTTGTTGCGGAGGAGAGGTTTTTCTGTGCCTTTCAGCAGGAAATAAGTGATATACAAATGACATGCAAATTGGTCTTGGCAACTATTGCTAAGCCTTTAGGATAATGAGATTTTATCCAATGGTTTTGGGATCAGGTCTGAAGCTGCAGGTGGCTGAATGAAGGCATAGGGGACTTGGAGAGAAAAAGAGAAAAAGGCTTCCATGGGTAGGGGGTAGGCAAAAATACCACGCTACCTGACGGAAGAATTCCTCCATAAGGGCCTTGGTCCAGCGGCTGTGGACCGACCACTGCTTGGTTGGGTGGCTGATGTCAGCAGCATGGAGCAGTAGAGACAGGGCCTTGGGTTTGTCGATCCTGGTTGAGGCAGGTGGCAAGGAAAGAGATTGATCTTTAGGAAAACCCTGAACCCATTCTCTATCTTCCCCCCACGTGCCCTCTGAGAGCCACACATCGACACCCTTTCACATACTTCAAACACCCTCTGATACTACGTACATACACAAATAAACTTTAAATATATTTATATTTGCAAGAGACAGCACAGGCTAGTGGCGGAAAGCCCAGGCTTAGCAGAGGACCTGGATTTGAATCCCCACCATACCTACTGCACACTAACTATGTGACACTGAGCAAGTTGCTCAAGATTTCCATGTCATTTTCCTCAATCCTAAAATGGAAATAATAACAGAATCTACCACAGAGAGTTATTCAGAGGATTAAATGACAAAAATATATAAGTACTTAGAAGAGTGTCTGGCACATAGTAAGTGCTCAGTAGATGTTACCTAAAATTATTATCCCCCCAACAATAACACACTCTGACACTGTATACACTCCTGCACATAGACCCCATACACAGAGATTGACACAAACCTTCAGGACACACATAGGCCATTCTCTCTTACACACTGTTATATACTCCCACCCACTTTTAAGCAACATTATATGTAATTATAGCATTTGTTCTGTGCTTTCTTTTTACTCCACATGACTCTCCCAACATCCCTAATTAGAGTAGGAACTAGTGGCAAGCTGTTGTGGGGGAAGGCAGATTATTTTGACCATTTCACAGGTAAGGAAGCTGAAGTCCAGAAAGGCTGAATGGATTTCCCAACATTCCAGAGTAAGCCTGTCCTGAAGTTGGGACGAGAACCTCACCTCAGACTCCCAGCCCAAAGCATTCTCCAGCAGACCAGCTGCCTGAGCTGTACAAAAACCCAGGACCACACCACACACACATCACACACACTTACACAGAGATGCATTCAGATACCTGGAGTCAAGAGAGTATCTACATTCAGGTAAAGACCTGGCATACCAATTACCCAATGTGTATGCCCCCAATTCATACACCCCTCACTCTGGCCTGGTTCCAGCCACGCCCCATCCATCGGGTGTCACCTCTCCAGTTGCTGCAAGGCTGTCTTCATGGACTTCACTTGCTGGAAGTGGCAGGACATGTCTGTGGCCAACACCATCTCAATGACCAGGGCACGCAGCTCTCTGAATGGACAGAACCAGAGAAGAGATCGGTCCCCTCAGCACTGCTGGGCAGGAGGTCCAGGAAGTGGGAAGAGAGGGTTGGGGTGTGGGGGTCTCTTAGGGATGTCAAGTCCTGGCTTCTGCTCACACAAACTCATCCCTGGTGAGGTTGATGAAAATGTTCATCTCGTCATCCTGCATCATTCGGAAAACAGAGCTGATGTGGTGATTCTCCAGCACTGAACGATCATTGTACAGGATGGCACATTCTGACCTGCAGAGTCAAAGGCTCTTGTGTCCAGTCTCTGGTAAGGGGGAACTCTGGAAACCTCCTCCACCTCCACTTGGTCCCTCCTGCCCCTGCCACGTCCCCACCCCTCACTTGGTCTGGATGTGGAAGCTGTTGGTAGTGCCTGTGTGCTCGTAGTCATGGATGGCTGCGGCAAAGATGATGGCCAAGACCTCAATCTCCGACAGGCAGTGCTAGTGGAAAAGGATGAGATGAGAGGGCTGACCCTCTACTAGTCACTGCCCAAACACCTCCACACAAGGGAGGCAACTCAACCCGTTCCTTCCATTCTTCAAGGCCAGCTCTTGGGCTAATGCAGCCAACTTTCTCTAGCCCTGGAATGGCCATGGACCCTCCTCTATCCCAACCTGCAACACTCCCACTGCATCACAGCACACATCCCCAGCACTGCCCAGGAGGTTATGGTCACTGGGGAATCCTCTAGTGTTGAGTCAACCCAATTTGACTCTGTAAAGACGTTAGGAAGCCAAAGGAGAAGAATCAAAGAGAAAAATGGAAATGGGAGTACAATCTGGACTACCCAGTTCTGCAGCCATAAGACCCTGAATCACAACAGAGATCTCCAGGGCACCTACCACCATCCCTGTGCGGAGCAAGAAGCAATGGACTGTCTGGGTAACATCAGCTGCATGGATCTGGTTGTGGTAAGGATTCTTGTACTTCCCATAGCCCGTCTCCAAGGCATCCAGGAAAGTCATCAGAAACACAGTGGGAATCTGCAGGAGGAGGGAGGAAATGGAAATAGATCCAGGATCTGCAGGAATGGCAGGAGGCTGAGGACTGAGATCAGCAATGCCACCTTCCTTTAGAAGGCAGCGTGGCACAGAAAGAGAGCACAGGTCCTGCATGCTGGTGAACCTGGGCTCATATCCTGGCTCTACCACCTGCTGACTGTGTGACCTTGGGAAAGTCACATGCCTCAGACGCATTTGCAGAATGAGGATGATACCACCTACCCTGAATTTAATGAGATAAGTACAAGGCACTTAGTAAGTGCCCTCTAGAGAGTAGCTGTAATTATTATTATTTCCCTGGAGGTTTTTAATAAAAGGAAAGCTTCCCTCCTACCTTCCAACCACCTCACCCCACCCTCAAATCCAACATCATGGGACAGGGACTTAGAAGCAGAGGAAAGGATAAGATGACCTGGAGGGAGCCCTTCCAACCAGATATGAAGCACCCCCTCCTCTGAGAAGCCTTCCCTGATCACCTTCCTTCCATATCCACCACACACACCCATGCGTGGGCACACACAACCCACAAGCATCAGGGCCCAGACCTCTTTCCAGCTATTCTCAATTCTGTCCAGGGCTCTGCATATGCCCTTGGGCATGCCTGCCTCCTTCAAAAGGCTCAAGGCTCCCAGGGCAGGGAGGGCAGGGCCAGTGTCTTCATCTGTCCCTGGATCTCCTGAGGCTGGGAGGGGACTAAGGTTCAGGACATGGGGATGCTTCTGTAGAGAGGAGCAATAAAGAACACAGAAGATGCTCCACTCGTCTATCAGACCCTTACAACCCCCACCCCCATCCCTGGAGGGTTGTGCCCCAAATTTAAGGAATTTTAAAGGAATGTTTCCATAACAACTGGCCTTGCTTTTGTGTTGCCATGGCATCCCAAGAGGGAAAGGAAGGGGAGGAGCAGGGGAGGGGTTAGACGCCCAGGAAGAAAATGTGGAGCTTGAGGAGGTCTCTACCACCAGAGAAAACTAAACCAATAAGCACTCCCTCTTTCTCCAAGTGCCTTGAAGCAAGACAGACAGGCTGGGCCACCCCCAACCCCATGCAGCTACTCCTGGGATACCGAAAACCCAGTTGTCATGGGCAAGGAAGCAGAGTTTAGAAGAAGCTGGCATCTGGAATATATCTGATAACCAGTTTGAAGAAACATGAGATGGGAAAAGCCTTAGGAAAAAGAGGATCCTGCTATTTTCTGTCCTGGAGAGGGTAGGATTGGTGGGAAGATAATGAAACTGCAGAAGGACAGGTTTCAGGAAGGCACTGAAGAAAATCCCAACTGAGCATCTCAGGAAGTTTTGAAAATGCTCTTGGGACTGGTAGAAAACAGAGGAGTCAAAGGTCCAGGGAAGGCTCACATGCACAATATAGTCTGTTATAGTTAAGTGGAGGCAGAAGGATGGATGAAATGACCTTCCGAAGGCCATCTGGGAGGGGACTCTACAACTGACCCCTTGACTACCCCTTCTACAGAGCCCTCAGAAAACACTTGTATTCCTTTACCACCAACATCTACTGCCCATCCCCACCTGAGTGCTGACCAAATATCCCTACTGTGACTTTTCCGCCTCCCCGCCCTAGCCTCCCCTTCCAAATGTTTTTTCCATGTAGAAGTGCTTTTTTCCTGACGCTATCCCCCAAATATTGGGTTATCCCCCAAAAGATGCTTCTTCCAGGCACTGGATCTGGAGGGCAATTTAATCCCACATTCTTCTTCCTGGCCAGGCAAGCTGCTTAGCAAATCGAGTTCACACACCCTGACACAGCCCCACCCCAATCCCACCAAGCAGCTGAGAGCAGATCTTCTCTATGACATTCCTAGGACAGAGACCAGAGCTGGGAGAGAGTGGCCAATTTTGTTTTTTCCCTCGAACAGTCTCCTGAGGAAACAAATTGAGAGACTCTAGTCCCAAAGGGCACCAGCTGACAGCATTTGGACTCCAGGCCTCCGTCTCCACAGGCAGAAGGCAAGACAGCTAAAAAGGGGAGGTGAACTGGGTACCATCCTGGAGAGGACAAGTAAGAGAAAAAAAGCAGAGGGGGCAAGAGTAGAATCCCAGGCTACATGGCTTCAGTCCCAGAATCTTCCCTAGAAAGCAGTAAATAAATTTAGAGGTTGGGACAGCAGCAAGAGAAAGGCAGGCCAGACTTTGGCGGGGTGCTTCCCAGATGGGCATTGAGTGAGGAAGCCTACAGAATCTACTTAGTTGGGAATCTTTTAAAAGAGGAATTAATGGGAGTGGAGAATCCTGCCTGGAGACAGAGGTAGGATGATGCCTAACCTTGAAGCGGCTGATGAGGCTATGCCGAGTCAGCAGCTCAAAAACAATGGTCCTCAGGGCGTGGTCATCTGCTGCCCGGTTCAAGGAAAAGACATCAAAGCACCAGAGGTCCAGGTTCTGTGGAGAGACAATGGACTAGGCAGGGAGGCTCTCAAGAGGAGCTTCTCAGCCACAGGAAGGGTTGAAGTTAGACTTCAAGGAGAACTTCCCAATGAGTACAGAGACTTAGAAAACAGGAAAACAAAGAGGTGGTAACATGGGCCTCTTTTTTCCCCAGGTATCTCTCATGATGAGAGATAAGAACATAGGGGTTTGCCTCTGGAACAGGCAAAAGTTGTTTGAGGAACACGGAAATGACAGCTAAAAGGGGGAGGGAAAAATCATGCTATAAACAGAGTCTGGATGTCCCGATGGCTATTCCATTCCTCAACCTTCTCCTCTTTCCCAGAAACCAGGGGTCACCTTGAGACAGTGGAGGACCGCCGTGGAATGGGTGGGGCCCACAGACGTGTACGTTCTCCGGAACATCCTAAGGAAGGATAAGGAAAAGGAGTCCAGGTGTGAAGGTCTGGGGAGTGAGGGTCTGGTCAGGCGGGGGTGTAGGGATGAGCCATGGGCATGTGGACTCATACAGCTGGTGGGACCCTGGAAGACCAGGGTGGCTGCGAAAAAGGGCCACAGCTGAGGCAGGGGGAGCTGAGTGTGGGTGAGCCTCACCGTTCTACGAAGATCCCAGCCTGCACAGCATGCACAATGCTTCGGAACTTGGGCTTTTCCTCTGCTCGGCGGCCTTTGGCCCGGGCTTGCTGGGTGAAGGTGGAGGCCAGCCAGTCCCGTACCTCCGAAGGCACAGCGTCTGACCGCAGCTCCTGCAGCTCATCATCCGTATCCAAGATTTGCCTGAGGCCCCAGAAGTGGAGTCACAGAGGAGAGATAGCAGGCGCTTCTTCAGCCTGGGGACATTAGGCCCAGCCACAACCCATACCTTAGTAACTCTCATGCCAACTCTCTCCTGTCTCTCACTCCCTCTTTCCTTTCTCTTGATTTCTCTTTTTATTTCTGCTTCTCTGTCTAATGCCTCCAATAATGAAACAGGTCACTATGTGAGGTAGTAAGCACCTCAACTCTTCAAGTGTTCAAGCAGGCAAGGCGATACCACCTGTCAAGGAGGCTATAGAGCAGCACCGTCCAATAGAAGTAAAATGCAAGCCACATAAATAATTTTAAATTTTCTTATAGTCACAGTAAAAAGATAAAAACAGGTGAAGTTAATTTTCACGATAAATCTTATTTAACCTAATACATGCAAAATATCATTTCAACGTGGAATCATAAAATATATTAATGAGATAGCTTACATTCTTTTTTTTTTTCCCTCGAAGACTTCAAAATTTTGTGTGTATTTTATACACGCATTCAGTTCAGCTAGCCACATTTCAAGTGATTAATAGCCACCCATGAGTAGTGGCTCCCCCTATTGGGCAGGGCAGCTCTGGAGGGATTTCTGCACTGGGGAGAAGGTGGGGACTAGGTGAGCATTAAGGTTCCTTCCAAATCTAAAACAGGCTTCTCTGGTTCCTGGTATCTGTGTGTCTACCTTTGCATCTCTCTGTCTGTCCCTCTGCTTCTTTATCTCTGCCAACATTTCTAGCTATATAGCTCTTTATAGCTGCTCCTCCCGCTCCCTTTCTTCCTGCTTCTGTCCCTGTCATGTGTCCCTATCTCCAGCTTTCTGTCTTACTCCCCGTTTTCTGGATTCCCAGCGTCACCACTCTCACCGTGTCTCGTCTATATAGACAGCCTCCAGCAGAGAAGCTGTGTATTCCAGGTTTTTCTTCAGCTCCTCGATGTTTACCTCCCCATTCTCCAATTGCTTCACCATGTAGCGCAGCCTGCGGGGAGTGGGCACAGATCTCCTGTTTAGGCACTGCTACCTTGTCATGAGACTAGAAGACCCTCTAATAGGATGCATTTTACAGAGACAGCCTGTCTTCCTTAAATAATAGTGCTAACATTAATAATAATAGCAGCTTATGTGTCTGATCCCAGGTTATTGCCATTGCCTGTATTAAGTTTACCTAACCCCAAAATTTAATTCCAGGTTTTTCTTGACTCTACCACCCTCACCCACCATCTGATCTCTCAACACCTTCCTTTTTCTCGGTGTTTCCTACAAACACTTGTTTAAACTCCCCAGGTCCAGCGGAATTAGGTAAGCCCAGGGGTGATGTTTTGGGGATGATCTATTTCATTGTCTAAAATAACCACACGCTAAAACTGCTTATTTCCCCAATGAAAGAAGGTATTGGGATCAACAGCAACCAAAATAGCACCCAAAATTCCTTCTCTTGGTCATGGTGGGGAGGGCAGTACATGTCCACAGTCCCTCTGTCCCTGGCAGGGACAGCAAAAACAGAACAAAGACCAATCTGAATGCTTTCACACAGCCTCACTCCATGCAGGCAGAGCTAATGGATTATGATTCCAGAATCCATCAGCCAGGACAAGGCAGGATTAACCACTGCCTCCCCATTCCCAGGCCAGAGGACTTCTGCCAAAGGGTTACGTACAGGACCTGTTCCCTGCCTCTGCCCCAGCCACAGCTTCCCCTAGAGCAAGTGGTAGGGGTAGAGCTAGGGAAAGAGAAAGGATCTCATTTACTGGATGCTTCACCTGAAGGGAGAAGCCCTGGTGGTGTAGTGGTTAAGTGCTACGGTTGCTAACCATAGGGTCTGCAGTTTGAATCCGCCAGGCGCTCCTTGGAAACTCTATGGGGCAGTTCTCTGTCCTATAGGATCGCTATGAGTCAGAATCGACTTGATGGCACTGGGTTTGGCTTTGGTTTGGTTTTGCCTGAAGGGATGAGCCTCTCATATTCTGTACTTGTGAATTCTAGGCTTGGGGTCAGTGATTAACTGAGAAGCTTCTTAGAAGTCTGGCCAGACCAGTGCAGGCAGTCACAAAGAAAGCAATATTCTCTGATATTAGTGATATTTTTTAAGCCATTAAGCATTTCCCACTCTCACTCCTTCCAGCCCCACTAAAACCAAGAGGGGGGTGAAATGCTGGCCATTACAATTCCCCAGTGAGAGGGGCTTCAGAACCCAAGGTCACCCTATGAGTCAGGGAGGAGAACAGAATGAGTCAGGGACCAGAGGCCGAAATTAGCATCAATTCCCAGGGAAGATGGGGGAGGGAGAACAATGGCATTCCCAAACAGAAGCTGCTCTAGAATCGTGGGGTCTCAGCAGCTCTGGAATAGAGAGGATGCTGAAAACAGCCAGCCCCAGGAAGCGTCACAACTCAACTCTCACCTTTGGGCCTAGTAGTCCAGGCTGACATGGCTGAATGCAAATGAGGGAAAAGGGAAGGGGGAAAAAATGGACTCCTTAGTGGGCTATCTTCAAATCTCACTTCCAGCCTTCCTGCTGCACTGTCTCTATGTGGAAACAGCAGGTTGTTTGACAAGAATGAGGATGACGTAAATTCGAAGGTTTGAGTAAAGTTCAGCCCCAGCTCAGGCTTCATCAGGGAGGAGGATTGGAGGTTAGACAACATAAAAGACTTTCTAGACAAATGAGCTAGGAAGGAGGGTAATGAGCGGGTATCTCCCTGGGTACCCACCCAGAGATCACAGAACAAAGAGTTATGCTCTGCCTTCAGGGTCAGACACAAGCATGGGCTTCCCTCTACTGGTTAGTTCCCTAGAGAGGGGCCCTTGAGTATGGGGACACACAACCCAGGAAGAAAGGCCTCTTCTACTGCCTCTGGTCCATCACTCCCCCACAATTCCATGCCAGCCCTAATCTTCCATTTCATTCAGGCCCCAGAGGTCAATGCTCACCACGAAAGTTCCTCCAGTTTTATTCTCAACCCACCACTTGAAACACACATCCCAAAGTACACAGGCTCCCAAAGTGAACAGCCAAGCCCACGGATGCTCATCTGCATGTATTCGCATAATCACTAACGAAGCTGCCAGCTCTACATTTTAAAGAGCTATTGCTCCTACATTATCTCATTTTATCCTCACAATGGGCCCAGGAGGGAGGGAGGCAGGAAGGAATTGCTATCCCCATTTCCAATGCAGAAACCAAGGTTCAGGAGCATCTGTGGCACCATGTACTGAGCACTGGTCTAGGAGGCAGGAATCCTGGGTTCAAACTTACCACTTTCTGGCCATGAGCCCTTGTGTAAGTCACCAACTTAATGTTTATCAAAATGTGGCCAGTAGACCATCAGCATCAGAATCACCTGGGATACTTATTAAAGATACAGTCTCACCCCTACCCCACACCTTCTGAACCAGAATCCCTGAGGGTTCATCCAGGGATCTGCATTTTTAACAAGCACCCCCAGATGATTCTCACGCACATTAAAGTTTGACGACCACTATTTTAGAATTTCATTCTCCTCATCTGGAAAATACACAGATGATTACATACCAGCCTGAAAGGGTTGTTAATAAGAGGATTAAATGCATTAATATATGCAAAAGGGCCTAACAAAGTGACTGGCACAAAGAATCCCCATAAATGTGATTTGCATCAGAATGCAATGACCAGCACGATGCTGGGGCCACCAAGCCCATATCACACACCCTTCAAATCCAATAAGCACCTGCTTTCTCTATCCCAAGTCCAGAAAAAGAAAAGTGAGTCTAGCTTAGATGCCAGTTGCCGTCAAGTCAGTTCAGACTCATGGCAACCACGTGTGCGTCAGAGTAGAATTATGCTCCATAGGGTTTTCTAATGGTTGCTCTTTTGGAAGATCGCTAGGCCTTTCTTCTGAAGCACCTCCAAGTAGACTCGAACCTCCAACCTTTTGATTAGAAGCCAAACACATTAACCCATTAACTGTTTGCACCACCCAGGGACTCCCTAGTTTAGATTTAAAAAAACCTCATTGCCATCAAGTTGATTCTAGCTCCTAGTAACCCTATAGGACAGAGCAGAACTGCCCCACAGGATTTCCAAAGCTATAATCTTTATGGGGAAACCCTGGTGGCATAGTGGTTAAGTGCTATGGCTGTTAACCAAGAGATCAGCAGTTCAAATCCGCCAGGCGCTCCTTGGAAATTCTATGGGGCAGTTCTACTCTGTCCTATAGGGTCACTATGAGTTGGAATCAACTCGAGGGCAGTGGGTTTGGTTTTTTTTTTAACCTTTATGGAGGCAGACTGCCACATCTTTCTCCCATGAAGGAGCTAGTGGATTCAAACAGCCGACCTTCCAGTTAGCAGCCGAGTGTTTAACCACTGCACCACCAGAGCTCCTTCTAGGTTAGAGAAAGGCTGGTAGTTAGAAAGCCACGTAACAGAGGAATGGGAGAATGATAATGGCCATCCTTTTTCCTATTTGGGTAGCTCTTTACCTCATTTGAGCCTTGAAATCACCTTATAAAGGAGGTTAAGTGACTTGTCTAAGGTCAGTGGCACTCAGGTTAGCAAGGCCTACAGCTCACGCTAATGGAGCCTAACTGTGCCCCTCAAGCACAGACTATGTTGGGGCAGAACAAGCCCAATCATGTAGATAGCTCAGCAAAGCTGGAACCCCACCACCACAGCTTCTTCAGTCTCAGTCAATCTATCCTTAATTAAATGTTTATGTGTCTGTTAGCCCATGGCAGACTGTGAGTGTCTTGATGGCACTGACAATGACTTGTTTATCTTGCCTTCTTACAGCCTGGCACAGAGTAAGTGCTCAGTAAATATTCATTAAATAAGTAAAAGAGAAAGGGGGAGTTTGATCAGGTATGAGGCCATTTCCCAGTCAAGATTTCTGAGCCAGAGTTTCTGAAGCTCTAATGGTGAGCCTGAGGGAGAGATTGAGGGCATAGGTTGACTTTTAACATACCCTTCTTCCAACTTCTTCCTCTTCTCCCCTCCCCCACCCCCCACTTCTAGATCTTGTTCAGGAGCTCCTGTATAGCTCCTGTTGAAATCTTAACACAACATGATCCAGACATCAGAAGGATGGAGGTAAGGATGGAAAGAAAGATTAAAGAACAAATTTGACAAGCTAGGAGTCCAGGAAGGGGACAGGACTCAGGCAGCTGGAAGGATCCAGGTGCTCAACTTAACCCTCCTGAAGTTCTGTAACCCCCCCCACACACACACCTTACTTTTCAGCCTGACAGGGGTCTGTCTTATTCTAAAGTCCTGCTAGACTTAGGGTCTCCCCAGGCCCACCTCACCTCACCATTTTTCTGCAAGAAGTTCTTCTTTCCCATCCACATCAGTTTTAATATAACCCCTCTGGTTCAGCTCTCAGAGACCCTGGCACCAGAATAATCATTTCCCCTGTAGAACAGGGTGCTCAACCCTGTCCAGTCCTCAGCCAGACCTAAGGAAAACTGGAAGCTTCCTCCAACATTCCTTCCACCTCCACCCCACCTGTTTCACCACCACTTTTCTCTCCTTTACCTTCCATCCTCCACCACAGGAAAAGTGTCAGATCCTGACCCCTGGAAATCCCCAGTCTCCCTTAGCTCTAGATAGCCAGCTAGAAGAGAAGGTCCCTAGCAGTAATAATTCCAACATCCCTGAAAAGTTCAGCTTCGTCCCTCCCATCCCCCAGCCCGAGTTCATTCACCTCTGGATCACCACAGGGGTGAAATTCTGGAGATTTCCAAAGCCCCCTACATAGCTTCCTGTCCCCACACTCCCGAAAAGATCACCGTAAGTAGGGGGCTTAAGACCAGGCAACTTCAGGCCAGAGGGTTGGGAGTCAGTATATCTGGGGTGGAAATGAAAATGCTCAGCAGGAGAGTCACACCAGAACTGATTCGAAGCCCTGAACGAGAGGTCCTAAGGATGCTCGGTGTCCAGAAGAAGAGAAAGCAGGCAAATACTGCTAAGTCATCTGCCATAGGCAATAGGAAGAGATTTGGAAAAAAAAAAAAAAATGGGAGCTGGAAATAGAAGGAGAATAAGATGAAGAGCAAGATGGACGGGGTAAAAGGCTGGAGAAGTTGACCCACGGCTACAGATCACATACACACACGGGACTGTCAGGTCTTGGTCCCTCCCCTCCACCAAACTACAGACAACTGGTGAATCCAAAAGCAACCTGTCCTGTTCCTCCCTTCTCCTTCATCCCTGGTGCCTACCTGAGGATCGGGCCCTGGAGGTGGCTCCTCTGCACAGGAACAGGGGTTGCCATAGGAATCAAATTTTCCTACCTCAGAGGCTCAAAATGCTGGCCCTGGGGCCCCAGGGCCCCTGAGGGGAGTGACTCCCTCTTGAGCCCCTGACTTCCTCTTCCAGGCCCCAGCAGAGCTGAGTAAACTAACTCTCTGGGGAGGTGAACAAGGAGGAGCCTCGCTGCAGGAAGGGGGGCGTCATTAGGCAGAGACCCAGCCTCTGGGAACTGGGTGAGAGACCGAGGGAAAAGTTTCAAAACTACATCAGACTGAAAACAAAAATCTGTTCTCAGAAGAATCCCAGAAAGGACAGAAATAGCACAGGCCAGCCCCTGCTCTGAGGAGGTGGGGCTCCTCTTTGGAGAGAAAGGGTTAGCCTCCCTACCCCCGCCCCAACCCCGGGGTCTAAAGCAGCCACCACTTCCTCCTAGAGAGACAGCAGGGTCTTTTCAGGGGCCATTCTTCAAAATGAGCTTTAATGCTACGTGAATGAATGAAAGCAAAACAGGAGGATGAAGGTCCCATAGAGAATTAGAAGCTGTAGGAAGGTGGTTACTGAAGCTATGGGGTCAGGGAATCCTTACCCAGAGACCAGCTCCACAAGGAGGGAAGAAGCCTTCCACCACCCACAACCCACCCTCCTCCACCAGACAGTGCATAAAACTCAGAAGGACCAGCGCATGGAAACCAAGAAGTTGAGCAAGTTACTTTAACACTCCCAGCCCGTTTCCTCGTCTGTAAAACGAGGGTTAGGGATTAACTGTGAATTAATTAAAGAGAGGTAGTCTAGCCCAGGGGTAGGGGAGAACTGATGGGATGGTGCAGTAGCTGTCAGAAGAGGAACCCAAGAGCGGCCTGGGGACGAGAACTCCCTCTCCAACCCTCATGCTCCGCTCTCGCTTAGGCTGGGGCGAAAAGAAGCCCTGCCTCTGCGGCGCGAAGTGGATGTGCGCACACAGCCCCAGCCCACCGCCCGATTGGCTGGAAGATGACATCAGCAAAACAAGTATTTGGGAGCCGCGATTGGTCAATTGAGGGGTTGGGCGAGGCTAAGAAGGAGCGACTAAGGTGAAGCCAAACGCATCTACCGAAAAGAGTTCCGGTTTCTATGACCTCCTTAAGCTAGGGTCTAGGACTTGGGGCAGTGTGGAAATAAGGGAAAGGGGTTAGTGGGGATGAATATGACAAGAGAAAGTGAAATGAGAAAAAATAGGCCCGAAGCTGGGATTTTATAACGGGAAGTCTGCACGCGCGCGTGCACACACACAAAGCAGGGAGAGATTAAAATACCTCGTCACCGTGCCAAAGCTTCTAAGGATTATAAACAAATAAAGTTTGGGAACCTGCTGTTTCTCATCTCCACTGAATACCGAGACACCAGTAACAAGAGAAATGGAGGTTAAATGTTTGGAAATTGTTTTCTAGTGACCTCCTGACTGCCATGAAGCAGGGCTGCTGCAGATTTTCAAAGAAAGGAAACCCTCTCTCTCTTTGTCCAGCATCTTCCTCTCTGTGCCTCCCAGCCCCCGCAAGCAGGGGAATCAGTCATTTGGCCTGTTCTGTGGACGTGCTGGTTTGGAACGGGTGAGAGAGGAGGAGCAAAGGCAGGTGGTAGCCAGCTGCACACAGCCTGAAACACCAACAAACTCTAAGCCAGGCCAGCTCCTCTCCCTCACCTTGCCCCTCACCCCAGTCCTCACCACTCTAGGCAGATAGGCACTAACCTAAACCTCCTACCGAAAAGGTGGAGATTTCTTAGACTGGAAAAGCCTTTGAGAGGATATCTTGTCCATTCCTCTGCTGTCTTGCCCAATAGAACCAAGCTGGTTGGACAAATTACTTCTATCTCACCCCACGCCCACCCCCCACCGCCCCCCCACACACACTGCATCACCTGTACCAGTGTATTATTATTAAATGTTCTTAAGTAGTAGTATTGGGCAACCACTGTCCCTTCCTGGGAAAAAAAATTCATATACACACACTCACCCACAGACACACTGCACACTCTACACTCAGTGTCTGAGCTAAGGAGACTGGTACTTGCAGAGATGTGATGACCCCAGCAAAGGGTCAGCAATGGTTTTCCTCTAGCCCTAAATTTAGTTTAAAAATAGAAAGGAGCCCAACCATAATGCCGCCTTCCCCTGTCCATGCTCTACCCATCCACAGCTTTCCCCACCCTATAGTGAAGAACAGGAGTTGGGACAGGGAACAAAGGCAAGGAGATTGCCTCTGGTCAGAGAGGAGGTGGGTGTGGGTGTGGGTGTGGGTGTGGGTGTGGGTGTGGGTGTGGGTGTGGGTGTGGGTGTGGGTGTGGGTGTGGGTGTGGAGGCATGCTGGGGAAGGGATTCACTGGCTAATCTCGAGGCTCCAAAATCTCAGATCTTGAAAGAATCAGAGAAATCATCTAAATATAATAGAAAAAGGACATCAATTAAAATCAGGGAAAATTGCCTAGATTTTCCCACTTTGTATGACCTTGAACAAGTCGCTCTGAGCTCCAGTTTCTTGTCTGTAAAATGGGTAAATAATATATGCTTCACAGAATTCTCCCAAAGATCAAATGAGATCATTTGAAAGCACCTTAGGAACTATAAAGTGGTGCGATGAATGCAAAGGATTATTATTTAGTCCACCCCTTTATTTGGTTATTTGGTTTTTTTTATTTGGTTAGCTCAGCAAATATTCATCAAGAATTCTCCAGGAACGAAAGTCCCATAGGCCCACCCTCGTGCCCAGGACCCCTGATTTTCCATCCAGGCTCCAAATGGCACCTGAGCCATTTGTGGAAAAGCTTCAGTCCCCCCAGAACCCCCACTCTGGATGCCCAGGGCTTCTCCCTGGTTCCTTATTCCACACGGGCCAGGGAGGCAGTGGAAGCAGAAGCTGGGGAGTATGCAGAACATGGGACTCCAGAAACTAAGAACAATCAGACCCCCACCCCACCAAGCATTGCTCTCACTCCCCTGATTTCCCATTGCTATGCAAGCAGCCCCAGTTCTGGCAGCTGGCTGGACAGAGTGGCGGGGGTGGCTCCAGGGATAAAAATAGCCCCCCTGGTGATAGAGCTGGGGTACCATCCTGGGAGGTGGCAGGTCTCAGGTTGACAAGGCAGTGCTGGGAGATCTCTAGGCACTGGAGAGAGGAGCTTGGGGTGGGGGCTGGGTCTTGGGGAGCTTGGGGGAAGGGCAGCTGCTAGCAATAGTGGGGGAAAGCACAGAAACCAGGAGAGTGGAAGGGGATGAGAAGAAGGGCAGGAGGTACTAAGGGATCATGGAGGAAAGAGAAGAGATGTGAGAAGTACTAAGGAGGAGGGGGAGCCCTGGTGGCATAGTAGTTAAAAACTTGGCTACTCACCAAAAGGTCAGCAGTTCAAATCTACCGGCAGCTCCTTAGAAGCCCTATGGGGCAGCTCTACTCAGTTCTATAGAGTCACTGTGAGTCAGGATCCACTCATGGCAAACACAGAAGGAGAGGGGGAGGAGTCAGCTTGGCTTCCAAGGTGCCTGTGTCTAAAGGTAGCTCCCTCTTTCAGTATTACTATCTGCTCCTGACTGGAAGCTGGAAGATGTTTCTAACAGGTGTTCCTACTCCAGCAACAACCCAGCACAGCTCTGGTCAGATGCGGAAGGGGATAATCTAAGCTGCCTGAATTTTAGCCCAGGTTGATAAGAACCAGTGTGTCCTAGCTCCCAGCCCAGCACACAAAATGAGTCAACTCTCCTTCAGGCTTCAACTCTTGAGAGAGGGAGGAAGGTGGTCAGAGGAAGGCAAATCAGAGAGGAGGCTCCTGTTCACCTGTACACCCCTCTCTTCTCCTTCCCTGCACCTTTTAATTCTGCTCACTAACTACCCTCCACATGGACCACCTCACCAGCCCTCTAAACAACATCCCAACAGATGTTCCCAGCAGATGTCCTGCTTCCAGGGGACCTAAGAGATGTTGAATGAAGGCAGCCTAGGATGGGAAAGTGAGTTGGAAGCCTGGCAGGGGACCGACTGCAGGTGTGATAGGAGTAGCACTAGACTGTGTGGATCAGCGGAATCTGGCTCTGGTCCCAGCCCTGCCCTCCACCTTACCACCCAGCTCTGGCATCAGTTTCCTTATCTGTAGCACTTTATGGTTCTCAAATTCAGTGCCAGAGTTGGAAGCACTAGGGAAGTAGGATGCCTAGGCCTCCATTCCCAGATTCCACAGTTCATTCTTTCTGACTGGCTCACTGCTTTCCCCAACCCAGCTCTAACCTGATGCTTAAAGGAGGAGGGTGGCTTTCTTCATCATCATAGGAAGGTCACCTCCTAGCTTCTTTGACCTTTCCAGGAAGTTCTGCATATCTGTCTTCAATCCATTTTGTTGCAACCAAAACAACAGCAGATTTTCTTGGCATTTCAAAGAAAAGCAGAAAAGGCACAAACGAGAGATAAAGAAGTCTTTGGGGTGAACCTAGTGCAATTTGATTTATTATATTTCTTTCAGATTGGAATTTCTAAAGTTGCTGCATGGTAGAGAGGGGATCAGGGTTTAGCGAACTTGACAACACTGTTGGCATGTGTGCTCAGTCGGTCCAGACCCCAAGAAATTTCCAAACAAGGTGGGCATGAAGGAGAGAGTTAAGGAGGGATTGCTAAGCTAGATGGAAAAGTTGATAAACAGGGGAACAGGGAAGCTGAGGAGCAGGAGTGAAAGGAGAAGCTTACCTAGCCCCCAGGTCCTGCCTGCCAGAGAATCATTGAGCCCCCACATACATATAAGCCAAGCTCCATCCCCAACCTAAATGGTGCCAACACCAGCTGGCAGCCTGATCACCCCACTGCAGCCACCATAATTATTTGCAAATATGACTTCTCATTGCAGCTGCAGAATCAACTGACCTGGGAGCTTGGCTGTATCCAACAGTACCACCTGAAGCACCCCTCTTCTAGCTTGCCCCCAGGCTTCTTTCTGGATATGCCCTGGCCCTTTTCCCACCAAGCCTGCTTCTCCATCAAAACCCCCATCCCAGCTCTCTCAGTAGACTGCGGCCAGGTCTGGGATGCTGAAGTAGAACCCTAATTTGATGTTCTCTTCTCAGACAGCAGTAAGCTTCTCAGATGCAACAGGAGCTGAGGGGAGAGGAACGGGAACAGAACTGGGGGATGCCTGAGGCAGAGTGGCAAAAACACTGGCATTAGACCTCCATGAACTGAATGGATAACAACTCAATTTTCTCCTTTTCTCTTTTTTTATTATTACTGTAATTTAGATGAAGTATTACAGAACAAACTAGCTGCTCATTAAACAATTTTTATACATGTTGTTTTGTGCCATTGGTTAACAACTCCATGACATGTCAATATTCTCGCTTCTCAACCTTGGATTCCCAAGCTTTTCTGTCCCCTCTTGCTTTCTAGTCCTTGCCCCTGAGCTGGTATGCCCCTTTAGTCTCATTTTGTTTTATAGGCCTGTCTAATCTTTGGCTGAAGTATGAACCTCAGGAGAGGCTTCATTACTGAGCTGAAAGGGTATTTGGGGGCTCCTTTTTCCTTCTTAATAACACTTCCTTTCCTCAGTTCCCATCTTTGGCCCTTCCCAGGATGCTCTCTGACCATTAAGGCTTCCTCCCTTAGGAGACAATTTCATTATCATACAACTTCCAGTCTCCCCAGTTGTCTCACCTCCACCCCACCTGCTGCCCTGCTTTTGTCCCTCTTTCTCTGCTATTGTCCTGAGGAGACTTGGAAAATAGCTACTCAACTTCCGTACCTGAGAAAATCGGCCCCCTGAGAGTCAAGGGGAATTACTTGTCTTCCTCTCCAGAGGAGCTGGGAAGATGAGGTCACTGAGAAGGCAAAAGAAAGGCCTTGCAGAAGACAGGAGCTGAGGCTGGACTCCTAAGAAGGCCTTAAACGGTGCCTGCAGCAAACTTATCCTGCCCATCACCACAGCAACACTTGGGTGAGGGGAGACTGCCCCAGAGATTTTCTGACTCCCAGCTAAGATGAGGGAAGAGTAGGAGAACTGAAGGTAAGTGTAAGAGGCTAAGTGAAAAGGAAGGGACATAAAGAGGAAGTGGCACAAGAAAGAAGAGCAAAACAGAGCCTAGCAGAGAAAGAGAAGCCAGAGAAAGATGAGGTCAAAGGAGAGAAGGTGTAGAGAAGACACAGAAGGAATCAGAGAAGAGGAAAGGAGAAGGAGCAAAGGAGTCGGAGACAAATCCTCAAGGATTTCTTTAAAGACTCAGAAGAGAGGAAGGTCAGTTTCAAGGTTCTCTGTTCCTCCATCCCAGTCTGAGAGATTGGGAGAACACAGTGGGAAAGCTGGGGAGACAACTACTCACTCCTTTGACTTCAGGAACTCCCTGGGCAGGGGGCAGGGGGCGGGTGGAGAAAGGTCCAGAGATGTCCAGGCTCCTCTCCTACTGAGTCCCTCCCCTGTCTTTACAGTCCTGTAGTGTTCCCAACTTCCTACACCTTCCTCCCAGCCAAAATGACGAAGACAACCTCAAATGTGGAATCTCCCCTCACAGTCTTTTTCCAACCCACCTCCTGGGGCTCCTGGATGAGCAGAATAACATATGGGTTCTTAGGGACTTTAGAGATTCTCTAAAATAGGATGTGGCATACCTGATAAAAATACTCCCAGGCCTAGGGACTTAGGATAAATGCCAGAGAAAAATTCCTCCAATACTTACAGAACCCACATATGACACCCCTCAGGCTTCCAAGACCCACCATGTCTCAGGACTGCAATTGCTCCACCCACCTCTAGTTTGATGACTGGGGAAAGGCATGATGAAGAGTAAGTCACCCTCCTTTCTTCTGGCCTCAGTGGCCCACACCCTTTGTAGGAAAGCCCTCCTCCAGCCTCACTCAGCTTTCTATTCTCTAAGCTCAAACACTTCGCCTCACCCCCTCCAGACAACCATTCATCGATATGGCTCTCTTCCAAATCATGTCCCAGACACCAGGACTCAAGCCTATTAGGTGATTCATATTCTTCCCTCTTGAATCTTGATCCTTCTGCCACAACCCAGCCAGTGGTCACGCTCATTTTCATTCGCCTGCCTCTGCACACAGCAAGATTTCCCATGCTGAAAGATCTTTCATATGAATGATATCAAAGGAGGAACAAATTCAGACAGATAAAGTGACTTCAAGTTCACACAGCTAGTAATTGGCATAGTGGGAACATGAAATCAAACTCAAGTCTCCCAACTCCAGTACCTATGCTCTTCCACTACCACCACCCTGAGTCCCTATTCCCTCCAGCCACCTTTACAACCAAAGGTTTGTGAAATTCTTCCTTGGATCTCACTTTGATTTCCTCTACCCCTGTACCTCCCCTTTACTTTGCTGCCTGAATTATCCACTTTCTATCTTGACACAGTGGCTGCAACAACGGGCTGAAACATAACAACAATCATGAGGATGACGCAGGACTGGGCAGCATTTCATTCTGTTGCACATGGGGTTGCTATGAGTTGGAATTGACTCGATGGCACCTAACAACAACAGCAACATCCAGAGATACCACACAATCCTTGTTCAAGACAGAGCTGATGGAGGAAAGACAGACATAGAGGACATCTGATGGGAGTATGGGGGTTAAAAACCAGGGAGGAGAAATTGCGCCTGCCATGGTTAGAAATAAAGGAGGAGGGGCTAGTCCAGGGAGGAAGGTATTAAAAATCATCCTGCCAAGGCCAGGTGAAAGGACGTTCCTTTTTCTCCAGAGGTCCAGAGAGCCACAGTTTATCCTGCAGTCTTTACAGCAGCTCCACAGCTGTATGTAGAGGAGGAGGATAGCAGTACGATTTTCAAAACTGGTAAGAACCACAGAAGCTCACCCTATGGAGCATATACAAAATGAGGACAAAAGTGGGGTGAATAGATGAGGCACCCAGTCCAGTCCCTCATCTTCCTCCTCTTGCCCACTGGAACTCTCCAGGATTGTCAAAAAATTTGAGTGAGTGTGCCACAAACAAGATCACACATATGCATTATCTTATTACCTACACACACTCACATACACACATACATCATTTCACTCACATAGGACAATTTCAGGTATTCAGGTAAGTGCATACCTTCCCAACACATATATTATCATACACGTCATATATAAACAAAGAGACATAATCATGGATGATGGACACAAAATGCCCCCGGCACACACATTGACCCCTCGTACCCAGACACATATGTATACATGTGAGACATGCACAATTTTATCCTGACACATCTCGTTCACATAATCCATGTAACATGTTTCTGTATCCTCTCTGTAACTCCTTCAGTTCCAGGCTCTGTCCTGGGGTCTACAAACCCCACACCATCACTGTCTCAAAAACAACATCATCTCCCTTTTTTCTGTCCCCATTCGTTACTCCCTCCCTCTGCATGCAGATGTATACGCATTATAGGATCAGAGAGAGAACTGGGCTCCATGACATAAGCACATATGTTCATGAATTCACTTGTTCTTTCCTTTAATTAACAGCATTTATTGAGTGTCTATTACATTCCAGGTACCACGCTAGACTCTGATGAAACAAAGGATGAGCAAAAAAAAATCCAACTGAGTCCTTGCTCCAGCTCAGCTACAATGACCTTGAACCACAGCTCAGGACATTGACCTTGGGGTTCCCAGGTATGTATCATGTGGAGGAAGGATAAGAGAAAGGAACTGTGTCTACACTCTCCCCAAGGAAAAATAAAGTCCTATCTGTAAAATGTAAAATTTCAGGAGGAATGGAGCACAGAGAACAGAGAATTAATATCTGCGCTTTTTCTGCATGTGTAACCCCCCTAAGAAAAAGATCAGGCAGAAACCCAGGGTGGTAAATTCTATCGCTTAGATGGGTGTAGCAAAATGAGGAACAGAGTGCCTCACCCACTGTTCACATAACCACTTGATCGAGTTGAACCAGATTACAAGCTCCTATGGAGCAAGAACCATATCCATTTTGTTCACCACTGTATCCCCAGCATCCAGCACACTGCCGGCCCAGGAGGCACTCAATAACTGCTTGTTGAATGAATGAATGAGCTAAGAATGACAAATCAATCTCTGTTCATATTTTTTCTTGATTCACAAAAGACATAGAAAGCCCCTTCTACCAGGAGAATGAAAAAAACTAAAGACACAAGGGTAAGATTAGTCCAAAGGACTAGTGGACCACATCTACCAAAGCTTCCACCAGACTGAGTCCAGTACAACTAGGTGGTGCCCAGCTACCACCACTGACTGCTCTGACAGGGATCATAATAGAGGATTCCGAACAGAGCTGGAGAAAAATGTAGAACAAAATTCTAACTCAAAAAGAAAGACCAGACTTGCTGGCCGGACAGAGACTGGAGAAACCCCAAGAGTATGGCCCCCGGACACTCTTTCAGCTCAGTAATAAAGTCACTCCTGATGTTTACCCTTCAGCCAAAGATTGGACAGACCCATAAAACAAAATGAGATTAAAGGGGCACACCAGCCCAGGGGCAAGGACTAGAAGACAGGAGGGAACAGGAAAGCTGGTAATAAGGAAGCCAAGGTTGAGAAGGGACAGTGTTGACATGTTGTAGGGTTGTTGACCAATGTCATAAAATAATATGTGCACTAACTGTTTAATGAGAAACTAGTTCTGTAAAACCTCATCTAAAAAAAAAAAAAAAAAAACCCTTCTACCTCTGCTGGCCTCACTATACTTTGTAAGGCCTGATCCCAGAGAATGGTAGGCAGGCAAGTCAAATCCTTCATCTTAGGGCTGGAGATACTGAAAATCATCCTGGCCAACCCATCATCTCCAGACTGCCCCTCCCAGCCTCTCTCACGCTTGAGCTTATGAGTCTACTTAGTTAGGAAAATTTTCCTCCTATGTAGGGGTGAAATCCCATGGTAGAGACTCTCTCCAGCTCATATTTCCTCTCACCTGCTTCAGATTCTGAATTTACCCTGACAGGGTTCTAGTGTGGGAAACACAATTCCTGGATGCCCTTCCCACCAAGAAACTACCCCACAGGATTATATTAGTGTGGGTTTTCCAGAGGTAAAAACACCAGGCCCAGCCTCCCTGAAGAAAGTCTAGATGTCCTAGATTAAAAATTAAAAGGGTAGAGAGGAAAAATAGGACATGTTAAGGAAATCAAGATATATATATAATTCATCTATCCTTATTTCCATTCAGTGCCCAAATCCTGAGATAATCACATCCACCATTCTATTTCCAGACTAAACAACTGCCTCCCAGGCCCATTTGGAAACAGGTGGTCATGTGGGGGTGTGGGGGGTGTCTATTTTCATTTTAAGGAAGGAACACCTTTTTGCTCTCTTCTTCAGAAACAACCCAGCCCTATGAGTTGGGGAGTTTCTTCCGCCTACCCAGCAAAAGTCCTAAATTCTCTCCCCTTTATCTGATTGTCAAAACCTTCCCAACGTTCAAACAGGGCCATCAACTTGGGGTCTATCTTGATATCAAGATTTTTCACTGCTTTGAGAAAGACGGCTTGAGAATCTCTTTCCGGTAATTAAGAATAAGGAGATAGTACTTTTCTGGATAAGTTATTACATGTATTACATTCTTAAGGACCAGAATGCTAGAGTAAGTGAAGACCAGAATAATCAAATCAATAACATTAGTGATCCTTGTCCACTTTAATCTCATGTAAGGACATCTCAGCTAACACACTCTGTAGGGGCAGCTGCCTCTACTCCCTTCTCTCTCCAGGTTTCAATGCCTCCTTCTGGGAATCCTCTTCTCCCACCACTGAGCACATGTCAGTCTAAAGGAAGAAATAGCAATTCGTTTTCAGGAAAGACTTCTGGTAAGCAAGGTGTGGGAAATAGTGACGCTGGTAAAACCCAGTTTAGAGTCTGGTTATCTGGAATGGAAACAAGGGAATAAATGATGACCCATTAGTGCTGTTGGGAAGCCATTCCGAGACACCTTGAATTCTCCCATTTCTAGACCCTGAGGTCCCTTCTTTGGCTTTCAACCACTTCCTTACTTGTCCATCATCCAAGCTTAGTTACTATTAACAGAGAGTCATTTTCCATCAAGAATCACCCAGTGCTCCTCCCAACAAAAATCAATTCAATCTGGCTTTCCAATTTCTTCATCCCAGAACTCATCCCAATGCTGCACTTCGCGCTTCATAGAGCCCATTAAATTGCATTGGCTAGAGGCAGCAAGGGAGGGGGACTGAGAAGCACATTTGGATTCCAAGCCTTGTTGCCCACTAAGCCTCAGTTCTCCTAAGGCCTCTCTAAGCAGCTAGTGTATAAATCAGACCCACCTGCCCAATATAAAGGCGTCATCTTATTGCCACAGGTGAAGTATTTAAAGAACAGCACAATCATAAGCATCTATCCATCTTCTCCTCCATGAGAATCCAGAAATGGAAAGCTTCAGTGCTAGCTACTGAGGATATTGGGGAGGCGATGGATTCAAGGCTAAGTACTGTATTTTCTCACTAAACATCCATACTTTCCCAACTGCTGCCTCCTTCCTGGGGCCATGGGGAATCATCTCAGGGAGGGGGGCATCTTCCCTTGCTGATTAAGAATCAACAGACTGCAGAAATTACCCAGTGGAAGCAGACTGAGAGGTAAACACACTTAGATGGCTTAGTCTTTGACCTAATCTTCTCTTTCTCTAAGGAGCAGGAAAAAAGTTCCTCTCAACCCCACCGGACTGGAATATGGACACCTGAGTCCTTTCTTTCTCCCTTTATTCCTCCCCACATGCCCAGGTCCTGCAACGTTAAGATGCCTAAACGTGCTTGGAGATCCCGGAGACTCTACATAAACAAAAAGGCTTTGATCAAGCCAGTTATCTTGCTCCATCAACCAATCTTTCTTCACCTCCTCCCCCAGTTCCAGCTGCCAGGTGGGGGCTCCACCCCCAGCTTCCAGGTGGTCCTCCATAATTAATATGCAGAGCGAGTGTCCAGGCCTCAAGAGAGATGAACATCTCAGGTATGGGCCCCCGCCCCCGCCCCCACCCCCTGTCAAATGCAGGAGCTAGAAACTACCAATCCCAACCGAGATGCATGTTACCCACAGGTTGGCACAAGTAGCCCCATGCACTAGGTCTGCAGCTATATGCAATCACTTCCACGCACCTGTGACCCACAGACACTCATGCTACACACATGTGATGTGTCTTACATCTGCACAGCCTGCACACATGGATACGTGTGAGTCAGCCTGGCACCTCCTGAATGCTGCCGGTCTGCAGCCCTGCCACCCAGTACATGCTATGCCGCCTCTCCGCTCCGTGTGTCATCCGGGGGTCCGCAGGCACAAGGCTACCTTTGAAACTCCTAAGCCCCCTCCAAGCAGCCGGCTTGCTCCCCACATGCCTTGCACATGTGGCCTGGCCATGAGTGTCAGGGCCATGTTTCCTCGCAGTTGCCAACATGTGTGCCTGAGAGAATCCACCAGCCAGCTCCAGCAACCCCCCCCCCGTTGTCTCCCCCCCTCCAACTGCTCCCTAAGGTCCCTTCCCCCCACTCCCCAGTCGGGTACTCACAGAGACCGAAGCTTAATCCACATCTTCTTGCTGGGGGTTGACTTCAGCTCCAGGGGTGACGGACAATCCGACTCCAGCATCTCGGGAGGGCTGCGGGGGGACAGCTCCATGCTCAGCCTCTGTCTACGGAACAGAGGAGACAGGACCGCGACTCAGCCTCGGCCCCTAGCCGGAGACTCTCACCCCCCTCCCGGCCCCTTCCCACCTGCAGCTGGCGTGGACCAGCCAGGTTGGTGTCTCTAGGCTCGGCCCAAGCTGGCAGAGCTGCAGTTCTGCGGCTCTTCCTCTCCCGCTGCCCAGCCGAGCTCTGGGCTCCCAGTCCGAGCTCTCCGCGCCGCCGCTGCCGCTGCCGCCGCCACCGCCGCCGCGCGCTGCCAGAGCCGCCTCCTCGCCTCTCTCCTCCCCCGGCCAGGTTCCCCCCCACCCCGCTCCCCCTCCCTTCTCCTCTGCCTGCCCGCCAGTCTCTCACTCCTCGCAGCGTCTCCTCCCTCTCCCAAAGGAACGATTGGAAGCCGGGGGCACACACAGACACGAGAGCCCAAGGGCGAGCGCACGCACACAGGCGCCCAGTACGAGCGGCCGCAGTAGCCCGCGCGGGGCTATGTGAGTGCGTGTTTACTGAGTGCAGGGCAGGGGGCGCTCAGGACTTCGGGGTGGGTGGTTGTATGCGTTCACTTGGTGTGTGTTTTGAGTTTCCGTGTATGTGTGCGCGCTCTCATGTATCCACATGTGCCTAGCTGCGTGTGTGTCCGGTGTGTGCGGGAGGGGTAGGGATGGGTCTAGAGCTCTCCCTGGGGAACCTAGCCACTCTGGCTGAGTAAACTCTGCCTCAGATCAGGTCCTCACACCTGAGCTCCTGTCTTTGAAGGAGCTCTCTCCTCTGCTACCCCAGCCTGATCTTCCTGACCCTGTCTTCATTGCCCTAGCCTGCTTCAGCGTGCCTCTAACTACACCTCTGGCCGCTGGGAATTTCTCACAAGTTCAGAGCTCTCCAGACCAGGCAGCACCACACCATCCTTGACTACATATGACCCCACGCAGTCATGAAATCATTCCTGATACTCACCTCTATCCCTCCTGCACCGTTCCAGCTCATTTCCTCTTATCCATCTTCAGTGAAAGAAATCTAAAAGCTAAAGTCCCAACACAAAACAGCCCAGCTGTTTAATAAACATTTGCTGAACAAATGAGCTGGAATTTGAACTCAAGACCTTGTAACAGAGGGAAGCCTTTTCCATCCAACTGAGTCCTACCTGGGACTCTTCCAGAAACCACCTCTCTTCCTTAGGGTTGTTCTCCTTAATGGTCACTTACTTTGGCATTGAGGAAAATTCTACGAAGGTAAACAAAAGGGTGTAATATTCACTAACTGCTGGATTCAAAACAGGCCACTAGTGCAGAATCCCAGGAGGTAAATTTTAATTTCAAGAACTCTAGAGGTTGGAAAGAAGGGTCAGCAGGAGAAGGTATTTATTCTAAATATCTGGTAGAGGCCCCTTCCCCGGGCAATGGAGAAGAAGTGAAGTGGTAGCATGAAGAAAAAGAAGACTTATCACAGCTAAGACTCCCAACATAAAAGAATTGCCAAGTTAGGTCGGGCTTTCAAATCTGGCAGGACAAAAGTATCAGCAGAACCAGCTCCCAGGAAGTAGAGAAGGAGAGGGCAGAGTTGGAGACAGAGAAAGAAGTGGAAAGAACACTGAGACTTCCCTTTTCTGTCCACCTAAATTCAGCACACATCCCCCTTCCCCTTCCTTGCCAGAGAAAAAGTGCCAGCGAAGAAATAGCTGCCTTGGAGACCCTAGTCACACTCCTGCACAATCCAATTCTAAAATTTGGAAGCAATTTCATTTCTTATCAATGGAAAAAGGGATGGACTACAAAAGAATTGCAAATTAGGATTAAAACTAAAGAGCTTTAATTAGGAAATTAGGGTTAGAGCTAAAGTACTCCCCAATTTAAGCAGGTATTTAAACTAGAAAAGGTGGAAAAGAGGCAGATACCTTTCCAGAGGGATCTCTCAATATTTCTTGTCAATACAGTGGCATACCACCACCCCTTCCCTTTCACGCTCCCAACTCCTAACCCATTTTAAGAAAAGGGAAATTTATAACCAAAAAAGTTATTCATGAAAGAGATTTTAGAGACCATCTAGTCTATTCCCCTTTGTTTGACAAGTTCCCCAACATTTTCCAGTGCCTTTTCCACTATGTGGTTCTCTTTCTCTTTCTTTAGTCACTAGTCCTGGCATTTAACCTCAACCTTATTCCTCTTGTTGCAATTCAATCCCATTTCTGCCATACCCCAGCTCTAAAGTGATAAGGACAGGGTAAAATTGTCCCGTTCATAGGCTCAAAAGACTACCATTCTTTTCTGTCTCTTCCTCTTGTCCCCCACCCCCACCTTTTCCAGCATTCTTCTACCCAATCTCAGTACTCTCTCTCCTTTTCAGCTTTTGAGCTGCTCCCTGCCTCCTGGAGACCCTGTCTCCTCACTCCCCCTGCCCCCATTATCCCTTTCAACAAGTTTTGAGTTTGATAGAGACCAAAAATGATGCTTTGGCAGCGGGTGACGGATGGATGTGATCTGCCTCCTACGGGAATGCTATTTAAAGGGGCGGCCTCTCAATCCTCTCTTTCCAAAATGACGAGAGAAAAGTCTGCTCCTCAGTCTCTCCAGAGCTGCAAACTCAGCTCAAGTTCACTTCTGAGTTCCTCAACCTGCAACCTGGCCTGCCGCTCCTGCTTCCTATTCAGGTGGGAGGGAGAGTACTTGACAACTCATCGAGGTGTGGGGGCTGAAGAGGGATTCATCTTCATCTCCTTTGATGACAGGTACTTAACAGAAACAGGAGGCCCTGTGGGGAGGAGGACTGGAAGAACAGTCTTCCCCCAACCACAACCATGTGAGTGCATTTCAACCATGTGCCAACTTGCTCTCAAACTTTGTTGGAGATGAACTGACATAAGCATGAGGACATAAGAGTAAAGAAGCCTTGTCCCTTAGCTGAGGCCGCCTGGGTTAAGCACTCAGCTACTAACTGAAAGGTTGGCAGTTCAAGTCTACCAAGAGGTACCTTGGAAGAAAGGCCTTGTGATCTTCCAAAAGGTTACTGCCATTGAAAACTACGGAGCACAGTTCTACTCTGTAACACACGGGGTCACCATGAGTCAGAATAGACTTGACAGCAACTGATTTGATTTGGTCTCTAGCTAGGACCTTCCTCCCTCCCCACTTCAACAACTTCACAGGTCCACCTGAACCCCAACCAAATCCCCAACCTGAATGAGCTTCTCTGTCAAGTTGCTAAACTAGGCCCTAAATACTATACTCTTGACCCCCAGTGCCCTTGAACTGGTTGTAACTGATCTCTTCCAATAATGTGGTTGTGATGGTTAAAATCGTGTTTCAACTTGGCTGAGCCATGATTCTCAGTGATTTGGCAGTCGTATGATGTTGTGATCAACTCCATGATGGGATCTGCTGTGAGTAGTCAATCAGCTGAAAGGGAGTGTCCCTGGGCATGTGGCCTGCATCTAATAGAAGTGGACATTCTGGCAAGGCTCGTGGGCTCTTTGCTCTCACTGAATCCTGCAGCTGGTTCCTGTTCGTCTGACCTCTGGTTTTTAGGACTTGAGCTAGCAGCTTACCTACGGTCTTGCCTTCCAATCTTGGGATTCATCAGTCTTCGCAGTCTGGGAGCAAAAGCCCCACTCTCTGACCTGCCAATCTTGGGTTCACCAGCCCCTGCGACTACGTGAATCAGGAGAAGCCTCTATCCCAACCCACAGACTTGGGATGTTCCAGTCTCTACAACCTCGTGAGCCATTTCCTTGATATAAATCTCTATATATATATATTTGGAAACAGTGGTGGCATAGTGGTTAAGTGCTACAGCTGCTAACCAAAAGGTCAGCAGTTCAAATCCACCAGACACTCCTTGGAAAGTCTATGGGGCAGTTCTACTCTGGCCTATAGGGTTGCTATGAGTTGGAACTGACTTGGCGGCAATAGGTTTGGTTTTTGGTTTTGGTATATATGCGTGTGTGTGTGTGTGTGTGTGTATATATATATACACTTTACTGGTTTTGCTTCTCTAGAGAATACAGCCTAAGACAGTGGTATAAATAATGGAAGTTAAATGATAAAGGCTCTAGTCTCGATTCTGCCATTAACTGTGTGAGCCTGGATAAGTCATTTCACTTCACTCCTCTCTGCCTGTCACTTCTTCTATAAGAGATTGGACTAAATCTAAAAGCTCTTTTCCTGCCCTAACATCTTACAATTCTGGGGTTCTAATAATCCCCAAAGAAGGGAAGGTTTAGCTCTGGTGTCAAAAAGGGAAATACTAAATGACCAGTTAGTTCAACAGATAGGCTATTGAGCCACTATTGGTTTTCATCCTCCCTACAGCAAATGAACTTAGATCAGCCCTTCCCCAGATCTGGCCATTAACCCTGGGCCCTGGGGCTCAAACCACAATTGCTCCCTTCCTTCCAAGCAAAGTGCCAGAGAACAGAATCCCCTTGTCCAGGCCCCAACCCTACTGCACTTTGAGGTTGCCCTCGCCTGCCCACTGGAGTGGACACCATTGTCAAGGAGGCAGTGTTTCTATTGGCCAAAGGAAAGAGGGCTCCTCTGCAAGCATCTCACCCCAGGCCTGGTGGGAGGGATAATTCCATCTCCTTGCTGCAAACAAGTTAATGGAGATTTTAATGAAAACACTGTGCTAATGAAAACGCTAAGACTAGAACCTACTCTCTGCCTGCAAGACAAAACAATCGAGGTCAGAATTTCTCCCTGGTATTCATTCCTCAGTTGTTTTGGGGCCTGAGTAAAGCTAGCCAAGGATCTGAGAGCAGAAAGCAGTTCACAGTTGATTGTGTCCCAGGTTATTAGAGGTCAGAGACTCTCCTAGTCATGGAAGCAAATTGCTTGAAATAGGTCCTGTTACTTCATCTGTTCTTTCACCTCCAGTTAGACGTTCACCTTTTGTTTCAGGTGGTAAAGGCCATCGTGTCCTCACCTTCTCCTATTTGTTCATTCTAGCAAGGTCTCTGAATTCTAACAACTAAGTTTTCCCAGATGGAGAGGAAGTACATTCAGGTAGAAACAGTCAAGGACTGAACATGACACTTGGGTCCCAGTTGCAGTTCTACTACTAAATATGTGAGCTTCATTAAATCATTTAACACCCCTGAATCTGTTTCCTGATCTGATTATAGGAAAGCCTGCCCTTGCAGAATTATTATGAGAATGGAAAAGCCCTTTGAAAAAAGTATAGGTGGTAAAGAAATATGTGTGTAATCTATGTTTATAAAAAGATACTGTGTCAAATGACAAAATTTTAGAAATGGAGAATAGATCAGTGTTGCCAGGGGTTAGGAACGGGGAGTGGGATGGTACATGAAGGAGGTGGGTATCGTTATAAAAGAGTAACATGAAAGATCCTTGTCATGATGGCGCTGTTCTGGATCTTGACTGGTGGCAGATACACAAACCTATACATGCGATGAAGTTGTGTAGAACTAAATACACAGAGAATCAAGTAAAAGTAAAACTGGGGAAATCTGAATAAGATCAGTGGATTGTATCAATGTAAATATCCTGGCTGTGATTTTTGCAAGATGTTACCAAGGGAGGAAACTGGTAAAGGGTATACCCTATCTCCGTGTTTTGCTTCTTCCAAGTGCATGTGCATCAATTAGCCCAATAAAATTTTCAATATAAAAAACATAAAATATTATTATGTCTACTCTCAATCCTTCTGCAGCATCTTGTCTTGCTGTTCTCTGGGAGATTCCTCTTAAGCAATTGATGTAGACGGAAATGGATCTCTATCCCTTCAAGCTGAAGAGCCCAGAGGAGACATAACAGTAGAAGGGTAGTTCTTCAGATACTTCTGAATCTTCTCTTCCTCACCAACTACCACAGTCTCAGTAGACTTGACCCTAAGGAGCCCTGGTGGTGCAATGGTTAAATATTTGGCTGCTAACCAAAAAGTCCCACCAGCCACTCTGCAGGAGAAAAGACCTGGCAATCTGCTCCCATAAAGATTTCAGCCTAGGAAACCCTATGGGACAGTTCTATTAAGTCAGAATCGACTCCACATCACACAAGAACAACAGACTTGACCCTAAATCACTCCTTAGAAAGTAATACCCTTCCCATAGCAAGGAAGGACAATTAGCTGATGCATGAAGCAGGATCCTCTTTGTATCTGTCCTAAAGAGCAGACAATCGTTGCTAAGAAAAAACTGTGTGTTGATTATGAGTGCCAAGTTAAGAAAGTATTGACTAAACCTGGGTGTCTACTAAGATGTCAGAGGAATAAAGATCAAATACACCTACAAAATTCAAAAACAGCTATCAAATAGCTTTAATGAAGGCCAGATGGTTTTGCTGAAAACTAAAAATTGCTTCCCTTTCATCAGGAAGTATGGACATGACCCTAATTAATCAACTAGCTAATTATATTTGCCCATTTCAGCCACTCTAGACCTGTGACAAATATCTGTTGCTCCAGTCCTCCCTAGCAGTGGGTACACAGAAGTGATGGATGGGGGCCTGTTTCCTGCCGTGGAGTTAACTAAACCTAGTTTAGTGCTATCTTGAACGCCCCAGGCTTTGTGACACTTGAAATTCTAATTAGTGCAGAAAAGGGCTAAGTTGAAACAGCTTGTACTCCCTCAAGGATACCCAATCTCAGGGCCCTACTATCTAATGAGGTCTGTGAAATTTAAGATCTAGAAAAGAAATCCCTGCCTGGAGCAACAGCTGTACCCAGGCTGGCAAGGGAATCTGGGGTTAAATGAGTCCCTCCACATAGGAGGGGGGAACAAAATCCACTGCCATCGAGTCAAATCCAACTCATAGCAACCCTGTAGGACAGAGTAGAACTGCCCCCTGAGGTTTCCAAGGCTGTACCCTTTATGGAAGCAGGCTGCCACATCTTTCTCCAGCGTAGCAGCTGGTAGGTTCGAACCACTGACCTTTCAGTCAGTAGCCGAACACTGCTCCTTGGTAAGAGGGAAAGTACCTCCAAATGGTACAGGAGGGAAAACCCACATGACTCTGGGCCAATGAGTTGTCCTATAACCTAGAATTGACCTAGACTGACCCTCTGCTCTGGGTTGTGGAGATATCAAAGAAAAAGCCTGCGGGGCTAAAGTTTAACAGATAACTTACTCATTACCCACAATGTGCAGTAGAGCAGGTAGAAGGGGGTCGGGGGGACAGTGCAAATCTCTAAAAAGCACTTCCGCATTGCCCTGGTAGGAAAGGCAATCAAGCTAGAGGCAGAGGGAGAGACCCAATGACTCCTAAAAGAGCCCCCACATAGGAAAAGAGGGGTTCCTTTGCTACTACTCTGAGGCGGGAGCAGGCTGAATGTTTGCTGAATGCATTTGGAAAAGGAGGAGAGGAAATAATCGTCCTAATGAATGTGCAGGAGACAATAGCAGCTCCAGTGGGAGGATTATAAGCTCATTATGGTTTAATACGATGATTGATCATCTCTGCCTGCCAGCATCATCCTAGAATAGTGATGAAGGTTGGAGAAACCCATGCCAGTCAGAGCTCAAGCTCTAGTCACCAGCAGATTGAAAATATACTTGTAGATCACTTATTTTTCATTGTAAAAATTCATATATGTGGCCCCAGTGCCCTCATTTTTTCCCATAAATGTCCCCCCTCCCCCAGCCTGCCCCACTTCTCTCTGATTTCTCAGCCCAGGACTGTTCCTCTGTACGCCTGTTCATCATCTCTGGCTCCTGGGCCTCTCCCTAGCAACCCCCACTCCCCTTCCCACCCCTTGAGAAAATGGCCACAGTTCCCACTATGGCAGAGGTTTCAGTAGGTACAAAGAAAGAGCCCTCAGTGTGTACTGGCAGGCACCCGGTTCAGGTGGAAAGTTCGGGAAACCTCCCGATAGGCATTTCGAAGCAGGACATAAGGAAAACAGGACTCCAGCATGTCCAGGGTCAGGAAGGATGATTCCTCTACCACCTGGAAGAGATAGGGCCAAGAGATGAGAACCTCAGGTAGGACATACCTCCGTGACACCCTGTTCTCCCTCAGCTCCCTGGGTCCTCTGAGGCCCTTAGACTTAACAAGTGAAAAGCATTCCAAATCACACTCCCCGCTTCTTCCCTCACTTGGTTTGGATTTACAATGGCAAGGTGGCCTCTCCAGCTCCATTATAATGGCCCCCATCCCCCTCCTTGGAGCCCTGGTGGTGCAGTGGTTAAAAGCTTGACTGCTAACCAAAAGGTTAGCAGTTTCAATCCACAAGCCACTCCTTGGAAACCCTATTAGCAGTTCTACTCTGCCCTATAGGGTCACCTTGAGTCGGAATCCACTCAATGGAAATGGGTTTGGTTTTGGGTTTTGCTCTCCCTCCTCAAGGCTATGTGAAGGGCTCAGAAACAGGTAGCAGGAAAGAATTCCTTCCCTAGTGCCAGAAAAAGCCCCATTCTCTCCCATCTGGATGCTAAGTCATACATAGGTGGGCAGCACAAATGCAGGTAGGATGTATAAAAGTGCCTATTAACATGTTTTGCAAAGAAGGAAACAATCACCACTACAGGCCAAGGAAGAAAGGCCTGCGATCCACCCGACTCCTCTTGTGCTGGGCCTTAGTCCCCTCCCTCCCTCTCTCAGTACAGTGCTTGGGGAACAGTAAGGATGCTGCAGAAAGGAGCAGGCATGATTAATTTGTTTAATTAGAAGCCTGCGTGCTGCAGTAGTCCCAGCAGCCCCCACAGCCAAGCAGAAAGATGGATCACGATGTCTGGATGAGACTGAAGGTGGGATGGCGGGAGGAGGGGGTAGGTTCCAGAGAGCAGCACAACTTAATGTTGGACTGGAGGGTCCCCATCCCTGAGGATGGAGCAGGGTTTATTAACATTTAGCACCCTCATCATCCAAAAGGTTGCAGGACTGGTAAAGCATGCTCTGGGGAGAAGTGTCCCATATCCTCCCGCGATGCACACAGATGGATCCTCCCCAATATGGCTGGTATTTCAAGCCCCAAAAAGCAATAAGGAAAAGAATCTACCATATCACTCTAATATGTTTTTCTCTCTGAAGTCCTTTCGAGTTTTCAAATTTCTAAGATTCTGCTATTCACAAGTACATATACACACAATGCACACAACAGCTTCAAAAGAGCAGATACTGCAGGCTGAAGGAAAGGAAACCTGCCTGTAAAACTCAAGCCTTGATCTTAGGTTTGATAACAGAATCTTGATGGGTAAGACTTTCAAACCAAAAGCCAGGAGAGAGATACGATCTCTTTTCCAGTATACTATCTTCAAGTACAGGGAAAGGAGTTCACTGACCCCAGATTTTCTACTCTTCAGTAAGTACAAGAAAAAAATAAGGCTCTAAAATGTTGGAGGTTCAAGTCTACCCAAAGGTACCTCAGAAGAAAGGCCTGGCAATCTAATTCTGAAAAATCAGCCATTAAAAACCCTATGGAGTACAGTTCTACTCTGACACACCTAGTGTCGTCATGTGTCAGAATTGACTTGATGGCAACTGGTTCTGGTTAACTAGAGGAAGTTTTAGGGTAGTGGTAACAGCCTTAGAATAAACCCCAGAAACTTAGGTTCTAGTCTGAAATCTGCCCATGTATTTTGGGGGAGACCTTGAGTGTAATCTTTCCCTCCCTCTTCCTCAGTTTCCTCACCCATGAATTGTAAGGACTGGACGAATTGCCAGGACCTGGTCTGGTTCTGACAATCTAGAATTCCATGATTCTATTTTTTTTTTTTTTTATGAGAGAGCCATCCATGCCAGGCACAGGCTGGCAGCATTGAGGGTGGGCACTGCCCAGGCTTGACAGCCAAGACAGAAAGACCCCAGGGAGAGAAGTGCCCGGCTAGGATTTGGGGCTACATGAATAGCCTCTTAACTCAGAATACAGCTCTTCCCTTCAGTCATTTCCAATTTCTCTGTGGAAACATTTGCATTTAAATTGCTTTGCAGCAGCTAGTCCCTTCTGCTTCCCCCTCTAACTAAAAAAAATGCCTGGACCTAGCTCTGCTCCTGCCAGTTTTCTGGCCTCCCTGCGAGGCTGAAAGGGGCAGACCCCTTACCACAATGTTGAAATAGGGGCACCTGGGTAAAGCAGGAGGAGGCAGGGCTGTGTGGCAATAGAGAATCACCTGCAATCCTACAGAGGTGGAATGAAGAGGCACACCTAAATCATCTGGAAACTAAAATGAACAGCAGAGAGAGGGAACTAACATTTGTTGAGCACCTACTATGTACTAAGCACTTTTGCATATATTATCTCATGAATCCGAACCACCCATAAGGATCATTTCCCACTTTTATAGACGAAGAATCAGAGTCTCAGAAAGGTTAAATTCCCCAAGGTCATGCTGCTCCAAAGACTGTGCTCCATCTGGCACACTGCTAGCATTTGGCCTCCCTCTGCCTTCATCCACACCCGCCGCCACCACACACACACACACACACACACACACACACACACCATCATTTCCATTCTCTTCTGCATCATAATCCTTTATCGGCCCAACCTAGGCCTTTTTCTAGCTGGAGAAACTGAGGCATCGATGCCACCTCAATGCCTATGCATTCAAAGAGGAAGACCTAGAGGGGGTCCCAGACATGCCACCCCTATCACTTGTGGGCCTGGGTCAAGGATACAAATGGAGGCCCGTATACCGTATGCCTAAATAAATTAAGCTAACAGACTATTATGTTCTATCTTTCTACCTTTGCAATACACCTTTATAGTTTCGTGGGAGGCCAGGTTTAAATTAAGAATTCTTAGGCTCCTCAGAGTTCTTCACCAGGATAAGATGAAGAGAAGAAACCAGCCCCAGCTGAATGCCCCTTCTCTGCCCACCCCCCATCTTGTGGGACTTTGTACACACATGTGACTTCCCTATCTGCACATCTAAACTCCAGCTACATTCCTTGGGCGCTGGGACACCCGCCAGTAACAAAGGCTGCCTCAGCAGGGTGGACTTGGGGAATAAGCTCCACGCAGGCCCTGCAATGGGCTGGAGATCCTTGGCAAGGAATTCTGGGGCCCCAGGTATCTTGAGTGTGGTCTTCAAGGGGGCAAACAGGCTCCATTTCAGCATATCCTCTCCCCATGAGCCAGAGAAGGGGCAAAGGAGGGCTTCTTAAACAGGAGGCCCAGGGTAGGAGACCTTCCCATCCATATCTAAGGGCAGTGCTAACCTGAAGAATCAGACTTTTAGAGCAAGACAGTGAGTAAGCATGAAGAGGGAAACAAGGTCACGAGAAAAGTTTAAAAAGTTAACTGAGTCAGAGGTCCCTGAAATTTCTGCCAGAGAAGGGGAATGAATGCCCAGAGCTTGGGAAGCAAGAAGAGAGAGCAAGAGCTGCCTGATTTGTGGCTCACTTGGCTCCCTACCTCACAGCTTTTCAGCTAAAATCCCTTCCCTCCCGAGCCCCTGAACTGCCTCCCCGACCTCAGCTCAGCTATATGCTCTTCAGCACCCTCTTCATAGTGCCCATAAAGACAAAAAATACACTGATGGGGAGAGGTCAGGTAAAACCAAACATGTACTGGACAGGTAGTTACATATGAGGTCCACAGCTGCCCCGCTAGCTCAGACTCAGCAACACTGTAGAAAAAGAAGCCCACTCAGCTAGGGGACAGGAAGGCTGTTTCCCACAGAGAAATTTTTGAAAACCCTAGGATTACAGGACAAGTCTAGAATGTTAACTAGAATGCAAAAACTGGACCCAGAGGGTCAGGTATGCTTTTGGGTGATGACAATGACAGTGGCCCAAAGGCCCTAAAGAGGAGTCTCCCTCTGGCCTTTCCTCTCTCTTCTCCCAGACCAGCCTAAACCAGATACATACCAAGCGCATGAGCAGAGAAATGGACTCCCGATTTCTGGTTTTCAGTTTGTCAGTCTCCTGGCCCAGCTGCAGGAGACTGACAGAGGCCACCTGTAAAAGAAGAATTTGTAAGGAAGCATATTTTTATGGAGGTCAGAGTAGGATAGCCTCGGGCTACAGTAAGTTAAGAAAAGATCAAAAAGGAGAGTTAAGAAGGGCTGGGACTTTCCTGGAGACTCAGGATGAAAAGTGGCATATCCCCTAGGGTTCAGAGATGCACACTGCCTGTACACCAGTCTGGATCCCGTTGGTCTACCAGTACAGTCACCCAGAACGTTATTGAATGTTACTGGGGGGGCAAGGAAAGAACCTAGGATGAAGGCAGGTGATACTGCTTGCCAGGAGATGAATCTCTCTTTCCTAGGAGGCCTCCAGATATGCTGTCTTCAGGCTGTTTACAGCTGACTCCCCACCCGTTACAGACAGAGCTTGCCCCAGACTCAGACCCAGTGCTCTTGGTATTCTCCTCTTGTTAGCTCCCAAATGACTGCCATCTCTAGGTACCGGCAGGGCCCCAACATATCAAGGAGTGAGGAAGAAAGGTGATGTAATTATATCCCAGGCCCAGGTTGCTTCCACTTAGCAAACAAAGAGGGTAAAAAGGAAAAATAAAAAAATGAAGCCCATTACTGTTGCGTCAATTCTGACTCATGACAACCCCATGTGTTAGAGGGTAGATCTGCTCCATAGGGTTTTCTTGACTGTAATCTTTATGGAAGCAGATCGCCAGGCCTTTCTTCCATAGCACTGCTGGGTGGGTTTAGACCGCCAACTTTTACGTTAGCAGTCAGGTGCAAACTGTTGTGCCACCCAGAGGCCTTATAAGGGAAAAGGAGGGGGAAATTCTCAGCCCATGTTAGAGATCTAGTATGAATTCCCTTTTTATCTACGGTGCTCAGAGCCCTTTCCAGAGTATGGACTGGTGGTCCCAGGTTAAATAAACCTTCTAACTAAGCTTTGGAAACCCTGGTGGCGTAGAGGTTAAGTGCTACAGCTGCTAACCAAAAGGTCAGCAGTTTGAATCCTCCAGGCGCTCCTTGGAAACTCTATGGGGCAGTTCTACTCTGTCCTATAGGAGTCGCTATGAGTCGGAATCAACTCGACGGCAGTGGGTTTGGGTTTTGCTTCTTTTTTCAAAACCAAGCTTCGGTCATTGACATGTACTTCTCAAGACAAGGGTATAATTCCTGAGAAGACTGTCTCCTCCTGAAAAGACACAGACAAAGCTGTAGTTCTTAAATCAGAACTATGCCTTGCAAAAGAATAAGCCTCCTATTCCTTAAGGCCCAAGCAGGCAGTGGGTAATGGACCATTTACCTGAAGTGCGTGGATGGGATTCCTCCATACAGGATTAGGAATGGAAAAACTCTGGGATCTCTTTCAACTCTGGAAAGAGATTACTCAGTGTTTTTCCAGAGGCAAAACTAAGATCAATGGTGATAGTTACAGGTTGTTACACTTTGGCTAAAACATTTTTTTCAAACACTTGGATGCAACCTACAGTATAACAGGCTGTCTGGCTTTAAGCACCAGGCCCTAAAACCTAGACCAGTGGTTCTCAAAGTGAGATCCCAGGATAAGCAGCATCAACATTACCTGGGAACTTGTAAATGCAAACTGTCCAGCTCTACCCCTGATCCACTGATTCAAAAACCCTTCAGGTGATTCTGATTTACACTAGTCATTGACTATTTACCAGTAATAGAGTTAGAATCCAAACCAAACCCATTACTGTAGAGTCAATTCCAACTCATAGCAAACCTGTAGGACAGAGTAGAACTGCCCCCGTAGGGTTTCCAAGGCCATAATCCTTATGGAAGCAGACTGCCACATCTTTCTTCCTCAGGGCGGCTGATGGGTTCGAACTGCTGAACTTTTGATTAGCAGCTGAGTGTTTTAATCACCACACTACCAGAGCTCCTTCAAAGTGTCTTCGAGATGATAAAAGTCAGTTGTCTCTCCAACTTTGATATGCATCAGATCACCTGGAGAGCTTATTAAAAACACAGAGGACTGGACTCACCCTAACCAAAAACCAAATCAGTTGCCGTCAAATAGATTCCAACTCATGGCGACCCCATGTGTGTCAGAAGAGAACTGTGCTCCACGTTGATGTGCATCAGATCACCTGGAGAGCTCACTAAAAACGCATCCCCAGATGCATCCAGTTTAATGCCCCTATCTGTAAATGATAAAATTGAGGCCCCAAAATTTCAACTCTTCAGAGGTCACACAGCTTCTCAGTGGCAGATCCAGAACGAGAATCCAGATTTCCTGACTTTTAGTCCCATGATCTTTCCAAGCATTCAGGTATTGTTGTTAACTGCTGTTGAGTCAATCCTGACTCACAGCAACCCTATAGGACAGAGTAGAACCCCACAAGGTTCCCAAAGCTGTAATCTTTACTTTCTCCCATGGAGTGCCTGGTGGGTTTGAACTGCCCACCTATCCGTTAGCAGCTGAGCACTTAACCACTGCAACACCAGGGCTCCTCAAGCATTCAGGTAGAGACAGAATACTAACTATTAGGGAATTTAGAAGAAACTCCTGCCTTTCACAAAGGAGACTCTCACTATTTACTGAATGAATTAGGTGGGAGAAAGACCAGATGATCTCAAAGGCCTGTTCAACAATAAGAGTCTATGGATTTAAGACAAACTAGTTCTCACCAGACCTTGCCATCTTGCATTCTTTATAACCTAGACCCACTCACCACCAGAAATTCCTTGAGGTGAGTTTCAATGTTCTTGTTGTAGACTGTGAAGAGGGCAGCAGACACCTGGATGATGGCTTTGGTCAGGCAGTGAATATTATTGTTGTAACCTAGGTTATTATTGATAGAGGGAGAGAAATAAAAGAAATGACAAAGTAAGCCACTCCAGGAGACTCCAACTGATTATTTCTCACGTTTTCAGGCTGACCCACCCCTATGTGACACCAAAAGGGCTAAAAGGCACTTTGGGATTACCAAAAAACTAAACCCATTACTATCAAGTCAATTCCAACTCATAGCAACCCTACAGGACAGAGTAGAACTGCCCCATAGGCTGGTGGAATCAAAATGCCAACCTTTTGTTTAGCAGCTGCGCTCTTAACCACTGTGCCGCCAGGACTGCACTTTGGGATTAGGGGAAGAATATTCCAAAGAAATTTCACTGGAATTGAATTTTATGCACAGTTCATTCTCAGATGCTTTCTGGAACAGAACTTTACATCTAAGTCAGAAGTCTGTATCTTCCAGACAAATGTCTTCATCTCATCTCCCTGCCCTGGGACACTAATCTAAATAGCACCGGTTCATCAAACCTACTCCTTACTTACCATCCTTCTCAATGTTATAGAAGGAAGAAGGATCTGTGGCAAGGAGCGGGAGGGAAACTGCAATAAAGATCAAGAGCAGGCAGGCCACCTTATATTCTTCCTCAGGGGATGAAGTATCTGGTGAGAGGGAAAAAGAAGAAAAGCAAGTAAGATCAACAAATAGGAATTATCTTCTACAGGGGTCCTACTTCACAGGATTGCTGTGAGGATCACAAGAAAATATCTATGAAACCACTTCATAAAGCACTATAGGCAAGTTCTTATTACTGAAGGGGACTGGGCTAGCATCCACCTATAGTGAGGGGCCTGAGTTCTGGAGGCCTCTTCTGGTGACTGAGCACAGCTCTTAGCTATGGGCTCTGCTGAAATGCAGCCAAGGACACTCTGCCAGCTGCCAGATGGGGTGGAGAAGCAGGAAAGAGAGGAAAGTAGGGGGAAAGCCTCTCACCTACCAAGAGAGTGGAGGGAAGGGAGGGTGAGTCTGGCAATTTTGAAGGGGCAGAACACCAGCCCTTTGTTGCATCCTATTCTGAGTATATGTAAGTATGGATGTGCTCATCAGAGGAAATGTGTAATGGAATGTAAGAGACAAGTGTGAGACTGAGCAAGAAGTGAATGGTGTCTAGGTGATTATGTAGGAGGGGCACACAAGATCACTGTGGGGAACTTAGGTGCTATATCACACAATTTAGCACAACTCCTATACTATTTTGTATTGTTCTCTCGTTGTTTCATTTGCATGGATCTAATTTCCCTAACCAGACTGTAATTTCCTTTGGGCACTTGCTAAGCACCAGACTCTCATTTAACACACTTTTTTGCTGATTGACAGATCAGTTGGTTGAAACCTGAGGTGAAATCTAAATTGCCTATGTAGTAAGTATTTTCTGGGGGCTAAAGTCTGTACTTTAAGTCTTTCCTTAGCTCCCAAGCTATATCCCCTGAATTCACAAACCCAAATAAAGTCTTCTTTGACACTGACATTTTCCCACCAAAATAGGGCCGAAGTCCTCCCTTGCCCCCTTTCCCCTATCTTACCAGCTTTCAGATTTGCAATGGCAGCCACCAGGGCTGGGTCAATGTCACAGCCCACTCCTGCAGCAGATGCCAGCTCAAAGACACTCAGGGTCACCTGATGGAGAAGAAAACAACACTTGGAAGAGGCTTCCCAAGAATGAAGTGCTTGGCAAAAGCTATAGGTAGCCGAGATTCCTGGATCACAGATTTGAAACATTTGCTGTACTATCATCATCTTTTCTAGGTATTCATTTAATAGTTCTCCCTAGCCTCCGGGGGCGAGGCAATGCTTTGGCTTGGCATTTGGACATACCATGGTACAAATTTATCTTTTCAACCTTATTTCTCTAAATGCTTCCAACAGTCAAAGCAGCCAGGGTAATTTATTCACTGTCCCAAAAATACAACTTACTTTCATACTTTGGCTCACGTTGCTTCTCTCTATAATATCCTTTCCTCTCCTCTAGTTATAGTTAAAAGAGCCCTGGTGGCACGATGGTTAAGCACGCAGTTGCTAACAGAAAGGTCGGCAGTTCAAACCCACCAACAGCTCCATGAAAGAAAACACCTGGTGATCTGCTCCTATAAAGATTACAGCCTAGGAAACCCTATGGGGCAGTTCTACTCTGTCCTATAGGGTCACTATGAGTTGGAATTGACTCAAGGGCACATAACAGCAACTTACAGCTAAGTGACACCCATCCCTTAAGGCTTAACTCAAACCTCATCTTCTCTGTGAAGCCCACCCTGATTACTTCACCCCAAACTCATCTCTCCCTCCTTAAACTGGTACCACCCACTTTACATTTATCACACACAATACCTTGTATTATTACTTAGATTTTCAGATAGGACATGAGACATATGGCTTATGTCACCAACAAGATCATAATTTTATAAGACCTCGTAGCATAGTGAGGGGAGAAAAAAGCTTTGGAGTGAGACAGATTTGGGTTCAAATCTTAGTGCTACCAAAATTACTACATATGTAACCTTTGCTAAAAGTTATTTAACTTCTCTGAGCCTCAGTTTTCTCATCTGTAAAACTGGGATGACGATACTTACCTCACAGAGCTGGTGTTAAGATTAAATTAGACCACATATGTAAAGTATCTACCCCAGTGACTGACAGAGAGTGATGTCAATAAATGCTATTCTCTCGCTCCTCCTCCTTTACCTTAAAGCCAGGAATGTTGCATTTCCTTGTATCCTTGCTAGTGTTTAACACAATGCTAAATACATAGAAGGCACTCAGTAAATCTTCATTGACTGCTACCTGAATCCCCGAACAAAGCCCCAATTCCCCACTCCCACTCCAAGTACTTAGATCCCTTTAGAAGCTTAAAAAAATGTTTTTAAAGACTTCAAAATGTTCTGAGAAATAAAGGATAACTGTTCCAATAATTGACAACCAAGTACAGTATCTTATGCAAAGAACCCAAAGACATAACAACAGGCATATATTTTGCCTATGGCACTTGACCCGAAGCCAAACGTTAGCCACACTCAGCTCTGCTGCTTATTTAAATTTCCTATTACCTAGAAGACCCTGCTCGTGGCAGCCATGTCTAAATCAGGCACCTGGTGCGTATGTGACCTGTGGTTTTCTGGAGGAAGAAAGGGATGACTGAAGGCAGAAGGGGATGACTGAAGGCATCTTATTTTCTCTTCCCCTAATCATCTCAACCCTCAGAGACAGTAACAGAATCTATGATAGACAGGCTATCCCTCCTCTCTACCCCCACTTGCTTATTTTCACAGGCAGGCAGAGCCTAAACCTCCGAGACTGTCCAGGAGATATAAGCTGGACAAGCTCCTTACAGACTAGAGCACTTGGCGCCAACATCAGCAGCTGCCAGAAGCCCAGGCTCACTGTAAAATCAAGGACTATTCAAGAGGGGCAGGCATCCCGGTGAAACATTGCCCTTTCACCTCATGACCACTTGGCCCTCATATGATCACAGGCAGAGAGGGGGGAAATTTTAACTCTTTGGTCTCAACATAAGAAAGTCTTTCTTAACATCTAACTTTAATTTTTCTTGCTACCACTTTCTTCTTACCATAGACTTCTCTCCATTAGAGGAATCAATTAATAGCCTTCCCTATACATTTGAAGGGCCTTGCCTCAAGTCTTTGTATTTCCTGCATAACATACTTGTCTGTTCCAGGTGATTCAGAAGATAAAAGGATGACTCAAAGGTAGGGGATGGGCAGGAGAAACAGATGTTTATGTTAGTGTCTTGTCTGTAAAAGCCCCTCTTCCTCTCTCTATCTCCTGTAGCAAATGAGGGCCTGAAGGTTTAAGAACTGGGAGAAAGAAAAGAGTAGGAAAAGGAAGGAAACTCTGAGGGTAGGCAGGGTGGGTGATAACGGAAGGAACAAGTTCTTTTACAAAAAGTACCCAAGCTCCAGAGGGGACTAGTTTGCACATAGTTTGGCATCTAATTTCCACACTGCTCATTTCAGGTGAAAACCTACAGATTCTATCCTAGATCTTAGTCCTCTCCCTCCAGTAATGTTTCCCCAGCCTCTACAGGGTCTCCCTGGCTTCCACTTCTCTCCATGCCCCCATGTCTCCCCAGCTCTGCTCTATCTTTCATGACTAGTGCTCCTCTCTCCACAAAGTCTCCCCACATTATTTTCCCATATAGATCCCAGCTCTTCTCAAAACCCTCTCTCTCTCCCTTACAATATCCTAGCTATATCCATTTTCAACAACAATCATCTGATGAGATTATACTTTGCACTCCCCCATACCTTGATGTCTGTGTCTGGAGTGACAAACTCCTTCAGGCACTCAATGGGACCCATAAGGAATGGGCAATGGGAGGAGAAAACCTGAAGGAAAAAGGAGATAAATAAGCCCACAGGATATTGGCCAGTGCCTTCAAAGATAGGTGGAAACAAACAAAAAAAGGCGTCAACATAGACAAGAACCTAGCCAACATTCCATGTTCTCCTGCTCCTTACGACTCTGGGTTTCCTCAGCTCATTTATCCCCAGGGATCTTCCTCTTTCTTTCTCCTCATCACCCACCTACCCTTTCCACAACTTTTCACATACACCCTACTTCCTGAGGTATCTGTAATTCAGTGAGCCCCTTCTCCCCGCAAGTTCACCTCCCGAAGTCCCTCTTGGGCCATGGCCCTAAAACTGAGGATCACTCCAATGATGGTCATGCGCTTCAGGACATTCTCAGCCCCTGAGGAGAAAGAAGAGCATTAGACAAGAGAACTGAGCAGCAGAATTAGGATGGTTTTGCTTCTTCCAGACCCAGCCTAGCCCCCAAGTCCCTGAAAAACCCTGTCATTCCCAATGCTTTGCCCACAGTTTCTTCTCACTGTAAGGGAAGGTACTTACCTATCAGCTGGGGTAGCAGAGAGGCCATCAAGTCTGGCTTGCTAAAGTTGGATCTGATCTGAACAAGTACATCCATGTTTTCCACCACCAGCTTCTGCAGCCCATGGAACAGAGAGACATTATGCAGGAAATGAAGAGTTCAATGTTACGTCTTTCCCCCAGTGCCCCGAGTCTGGACCTTTTCACAGGGCTTGTTTCCACAGTACCTTCAGCTCCACGATCTGAGAGGTCACGTGCCACAACAAGTTTTCACTCAGGAACTTCATGCCATAGGGTCCCAAGAGTTCAGCCAAGGCCCGCATCTCTAGAATAGAGTTACAGAGGTCCCAGGTGGGACTCAAAGGACACTGGGGCATTTGCACAACAACTATAGGGTAATTCAAACATTTAAAATGTTTTCCAGCTAGGAAAAGAAGTGGGAGGTTGGGGAGAAAAAGTAAAATCCCGCATTCAGGTGAGAGCTCTGGCCTGCATGTGCAATGGCTTACCATGTCCCCACTGATATGTACACCAGGACTTACAACAGATAATAACTATTTTACTTTACATTTTTATAAGAATCTATACATTCCCTAGCCCCTTCACCTGTGCCTGGGTTTTACTCTTGTGCTAGCTGTATTAGCTTTATTAGCTATAAGAGCCTCTCTGACTTTTATAATTCTCTATATGATGAAGTAATTAATAGCTGCCCTGAAATACCTTATAGAGTAAGATTGTGATACATTATAAGAATTTTAGAAAACTGTAACTATATATATAAATAAGGGATAATTATGATGATCACCATTAACAGCCCTCTGAGGTATGTTGCACAAGGATCTTCCACGTGCACTGTCACACTGGTTTTATACACAAGGAGGGTTAAGCGCTTGTCCAAGATCACCCAGCCAAGTTAGGGGCTGGTGCTAAAAACCTAGCCTCTTTTAACCCTCACTATGTCTAGATACCAAAACTATTTCCTTACCTAAGGTCTGGCTTTTTGTATGTTCCTCCCTTTGCTTCCTTTATTTAATGTTTCACTGTCCAAGTTTTCCTCTCCTTGGGCTAGTTTTCTTTTCTCAAAATCAACACACATCCCCAGAATCTCAGGGTTTTTTTTCTCTCTAAATCTTTCTTCCCTCAAGCCTGCTTGTGGCCCTTTGTGAAATAAATAAAACTTGCCCGGGGAAATCCCATGTTAGAAACACTAGTAACAAATACAGGCAGGAGAGGACTCTAGCTATGATCTTTGGCTATAGGCCCATTCAGCAGTTAAAGCCATAAAAGACCAGAAGTAACAAGAGACCAGTAGGAGAAAGGAAAATTTAAAAGAGTTAATAAGAGTTCAGATAGAAAAGCAAGTCAGTGCTCCATACTCAAGTCTCTGAAGGCAAGACCAGTTAATGTCCACCTCCACCAATGACAGAGGAAGTAGAACACAGTAGTTGACACAGTACCTTGTCCAGAATGGATATTTACTAGACATTTTTAGATTTATAATCGAAAGAACTGAGATTAGAACTCTAAAAAGATTTCCTAACTGGTGAACTTAAATAATGCTAAAATGGCTGACACAGGGGGAGAGGGGCTGAATCACATTCCTCTGGAGCTGCTGGAGAAGACAACGCTGATTGACCCGTTGGAACCTGCCAAACCTTCTTACTCCAGTCTTCTCTACTGTAGGCTAGTAACCCTAGGGCATCTTTCTCTTTCCATCTATCTATTTTTACAGTAGCATTGCCCCATCACCATGGCAACCCAGGGAAACTGGGGTGGGGTGGTAGAAGGGGGAATCAGCATTACCTCCTGCTGCTTGTCAGTTGTCAGCAAGGAATAAAGCTGATTTTAGAGGCTGCCTACAGTTTGTAGGTAGAGTTGATGAAAAGGGGACATCTGAAACCTCCAGCAGGTAAAAACAGTAGGGTCAGCATACTGATAGAGTTGGGTGAGGGTAAGAAGAAGGCAGAGCTGGAAAACAGAACTGTGTATTCTGACTTTCTTAATACTCCCAAGGAAAGGGAAGAATGGAGAGGTCAGGATCACTGAAGCATCTCCTACCTGACCCACCAACCACACAGGATTCATGATTTATATGGAGGTGAGGAGAAGCAGAGTAGTAGCATAGTTCATGAATCAGTCAGTCGGTAAAACCAATCTATTAAAAAGTATCTGTATGTGATCAGTGGTTACCAGGGCCTGGGGGCTGGGGTGTGTGAGGAGCAACTCCTTAATGGATACAGGCTTTCCTTTTGTGGTAATGATAATGTTTTGGAACCAGATGGAGATGGTGGTCGCACAACATTTTGAATGTTCTATATGCCACTGAATGGCTAAACAATTTTAATTTAAATGATTAAATTACAGTTAATTTAACATTATGAGAATTTCACATCAGCTTAAAAAAGGGGGGATCTGTATGGCTTCAACTCTATTTAAAAAGAGACCAGCTTCCCAACTCATTCATTATATGCTCCTTACCTCCCCACCCGCCTTGAAACACAGGAGCACTTCTATACACTGGGAAGCAGCACTGAATGGTGGCTAAGCACCCAGTATCTGGAGTTAGACTGCCTTGCGTTGAAATCCCAGCTGTACCATTTACAAATGTGTGACTTTAGGCAAGGTCCTAACCTCTCTGTAACTCAGTTTGCTTGTCTGTAAAATAGGGTAATAAAAGTAACTACCTCAAGGCCGTTGTTAGGATTAAATGAGTTAATACGCCTAAGCATTTAGAATTTAGCCTACAAGGAATGTCAGGCATTATTTCATCATCGTTATTATTGTATTATTATTAAGCATAAGGAGACTGGTGGTACAATGGTTAAATGCTCAGCTGCTAACTGAAAGGCTGGAGGTCTGAACCTACCCAGCAGCTCTCATCCAGGGAGAAAGACCTGGCAATCTGCTTCTGTAAAGATTATAGCCAAGAAAACCCTTGGGACTGTTCTATTTTGTCACATGGGATCGCTATGAGTTGGAATTAATGGCACCCAATAACAATTATTAAACATCAGCAATTCAAGCACTGGCTAAAACTCCAAACTTTATCACTAAGGAAAAAGATGCCATGACATCAGACCACTGTTTAATAATTCCAAGCATGAGGACGTCCTCTAGACACTTTATCCTCTGCCCTTCATTATATGTCCTACTCTTCTATTCTTTGTGGAAATGAAGAATAACCATTTACCACCCTTCCAGGAATAAATACCTTCGATGACTTGAGTACCCTTAACTCCCCCCATTTTCTTTCTCCACCTTTAACCCCCAGACCATTCCTCAATTCTAGCTTAGAATCCCCGTCTACCTTCCCTAGGGCAGAGATGCTGAGGAGAGTGTAAAGTGGGCCTCTGGGAGGGTAGGAGAGTTTAGGTGGGGCCTGTATTGAGATACTATATTGAGGGGAAAGGCCCAGCTCCTTGACAAGGAGACCAGGCCCCAGGCTTACCAGAGATGTCAGAGAACTCCTCTGCACTGAAGTTCTGCTCCCCTTCTCTGGGGAGGTTGATGAAGGCCTGCATGGCTGGGGCAAGGATGATGGCCCCACTGCTTGCCTGTCTAAGCAGACTTTCCAGGTACCTACAGGGTTGATCGGGAAAGCAGAGATTAGTGTTCACTCCCTTCTGCCACTACTACTGGTCTCAGAAGGAGAAACTCTGCTAAAAGCTGGGATAGGAAGAAGAGGTTCAAAGAAGACAGTACAATGCTCTAATTAAGGCCCCAGCCTGTTGGTTCAAAAACAATTGGCAGTAATGTTCCACTTGGGCTCTAATCTACAGGGTGTTTCACTATGCTGTCAAAATGCACTACATCCCTCTCCCCAGCCCCTGTTGTTTTCCAACTACTGCGCTCCCCTCACCCTTGGCCCTACTCTGTCAGGTAAGACAGGCCCAACCTGACAAGAAAAAAATCCCCACTAATTAGGCTTCTCTGAAATATACTTAGCCTCGGCCTCTCCAGTGAGAATGCTGAACTGAGGGCTCAGGAGTCCTGGAAGCCTGTCTCAAGTCAGATCTTCTGGCAGAGAGAGGCCCAATGAACAGTGGTCATCCAGCCTCCAAATACTCCCCACCCCCCCACCCCCCCACCCCCCCACCCCGACCTCTGGGCAAGCTGAGAGGGGCAGGGCTCTGGCCACGTCGTCAGAGGAGGTCTTGGCCAACCCCCTGTCCCTCACCCAGGCTCTAGCTCCTGGTCTGTGTCTTATAAAGATCACAAACTAATTGCAGGTAGGCCAAACCCAGTTGCTGAATGTGTCTTTTTTTTTTTTTTTTTTTTTCTCTTTAAATTGGAATTAATTGTAAAATTTTTAAAACTGAAAATTTTTACATTAAAAATAAAAGATTTAGTGGACCAGCAAGCAGCTGGAAGGGACTAGTGGCTGCCCCCTTGCCTTCTCCAACTCCTCCAAGTCCCTACCTAGCCCATGACACCCATTTACCTTACCTACCTGGCAACTGTTGACATGTGTATTTGCAAACCTTGTCTAAGCCTTTCCCATACTCACTGGTCTCTTCATTGCAGCTGACTCCTACTGAGTTGATATTGGATTAAGAGCGCCACCCAGTGGCTCGGGGAGGTAGGAATCGACTCCTTTCGACTCCTTAAAATCCCAAAAGAAATAGTCTGACTCCCACCTCCTTCAGATTTGAAGAGGTCCCCTTCCTAATTAAGAACAGTCTGCTAGACTTGACAGGGTCCTGTCTGGGGATGCGGAGGTGGTGTTCCACAGAGATGGCGGTACACAGAAAAGCTGGGGTGGAAAAAGAAATATGAGAATTTCAGAAAGAGGAAGAGAAATTATTTGAAATCCAAATGGTAAGAATCCAGAAAAAGGAAGGTTAAGAAGTGGAGATTAAAAGAAGAGATCAAACTGTTGCAGGGTAGGGTGATAGATGTTACATGGAAAGTTAGAAGGAAACCTTGCAGTGGACATAAGGATATCTGGGTTTGCCCCAATTTACTGCTCTAATCATCAAACAAAAACAAGCGTCTATGGCCCTGGGAGCTAAAATGCTTGGTCCCTGGAGTCCTACTGTGGAAAGGAGAGCACGCTAACAAAGAGGTGAGGCAGTGGGAGAGGATAAGCAGCACTGACCAATTCGTGTAGAGAGTGGTAATAGTCTGCTCCCCAGATGAGTCCAGTGGCTGTGTCTGCTGCAGGAGGGCACTCCGGATGATCCTGGAAGCGTCTGCACCCAAAAACTGGGCCAGTGACTGTATGAAACCAATGTATGCTTTGACTCCTGCCAATAGCTCAGAAGGCCTTACAATCTCCTGGGTAGGTGCATTGTAGCCAGCCAGCCACACAATGGCTCTAGGTGATAAAAATCATAATTACAATCACAGTGACAAACATAATAACATTCATCAAATGTATACTGTGTTCCAGGCAGTGTGCTGAGATTCTACTACATGCATTATCTCATTTAAACCTCACAGTAACCCAATAAGGTAAGTACAATTGTTATCCCCATTTTACAGGTGAGGAAACTGAGATATGGAGGCATTAAACCATTTGCTGAAGATCACACAGGTGGAAAGTTGCAGAGCTGGGCCCTGAGGGCCCACACCACCTGCATTTTCAGTGCCAGTAGCTGTCTTTTCTCCTTGGAAAGAATTTGTTCCAACCACTGTCAGAATTGGAAAATCACACCCAGAAATCCATGGGAATGCAGTGTAATCCCCAAGTGGCCAGGGTAGCCAGGGCTGGATAGAAAGCACACTTAGCTGACATGCAGCTACAGCCAACCTGAGAGAAAATGGAGTAATTGCCTACACTGTATTATTTCAGAGAAACACCAGGAAGACCCCTCCCCATGGACTCCCATCTCTTAATACCCCCCACAGATGCCTGAGATTTCAATGGTCAAGCATTCGGATGCCGAGAGGTTGGTGGTTTGAACCTACCAGCAGCTTCCCGAGAGAAAAGACCTTAGGTCTATTCCTGTAATGAGTACAGTCTAAAAAACCCTAAGGGGCAGTTCTACTCTGTCAAACAGGGTCAGTATAGGTGGGAATTGGCTTGCAGGCACACAACTTTGACCTCAGGCTTTTTTACTTATTAGACTATAAATCGTAGGGGACAGAAGAACATCACACTTCCAGCTTTTGTTAGTCATTTATGCTTCAAATATGAATGAGTTTTAGAAGTCCCTGAGTGGTCCAAGGAAACTCTGGTGGCATAGTGGTTAAGAGCTACGGATGCTAACCAAATGGTCGGCAGTTCATAATCCAACAGGCGCTCCTTGGAAGCCCTTTGAGGCAGTTCTACCCTCTCCCGTAGGGTTGCTATGAGCTGGAATCGACTTGGCAGCAACGGGTTTGTTTTTTTTTTGTTTCAGTGGTGCAAATGCTTAATGCCCCTGGCTGCTAACCAAAAGGTTGGAGGTCCAAGTCTACCCAGAGGCACCTTGGAAGAAAGGTCTAGCAATCTATTTCTGAAAAACCACCGTTGAAAATCCTATGGAGCACAGTTCTACTCTAACACACGTGGGGACACCATGAGTTGGAGTCGACTTGACAGCAACTGGATTTTTTATGAATGAGTTTATCATATTCTTCCTATAGAAGCAGGTGTTTTGTTGCTGTTGTTTGGGGAAATTTGTATGCAGGAGGAGAACGGAGCAGGAGGGCGGCCCACTTCCCAAATGAAAGAGAAAACAGAGGAGGTGCCTAACACTTGGTACCACTTGGAGGAAAATAATACATAAGGGACAGGCTGGAGGCAAACCTAATCTATTTCAGAGTTTTCACTAAGACCAAACCTCTAGGCCAGCCTTGGGGCTTTGGGAACAATTATGTCAATGAAGAAAGTACCAGAGATATTTATGGAAAACTAAAATAGCACACCCATGCTGCTACAGGGCCTGGAAACCACTACCAACTTCTAAAGGTCTGCACACGAACAATTATGAAACTATCTTCTTGACGTTGTGTATGTACCTGAGACCCTTCCTTCCGTATCATTAATATGTATGTAAGGAAAACAAACTAATTTTACTATCCCCCAAGTAAAATCCTAGTTATAAAATAAATCTGCACCTCCTACAATTAAAACAGACTACTAACTGGTCTCCCTGTCTCCACCCTTGACCCACTAGTGCAGCCACAGCTATCCTGTTGAAATATTAAGTCAGAACCTGTTACTCCTATGCTCAAAACCCCCGAGGTTCCTCAACTCCCTCAGAATAAAAGTCAAAGTCCTTCCGATGACATATAAGCAACTGCGTAATCTGCAATTCCCCCAACCTCTCTGATAACCTCATATCCTACCAGTCTCCCCAGGCTCGTTTTGCTCCAGCCACACCGGCCTCCTCCAGGTCCCTTTAACATACCAGATCTGCTCCCACCTCAGAGCTTGCTGTTTTCTCTGCCTCGAATGCTCTTTCCCCTGACAGCCACTTGGCTGGCTTCCTCACTTCCTTCAGATGTTTACTCGAATATCATCTTCTCAAGGAGGCCTTCTCTGGCCACCCTGTCTAAAACTGCAACACCCCCCACCACCCCGCCATTCACATGTTTCCTATCTCCCTTTCCTGCTTTATTTTTCTGCTTTACACTTATTACCATAACACACTGTATATTCTTCTTATTTTTTTGTCTATCTCCCTCAATAGAATGTAAGCTTCATGGGGGCAGGGGGTTTTATCTGTTTTGTACACAGCTGTATTAACAGCTTCTACAATAGTGCTGGCACACAGAAGGTGTTCAATAAATATTTGCTGAATAAATGAATGAATATACAACTTTTCCAAAATAAAACAGAAGATCAGGGGATTACCTGTAATAATTCCTCCCCCTACTTCCCTGATTTCTGATAGTGCCCAATTCTAATGATAGGGGTGTTCCTCCTAATTTGGGGGGACAACAGAAAGAAGGCAAAACAGGGGGAAGGGAATTCATTTTACTGAGGCCTATTATATGTCAGAAACTTTGCATTCATTATTATCTTTAATTCTCACTACCAATTTTCAATTACAGGTAATTCTCAATTACCTGTAACATAAATATCATTCTTATTTTACGGGGGAGAAAACTAAGGCTCAAGCAAGTTAGATAACCTGCTCCAGCCTCTTAGCTAATGGCCAGGATGTCAACGCTGGTGCTCTGGCTGTAAACAAAGGCCCTGATCATTCTACTATGGTGATCAATCTACCAATGGTGACCAATTCTGGCTGTTCATCAAAACCATTTGTAGAGGATTGCGGTTGTTTCTATTTGTTTTTTATCAAGACTGACTGTGTCAGAATCTCCAGGGTGTGGCATGACCACCAAGAGGAGAGTAAAGGAACACATATTTGAGAACTACCATATCATGCAAACATAGAAGACAAGAAAAGAGCAATACCTGTTGAGTCTGGCCTCCAGGTGGCTGCTGAGATACTCAGAAGGGAAGATAGTGTGTTCAAACACAGAAAAACTGTGTACGTGATTCATTGTCAGTGCCAGTTCTGTCAAGGTGAGGTGTAGCTTGTCCATGCTGGGTAAAATTGAGAAAGTAAAATGGGCCTTGATTACAGGTCTGGCACTGCTGACTAGTATCTGGGAAGGATTTGTTCAACCTATGACCCTCAGGCTCCTTTCATCTTCTAGGGATACTCAGCCTAGAATGGTACACATTGATGATGACTTCCACATTCTTTTGCTATATCACCTTCCCTCTTCCCTTCTCTCCCTTCTTTGATGCAGTGCCCAGTTTGCCCTCTGGGGCCCATGTCCTCACGTGGTGACGATGCTGCGGTTCTTCCGGTGACTTTCAGCTCCTGGCTTGTCCCTTTCCGGCTCTCCCTTTCTGGGAATCTGCCTCTGCTTCATGGTTTTCTTGTTCTTGGCCTTGCTGATGGTGGTCGCACAATGCTTAGGTAGAAGCTTTTGAAACAAACATAGGTGAACGGAGAAACAAGATTAGCTTCCAAACAGCAGAGAATCCCATCTAATAGTTATAAAAACAAAGTATCTACATTATTATCTATTTCTTTTATCTTTCTGCCTTTTTCTCTCCTTCCATGTTTCTCTTTCTCTAATGAGGACCCATTTGTAATGTGTTCACCCCTTTTATTTTTCATTAAATACCTCCCCATTTATGGGCTCAAAGTCTCAAAGTGGCAGTGTCTTTCAGGGATCTGGTCATCAAACCCCCACCCGCATGCTGAGAGTGTTTCCTAATGGAAAAATGCAAGTTAAAAAAAAAAACAAGATCTAAGAACTTCACTCAGCTGCACTTTCTAGGGTCTCCCAATCTGGGAAAACAGCTATTTTTGCTAGTATGGAACCACCATCTCTTTTGCTTTGTTCCTTCATATTCTATTTCATAGAAACAGTTATCCACACCACCACAGCCTTCCGAACGCAGAGAGCTCACAACATGGCCACCACTCTCTCTCTACCTCCTCTTTTCTTGAAATAAGATATTGTATTTTTTGCTAGTTAGCTTAAACATCAATTCTGCGTTTTTTCTCTTCACCAAAATACCCCAGTTAGCCATACAGGAAGTATAAGATAGAATGTATACGTTCAGGTATTTTCTTCAAGGCAATCACCACAGAATTGTATTTATTCCAGTGCTGCTAACAACTTGCAGAGTGTATCTGAAAACTCCTCCCTTGGAATTGCATTTAGAGCAACATAGGAGCCACACAGGAAATATGGTTTTGTTACTTACTAGTCACACTTTTTTTTTTTAATCCAAATTCTTGGCCGTTTCAAAGAATCAAGTCTACCTTGATGGACAAAGATGTATCAACCCTGATATTATTCAGTGGTGTCTATGGTACACAAGAGGACAAATATTATATGACCCAACTTACATGAAATATCTAGAAAAAGGAAATGGATAGAGACAAAGTTTATTAGTGGTTATCAGGGGCTGTGGGGAGGAAGGAATGGGGAGTTATTATGTTTCTACTTGGGGTGATGAAAAACTTCTGGAAATAGATAATGGTGGTGGTTATACAAAGTGAAGGTAATTAATGGCACTGAATTATACACTTAAAATGGCAAAATTTTGTTTTTTATATATATATCTCCATTATCATTGAGTTGATTCCAACTCATAGTCACCATGTAGGACAAAGTAGAACTGCCGCATAGGGTTTCCAAGGCTGTAAATCTTTATAGAAGCAGACTGCCACATCTTTCTACCAAAGAGTGGCTGGTGGGTTTGAACAGCCAGCCTTCCGGTACCAGTGAAGCACTTAACCACTGGGCCACCAAGGCTCCTATATATATATAAATAAAGTGTCTACGGTGGATTCTGAGAGCCGTTCCAAAAAATTATAACTCCAGTAGTATCGGCAACATAACTAACACAATTATTTACTCAAAACGGTAACTTTGGATGGGCTAATACTCACTGGGTTGCAAAGATTCTGGTGTGTGTGAAAACAATTGCTCACATCATGTTTTAGTCATCCCTGACAAAGCACTGAGCAAATCTCCTTAACTATGCCCCTTGCACGTAGTAGCTATTCAAACCGAGTGATGAATACACCCATTATACTTGTTTGCATATCTTCCTTGCATTAATTATTTAAATTTCTTTGAAACATGTTTTGTACTCTCTTCCTCAATCAGATTGAAACATTCCCCAAGGGCAGGGGTTGTGTTCCCTCCTTTAGAGACCTGACCCCAAAAATCGAGCACAGGGCTTAGTGCCCAGTAAATCCAAGTAATGTTAACAGCTGACATTTATTGATTGTTGTATACCAAAAATTTTATGTGCTCTATTCCATTTAATCCTTATGCACCTCTATGAAGAAAATATTTTTGTCCCATTTTACATACGAGAAAACAGAAAGTTAAGTTATAATGTAGCTATGCCTATGTACCCTCCCCCTCCCCCCGCCACATACACATGCACACACCTGGTTTTCTTTTCACCAAAGTTGTTACTAAGCGTGACTCAAATCCAGGAAGGGTAGGTAGTCTTGGCAACCTAAAAGACTCCAGGGCAACAGCAAAACAAGTTCCTCATTTTAGAATTTCCTGAAATTTAGGTTGAACTAATCATGACCAGGTGCTGTGAGTCAGTCAAGGAAGGGAGGAGGGGAAAAACGAGAATAAAAGGACAAGAAAGCAGCCCTGAGGATAAACACAGACAAGGTGACTGAAAATGTTCAGATGGCCACAGATCAGGATACAGATGGGTAGAAGAGAAGAGACAGATAAAATGTCCTACGATTGATCTGTGGGCCACTGTCCCAAGCCTGTGTACACAGAGGCAAGAGAGAAGGGGAAGAAAATTAGAAAGTTAACTCATCTCTTGGAACTCTTCACATGAGAGCACAGATTTTGTTGGAGTCCAGCTGTTCAAATAAGAGTATTTTTAGAAACTTCAACATAGTCCTAAGGAGCCCTGGTGGCACAACCCTTGGTTAAAGTACTCAGCTGCTAACCAAAAGGTCGGCAGTTCGAACACACCAGTCACTCCACAAGAGAAAATGTGGCAGTCTGCTTTTGTAAAGATTACAGCCTTGGGAGCCCTATGGGGCAGTTCTACTCCATCCTATCCTATTAGGTTGCTGTAAGTTGGAATTGGCTTGAAAGCAATGGGTTTGGTTTGGTTTGATCTAGACCTAAGATAGTAAAGACTGAAGGGACTGTGCTAAGAAAAGAATCATGCCATAAACTCAAGAACACAATGGCAGAGGGGAAGCAGAAACAATGGAATAACCAGGCCTACCTGCTCGCTCAGGTTTCGCTGTTCAGCGCAGATCTCCAGGACACAGTTGCTGGTCTGCTTGGCCAAGTCTTCCAGGAAAGAGTTGCAGTGGTGAAGGCCATGGTTCTTCAGATGAGGGTACTGTGGGAAAAGGGACAAAGGAAGAAATTGTCATCACCAGGGTAGCTGCTTCTTAACTCATAATACTGCTCTGATCCTCTTGCCTGAGCTACCCAGTTTCTTCTACAAAAGAAACTGAGACCCAGAGGGAGAGGACACATTCCACATCAAGCTGAGATATATTTAGGGACTCGTTTCACATCCCTATGTTTGTACCCTTCTTGGGATCAAAATCAACCCTTGAGGATATGTTTTCTATTTGGGGGAATAAGGATGAAACGTGATTAGAGAGATGACAAGGTTTGGAGTTCCAAACACCAACCTCTTCTGGGCACATCTCGTGAGTGCAGTGAACAAAATGAGCACAAATCAGGGGGAAGGCAATGGCATAACGCAACATAGCAGGTTCCTCCAGAGTCATAGCAAACATCTTCTCAAAAACACGGAGGTGAAAGCTGCAGAGAAAGAGGAAGAAGATTTAGAGCCATGGCACAGGAGCTGGTCCCCCTGAGACGGAGAGAATAGTCATTCTTTCAATAAATATTTATTGATACCCACTATTACCTCCTTGATTTACCTTACCCTGACGGAGAAGGGAAACCTAACTCTTGCAGACATTTTTATAACGGACCCCAGGGTGGTTTAATGACAATCTTCTTCCCTTTTCTTGTACAAAACTTGTCATTCCTCCCTCAGAACCTCTGCATGATTTGGGCCATTCCCCCTAATTTAGAACCCCTTGAATACTGCTAATTCACATCCCTCCCAAAATTCAACATTCCAACTCCAGAAATCCTCCTCAGGTTAATTTCATGAGACTCATCTTTCCTCAACCCTATATCCTCTCAACATTGTGCACTCATTTTACATTTTTTTATATTTACAATTATTATGTTGATGTCCTTTTCACATGCGGTTGTTATATCTATGCTCGCCTATATTGCATACGAAATCCTGGGTGGTACAAATGGTTAATGGGGTAGACTGCTAATCAAAAGTTTAGAGGTTTAGTCTACCCAGAGGTACCCCAGAAGAAAGGCTTAATGATCTATGTCCAAAATTTCAGCTGTTGAAAACCCTGTAAAGGAAAAGTTCTACTCTGACACACATACCGTCACCATGAGTTGGGGTTGACTCGACAGCAACTTTTTTTTTTTTTTTACACTGAATACAGACAGCAGAAACAACATATTAGGTTTTTTCAATATCCTAAAGGGTAGAGTTATATACAACAGTGGTCATCCAATAAACATTGAATGCTACCTAAGGAAGACAAATTAATTTTCATTCTCCAAAGACCTATGCTCCAGCTTTCTCAATTATTTTTAGTTCTGTCCACTAAACCTCTTAAGTTTTCCATGTCTCTTTTAAATTACAATGTCCCAAAAGCAAAAAAAAAAAAAAAAGCTGAAGAAGTTTTCAAAGATAACAGGGAAGATAATAAAAGACTGGAAAAAGACATGTGGCTGAATTATCTCGGAGAAGGGAAGGCTGTGTAAAGTCTAAATGACTTTCCTAAAGAGGGTGGCTACAGAACAAAAGCGAATCAACTTCAAATTCCTGTTGCTTAGGATTACTGGTAGAAACTGAATGAGTACGCTGTGCAGTTTGAGCATCTGCCTTTAAGGAGATCTCAAAGGAAAAAATACTTTCCTATCTGTCTAGGGGAATTACAATCCTTCACAGACACTGGCAGGAGATCAAGCGAATTGATAAAGAGCTCTGAATCAGGACATACCAGAAGATAGACAGGTCAGAAGTTTCCACCAGCATTTTCTCTACTGAATCCAGCATTTGGGAGTGAAACACAATGAGGTTCATCACCTTGGCTAAGTCAGGGTTCTCATGCAGGTGCAGGGGGGCCTTAGTCACACTGGTATATACCTGTGGTTGGAGATGGGAAAAGGGTGGAGAAAAACAAGAGAGATGAAAAGGGCTCCCAGCCTTGGGACTACAGTTTGGCCTCGGTATGTCCTGTTCAATTAGCAGTTTCCCAAGATTGAGTTACCCCCTATAGCAGAGCTTAGGAAATAAAATTAGAAGAGATTGTGAGGGAACGAAAATCTGAGGATGGGGGACGATTAACACCAATAGACTGTTACCTGTAGGCGGAACCAGTCCAGCCTCAAACCAGAGAATTCAAATTTCTCTCCATTATCAACTACAAAAAAAAAAACAGGCAAATTTTAAAAACAAACAACAAAACAGCACCCTAATATCCAGATTGCACAGCATGGCCGATCCTCTCCCAAGTCATCTTTTCTTTTATCCTAGATCAAGAGACTGATATTTCTAGAGAAAAGATGTTCTCCCTCATAAATGCTCTACTCCCTCACCTCCCTCCAGTTACCTTGTTTGAGATTCAGGGAAGAGAGAGTACTGACGAATGAGGACATGATGATGGACTCCTCCTCAGGACACACTGACAGGTTCTGAAAGTGAAGGTGAGTAATGTCAAGTGGGCATAGGTCCCACTAGGATAGAAAATAAGACCAAAATGCTTGGTCAGTGTATGAAGGTAGAAGGAATTGGTAAGTGCCACAAACAAAGAAAAAATGCGAAGCAAGAGATGGAGAGGAACGTTCCTGATTTCCTCCCACACTAACACTCAGTTTCTTTTTAATTTTCTCTCCTGGAGCCATCGTGGCGCAGTGGTAAGAGCTCAGCTGCTAAACAAAAGGTCAGCAGTTCAAATTCACCAGCTGCTCCTTGGGAACCCTATGGGGCAGTTCTACGTTGTCCTAAAGGGTCACTAGGAGTCAGAATCAACTTGATGGCAAAGGGTTTGGTTTTTCAGTTTTCTCCTATTTCTGTGTAGCTTCACCCAGGAAAAAAATGCTATTGAGATTATTAAAAAAAAAAAAAAAAAAAAAAACCTCAATGCCATGGAGTTGATTCTGACTCCTAGTGACCCTGTAGGACAGAGTAGAACTGCCCGACAGGGTTTCCGGCTGTAAATCTTTATGGAAGCAGACTACCACATCTTTCTCCCATGGAATGGCTGGTGGGTTCACACTGCTGACCTTTTGGTTAGCAGGGGAGGGCTTTAACACTGCACCACCAGGGCTCCTTATTGAGATTATCAGTTCTTTTAAATATATGTATGTATGCATATATACATATATGCATATATATATATACACACACACACACATACATATATATACACATAGAGTGGGAAATTAAGCTTTCTGATATCCAGTCTACAGAACATGAGATTCAACCAGGGTGGCTCTAAGAGGAAAATGACCAGGGACCACCCTGAAATTTCCAAACTATAATCAATTAAACATACCTGAATGATGTCACTGAGCACAAGTGCATCAAATCTGGCCAAGTACTGAAGGTGGTATTGCTGTATCACTTTGATGTGTCTTCGGACAAGAGCTCTAATCTCCTCCAACAAGAAAAGCAGTTCTGCAATGTTTCTACAAAGGAGTGGGTGAGAACAGGGAGATGTATAAGACCAGTAATATAAATTGAGACAAAGACGGTAATAACAAGGCAGAAATTTAGACTTCCTAAAATTATTTGATCCCTTCCTGTACCCTTTTCCCAGTCCATCTAAGGTCAAGGTTCTTAACCATATCAAATACTAACATGTCAGCATAATCCTCAGGCGTTTTTGTCTTGGTGACATTTTCTATGTGGCGAACCAGCCAGGTAACCTCATCACGAATGAAGGATAGGGCCATGAAAGCCAAAAGTGCCTAAGAAGAGTACAGGGACTATTAAGCATTTTCAACTTAAAGAATGGATCGCAAAGCATAGAGAAAACCACCATGATAATATGAATATGGACACAATTCTATAGCCACAACAACAGTGTCCAATAATAAACACACCAAACCCAAAACCAAACCCATGGCCATGGAGTCAACTCTGACTCATAGCAACGCTATAGGACAGAGTAGAACTGCCCCACAGAATTTCCAAGGAGCACCTGGTGGATTCGAACTGCCAGCCCTTTGGTTAGCAGCTGTAGCACTTAACCACTACACCACCAGGGCTTCCAATAAACACACAGACACACAAAAAAACCTCAGCACGTGCCCAGAATCAGACACGTACATGTTAATATTAGCTCATAGCCAGTATTCCCTCCCCATCAAACTAATTTTAGAAATAATTTGGCATTTATGTGGTTCTACAAGATTTAAAAAAAGCTCTGTCTTCGATTAGTTCACACTCAAACAGAGGATAAGAGAAGTATACAAATAGCTGTAATATATACTATGATTAGCGCCAAAAAAAGACTTATAAAAAGCTTTGTGGTCCTCCAAGGAGCTTCAGTGGAAATCAAATATCTATGTACAAATAGATCACAAAAGACTCAGAAATACAAAAACTCATGAATGCAAAAACACCTCCTCCCCAAAGAGTCTCTTATCCTTGGTCATCACATCCCCCTTCCCCCAACATTTCTTTCTCTTGCCTTGGGACCCAGTAGTCCTGGTTCATCAGTTAACACACTCCCCAACTCCTTCACTGCCATCCGCAGAAACTGTCGCCGTTGACAATGTAACTGGCCACTGAGGAAGGAAGGCAGAAACCAGAAAATATTGCCTCCCCCACCCTTAAAAACCCTCCACAGCACTCTGCTAACTCAGAACTGAAGCCACTCCCGAAGTCCATCTTTCAGCTAAAGATTAGACAGGCCTATAAAATAAACAAGAACACAGGTGAAGGAAGGTGCTTCTTAGTTCAATTAAGTATATGACATCAAATGGACAACACCTGCCCAAAAGTAAAGATGGAAGGGACAGGAAAACTGGATGAATGGACACTGGAACCTGGGGTAGAAAGGGAAAGAGTGCTGACACATTGTGGGGTTTGCGACCAACGTCACAAAACAATTTGCATATAAATTTTTGAATGAGAAACTAACTTCAGCTGTAAACTCTCACCTAAAACACAATAAAATTTCTAAAAACCCTCCACAGGCAGCGCAGAGGAAAGCTGCAGTTAAAAAGGAGCGTCAAGCGGGAGAAAGGTTCAATGCAAAAGTTAGACTTGGTAAGAAAACGCAAGACTCTATAGGGGCAGGAGAAGTTCCTGGGTTGAGGCAGAAAGGCTGTACAGAAAGTGGGGGTGGCTTAGGTGAGAACAAAGGTCAGGAGAGATTCCTATTCCATCTCCTCTCAGGGAACCCGTTCCCCAACTTTACCTGTTTGCAATTGCATGTTCCTTGCTTTCCTTTATGTCCGCCACTCGCTTGCCATACCTGAGGGTTGACACAAGCACAGAAGGGTTGGCCATACCACCAGTTAGGGGCCTTGCCCACCTCCCCAGTTCCCAGAGATTCCAAACTAAAGTCTGGGGGAGCACAAGCAGTCCTCACTAGCTGGATCTTTCCAAACCCTATTTTCTAACATGGCCTATTCCTAAAAGACTCAACAAGCTTAGAGATCAATCAATTCTACCTTATTATTTTGCAGATAAAGAAAATAATACGTAGTGAAGGAAAATAATACCTAGTGAAGGAAAATTACTTGTCCAAGGTTACATAAGGCTTTAATGGTACAGCTGGGGCTAGACCCCTTGACTTCTCATCCTATGCTTCAAGAGTACCTTCAAGTCAAGATTTAATCTTAGATTTACACTTCCAGGTTTGAGGGGGATAAAAGAAGTGTATGAATATGATATAGGCCCTGCTCTCAACTAAAAGCAGTTACTCCAGCTCTACCTTGGCTCACATTCCCCATCCACCTCCTCTTAGAATATAACTGTCAGTTACCTCTTTGTAGTTTCTTTAATCTCTCCCTCTTCACTGGCTCTTTCTTTTCTCCCAAAAAGTTCAAAGCCTCTTCCATTCTAAGAAGACCCTGGCTTGACCCTGACAATCTATCGAACTTTGCCCATTCTCCCGCATCACTAAACTCCTCAAGGGATATACTTTCAGTTTTTTACTTCTTCAACTCTCATTGACCGTTGAGACCCACAAGGCCTTTGACATTAGACAAACTGCTTTCTCTAAGATCAATGTGAACTTTTGAATCACCAAATTAATTGGCCTTTTCATTGTTCTTGGTTTGCTTACAATATTTGATTCTGGTAACCAAATGTTTCTCCTAGTCACTCATGTTCAAAATTCCAGCATTACCTTAAACTGGTCGCTTTCTACTTTACTCACATGTGTCTTCTCTTGTCTACCATTGCCACTGCATTAGTGGAGCAACATAACCTCTTATTTTGCCTTCTCCAAACCACTCCCTTATTGAACTTAGCATAGAATCAAAGAAACTTAGAGTTGGAAATTATCTTAATTAAATCAGGATTCAACTCCACAGCATTCCCGATGGATAGTTATTTCAACCTCTACATGATATGATGGAAAAAGAACAGGAATAAGAGTCAAAATCTCTGGAATTTACTTTCTAGCTCCACTGCTTATTAGCTGAGTCACACCAAGACTGAGTCTCCGTTCTCCCATTTATAAAAAATGATATTCACATTTACATCTGACTTATCATGAAGATCAACTTTGATTATTTATATCAAAAACAACAACCAACCCCATTGTTGTCAAGTCAATTACTACTCTTAGCGACCCTACAGAACAGAGTAGAACTGCCCCATAAGGTTTCCAAGGAGTGGCTGGTGGATTTGAACTGCTGACTTTTGGTTAGAAGCCCAAGCTTTTAACCACTGCACCACCAAGGATCCATTTATGTCAAAGAACTCCCTGAATTATAAATCATACATGTTAGTTGTTTCTCTTAGTGATGTGGAATGAACACCCTTCAAACATTCCTTCCACTCTCTGGAGGAAGTAATCATTAGGAAGTTTTTCCTCATACATATCCAAATCTACAAATCTATCTCCCGTAACTTCCAATTATTAATCTTAGATTTACTCTCTTTAAACTCTGGCAATGATTTTTTTTAAGATAATACCTAGTTGATGAGGGTATGAGGAATCAATATTCTCATAGACTGTAGATAGTGGCATAAACAGTATAATCTGCTTGGAGGATAATTTGATGAGTCATTAAAGCTTAAAATATCCATATCCTTTACCCCAGCATTCCACTTCTGAGAATTTACCCTATAGAAATATTCAAATAGGTTCACAAAGATATATATCTAAGGATGTTAACTGCAGCATTGTTGATAATAATAAAAAAGTGGAAACAATTCAAATACCCCTCAATAGGAGATTGGTAAATAAATTATGTTACACTTATATAATAGAATATTATGCAACCTTTAAAAAGAATGAGATAAAGTCACTATAGACTGATATGGGAAGATATTCAAAATACAAAAACCAAACCCATTGCCATCGAGTTGATTCCGACTCATAGCAACTCAAAATATAGGAAAAAAAAAAAAAAAAGACTATAGAACGTAATGTTTAATGTCCACCCATTGCTTTTCAAAGATTATTTATATAAGGTTGAAATCACATGCACGCCTTGATATACACACACAGACATCTGGAGGAAACACACCAAACTATTCCAGGTGTTTTGATTATAGTCAGCTTCCACTTTATATTTTTTACATTTCTGGGTGTTACTTTTGCAACCAGAAAAAATAAAGGTATTTTGGCCTTTTCCTTAATCCCTTAAATCCTTCTTGTTATAGCCTTTTCTCTATTCTTCCCTTCACAAGAAGAACTTTCTGAAAGAGCTGTTTATTAAATTCCTTGTCTCCCATTTGCTCCTAAACCCCTGCTACCCAGCTTTCAACTCACCACATGACTGAAATTGTTCACAAGAAGAGCATTAAGACACTCTGTAGCCAGATCCAATGAACCCTTTTCAATCTTTAATTTATTTGACCTCTCAGTATCCTCTAACATAGACAACTAGTTCTTCCTTCTAGAAATGTTTTTTTCCTTCGATTTCTACTTTCCCTGTTCTTCCCAATATCCCTCACTGACTTCTCTGCCTCTGTCTTATCCCAGAGGTTCTGTCTTCTCTTCTCACTTGACACGTTTTCTTTAAGTTATCTCAAAGATTACTTGGATTACCATTTCACCAATCTTTATCTGAAACCAGACCTTGCTCCTAAGTTCTAAAATCACATAGTCAGAGGCCTAATACACATCAAACTTCAATGTCCACTTTAAATTCAACTAGTTCAAAACTAAATTCAAAATCTTTCCCCTACAAACTTACTTTTCGTCACATGTTCTCTATCTTAATGCATGCCAGGTATACATGCTAGAAACCCTGACATTATCCTCAATTTCTCCTAACTTACTTAATTAATCTCTGCCTCTAGTTTTACCCATCTAATCTCTTATCTCCTCTGCAGCAGAATGATTTTTTCCAAAATGCAAATATCATTATGTCATTCCCCTTTTTAAAAGCATTCAGTGGCTCCCTATCATCCTTAGAGCAGGTTCAAACTTACTGCAGGGCATATAAGGCCCCAATTTACCTCTTCTAGCCTTCTCTTGACATCCCCATTGTCTATGCGCTGAAATACATGAATGTGTTAGAATTTGCCGTACTCTCTCTTGCCTAGAAAACTTGATAGTTTCTCTGCCTGGAATCTTTCTCTTCTTTAATCTCCTTCCCTGCCTTTCTGTCCTAAACACACACCCACGCACGTGCGTACACACACACACACACACACACACACACACACACACGCACCCCTTATTTGTTTAACTCTTCAGGTCTACCTGTTCCCAGGAAACCTTTCTGTATTCTCCAAGGCCAGTTTAAGGGGCCTTCTAAATGCTTCCATGCCACTTGGGGTTTACGCATCATAATACCCTCACTGTAGCACAACTGCCTGTCTATTTTCTACCAATTTGTAAGCTCCTTAACAGCAAGGAGTCTGTTGTTTTTTTTTTTTTTTTTTGAAACAATCATATGTACAGCACTTAGAATGTTCTAGGAACTTTTCCATATGCTTTATAATTTTTTTTATTCCTCATAACAACCCTATGAGATAGGGACTATTATCTCCATTTTATAGCATAGAAGATTGAGGCATGGCATGAAAAAATTAAGTAACTTGCCCAAGGTCACACAATTAATAAGTGGTAGAGCTGGAATTAAAACCCAGGCAGTCTGGCTTCAGGGTTCATGCTCTTAATCTCTATGCTATCTTATTGCCTACGTAATACCTGAAACCCAGTGACCAAAAAAACCCGTTGCCATCGAGTCAATTCCAACTCATGGTGACTCCATAGGACAGAGCAAAACTGCCCCATAGGGTTTCCAAGAGCTACTGGTAGATTCAAACTGCCAACCTTTTGGTTAGCAGCCCTAGCTCTTAACCAATGCGCCACCAGCGCTCCGAAACCCAGTGAAGTACCTAGTAAATAGCAAGTATTTGATAAATATTTCTTCAATCATTAGAATTAACCCTTATCACCTGTACTCCAGGGGCACTTGGAGACTGACAAAGGCTGTAACAAGGGACTAAAAATCCCCAAATAAGATCGGTTCGGCGTTAAGGTCTCTCACCCTTTCAAACCACTGAACAGGTCCTCGGTGACCTTGTGCACTTGCAGCACATCCTCCCGGATGAGGGTGATGTACAGGGAGCCCTGCAGACACAGTTTCCACAGCTTCTGACACTGGCTGTTAGAGTTGAGGCAACCATGGCAAAGAAGAAACCCAACTGTAGGTGGGGAAAACAGTGCAGAGAAAGACTTTTAGAACGTGTTCTCCATGCAGTGCTGCTACAGCCATTCCCATTTAATTCCACAAAGCTTACTGATAATCCAGCGCTCCATCACTTCCATGGACAGGTACTCACAGGCCATCTGTGAGAAGAGAAGAAGAGACGGTCAAGCAGTCATTTAACTTAGTCCTCCCCTAAAGGAGAAAAATAACAAGGGCAGTCAAACTAGAATCTGAGTACCAAAACCAACTGTTATTTTACCAGGCTGAGCTATTTTACCAATAGCTGGAAAATCTGCTGATAACGGAGGTGAGGCACTCGGAGTAGAATGAGGAAAAAGAAATATGATTGAGGAAATAAAAAGGAGCTTGGACTGGAAGTCAGGACAAACAAAAGGTTCAATATAACATCTCTTTAACAGTTGTTACTTTTAATAATAAGAGAGCTAGACTTGATGAAACCATCTCATGATTTCACCCTTTTTGGGGTTATTTTAGGAGCCCTGGTGGTGCAGTGGTTAAAGCACTTGTCTGCTAACAGAAAGGTTGACAGTTCAAACTCACCAGTCACACTGGGGGAGAAAGACATGGCAGTTTGCTTCCCTAAAGATTACAGCCTTGAAAGTCCTTTGGGACAGTTCTACTGTGTCTCATAGATAGGGTCACTATCAGTCAGAATTAACCTCATGGCAATGGGTTTGGTCTCAGGTTTTGGTTGAACTATTTCACCACTTAAAGTGCAAATCACTCATTTGGCACTTACAGTTCATCCTGCAGCATCAGCTGTATTTTTACGACTACATGGCCTAGTTTCCCCAGACTATGGGCCATGGTAGTTGAACAAAAAATATTTAATTGATTGACTACTAAATTCAAGTTTCTGCTGGGCAAATAGGTACCTAATGACACAGTTTCTCCACCATTCATTCATCTATTCATTCATTCTATGAATATTTACTAAATCCCTTCTATGAGCAAGCACACACTAATCCTGGTCCCAATAAAAGCTCTAACTTAACTACAACTTTTTAGCTGCAAGAGGTAATCAACTTAGAGGCATATTCTAGAAGAGGGCTAAAACATTTTTAGGGCTGGTATTTCCTGAAAGAAGCACTCACTCCAGAGGAGGCCTTGGGAAAGGGAACGCCTCTACTAACAAAAGGAAAGGGGAACTCACTGTGTCTGAATTGGCAGGGTTAATCATGGCTGGGGGAGTGCTGATGACACTCAGAAGCTGAGCACTACGCCACTGCTCCGCCCCCTGGTTCCTTCGGACAAAGAGGAAGTGCAAAGAGAGGAGAGCCCCACTCACAGCCTGTGAGGAAAAACAAATGAATCCTTAATGACAATGACAGGGACAATATGCTTCTCACTAAGGAATTCTCTACTCTCTCAGGAAACTTGCCTTTGTGTGAGGTGTAAACTCCTCTGTCAGCTTTTTCAGAGGGTGGTCATACTCCAAGACCATCTGACCCAGACGAGCAAAACTGGCGTCACTGAAAGAAAACAGAGGAAAGAGGAGATACAGGTCTCCCTTAACCAATCTATAAAGTCACTGGGGGGGGGGGGGCAGGTGGAATTCCTCTCTAATCATGACATAAACTCTCATATTTGCATATAGGATAAAGATATGTGCACAGGCTGGTGTTCCCTACCACCTCCAAAGACATACATATTAAACTGTGAATTACATATACATACACAGGCCTGGGTGCACACTAAGCTATGGTTAGATAGAACCACACAGTATTGGGCAGATCCACAATATTTTCCTCCTTATAAGCACTCAAATTAGTGTTGGACACATGAAAAATTCTTGTTCATTAATCAGAAATTCAGTAATATGCCTGGACTCAAATCTGTATACAACCTAAAAAGACATAAAACAATCAAAGCTAATGGCTAAGGCATGTGCCTAGGGAAACCATAGGCATGCACAAAACAGTATGCCACGACCCACTCTGATCCCCCTGATCTTCGTTTTTTCAGCCCTGAAATACTTACATTTGCACTAATGGAGGGAAGCAGAATTACAGATAATCCAAAAGCCATTTGTATTTGGCTTCAAGTGTATTACCATACATTACTTACCTCTAATGGATTTATCTTATTAGTGCTATTCCTACCAATACTAAAAAGAATTTTCTTTGCTTTTGCAATAACCTGAAAAGCAGAGTGGAAGCCAGCTCAGGATTAAAAATTGATCAGAGGCAATGCAAACTGGATAACCCACTATAAGTATTGGAGAGGTAACTGTATGTAAAAACACACCTGTTGGTATGTGCATTTGTAAGTATTTTGTTTAGTTTTGCCTGGGTCATCATGTTCATTATAGGTTCTCATATGAGAATGGATGGCATCTATTTCCTTTGAAACCACTGACTGCCTGTCTCATAGCACCACGTACGAGACTTCATACAGTATACCCCTGGACTCACCTATGTCCATGCACCATCTCGTGGGCACAGTTGTACAAGCCCATGAGTATTCGTCGATCCTCAATCCGTGACAGAAGTAAAATAACTGAGGTGTAAGTCACAATCAAGTCCAGGTAACTTCGAGTGAAATCAAAGTTGAGATTCTACAAGGAAAATACACAGAAATCCAAGAGCAGCAGGGCCACTTAACCTGGATCTCCCTATTTCCCCAACCATTCTAAACAATGCTAAATAGACTCTGAATGGGTATATTTAGAAGTAGAAACTGACAGGATTGAAAATTTAGGAGGAGAAAATTATAACAAAAGTCAGGAGCTAAAAGTGAACTCACAATACAAGGAGGCTGGGAAATACGTAGCATTTGGGGGCTAAGTGGGTAAAGTAAGATTTTAATGTAATTTTATATTAAATAAATCACATTGCTAATTTGCTTAACATGTAAGTGCATTTTAATTTCATCACTTTTTACAAAAGAATTATAGTCCTGGGAATAAACAAATGAAAGAGCCATTCCTGCAGCCTCACGCTGTCCCAAGCTAGACCTAGCCTTCTTTGTAGCTCTTGGGTAAAAGAAAATGAAAAGGATCTTACAATATCGAAATGGCACTGGCAGGCATCAATAGTGTTGAGAAGTTCATATACGTGATCCTGGGAGTAGAATTGGAGATAAGAATGAATAAAGAATAAAGAGAAGGTGACATGTACTACTGGAATTTGAGGGGAAGGGTTCTCTCCCTGAGAAGTCCGAGCCACCAAGTAATAGAAGGGAGGCATTGTTAAATACAGAGATTTCTTCCTCAGTAAGGGTTCAGTGGGCTCATATCAGGCAAACCTGCCCAAATACCCATGTTTCCACAGGCACAAGTCACTACTATATTACAAACACTATCCTTGAGCTTACCATCCCTGAGACTCCTTCCCCAACAAAGAAGTTAAAAACAGAAACAAAAAACAGGTCATCTGACAGGCTGTTTGGAAAATGTCGAAAATCAAACCCATTTTTATCGATGAATCCCATAGTAAGTCTGTTCTTGGATTGCATCTCCTGTTCTGGGGCATCAACTACATTAAAAAATGAATACTACTCAACTATCTGTGTTTGTATTTACTGACCAACTAAACCAAAAAGCCCACTGCCCTCAAGCTGATTGTGACTCATGGAGACCCTATGGGACAGAAGGGCCCCACAGGGTTTCCAAAGCTGTAATCTTTATGGAAACAGGCTGCCACAGCTTTCTTCCGCAGAGTGGCTGGTGGGTTCCAACAGCCGACCTTTTGGTTAACAGCCGAGCACTTTAACCACTGTGTCACCAGGGCTTCTTACTGAACAACTACTGTATGTTAAACACTTACTGGATAATTTTCATATACTTCATTTAGCCTTTATTTCAGTGTGATAGGGATTCTTTTTATAAACAATTTTACATAAATAAAATCATATAAAATATACAGTTTTATTGTGGACACTTCCCTTCTCCCACATCAGCACCCACCCTCCATCATGTCCCACCTTCCCTCCCCTGGTAAACCAGTTAACAATTTGGTATGTCCTTTTTTATTTTTCTCCCTATTTATATAATTTATTCCAATAGAAAGGAAAAAAAAGTTTTTCTTGGTCATCATTTATGTTAATAAATATTAAGATAATATTACACCCTTCTTGACATTTTGCTTTTCTCACTCAATGGTACTTGCTGAAAGTCCTCAAAGTTATCTGGTAGAGCACTAGTGCATTCTTTATAATGGCTGCATAATAGTCCATGATCTGTCATACCACTAATAAACTGAAGGAGGGTCAGGTCAGAGAGAACTAATCTTCAAACTGAGAGCAGTGGTTACCGGGGGCTTCACAGAAAGGGAGATGAGGAGTTATTGCTTAGAAGACACCGAGTTTCTGTTTGGGGTAATGAAACATTTTTGGAAATGGATAGTGGTGATGGTTGCACAACACAGTAAATCTGAATGGGAAAACAAATTGTGGCATATTAAACACCCATGTTGATTGCAGCATTGTTCACATCAGCAAAAAGATAGAAACAACCTAGATGTCCATCCACAGATGAATGGATAAACAAACTATGGTACATACACAGACTACTACACAAGGATAAAGAACAACGATGAATCTGTGCAGCATCTTACAACATGGATGAATCTGGAGGGCATTATGCTGAGTGAAATAAGTCAATCACAAAAGACCACTACTATAAAAACTCATGAAAAGGTTTACACACAAAAAGAAACAACCTTTGATGGTATGAGGGAGGGGAAGAGTGGGAAGGGAAAAACACTAAATAGACAATAGGTAAGTGATAACTTTGGTGAAGGGAAGACAGTACACAATACTGGGGAAGCCAGCACAACTTGTCCAAGACAAGGTCATGGAAGCTCCACAGACACATCCAAACTCCTTGAGGAACCGAATTGCTGGGCTGAGGGCTGTGGGACCATGGTCTTGAAGAACATCTAGCTCAATTGGCATAACATAGTTTATAAAGAAAATGTTCTACATTCTACTTCGGTGAGTAGCATCTGGGGTCTTAAAAGCTTGTGAGAGCCATCTAAGATACTCCACTGGTCTCACCCTATCTGGAGCAAGGAAGAAGGAAGGAAACCAAAGACACAAGTGAAAGATTAGTCCAAATGACTAATGGACCACAACTACCACAGCCTCTTACCAGACTGAGTCCAGCACAACTAGGTCATGCCTGGCTACGACCACCAACTACTCTGACAGGGATTAAAATAGAGGGATCCAGACAGAGCTGGAGAAAAATACATAGCAAAATTCTAACACAAAAAAAAAGACCACACTTATTGGCCTGATAGAGTCTGGAGAAACCCCGAGAGTATGGCCCCTGGACACCCTTTCAGGTCAGTAATGAAGTCACTCCTAAGGTTCACCCTTCAGCCAAAGATTATACAGGCCCATAAAACAAAATGAGACTAAAGGGGCACACCAGCCCAGGGGCAAGAACTAGAATGCAGGAGGAAAGCTGATAATAGGGAACCCAAGGTTGAGAAGGGACAGTGTTGACATGTTGTGGGGTCGGTAACCAATGTCACAAAACAGTATGTATACTAATTGCTTAATGAGAAGCTAGTTTGTTCCGTAAACCTTCATCTAAAGCACAATAATAAAAAAAATTTTTTTAATTGTGGCATATTTATGGACTAAACCAAAAGCAAAGCAGTTTCCTGAATAAACTGAAAGCTTCGAAGGCCAGCATAGCAGGGGCAGGGGTCTGGGGACCATGGTTTCAGGGGACATCTAAGTCAATTGGCATAATAAAATCTATTAAGAAAACATTCTGCATCCCACTTTGAAGAGTGGCGTCTGGGGTCTTAAACGCTAGCAAGCGGCCATCTAAGATGCATCAATTGGTCTCAACCCACCTGGATCAAAGGAGAATAAAGAACACCAAGGACACAAGACAATTACGAGCCCAAGAGACAGAAAGGGCCATATGAGCCAGAGACTACATCATCCTGAGACCAGAAGAACTAGATGGTGCCCAGCTACAACGGATGACTGCCCTGACAGGGAACACAACAGAGAACCCCTGAGGGAGCAGGAGACCAGTGGGATGCAGACGCCAAATTCTCATAAAAAGACCAGACTTAATGGTCTGACTGAGACTAGAAGGATCCCAGTGGCCATGGCCCCCAGACCTTCTGTTGGCCCAGGACAGGAACCATTCCTGAAGCCAACTCTTCAGACATGGATTGGACTGGACAATGGGTTGGAGAGGGATGCTGGTGAGGAATGAGCTTCCTGGATCAGGTGGACACTTGAGACTGTGTTGGCATCTCTTGCCTGGAGGGGAGATGAGAGGTTGGAGGGGGTTAGAAGCTGGCGAAATGGACACAAAAAGAGAGAGTGGAAGGAGAGAGCGGGCTGTCTCATTAGTGGGAGAGTAATTGGGAGTGTGTAGCAAAGTGTATATGGGTTTTTGTGTGAGAGACTGACTTGATTTGTAAACTTTCACTTAGAGCACAATAAAAATTATTTTTAAAAGTTATTTTAAAAATTGTGGCATATTTATATAATTGAAGAGTACTCAGCAAAAATAAGGAATAAACTTCTGCTACATGCAACAACATAGGTAAATCTCAAAAACATTACACTGAGTAAAAGAAAAAAAAGAAGTCAGACACAAAACAGTACATGCTGCTAGCAAAAAGATGAAAACAACCTAAATGCCCATCAACAGATGAATGGATAAACAAATTATGGTACGTACACCCAAGGGAATACTATACAACAATAAAGAACAATAATGAATCTGTGAAACATCTCACAACATGGATGAACCTGGAGGCATTATGCTGTATGAAATAAGTCAGTCACAAAATGACAAATATTGTATGAGACCACTATTGTAAGAACTTAAGAAAAGGTTTAAACACAGAAAAAAGCATTATTTGATGGTTACAAGGGCGGGGCGGGAGAAAGAGGGGAAATCACTAACTAGATAGTAAACAAGGGTCAACTTTGGTGACGGGAAGGACAACACAGAATACAGGGAAAGTAGCACAAATGGACCAAAGCAAAAGCAAAGAAGTTTCCTAGACACACCCAAACACTTTGAAGGAAAGAACAGCTGGGACTGGGGCCTGGGGACTGTAATTTCAGGGGACATCTAGATCAATTGGCATAACATAGCTTATAAAGAAAATGTTCTACATCCCACTTTGGTGAGCAGCTTTCAAGCGGCCATCTAAGATACATCTATTGGTCCCACCCCACTTGCAGCAAGGAAGAATGAAGAAAACCAAAGACACAAGGAAAATACTAGCCCAAAGGACTAAAGGACCAAATGAACCAGAGACTCCACCAGCCTGAGACCAGAGCTAGATGGTTCTTAGCTACCAGCAATGACCGCCCTGATAGGGAACACAACAGAGAGTCCCAGACAGAGTAGGAGAAAAATGTAGAACAGAATTCATATTGACATAAAAAGACCAGACTTAGTGGTCTGACAGAGCCTTGAGGAAGCCCCAAAACTATGGCCTGGGTGCTCTGTTAACCCAGAACTGAAACCATTCCTGAAGCCCACTCTTCAGACAAAGATTACACAGGACTATAAAACAAAAAACAATACATGTGAGGAATGTGCTTCTTAATTCATTCAGATACAGGAGATCAAATAAGCAGCTCCTGTCCAAAAGCAGGATAAGAAGGCCGGAAGGGACAGGAATGGTTCAAATGGGCACAGGGAACCCAGGGTGGAAAGGTAGAGTGTGCTGTCACGTTGTGGGGATTGCAACCAATGTCATAAAACAATACATGTACAAATTCTTGAATGAGAAATTAACTTGAGCCATAAACTTTCACCTTAAACACAATAAAAATAAAAAAGAGTACCTGCTGCATAGATTCCATTTATATGGACCTCTATAAAAGAAATATCTACTCTACAGTAACAGAAAGCAGATCAGTGGTCGCCTGGAGCCAGAAGTGGGGGTACAGATTCACTGGGAACAGACACAGGGGAACCTTTGAGGTGATAGAAATTTCCTATATCTTGATTGTGGTGGTGGTAACATGAGTGTATACATTTGTCAAAATTTCTTAAATTGTATGCTTAAAAAGTGGGTGGGTGGGGGGATGTTTCCAAGTTATCTTTCCAAAAAGGCTTTATCTAAACTTACAGATGGGGAAACTGAGACTAAGAGCAGTTAAGAAACTTGTTCAAGATCCCAGAGCTAGTAACCCAGAACCCATGATCTTCTCTCTATTCTACACGACCTCTAGACCTCTGTCTAGGTCTATGTTGTCTCACTCACTAAAGGAGCCTTTCTACAACTCTTGCCTATAACACAATTCCTAAAAAAATAACTTTCAGCCAGTTACATAACCACTGTCACTATGCAGGTCTTATACTCTAAAGACATGAATAAGAGAGGAACAGAATTAACTACCGTGAGACCCAGCAATTCCACTCCTAGGTATAAACCCAAAAGACTTGAAAGCAGAGACTCAAAAAGAGACTTGTACACCAACGTTCATTGCAGCACTATTCACAATAGCCAAAAGGTGGAAACAACCTAAAGGCCTATCAACAGATGAATGGATAAACAAAATGTGGTACATATATACAATGGAATACTACTCAGTCAGTAGGAGAAATGAAGTCTTGCTACATGCTTCATGTACGGATGGCACTTGAAGACATTATGCTGAGCAAAATAAACCCATCACAGAAAGACAAATATTGTACGACCTCACTTTTATAAAAAGATAAGAAAAGGCAGATATATAGAGACAAAAGTTTATTGGTGGCTACCAGGGGCAGGAAGCGGAAAAGGTGGATTAACAGTGATGGAAAAATTACATTGACTAAGGGTAGGGTTGCACAGCCCATTACTGTAAGTGCTGTCAATACGTTGTACACCTGAAAAAAGTTGAATTGGCAAAAATTCTGTGACAGATATATTTAAAACAAAGACAATAAAAAAAAAAAAAAAAAAGATGGCTGTTGAGGCTGCTTAAGTACAACCAAACACTTCACAGGAGTTCAGTCCTTGGTTTGAAGGCTTAGGATCATGGTTTCATGGGACATCCCAGTTAATTGGCCTACTAATGTGCTTAGTGCTTCTGTTCTACCTCCTAGTTTGTTTTGTAGTGCTTGGGGTCTTAAAAGCTTGCAAGCAGCCATCCAAGGCACAACAATTGGTCTCTATGCACCTAAAGCCACAGAGGAAGAGGAAGAGTCAGGAATAGGAGGAGGATATGGAATGTGTGGCTAATTGCCTCCATGAACAACTGCCTCTTTTGTCGTGAGACCAGAAGAACTGAATGGTGCCCAGCTACCATTACTGAATATTTTGATCAAAGATTCCATAGACTAATCCTGATCAAAAAGGGGGAAATACATAAAGAATTTCAAATTCTCATGGACTCTAGACTTTCAGGAGCCATGGAGGATAAATGAATCCCTGAAACTATTGCCCTGAGATAATCTTTGAATCTTAAACCAAAAATATCTCCTGAAGTCATCTTAAAACCAAACAGTAAGTTAGCTTAACTGGTGAAAAAAAGTCCTGCCTTGGGCATCATGCTCTTTTAAGGACTAGATTTAAAAAAAATTTTTTTTATATGGAATCAAATTGAAAACAGCATCTTGAAAGACTGGATGGGAAACTTAGAGGCACTGAGTTTGGGTTAATGAGGGAAGAACAACTCCGAAAAGAGGGTAAGAATGGTTGCGCAACTCAAGGAATGTAATCAATGTCACTGAATTGTACATGTAGAAACGATTGAACTGGTGTATGTTTTGTTGTATATATTCTCAACAACTTGCCTGGCAGACTACAGGGTCAGCGGAAAAGAGGAAGACCCTCAACGAGGTGGACTGACACAGTGGCTGCAACAATGAGCTCAAGCATAACAATTATAAGGATGGCGCAGGACCAGGCAGTGTTTTGTTCTGTTGTGCATAGGGTCGCTATGAGTCAGAACCGACTCGACGGCACCTAACAACAACGACAACAATAAAATAAATAAACTTTAGGGGAAAAAAGAAGAAAGGAACAGAATTAACATTTGTTGGACTATTACTTTATTATATGCTAAACACTATGCTAGAAGCTCTCCACACATAATCTCATTTAATCCTCACCAATACCCCATGTATTAAATTTTATTTCCCCATTTTCTAGATAAGGAAACTAGGATTTTAAAAGTCTTTGCCTAAAGTCACACAACTTAGAAGTGGTAAAGCTGAGGTTTGAAATCAGATCTGTCTGATTCAAAGCCCACCTACTTTACACCATACCTCAGTATGCCTATTTCCTTTCCTGTGCTAAATAAACCATATCAAACACTTTGGGGTCAGAACTTTACCACCACAGCAACCATCCAGATGCCCTAAAAATCTCCTTTGGACTACAACTTTCCCTAGTAAGAGGCTTTTTAAATATGCTTCCAGTATTCTTTCCATTGCCTTCACCAGTGTCTACCTTCTTCCTCACCATGACTCTCAATTTCAAGGTTAATACCTTCTGACCTGACCCTTCTTCAGACCTTACAGTCGTCCATGTCCCCACTTCTTTCTTCATTGTGTGACCTGATGAATGTCCTCGATTAGCTCCCTAGGGTAGGCACAGGGCACCTAGGGCAGGGCCGTAGACCCTTGTTCCTATCATCTGAAGAAATACTCTAACAGCATCACAAATGTGAATTGCTCAGAGGCAATGAGGGCTAAATTTTACATTATCTCTTGAACACGTTCATTGTAGAAAAAATAAAAAATATAGTTAAGCATAATTTTAATTAGTTTTTAAAACCACTCATTACTCCACCAATTCTTAATATGAGTGTTTATCTATGTAAATAAACATTTTAGTGACATTTTATTTCTTAAACTGTATTGTAATTTGCTTTTACACTAAGCAATATGTAAAGAATACTTTTTTATGCCAATTAAGATAAATATAATTATCTTTAACAGCTGCATAATATTCATTTACAGATGTATACTTGAAACTTTTAACTAAGCCTCTATTATTGGATGTATTGATTATTATCAATAATAATTGCATTATCAAAAATAATGCAACAGAGTACATTCTTATACATATATATTTGAACTCCTACCTAATTATTTTCTTAAGATAAATTTCTAGAGGAAGAATTGCTACATTAAAAAGTATACATTTTTAAGACTTTGGAAATACATTATCAATTTGCCCTTCATAAACATTGTATTATATAATTTTAGCATACAAGCTTTTTTATAGTTACAGAAATAGTACGTGCTCATTATCAAAAACTCAAAATATCACTTACATAGCATTCCTACCAAAAAACTGTTAACAATCAGACTAATCCAAATTGAGAGATATTCTGAAAAATAATTAGTCCAAACTCTTCAAATAGGTCAGTGTCATGAAGGACAAAAGCTGGTGAACTAGAAGAAAGACTATAAAGCTTTATGAAAACTAGATTCAGTGTGTGATTGTTGGCTAAGTGGAGAAGCGTGAGTATGAGCTGCATACTAACAGATAATACTGTGGCAATTTTAACACTTCCTGAGTACAATAATGGCATTAGGGTTATTTAAAAAACGTGTTCTTATTCTTAGGCGATGCATACTGAAGTATTCTGGGGTGGGGGAGAAATGATGTCTACAACTAACTCTCAAATATTTCGTGGGGAAAAAAAATAGGAAGAGAGAAAAAATTGTGGTAAAAACTAACACATAGTAAACCCAGGTGAAGAGTAGAACAATATTCATTGCACTACTCTTGCAAGGTTGGAAATAAAACATTGCGAAAAAAAATTTAAAGTTTTTAATAATTGAAACACTACAAAAATATATATCATAGTAAGTTGAAACCGATCAAAATCTACTCCCAAAGATCATTATTTTAACAGTTTATTGTCTAATATTCCAAATCTTTCTTATGTATATATACTTTTTAAACAAAAATATGATTGTATCACATGCAACTCTAACTTGTTTTCATTTAACCATACAATTTAGATTATCTTTCTGTATCACTACATCTCTTTTATTTTTTTCAAGTAACTGTACTAAGCAATGTAAACGAACATCTACTAAAGAAAGAATAGTCTCTGAAGGATGATGCCTATACTGGAGACCTGCGCTAGAGAGAGCTCACCCGAAATTCCATGACGTCCACAAATGACTGGTAGTAGTTCGTGAGGAATCTAATTATCTCAGTTTTTTCCCGATGTACTAGTCCTAAGTGCTGCTGCAAAAAACAAGAAGCAAAACAAGAATATAATAATTGTAGCAAGGTGTATATAAGTTTTTATGTGAGAGACTGACTTGATTTGTAAACTTTCACTTAAAGCACAATAAAAATTATTAAAAAAAAAAGAATACAATTGATCAAAATAACCCAAGAAAAATATGGGTTATTCTTATATATTCTTCAAGAGGGTTAGAATACACTGACACAGAACGTTGGAAAATCCTCAACTCCCTGAAGGTCTTTAAACTAAGGAGATTCTCTGTCTAGCTAGTACGGTCGTATGTCATCCTGACTAGATACAGAAGGCTAAATAAGAAGGGATTACCGATTCCCTTTCATCTTAAAGGGGTTACAAGTTATATCAAAATCAAAAGAAACAGAATAAGAAGATGCTACAGGTAGGGTGGGTGAGAAATCTAGAACCAACATTTAATAAGGGAGAAGATATAAGTGATATCTCACTTGATGAATAATTCCGAGACAAGTGGCAAAGAAACACTGTGTGGGAACCAGGAACAATAACGAACTCTACTGAGTTGATAGAGCTATCTTCCTCTACAAGTATAATTAGCGCTCTCATAAGTCTTCCAATGGAGAAAGGGGCAATGCTCCAGCTAACCCTGGAAGAATCCCACCTTATCTCTCAGAATTCTCAAAACTACAACAACCTGAAGTCCTGTGGCTGAGGTTCAGAAAAACTAAAAGGCTGCTCTAAAAAAAAAAAAAAAAAAGGCTGCTCTACCCCCTGCCTAATTCAATGAGAGACAGTCAAAAGAGGAGAGTTTGAGACATCCAAGGATAGAGTTACTTTAGAGAGAGAAGAGACACTGAGTGCTTACCGTGCTGTTTCGGACATCTATGTTGGGAAATTTCTTGTTGATGTACTTGAGAGATGATTCCATAGACTTTTCCACTAAGAAAGGTGGCTTGGATTTGGGATCTGAACAAGTCTGCACAGACAAACCACACTATATTTCAACCCCTTCTCCCGTCCCTCAGAAACATAACTCTTCCTGCATCATTCATTCTCACAACCTCTCTTAGGAAAAAGGAATCTGGAAATTAATTATAGAATCATGATAATACATCAGGAACAAGTTACAGAATATTAAGTCAACTCTCATAAGAGCTAAGTGACAACCTGGCATCTTGTCTTGCTGGGTAAAGCTTAATGTCTGCTTGGTTCCAGCACAAAGAGGAAGCTCTCTCCCCACCCTCAACTGAAGCCGGAAGGAGCAACTGCTCAGAAGTTAGACTTTATGGGTAACTCAGTGTCACGATTATATCCTTTATGTAAGTATTTCATCCCAAAGGGCATTTACAGGAGGCGTTGGGAACAGAGAAACCACGTTCCTGGCGATTTGTTTTATTACAAAATGTACAAAATCTCTTCCCTCAAGTCTATTTTCTCTCTCACGAATTCCCCCACTTCCATCCCTGTATTTACCTCTTCCCTCTCCTATGGCTAGCCCAGCCCCAACCCACCTCTTGCCACCAGCTCCCCCCAGTTTCACAGTTCCTATCCTAAACATGGAGCCCTGGTGGCCAGTAGTTAAGTGCTCCGCTGCTAACAAAAAGGTCAGCAGTTCAAATCCACCAGCTTCTCCTTGGTGAACCCTATGGGGCAGTTCTACTCTGTCTTATAGGGTCATTGTGAGTCGGAATTGACTCAAAGGCAGCGGGTTTGATTTTTTTGGGTTTTTTTTTTGTTTATCTTAAACACACACACACCCAACCACAGCCCTTGCCCAGCATCCCCAGCCCCTATAGTAGTATGAATTGTCCCAGATTCTAAACACCTCAGAAAGTTCCTACCCCTTTTATCTTTTTTTTAGGGAAGTACCTCCACGGATGAGTTTCTGTCAGAAAACCCAACTTTAGATACCCTCAGATTGTTCAGGGTCGGCATTAAATAATAAGACCTGGAATCCAAGTAACTCAGAACACATTTATTATCCACACCCTTACCACTTACCCCAGCAAAAACCAGATGCTCCCATTGGGTAAGAATAATACCTAGAACGAGGAAGCTCTGAAAAGAACCTCCCCTTCTGCCTCCCAGCACTGCCTGGCCTCTATAATCCAAGAGGGGCCAAACACCAGTTAAACCAGTAGGAGAGAGGACAGTCTAACTGCTGGACCTGCTGGAATAATTGGTACTAGCCCAGTTGCTTATGCTTACCTTCTTGATGTTATACATACGGATGAGAACCCCCTGACCTCGATCATTCAGAATAGTGAGCTTCTCTGCCAATTTATGCTGGTAGGCAGGGGTCAAAGACATGATGGCCACCAAGAGAGAGGAGGATCCGGACAGCAACGCCTGATTTCCCCCAGACACTTTCAGCTTGGGCGTTGACACCCTCAGGGCGGAGGGACCTAGGCTGGTTGGTGCTTTGGTCTTCCTGTTGCCTCTGCAATTGGCTCGTGGGTGAAAGCAGTCATTACAGCTCACAGGCCCTCAGAGCCTCCTTGTTCTTCCTCTCTGCACACTCAGCAGGCGGAACTTCCTCTTTGTGACCGTGCAGCATTTTTGGTAAGGACTGGGAAGCTGGGGGGTGGGGGAAGAGGGCAGTAATTCACAGTCTTCACAGCCTGGCCCCAACCTATTTGGCATTACACCTCCACGACTGTCCTATGTAAAACTTTACACCAGACACAAGTACCCACCACCCCATCTCCATACACCTTTATACTTTCCTTCTTTTAAACCCTCATCAAGAATGCTCATATTATTCTCTTTTAAATCTTTGTTCTATCCATTTTTTTAGGGCACAGGTTAAATCCCATCTCCTCCTAACTACTCTGTTCAATGTCATACATTTTATACATGACATTATATTGGGTTTTATTTTTAAGTATATATCTTATCTCTCCCAACTATAACATAACCTCTTTAATGACAGAATTGTAGCTAATACTTCTTTATATTCTTCACAATGTTCTAATACAGTGATTCTCAAAGTGTGATCCAGCAGCATCAGTATCACCTAGGAACTTGATAGACAGGCAAGTTCTTGGGCCCTACCTCAGATCTATTAAATCCCAAAACTCTGGGATGGGATCCAGGAAACTGTGGTTTAACAGGTCCTCTCAGTGATTCCAGTGCACCCTCAGGTTTGAGAACCACTGCTCAAATACAATGGTTCTTAAGGGTGCTTAAGAAACTGAGATCAACCCTATTCCCAAAAAGTCAAAATCAGTAGGTCCGTGGTGGGGCTCAGAAGTGTCCTAGGTACAAGTGTTCAATGGCACACATTTTGAGAAACAATGATCTAGAACAATATCTCTTGGACACAATAGCAACTCACTCAATAAACATGCTGGTTTATTTGTTGAATCATTTAAGACAAAATTGGGAAATAGGCCTTATGAAGAAGAACCAAATTAACTAAGACTAACAAGGAGAAATTAATAGTAGCCCTTAAATCTTGGAAGCCTGAATTAATTCTAGCACTGAAGTATTCTTGCCATCCCAACGAGGCCTTAAGAAAACCTTCAACTCATTTTTCAGCTTCATTCGAGGTCAAAAGCAGAGGGTCCTAGGGAAAAAAATACTAAATCAGACAGAATTGTTTTCACATCCACCTCCTTTTCAATCCCTTTTTCCTCTGCTTTTCAACCTTTCCCATTTTCCATACCCAGGGCTCTCACACTGCCCCAATAAACCCGGGGGGGGGGGGCGGGGTGGGTATTAGCATTAGTATTTAAAGAACATGTTTGTCCCAAGAGAATGCATTTTTTAAAGAAACAGGAAAATGGCAATGCTTAACACATGAAATTTCAAATATCTCCTAGTTTCATAGCCTGCTGTAATACAAGTACCACAAGTGGGTGGCTTTAAAGAACAAAAACTTATTTTCTCACAACTTAAGAGGCTAGAAATCCAAATTCAGGGTACCAGATATAGGGGGAGGCTCTCTCTCTCTCTCTGTCAGGTCTGCGGGAAGATCCTTGTCTCAGCTTCTGAAGCCCTGGTGTTCTTTGATTCATTGGCAATCTTCTCACGACATGGCGTCTATCTTCTTCCCTTTGTGCTTGCTTGTCTCTGTGTCTATGCTGCTCCTTATAACTCAGAAGAGATTAGGTTTAGAACACACCCTATAGTGATACAGCCTCACTAGCATAATAAAGCCTTATTTTCAGACAGGATTACATCCACAGGTATATGGGTTAGGATTCTAACACATATTTTGAGGGGACAGGATTCAATCCACAATAATCTCTAAGAGAAACTTTGCGTTTTAAGAAAATAGAATCTGCCTTTCGGCTTATTTACTGGACTGTATCCCTAGATAGCTGTGGGCCTGTCATAATGTACTATTGGCCCCAAATATCTGAATCACTTGCTGTATCAAACAAACCCAGTTTCTACCAAGGAGATCTGTGGGGTTTCTACTGGTCTTTCACTTTAATAGGAGAGAATAAAGAGCAGGTAGGAAAAAACCAACACCTAGAAAACTGAGCAGCAGCACAGCCCCAGCCTTCTTACAGGTTAGTATAGTTCTATTGGATTGGATCTTTCTCACTTGATTTCTATCCTTATCCTGAAAATTTTGTTGAAGACTATGCCAAGCCAATCTTGTTTTCTGCTGTCCTCTTATATGTTCTCTCCAGCCTAAACCTGTTGTCAATTCTGACTCATAGCGACCTTATAGGACAGAGTAGAACTGCCCCTTATGGTTTCCGGGGAGCACCTGGTGGATTCGAACTGCCAACCTTTTGGTTAGCAGCCGTAGCTCTCAATCGCTATGCCACCAAGGTTTCCAAACCTCTCCAACCTAGTGGGGACCATATTCTCAGTCTACTGTGATAAATACACTATGTTTATTTCTGACTTCACTTCTGTATGCTTTTCTTCTTGCTGATCTAAATCCTGCCATTCTTCAGCACCTAGCTCAATAGTCCCAATACCAGCCCTTGCTGAACTCGTACAGCCCTTGGTCTGTACCACACAGTTATAATTTAAATTAGGTTCTACATTTAATTGCCCGTTTCACATTATACTGCTTCTCCAGCTAGACCGTAAGACTGCTGGAGCCTGGAAACACTTATTCCCCTATGTTTGGTTTATGAGAAAAGCCAATATCTCTTGGCATCAAAAAGAAACAATTGAAAAAAAAAAAATCCGGTTGCCATTGAGTGGATTCCGACTCATAGCAAATCTATAGGACAGAGTAGAACTGCTCCATAGGGTTTCCAAGGAGTGGGTGGTGGATTCAAACTGCTGACCTTTTGGTTAACCACTGCACCACCAGGACTCCAGGCATCAGAAAAAAAACTGGACTCATACACAGCTGAGTATAGTGGGCTGAGTCTTATGATTTAGTGCCTAAGAGCCCAGGTTATGGAGTCATAAAGTTTGAATTCATGTCTTAACCATATCACTTACCAGCTCTAACCCAGTTTTCCTGTGTGCAAAATGGAGATGATATTGATAATAGTTCCCATCTCATGGGGTTATTGTGTAGATTTAAATAAATTAGTATATGTAATGACCTAACATTTATTATTTATTATATACCAGATACTTACATGCTTTACATATATTGCTTCAGATAATATTAATGTTATTCAACTACTTACCAGCTTTGCAACTTTAGGCTATCTATCACCACTGATTTGGTTTCCTAATCTATAAAATGGTAGTAACCCTCATATAACTGAGGAAGTAATTAAATGATATGGCATATGTAAAACATTCACTCAAGGCCCAGTACACTATATTAGAAATGTCAACAATAAAGTAAAAACTTGGTCTGAGTATGTAGCGAGCTCATTGCCACCTTCTGTGGGATTGTATATGGCATCCCAGAAAGAAAAAGGCCAGTTTTAGACATGGCACTAATCATGCCAACCAGTAGTCTTTGGAGAAACTTCATGAGAAAGATCATGAGGCAATTTCTCCTACCAAGAGGCCTCACCAGCCGCTTCTAAGAGTGGTCTGACTACACCAGAGCAGGGCCTAGCAACCCTGGCTGCAAATCAGAATCACCTGTAGAACTGTTTTAAAGCCAGTTAGCCAGACCACAACCTTGGAGATTCTGATCTAATAGTTCAAGGGTGGGGCCAAAGGATCTGTCACATTAAAACTACTCAGTGATTCTCATGCATAACCAGAATTGAGAGCCACTTCTCCAAGACTTAACTATGGCATCAAAAACTTCCAAACCTCTGAGAAACCATAGAACACTATGGTGGGAAAAGAAGAATTGAATAGCTTGAACACAAAGGTGATTTATATTGCTTGACTAAAATGTACTGTACTTTCCCTCTCCTCAAATTTCAGGTATTGGCCTTGCTTTGTTTTACAGATTTTTTTCCTCCTTGAGTGACATTTTCCTTCGGATTCTTGACAGGCACTGCTTCAAAAATAAGGTAGGTCTCAAGATCCTTTAAACTGGGGTTAAGTGTCAAGGGGGTATTAAATTTGTAGTATTCTTGCCAAGGCTAACGTGTACTAACCCAAATGGTCTCCATTATAATCTTGGCCTCCTTAAATGAGATATTCAGCTATTGATAACTAGTTGAATAATCCAAGGTCACCAGTTCTCACTGCCTATTCTAAAGCACTCTTCATTTATTATCACCAGTCTTCTTAGTCTGGCAAACTTCATACTTTTCTAGGCTGCTGGCTAACATAAAGGTTTGGGGTCATCTGAAGACTACATTTAGGTATTGAAACTCCTTTCCATTATCTTTAAGAATCTGAAGATAACTGTATACAATACTGGATTATACTGCAGCCTTTATTTTCCAGAGCACCAACACGCTTCATAATAAGTGTTCATGATGATTCTAATATAATCATTAATATGCAATGGAAGCTTTAAAGAACAACCCTGGCTTTTGTGGCTAAAAGGAACCCCAGTCTAAATGCCTGGAGTTAATAACTTAAATGCCCTCAGGAAAATCCAACAATTAACAGTCTACCTATGTGCCCTTTGTCTATGCCCTATACATGGCACAACGCAGAATTGAAACAGGCTACTCCAGGCACTTTTCCAACCCTACTGTTTATGCCAGTCTGCCTTAATCTTTTTTTTTCCCCCTACCAGACTACTCTGCCCCTGTTTTGCAGAAATCTCAGCTGTAGCTGTTGCCTAGAAACTTGAGAGTCCTTGAAGTGAGTGTTAGGATAGCTAAAGACAGTTAACAATAGGGGAAAGTAGGCCTCCTATTGGCAGTAAATACAGCAGTTAACTTCAAGGTTTGAGATGCTATAGTCTTAGTTCACTGTCTTAGTTATCTAGTGCTGCTATAACAGAAATACCACAAATAGGTGGCTTTAACAAACAGAAGTTTATTCTCTTACAGTTTAGGAGGCTAGAAGTCCAACTTCAGGGTGCCAGCTCCAGGGGAAGGCTTTTCTCTCTGTCAGCTCTGGGGGAAGGTCCTTGTCATCAATCTTTACCTGGTCTAGGAGCTTCTCAGCACAGGGGTCCTGGGTCCAAAGGACACGCTCCACTCCTGGCTCTTCTCTCTTGGTGGTATGAGGTCCCTCTCCTCTCTGCTCAATTCTCTCTTTTATATCTCAGAGGAGACCAACTCAAAATACAACCTAATCCTGTAGATTGAGTCCTCATTAACATAAGTGCCTCATTAACATCATAGACCTTAGGATTTACAATACAGAGTAATCACATCAGATCACAGAATGGTGGACAACTGAACAATGCTGGGAACCACGACCTAGCCAAGCTCACACGCATTTCTGGAGGACACAATTCAATCCATAACATTCACTTAAAGGGATCTTCACATTAATACCTACAGCTTTAGAGATTTCAGACTGGTATTCTCAGGTAATTATAAAGTAGCCTCAACTTGAACATGGTACTATACATTCTTCTGCAGAACCCCTTTTCCTAAAGTGGCTAGACTGACCTTATCTAACAATTAGCATCCTTCCCTGGCTCAGAGATTTATTTACGTAGCTTTGGAGGAGGTACGGAAGGAAGCAGTGCTGAATAGTACAGGAAATCACGTGCCCTCAGTCCCAGCACTCAAGCTTATGGTAGTAAGCTCCGTCTTCCTCTAGTACTGTGAGTTTTCCAAGGATCCCTACCTATTTAATATGCTATGTGGGAAGACAAAACACCCTATTTAAAACAACATATAAAACTAAAAATACGTAAAGAAGTTAATTTTTGGTCTTCTGAGGCACAAAATTTCCTCTATTGCAAATGCCTAGACTATTACTTTATTCCAAACTTTCATACGTAAGACCCAATATACACACCCCTTTTCTTTAGAGAACAGAAAATAGACCTATGTCAAGACTACCTGATCTTAAATGTCAATCTTTTCTTTGCCAATTCATGGTTCCTGCTCCTTATGCCTCACAGAGCCAGAATCCTTAGAAATATGTCCTTATGACCCAAACCACAGGATGCCAGCCAGCAGGTTACAGTACCACCTGGCATCATGCAGAAAGGTAAGTTTTCCTGATGAGAAATGAAACTCATTAGATGGAGAAATCTCAGAATATAAAAGGTTAAAGTTGTTTTTGTTTTTTTTTTTTTTAAAGAATAACCTCCCAACCATACATAGCACCTACTAGTTTTTAATGGTGGAATGTGGTATCTCTTCAGCATTTCCAGGAAGAGGTGGAGGGGTGTGATACAGGCAAAGCCTAACAGCCATTTAACAAGTACTTTTTCCTTCTAGAAAAATCTAAAAACAGCTAAAGAGATGGCTAACTGCAAATTTCATGCTCACCATGTGGTCACACTCAAAAGGCTCAAAGACATGAGGTTACCATGTCAAGAGAACTACTATAGATGATAGTAAGCTTTTTATTTAGGGGGCAGTAAGCGGCATCAAGTTCTACCATCTGGCACCCTAACCCCTCCCTTCTATATTTCACAACTATGGGAGTCTTAGCCAATTGAGAGGGACAGGGAACAAAAGGAAGTTTCTACTCTGCTTCTATAACTTCTGGTCTGCTTTATTTCAGAGCTTTTTAATCCTCCAAAGGTTATTTCTCCAATTTTGGAAACCCTGGTGGCATAGTGGTTAAGTGCTACAGCTGCTAACCAAGAGGTCGGCAGTTCAAATCCGCCAGGTGCTCCTTGGAAATTCTATCGGGCAGTTCTACTTTGTTCTATAGAGTCACTATGAGTCGGAATTGACTTGACAGCAGTGGGTTTTGGTTTTTTGGAACCAAATGAAAAACTTTCTAATACTGCCAATTGGATTCCTGACCCTGATGTCTGGAAGGCAGGTGAGCAAGGCTGAAACAGTGAACAGTCAAAAATGAAGGCCTGAACCTTAAGTCTTTCATATCTGCTGTGTACTCTAACCCTGAATAATTAAGTCTTAATACTTCACCCACAAAGTCATTCATCAGAACAATCAAAACAAGAAATCTGAGAATTTCACCTGTCTCTGGAGAGTTAGCCCAGTATAAACGAGTCTAATGAAAATCTAAATTCACTTACAACAATTAAAAGACTCTTCTCATCTTACCAGTATCTGCTCACTTTCCTATCTATAGAAAACATTACTGGTGGTGGTGGGGCCAAGATGGCAGAGTAGTCTGATGCTTCCAGTGGTCCCTCTTACAACAAAGACCTGAAAAAACAAGTGAATCCATTATATATATGGCAAGCTAGGAAACCCGTGCATCAAATGCAAAGTTAAGAAACTGGACTGAGTGACAGGGGAGAGAGAGATGGTACAGAACCAGCAAGGAGTTGCCAAGCCCACGGCAGTGCCTCAGCCCCAATTCCTTGGCGTGACTGTGGCAGGGCTGATGGTAGTTTTCAGGGACACAGCCGCTTCAGCGAAAGAAGGCAAGCAAAGTGGAGCACCCTTGATCCTGTGGTGTGACTGCAGCGGAGCTGGCCCTGGAGTTTAGCACACGGCAGCTTCAGTGAAAGAAGGCAAGTGCAGGACGCAGCCCTAACCCCCAGGGGTGATCTCGGCACAGAGCCAGCTGTGCACACAGGCTACCCACGCCTCTGGAATCAGAGATAAATCAGTGCTATTGGCACACGATAAGTGATTTTGTCTAATTTACCATGCGGATCTAGTAGCTCCTCCTCTTGAAAGAACTCTCTCCCATCTATCTGATCCCTCTGCCCCAGCCTGCTTCATTAACAGTTGATTTCCCTGGACCTGAGGTAGGTCCTGATGTGCTCCCTGGGGCATTCTCCTGGCCTTGGAGAAGTAACAAATTAAAAAACGGGGGAAAAATACTCTGCCAACTCCCCTGATCTGGAAACTCAGATCAGAAGCAGCTCCAGTCCAGGCACAAGTGATCCACAGACTTTGTCTTTCACCCCTGCATGGATCCAGGTGGCTCCACTACACCAGATAGGATCTGGCTATTATATTGCAAGGGTGAATCTGTTTGAGGCCTGACTGTATCTGTTTCAGCTGTGCAGTGGAGAGCCAGGTTTTGGACTTTTGATACCATTGTGCCTATTAAACAGGGCCTTCACCTACTCACAGCAGGGGCCTGAGGACTAGAGGCTCCAACCACGCCACCTAGCCACCCATGAAAGGATTGCAAGGATAAGTGGTGCCTACCAGTCCTTACAGGTAAAAGTATTGGGTGCGTATGGTATGGCTGCAGAGCCCACCCACCAGAATACTCTAGAGAACAGGGACATGCACAGACAACTCGGAGAAAAGTTGCCAGCCCCCTGCCTTCCTCAGAGTGTGACCCCCTGCTACTACCAGAAACCTGTGCATACACCAATCACTACTGCTCCTCTAAGACAGTAGGTGAAAGCCTGCACCACACATTAGGTGACTGACTATCAGGATGCATGAACTGAATCTATACAAGAATAGTGAATGGACTCCTAGGCTTATATACCTGGTAACAGCTCTAGCCATCTGGTAACAGGACATTAGTGCTTCAAAGGCTCCAGTAATCAAGTTAGCTCACTCTAGTAGCCTATTTGGGTATATCAAAACAAAACAATGCAAGAAACTAGGACACAGTGAGCAAACATAAAATAAATTCATACAATAACTTATAGATGACTTGCAGACAACAGTCAATATCAACTCACATAAAGAAGCAGACCATGATTCCTTCAACAAACTCCCAAAACAAAAAATCAAGGACTCTCCTGAATGAAGATGCATCCCTGGAATTACCAAATGTAGAATACAAAAGATTAATATACAGAACTCTTCAAGATATCAGAAACAAGATCAGGCAAAGCTCAGAACAAGCCAAGAGCACACAGATAAAACAACTGAAGACATTAAAAAGGTTATTCAAGAACATAATGAAAAATTTAATAAGCTACAGGAATTCATAGAGAAACAGCAATCAGAAATTCAGAAGATTCACAATAAAATTACATAATTAGACAACCTAATAGAAAGTCAGAGGAGCAGCATTGAGGAAGTGGAAGACAGAATTAGAGAGATTGAAGATAAAACACTTGGCAACAATATATTCTAAGAAAAATCAGATAAAAGAATTTTTAAAAATGAAGAAACCCTAAGAATCATATGGGACTCCCTTACTTGCGAATGATTGGAATACCAGAACAGGGAGGGATAACAGAAAATACAGAGAGAATTGCTGAAGATTTTTTGGCAGAAAAGTTTCCTGATGTCGTGAAAAATGAAAGGATATCTACCCAAAACACCCATCGAACCCCATACAAGGTAGATCCCAAAAGAAAGTCACCAAGACATATTATAATCAAACTTGCCAAAACCAAAGATAAAGAGAAAATTTTAAGAGTGGCCAGGGATAAGCAAAAAGTCACCTACAAAGGAGAATCACTAAGAATACGTTTGGACTACTCAGCAGAAACCATGCAGGCAACAAGGCAATGGGATGACATATATAAAGCACTGAAGGAGAAAAACTGCCAACCAAGAATCATATATCCAGTAAGACTGTCTCTCAAATATGAAGGGGAAATTAAGACATTTCCAGATAAAGAGAAGCTTACAGAATTTGCAAAAACCAAACCAAAATTACAAGAAACACTAAAGGGAATTCTCTGGTTAGAAAATCAATAATCAGATATCAACTCAACACTAGAACACAGGACAAAGCAACCAGATATCAACCCAGATAGGAAAATCACAAAAATAAATCAAGACCAAAAAATGCTCAAAACATGGAATCAGTGATGTCATTATGTAAAAGATGACAACATTAAATCAATAAAGAGGGGCTAAATAAATAAAGTAGGCATAGATCTTCCATATGGAGAGGAAATCAAGGCAATATAGGGAGATACAAGTTAGGTTTAAACTTAGAAAAACAGGGGTAAATATTAAGGAAACCACAAAGAAGACTAACAATCCTACATATCAAAATTTAAAAAAAAGAAAAACATAAAGACTCAGCAAAAACAAAATCAACTACAACGAAAAACAGGAACACACAATTTACAAAGAAAAACTACTCAGCACAAAAAAATAAGTAGAAAAATGAAACAGTCAACAACACACACAAAAAAGGCATCAAAATGACAGTACTAAACTCATACCTATCTATAATTACACTGAATGAAAATGGAGTAAATGCACCAATAAGGAGACAGAGAGTGGCAGAATGGATTAAAAAACACTATATGTCTATATGCTGCCTACAAGAGACACACATTACACTTAAAGACACAAACTAAAACTCAAAGGATGGAAAAAAATATATCAAGCAAACAACAAACAAAAAAGAACAGAAGTGGCTATACTAATTTCTGACAAAACAGACTTCAGACTTAAACCTACCACAAAGCATAAGGAAGGACAATATACCAGGAGGATATTACCATACTAAATATTTATGCACCCAATGCAGGGCCTCAAGATACATAAAACAAACTCTAACAGCATTGAAAAGTGAGACAGATAGCTCCACAATAATAGTAGACTTGAACATACCACTTTCAGTGAAGGGCAGAACATCCGGAAAGCAGCTCAATAAAGACACAGAAGAGATAAAACCCCACAATTAACCAACTTGACCTCATAGACATATACAGAACACTCCACGCAACAGCACCCAAGTATACTTTCTTTTCCAACACATACGGAACATTCTCTAGAATAGGCCACACATTAGGACAAAAATCAAGCCTTAACAGAATCCAAAACATTGAAATATTGCAAAGGATCTTTTCTGACCACAAAGCCATAAAACTAGAATAGCGGAAAAATCAGGGAAAAGAAATCAAACACATGGAAACTGAACAACACTTTGCTCAAAAACGATTGGATTATAGAACAAATAAAGGATGGAATAAAGAAATTCATACAATCCAACAAGAATGAAACACTTCCTGTCAGAACCTTTGGGACACAGCGAAAGCAGTGCTCAGAGGTCAATTTCTATCAATAAATGCACACATACAAAAAAAAGAAAGGGCCAGAATCAAAGAATTATCCCTACAACTTGAACAAATAGAAAGAGAGCAAAAAAAGAAAACTTCAGGCACCAGAAAAAGGCAAATAATAAAAATTAGAGCAGAATTAAATGAAATAGAAAACAGAAAAACAATTGAAAGAGTCAACAAGACCAAAAGCTGGTTCTTTGAAAAGATTAACAAAATTGATAAATCACTGGCCAGACTGACAAAAGAAAAACAGGAGACGAAGTAAATAACCCAAATAAGAAATAAGATGGATAATATCACAACAGAACCAACTGAAATTAAAAGAATCATAACAGAGTCCTATGAAAAGTAGTTTCTAACAAATTTGAAAATCTAGAGGAAATGGGCAAATTTCTAGAAACCCATTACCTACCTAAACTAACACAATCAGAGGCAGAACAACTAAAAAAACCCATAACAAGAGATTGAAAAACTAAAAAACTCCCAAGAAAGAAAAGCTCTGGCCCTGACGGCTTCACTGGAAAATTCTACCAAACTTTCAGAGAAGAGTTAACACCACTACTACTAAAGGTATTTCAGAGCATAGAAAAGAATGGAATACTCCCAAACTCATTCTACGAACCCAGCATAACCTTGATACCAAAACCAGGTAAAGACACTACAAAAAAAGAAAATTACAGACCAATATCCCTCATGAACTTAGATGCAAAAATCCTCAACAAAATTCTAGCCAATAGAATTCAACAACATATCAAAAAAATAATTCACCATGACCAAGTGGGATTCATACCAGGTATGCAGGGATGGTTCAACATTAGAAAAACAATCAATGTAATCCATCACGTAAATAAAAGACAAGAACCATTCGATCTTATCAATTGATACAGAAAAGGCATTTGACAAAGTCCAACCCCATTCCTAATAAAAACTCTCGGCAAAATAGGAATAGAAGGAAAATTCCTAAACATTATAAAGGGCATTTATACAAAGCCAACAGCCAACGTCATCCTAAACGGAGAAAGACTGAAAGCATTCCCCTTAAGACCAGACAAGGATGCCCTTTATCACCACTCTTATTCAACATTGTACTGGAGGTCCTAGCCAGAGCTATTAGGCTAGATAAAGAAATAAAGGGCATCCAAATTGGCAAAGAAAAAGTAAAAGTATCTCTGTTTGCAGATGACATAATCTTATACACAGAAAAGCTTCAAGAAAACTACTGAAACTAATAGCAGAGTTTAGCAGAGTATCAGGATACAAGATAAACATACACAAATCAGTTGGATTCCTCTACACCGACAAAGACAGCATCGAAGAGGAAATCACCAAATCAATACCATTTATAATAGCCCCTAAGAAGATAAAATACTTAGGAATAAATCTAACCAGAGATGTAAAACACATATACAAAGAAAACGAAAAGACACTATTTTAAGAAACCAAAAGAGACCTACATAAGTTGAAAAACACACTTTGCTCATGGATAGGAAGACTTGACATTATAAAAATGTCTATTCTGCCCTAAGTGATCTATAGATGCAATGCAATCCCAATCCAAATACCAGTGATATCTTTTTAATGAGATAGAGAAACAAACCACCAACTTCACATGGAAGGGAAAGAGGCCCCGGATAAGTAAAGGTTACTGAAAAAGAACAAAGTGGGAGGCCTCACACTACCTGATTTTAGGACCTATTATACCGCCACAGTAGTTAAAACAGCCTGGTAGGGGTACAACAACAGATACATTGACCAATGGAACAGAATTGAGAAACCAGACATAAAATCATCCACATATGAGCAGCTGATATTTGACAAAGGCCCAAAGTCTGTTAAATGGGGAAAAGATAGTCTCTTTAACAAATGGTGCTGGCATAACTGGATATCCATCTTCAAAAAAATGAAACAGGACCCATACCTCACACCATGCACAAAAACCAACTCAAACACCTAATTATAAAATCTAAAATGATAAAGATCATGGAAGAAAAAATAGGAACAATGCTAGGAGCCCTAATATATGGCATAAACAGTATATAAAACATTACTAGAAATGTACAAACACCAGAAAAGAAATTAGATAACGGGGAGCTCCTAAAAGTCAAACACCTATGCTCATCCAAAGATTTTACCAAAAGACTGAAAAGATTGCCTACAGACTGGGAAAAAGGTTTTAGCTGTGACATTTCCAATCAGCGGCTAATCTTTAAAATCTACATGTTACTGAAAAAACTCAACAACAAAAAGACAAATAACCCAACTAAAAAATGGGTAAAGGATATGAACAGACATTTCACTGAACAAGACATTCAGGTAGCTAACAGATACACGAGGAAATGCTACCATGATTAGCCGTTAGGGAAATGCAAATCAAAACTACAATGAGATTCCATCTCACTCCAACAACAACAAAAAAAAGGCTGGCATTAATCCAAAAAACACAGAATAATAAATGCTGGAGAGGTTGTGAAGAGACTGGAACACTTAGACACTGCTGGTGGGAATGTAAAATGGTACAACCACTTTGGAAATAGATTTGGTGCTTGCTTAAGAAGCTAGAAATAGAACTACCATACGATCCAGCAATCCCACTCCTTGGAAAATATCCTAGAGAAACAAGAGCCTTTACACAAACACCCATGTTCATTGCAGCACTATTTACAATAGAAAGAGATGGAAGCAACCAAGGTGCCCATCAATGGATGAATGGATAAATTATGGCATATTCACACAGTGGAATACTATGCATCAATAAAGAACAACGATGAATCTGTGAAACATTTCGTAACATGGAGGAATCTGGAAGGCATTATGCTGAGTGAAATCAGTCAGCTGCAAAAGGACAAATATTGTATGAGACCACTATTACAAGAACTCAAGAAATAGTTTAAATAGAGAAGAAATACTCTTTGATGGTTAAGAGATGGGGAGGGAGAGAGAGAGGGAGAGGGGGATTCACTAATTAGATAGTAGACAAGAACTAATTTAGGTGAAGGGAAAGATAACACACAGTATGGGAGAGGTCAGCACAACTGAACTAAACCAACAGCAAAGAAGTTTCCTGAATAAACCGAACACTTTGAAGGCCAGAATAGCAAGGGCGGGGGGTTGGGGACCATGGTTTCAGGGGACATCTAAGTCAATTGGCATAATAAAATCTATTAAGAAAACATTCTGCATCCCATTTTGGAGAGTGGCATCTAGGGTCTTAAACGCTAGCAAGCGGCCATCTAAGATGTATCAATTGGTCTCAATCCACCTGGAGCAAAGAAGAATGAAGAACACCAAAGACAAAAGGTAATTATGTAAAGGGCATCTATGCAAAGCCAACAGCCAATATCACTCTAAATGGAGAGAACCTGAAAGCATTTCCCTTGAGAATGGGAACCAGACAAGGATGCCCTTTATCACCACTCTTATTCAACATCGTGCTAGAAGTCCTAGCCAGGGCAATTAGGCGAGACAAAGAAATAAAAGGCATCCAGATTGGCAAGGAGGAAGTAAAATTATCTCTATTTGCAGATGACATGATCTTAGACACAGAAAACCCTAAGGAATCCTCCAGAAAACTACTGAAACTAATAGAAGAGTCTGGCAGAGTCTCAGGGTATAAAATAAACATACAAAAATCACTTGGATTCCTCTACATCAACAAAAAGAACACCGAAGAGGAAATAACCAAATCAATACCATTCACAGTAGCCACCAAGAAGATAAAATACTTAGGAATAAATCTTACCAAGGATGTAAAAGACCTATACAAAAAAAACTACAAAGCTCTACTACAAGAAATTCAAAAGGACATACTTAAGTGGAAAAACATACCTTGCTCATGGATAGGAAGACTTAACATAGTAAAAATGTCTATTCTACCAAAAGCCATCTATACATACAATGCACTTCCGATCCAAATTCCAATGTCATTTTTTAAGGTGATAGAGAAACAAATCACCAATTTCATATGGAAGGGAAAGAAGCCTCGGATAAGCAAAGCATTACTGAAAAAGAAGAAGAAAGTGGGAGGCCTCACTCTACCTGATTTCAGAAGCTATTATACAGCCACAGTAGTTAAAACAGCCTGGTATTGGTACGACAACAGGCACATAGACCAATGGAACAGAATTGAGAACCCAGATATAAATCCATCCACGTATGAGCAGCTGATATTTGCCAAAGGACCAGTGCCAGTTAATTGGGGAAAAGATAGTCTTTTTAACAAATGGTGCTGGCATAACTGGATATCCATTTGCAAAAAAATGAAACAGGACCCATACCTCACACCATGCACAAAAACTAACTCCAAGTGGATCAAAGACCTAAACATAAAGACTAAAACGATAAAGATCATGGAAGAAAAAATAGGGACAACCCTAGGAGCCCTAATACAAGGCATAAACAGAATACAAAACATTACCAAAAATGACGAAGAGAAACCCGATAACTGGGAGCTCCTAAAAATCAAACACCTATGCTCATCTAAAGACTTCACCAAAAGAGTAAAAAGACCACCTACAGACTGGGAAAGAATCTTCAGCTATGACATCTCCGACCAGCGCCTGATCTCTAAAATCTACATGATTCTGTCAAAACTCAACCACAAAAAGACAAACAACCCAATCAAGAAGTGGGCAAAGGATATGAACACACACTTCACTAAAGACGATATTCAGGCAGCTAACAGATACATGAGAAAATGCTCTCGATCATTAGCCATTAGAGAAATGCAGATTAAAACTACGATGAGATTCCATCTCACTCCAACAAGGCTGGCATTAATCCAAAAAACACAAAATAATAAATGTTGGAGAGGCTGCGGAGAGATTGGAACTCTTATACACTGCTGGTGGGAATGTAAAATGGTACAACCACTTTGGAAATCTATCTGGCGTTATCTTAAACAGTTAGAAATAGAACTACCATACAACCCAGAAATCCCACTCCTCGGAATATACTCTAGAGAAACAAGAGCCTTCACACAAACAGATATATGCACACCCATGTTTATTGCAGCTCTGTTTACAATAGCAAAAAGCTGGAAGCAACTAAGGTGTCCATCTACGGATGAATGGGTAAATAAATTGTGGTATATTCATACAATGAAATACTACGCATCGATAAAGAACAGTGACGAATCTGTCAAACATTTCATAACATGGAGGAACCTGGAAGGCATTATGCTGAGCGAAATTAGTCAGAGGCAAAAGGACAAATATTGTATAAGACCGCTATTATAAGATCTTGAGAAATAGTATAAACTGAGAAGAACACATACTTTTGTGGTTACGAGGTGGGGAGAGAGGGAGGGAGGGAGAGGGTTTTTTTACTGATTAATTAGCTGAAAAGAACTGCTTTAGGTGAAGGGAAGGACAACACTCAATACATGGAAGGTCAGCTCAACTGGACTGGACTGGACCAAAAGCAAAGAAGCTTCCGGGATAAACTGAATACTTCAAAGGTCAGCGGAGCAAGGGCGGGGGTTTGGGAACCATGGTTTAAGGGGACTTCTAAGTCAATTGGCAAAATAATTCTATTATGAAAACATTCTGCATCCCACTTTGAAATGTGGCGTCTGGGGTCTTAAAAGCTAACAAGCGGCCTAAGATGCATCGACTGGTCTCAACCCACCTGGAGCAAAGGAGAATGAAGAACACGAAGGTCACACGACAACTAAGAGCCCAAGAGACAGAGAGAGCCACATGAACCAGAGACCTACATTATCCTGAGACCAGAAGAACTAGTTGGTGCCCGGCCACAACCGATGACTGCCCTGACAGGGAGCACAATAGAGAACCCCTGAGGGAGCAGGAGATAAGTGGGATGCAGACCCCAAATTCTCATAAAAAGACCAACTTAATGGTCTGGATGTGACTAGAGGAATCCCGGCGGTCATGGTCCCCAAACCTTCTGTTGGCACAGGATGGGAACCATCCCCGAAGACAATTCATCAGACATGAAACGGACTGGACAGTGGGTGGGAGAGAGATGCTGATGAAGAGTGAGCTAATAATATCAGGTGGACACTTGAGACTGTGTTGGCATCTCCTGTCTGGAGGGGGGATGGGAGGATAGAGAGAGTTGGAGGCTGCCAAGGTTTTCACGAAAGGAGAGACTGGAAGGGCTGACTCATTAGGGGGAGAGCAAGTGGGAGTAAGGAGTAAGATGTATATTAACTTATATGTGACAGACTGACTTGATTTGTAAACGTTCACTTGAAGCTCAATAAAAGTTAATTAAAAAAATTAAAAAATAAAACCTTGGTAACTGGTATTCTCTTCTGCAAGAAGGCCTATCAAGGCAATTTAAATTATATTTATGGGATAGTAATGAGACTTTTTGGCTATACAGTTTCTTCCCTAAAGTCAAGTTTCATGGTTTCTACCCTTACATTCACAGTATGAACTTTGGGGAAGAAAATTGCTAAAGCCCATTACTCATGTCCTTGATACATACCGAAACTTATTCTATTGGTTCCACATCTTCATCTTGTGGTTGGTCCATACACTATGGGGCTTTTTTTGTTCAGGCTTCCCAGCCAGCTACGGTATAAAACAGAGGATGAAAAAGAATTTTTTTTAGTCTCTTCTTTTCATATATTCTTTTACAAGATAGATGACGTCTTACAGTTGCTTCATTTCCTTACAAAATACATCCGTGTTCTCAAGTCAAATGGTCAAGTATCTGCTATGCTTGAGACATTATGCTAAGCATTGCAGTGGACCCAGTCCATTATGAGGGAACAATGTTTTCAACTGTAGTAGACAGCAATGGTTCTCAAACTTTAGCAGCGGAGAGCTTGTTAAAATACAGATTGTTGGGCACCTCACCCCCAGAGTTTCTGATTCAGTAGATCTGGGATAGGGCCTAAAATTTTGCATTTTCTCAAGTTCCCAGATGATGCCAATGTTGCTGGTCTATGGCTCACACTTTGAGAACCACTGGTATAAGGCATACTTAAGTGCTGGGAGGGAGGGAGGGAAGGTAAAGGGAGGCTACAAGAAAATGTAAAGACTTATCCCCAGGCAGAGGTTAGAAAATGACTTCACAAAGAAAATGATCCTTGGGTTTAAACATTTGGCATTCCTCAAAATAACAGATGAGAAGAATGGCAGTATTGGAATTTTAGAACTGTTCTATCCAAGATCAATCTTTTACACTATTTAGGTAGGCACAGCCTCGAAAACCCTGTGGAGCAGTTCTACTCTGCACACATGGGGTTGCCATGAGTTGGAATAGACTCAACAGCAACTAACAACAACAAATGTTTCTTTAGTCTCTGGGTAGTGAAGGTGATTAAGCCCTCAGCTACTTAACCAAAGGTTGGTAGTTCCAATCCACCCAGAGGCACCTTCGAAGAAAGAGTAGCAGCTTGGGTTTTAAAAGCTTTCGAGAGGCCATCTAAAATACATCTATTGATCCCATCCCATCCAGAACAAAGGAGAATGAAGAAAACCAAAGATAAGGAAAATATTAACGCAAAGGACGAAAGGACCATGTGAACCAGAACCTCCACCAGCCTATGTCCAGAAGAACCAGATGGTGCCCGGCTACCACCACTGACTACTTTGACAGGGATCACAACAGAAAGTCCCAGACAGAGCAAAAGAAAAATGTAGAACAAAACTCAAGTTCACAAAAACAGACCAGACTTAACAGATCTGACAGAATGGAGAAACCCCCAGACACAGACCCTGGATACTCTAACTCAGAACTGAAACCACCACTGAAGCCCACTTTTCAGACAAAGATTAGACAGGCCTATAAAGCAATAACACACATGAGGAATGTGCTTTTTAGTTCAATCAAATATATGAGACCAAATGGGCAACTCCTGTCCAAAATCAAGACAAGAAGGCAGGAAAGGACAAGAAAACTGGACGAATGAACACAGGGAACCTGGGGTGGAAAGGGGGATAGTGCTGTCACATTGTGGGGACTGCAACCAATGTCACAAAATGATACATGTATAAATTTTTTCTATTGTGCTTTAGTGAAAGTTAACAGCTCAAGTTAGTTTCTCATTCAAAAATTTATGTACACGTTGTTTTGTGACACTGATTGTAATCTCCAAAATGTGACTGATAAATTTTTGAACAAAAAACTAACTTGAGCTGTAAACTTTCACCCTAAAGCACAATAAAAATCAATAAATAAAATACATGGGGTTGTCGTGAGTGGGAACTGGATTTTTAAAGAATCGTACTAAAGAAACTTTGGCTTACAATTTACATCTTAGATGCCTACACCAATAAAAGGTTGAGGAGCTGTTTTTTGTGTCTAAGAAGGGACTCACCTAGAAGTCAAGGAAAATCACAGAGAACAGATTTCTCAAGTACACCGGTAATTATTAAAGACAGTGTGGATTAGAGAGTTTTATAACGTTTACACAGATGTTTAAAGAAAATACCACTACTAGTTTTTTCAATCATCCTGTATCTTACTCCAGCTTTCTAGAGCTGAATGTTGGCTCTTCTTGGCAAGCTCCCATTACAGACTCTTTTTCAAATAAAAGTATATTTTCATTGGTTCCTACCATCTCTCCCTGCCACTTTACCTAAACAACTGTAAACAACCAACCTCTAAAGCAGTACTTCCCAATCTACCCTCATCCATAAGAAATTTATTATTTCCCCCATAGATCGCTCATTTTGAAAGATCCTGCAACTGCATTTATTGAATAATTTTTCTATTTTTAATTAGGCACTTAACTACCAGTCAGAAATCATAATTAGATGAGAAAGCCAGGACTTACTTGATAAAATCAAAGCCCAAAACAAAGAAATATTTTAGTCTTCTAATGGGCAAAAAATTGAGTCTTACTAGGCATTTTTTTTAATAATCTTTATTGTGCTTTAAGTAAAAGTTTACAAATCAAGTCAGCCTCTCACATATAAACTTATATACACCTTACTACATACTCCCACTTACTCTCTCCTTAATGAGTCAGCTCGCTCCCTCCTTCCAGTCTCTCCTTTCGTGACCATTTTGCCAGTTTCTAACCCTCTCTACCCTCCCATCTCCCCTCCGGACAGGAAATGTCAACACAGTCTCAAGCGCCCACCTGATACAAGTAGCTCACTCCTCATCAGCATCTCTCTCCAACCCATTGTCCAGTCCATTCCATGTCTGATGAGTTGTCTTCAGGAATGGTTCCTATCCTGGGCCAACAGAAGGTTTGGGGACCATGACCACTGGGATTCTTCTAGTCTCAGTCAGACCATTAAGTCTGGTCTTTTTATGAGAATTTGGAGTCTGCATCCCACTGTTCTCCCGCTCCCTCAGGGGTTCTCTGTTGTGCTCCCTGTCAGGGCAGTCATCGGTTGTGGCTGGGCACCATCTAGTTCTTCTGGTCTCAGGATGATGTAAGTCTCTTACTAGGCTTTTTGAAACACTGAAAGTTTCCAACGAGTCTACTAAAATTCCTTCAATTCTAAAGGCTGAGACAAGTCATCTTCTAACAAAGGTTTTTTTCAGTCACTAGAGTACATATCTATTTTTTTACTCATTAGTCCAGAGTCTTCATTTTTAACTAATAATTATGAATTCTAAAAATACAATCTATAATTTAAGAATAAATGCTAGGGTCCCTGGGTGGCTACCCTATCAGCAGAACTAGCAAGAATCAGATGGAGTTTAGGGTATTAATCCCAACTAGCTTCTAGAATGACCCTTGTGTAAATGCCTGGCCTCTCATTTTTTCCTTTTCAAATATATTCAACCTGGTTGGAAAACCAGTCTGAAAGAAAGCACAGGAGGGATCTCAGATAAAGCACAAATTTTCTGGGTTGGAAAGGATGAACAAAGCATTTAAGAATAGATATATACGGCATTCTTATTTTAAAATTTCCACAAAAGTCTTTTTTTTTTTTTTTTCAAAGTTGGTAGGCTTGTTCACTGGTGCTAAATGGAACGGCTTTATCAATTGAGGAAACAGTCACCTTGAGAAAGCATCACTAAAGGCAGTGAGGCCTGACTTTGAATTCTGGTTTGGTACTCACTCCTCATCCCCCCCACCCCTTAGCTCTTTCTTCCTCAGAAATTTCAATCTGCAGGTGTCTGAATGAAAAGTACTTATGGGTCACAGAAACAGTGTCAACAATTGCACAAGATTACTGCAATTTAAAGCCTGAAAAATCACATTTCAGTTCAAATCACACTGGCCCCACCAATTTTGCACAAATGATGTTGTGATAAGCTCAGAGGTTTTGGATTTGGTAGGAATTATTTTAAAATATCTCCTACCAATCTGAAACTGATTTGTCAAAACAGCAGCATTTTCTAAAATGTTTTATGCTAAGCTTGCAATGAAGTTTTCATTCTCACAATTATCTTTCCAGAAGGACATTAACAGCTTGCTCCTCCATATGAATCAACCAGGCCATTCAGGTGAAATAACAGCTTTTGTAAATTCAGAACAGCGCCTAGGTGAGTGGTTGTCAACCCTGGCTATACATTAGAATCATCTGGGTAGCTTTTTAAAAATAACTATGCCTGGACCTTTCTGATTAATTGATCTGAGATGGGAAATTGGCATGGTATGTCTTAAAAGCTCCCCAGATGATTCTAATGGCAGACAAGATTAAAAACCACGAGCCTACATCAAGAATAGCTTGGGCTCAGCTTCCATCAACACCTGTTTCTTTTTAGGGTTTTAATCTGAACTGAAGGCTGTGAAGCACACTCTCTTATCCACTGCTGCTATAACAGAAATACCACAAGTGGATGATTTTAACAAACAGATATTTATTCTCTCACAGTTTAGTAGGCTAGAAGTCTGAATTAAGGGCACCAGCCCCCAGTGGAAGGTTTTTTCTCTCTGTAGGCTCCGGGGGAAGGTCCTTGTCATCAATCTTCCCCAATCGAGGAGCTCCTCATCACAGACTCTGGGTCCAAAGGACTCGCTATGCCCCCAGTGCTCCGTTCTTGGTGGTATGAGGTCCCACTGTCTCTCTGCTCGCTTTGCTCTTTTATATTTCAAAAGAGATTGGTTTAAGATGCAACCTAATCTTCCAGTCAGTCCTCCTCTACTAACATAACTGCCAGTAATCGCACCTCATTAACAGCATAGAGATAGGATTTAAAACACATTGGAAGGTCACATCAGATGACAAAATGGCGGACAATCACACACTACTGGGAATCATGGCCTCACCAAGTTGACAGATTTTGGGAGGACACAATTCAATCCATAGCACTTTCCTCAGCCCAAGGGCTAACCTAAAAAAAAAAAAAAAACTGAGAACATGTTTTCAAGTTGTTGTTGTGTGCCCTGAAGTCAATTCCAACTCACAGCAAACCTACAGGACAAAGTAAATCTGTCCTATTGGGTTTCCTAGTCTGTAGTCTTTCTGGGAGCAGATTGCCAGATCTTTTCTCCCAGGTAGAGCCACTGGTACTCAAACTGCTGACTTGAGTGCTTAACCACTGCACCACCAGGGCTCCTTAAATGCTCACAAATTAGTCACATTAAAAATAAAATTAACCACTCCCACAAAACTTTTCACTAAAGCTACGTTTGATTTTTGCTGTCAGGACACGTTCCCCCAAGTCATATTTGTGCTCTATATGACACTGAAATTTTCTAGAAATCCCAACGTTTCAGCCCCAAACTAATCTTCCAGACTGTCCCCTACACCTTGGACAGCAAACTTTTTTTCAGACCACATCTTTTACTTCTTGGTTTTGAAAAATATTATCACCAGATCTACTTGGTGAGTCAACACCTTACTTCCCCTACCCATCCACCCTTTTTGTTTTTGTTTTCTAACCTTCAAAAACTACAAGTCCTTTTTCTCCATAAAGCCTTCCCAGGTCATTTAAAACTCAATTTTTTCCGAATACGAATTTACAACCTGTATCGCTTTTTTATTTATTATTGCCTTTTAACCTTTTATCCACTTTGGGACCTGTTTCCCTAATCACCTTTATGAATAGAACTGCTTCTTACACTCACAAGGGTTATTCGTTGTAGTATCACAGAGTTTCCAGAACAAAGGCCCACAATACATGTTTGGCTTTCCACTATCAAATTATAACTTCCTGGCATTCTATCTCTTCCCGTTGAGCTCTCTCCCCAGCCCTAAAACTCCTCTTTATCTGACTACCAATTATTTATCATCCTACCAAGCATTCTCAAATACTACTGTTGACTTGTGAATTTTAAGATTCCACAACGTACTAAACAAAAAGAGCTAGACACAAAATTCCTGTCCTTGGTGATTGGTTTTTGCCTGTTCTGCCTTCTTGTTTTCTCCTCTTCTCTCTCCTAAAAGTCTAAATTACCCTTCTAGCTGGACAACTTCTACAAACAGGCTTCTTTCCAGTCCGCATCCCACCTGTAACCAAGCCCATTCTCTCCTCAAGAGCCCATTTCTAACTATTAGTTTTTTTTTCTAAGATGGCCGCCACAAAGCCAAGAAAGGAAGTGAGGTCCACTCAGTCGCAGCCGCCATCATTTCAGGAGTCCGAAAAGGATGGATCCCGAAGCGGAACGGCCAGCAGAGGGGAAGCCCTAGAAGCCCACAGCCAGGCGCGCAGACCCATGCGCCTAGCTTCTCGACCAGAGCGTAGACTACGTCACAGGAAGTGGGGGGGGCCTCACCCCTTAACGTCAGGGGCCGGAAGTGAGCGTTGCTGGGGCGCTGATGTGGGGCGGGGTCGGTCGTGGCAGAGCGTGTCGTGATCGAGGTAGGTAAGGCGTCCTGGCCCGGGCTTGGCGCCTCAGGCCACTTCACCCTTAGTGTACTGGGCCTGTCAGTCTTTCCACCTTCGTGTACCTTCACTACCTAATAACCTTCTGTTCCCTTTTCCACCCGTAGCCTTACGCCTTGTGGGTTCTCTGCGCAGTTTGACTACCGGCCTGTTCTCTCCATCGTCCACCCGAGGGCCTGCCTGTCCAGCGCCTTTTTCTATACACTTTTAAGTTAACCGCCTTCATCTGTTACTTAAGTCGGCTCTGATTGTGTTTGTTCGTTTAAAGGAAGAAAATAGGAAGGGACCGCGTCATTTACTGAGGTTCCCAGCTCAGTTTAGAGTTAAGCCAGTTGCTTACGACTACATCCAGCCCCTAGACTTGACTGCTTCACATAGTTTGTCCATTTAACCGTGGTGTGGTACTAGGGAAAAGGTAAAGATGTGAAGAATCACCTGTTAGCAGACGCAGAAGATACTTAAGTCAACCTTGCCGAATTATAAGGCTATGAATTCCAGTGCCCAGAATCCTTTTGCTCCCAAAGGATATATTGGCGGCCTACAGGCTTCTGAATCTGGCTCTGAATACTCCTTTAAATGCCTTAAAATGAAAACATAATAATTGGCTTTTCCCTTCAAACCTTTTATTTTTAATGATAAAGGGTAAAGCAGCTATATGTAAGTAAAATATTTGAGAAAGGAAGGTCAAGGTTTCTTAATCCAGACCTGGAAAATTCACTTTAAGACAGTTTCACTGAAGATTGCCCTTAACAAATGGGCTCTGTAGCAATTTACTAGAGTTCCAGCTATCTCTTGTGTTTCCTATCATAGGTTCCAAGGCTGCTTATGTCATAGAATGGGATGAAGGCATGTGGAATTGTGTGAGTGGCCAAAGGAGAGCTTGCTCTAGAGACAGTAGCTGTAAATCTATTTTCTATTTTTTAGGTTTTCTGTGGGAGTAGTTTTATATAAGTTTTACTTTTCCGCATAATGATGGTATTTAATCACAGTACTCAATAGGGACTCTGTAGAAGAGGACAAAAACTATGAAGTCGTCACCCTTTAATTTTTTACATTTCTGCTACAGACTTGCTTTATGTCTGTGTTATCCATAAAATGAATAGTGCTTAAGTCCTAACGATGAGAAGTTTTCTCTCAGTACACAGAGGGAATGACCATTAACTGGAGAGACTTAAATAACCAAGGCATTATATTTTAGTAGGAGGTTTGGGGCAGAGAAGGTGAAGCATCACTGAAAAAGGGTGAGGAGGGGGATGTCATTGTGGCACTTCTTGATCATGTTAAAATCATGGCAATGGCAAACTAGAATGTCTCTGAGCATATTGGATGGGCTAAGTGTGTACCGTCTGACACAGGCCTCCAGAATCCCCATATTCCAGGAAGGAGAAAGACTGCAGGCTACCCATCCTGTTCTTAAGAACTTGAGAGTTTTAAAATAGTATCCTGTTTCTATGCTTTGGGGCTGATTCTGTTTCTGTGTTTATCCAGATGCTTAAATAGCATAGTACTCTTGTGGTCTTGCTTTGCCTCCTTTATCGTTAAATAGCCACAAATCCTAATAGATGGTAAATAGTGGCTTTTTTTTTTTTTTAGTGGCAGGTTGTTGTAGTAACACTTAAAACAGACTGACATCTTGGCACCTGAATACAGTTGAAATTAGTAGTCATATTTGATTTTTCTTAACTATTAGTGGGCCTGAGCATTTAGTCCAAGGATATGAATTAGGCAGTGATATAAAAATGCTTCGAAGACGTAAAGAATGCTTTAAAAGAAGATTTAAAGGTTTCTTATGTTGAAGTTGGGTAGTTTCAATTCTAGTTTGACTCCACTTAGTGCTATCTTTGGTACATTTTATTTCTGAGTCACTGAACCATGGCTTTTTTTTCCCCCCAGCACTTGGATTCGGCTCCTTCATTTCCAACATGGAAGAAACTTATAGTATGTATTTCTTGTTGATCTTAGAAAATAGATTGTTTTCATATAGTTTTCTGTATGACAAGATGTTTAGTGTGTTAAAAAAAAAAATTTTTTTGGGGGGAGGTATTTAAATTTCTCCCTAAACTGCTGAGGAGGAAAAGTCTGTTGTGGTAATGATATACAGAAGTGCCCAAATTTGAAATAAGACACTTGAAATGTGAATAATAGCTATGAGAAGTCATAGAGCTTTGAAAAGGCTACAGTCAGGATACCTGTGTTAAACCATATTAAATGAGGCATTTTCAACCACTCAGAACCTCAGTTTCTCCTTGTATGACATGGGAATAGTAATCTCTCCATTTTGAGGAATAATATAGCATACACAATAATGTTAATGTACATTAAGTTTTTAGCATTAAATCCTGGGGAGAATTCTTATTTCTGAAGTGATCAAGAAACCTTAGGTAATCAAAGGGGAGCCAGCACTGGAATCATACACATGTAGAAGCAAAAGAGACCTGAAAAATCATTTAATTTAACCCTCAAATTTTATAGCTGAAAAAATAGAGCCTAGATTGATTTGCCCAAAGTCACAAACGTTGTTAGGGACAGAGTCAAAACCAGAGTCTTACATGTTGTTTATACCAGGGCTTCCAACCAGTTTGTTCCACTTTGACCCCCCTGCTGAGAATTTGCATTTCTACCCCCAGATATACTGAATCGAGCTACGTTTTAACAAGATCCGCAGGTGGTTCTTATAAGATTCAGATATCTGGGGTGGAAATACAAGTCCTCAGCAGGGGATTGAACCATAGTGAACTGGTTTGAAGCCCTGGTTTATACATAGTTGATACCGCACAAGGCATTATGATTTCTAGGCCCTGACCAAGTTTGAGGAACACCTGAGTGATGCTTGTGAATGAAGTTTGTCAACAGGGCCTACTTTGTTTCCTACTTTGCCGTTTGTCCAGAATGTCATAATTATTAAGTCCAACTAAGGGATATTTTAACCCCCGTCTACCTTCTAGGAAGAGTCCAATGGAAATCTTTATCACCAAAATACAGAAAATTCATGGAAATAGTCTTTATTAAATATCTGGAGCAGTGGTTCTCAGATTAGCATGCAGCAAAATCACCTGGAAGGGTTGTTAAAACAAGTTGCTGGGCCCCAACTCCAGAATTTCTAATTCAGAAGGTCTGGGGAGGGACCTGAAATTTTCCATTTCTGACAATTCCTAGGTGATGCTGACGCCGCTGCCCTTAGGACTATACTTTGAGAACCATTACTCTAGAAGGATGATTCTTTGTTCTTCCCTAGGTTCCCCCCCTCCCCTTAATTTTTCCTTAAACATATTTACTTAAAATCTGAAGTCCTGTGTGGTATATGTATTTATTCTTAGAAATTTATTATTCTGTATTAGAAAGCAACATCTCTCCTTTCACTCTCACTTTTCTCAGCCACAATTTTTTTCTTACAAAAATGTAACCTAGGAATGCATTATAAATGCCTAATCCTGGGCCCTATCCCAAACCTAGTAATCAGAATCTGCATTTTAACACAATCCCCAAGTGACTTAACATCTAAGGAAACACTGCCTTAGAATATTCTCGACCATTTTCCCAAATTGACCTGAAACTCCAACCTTAATCTGATTCATGAATCTAATTCCTAAAGATTTCCAATTTATGTCTTAGGGCTGTACCTCTTAGCTAATAATATTTTTGCCAGGCCTAGTCTTTATTTCCATGGTGCATCCTCCATCTCTCAACCATGGATTCTAGGCCCTGCCCACGTCTGAGAAACATCTGAGTCCCTGCTTATGGGGGAAGGTTATCAAGCCTGCTTTGTTTTCTAAATTATATACATTCCCAGAGAGCAGTTTGATAGATTTATTACAACTTAAAATGTACATACACTTCAGTGCAGCACTCTTCGGTATCTGTCCTAGAGAAATACTTGCACAGTGCACAAAGAAGTATATACCAGATTGTTAGTCACAGCACTGTATATAATAGTAAAAAACTGGAAACAACCTAAACATCCATCAGTAAGGGAGCTGATTAAGAATCTGTGGTACATCCATATACAGCAATGAAATATTCCTTGTATGTACTGACATGGAAAGAGCTCCAGGATACATCAACTGAAAAAGGTTGCAAGATAGAAGGTACACTGTGATCACATTTATTTAATGTATATATATAGATACATACTTACATATACATATAAACAAAACATAATGTACCTATCATGCACAGAAAAAGGTTTGATAACTTGGGTTACCCCTGTCATGGTTACAAACTGATAACTGGTTACTCCAGGGAAGGAAGAGGATTGAAGAAGGCCCAAAAAGAACCTTCAGTTTATGTGTATTGAGTTTTTTCCAATAGGAATACATTTATATATTATTTCTGTTATTAAAAATATTTTTTAATCTAGACAAACCAGATTAAAACTAAGTCACCAGAGACAAGAAGTAAAGCATTATAGTAGGAAGCTATCATTATCAACTCTGATATATGCCACCGTGTGGGCAGTATAATGTGTGTGAATCATAAGGTATATCTAGTCTGTCAGCTGCTGACATAGCCTAACATTTGCTAGTGATGGAATGGATTAAATGAAGGGAAACTAATAACAATTTCATCTGTAAACTCTGCCTGAGTGTCCTGAAGCTTCAGAAATATTAAAAGGATTGCTGGTCAGGAAGAGCCTGGCTGGCATAATAAGCTTGTCTGTCCTCTCAGACTTTTTCTTCCTAGTCATTCTGTCCTTCGAGTCACCTTTCTGGCTTATTTGCATCATGATCATGGTTAGCAATTTATTTCATGTTTACCACTCTTCCAGTGAAACTGTTTCAGTTCCCCACTGGCTTCTGATTTTCATAGCAGTCTCCTGGTTTATAAGCTTCTTATCAAATGTGAATTGTTTATCTTATTTCATTTTTATCATCCCCTCAGTGGTGGCAAGAGCATTTTATTAAGTTGCCTCTTGTCTTCATAATATACACGGAATGTGCTTAACCATTTGATTTCCCTTCCTTAGCCAGGCTTGTTAAAATTTGGAGCTCAAAATGGAACAGCCAGAACAGAAATAATGAGAATGTTCAAGCATTGTGAAGAATGTAACCACTGTCACTAAACAATTGGTGTAGAAATTGTCGAATAGAAACCTAAACTGCTGTGTAAACCTTCACCCAAAACACAATAAAATATTATTTAGAAGAAAAAATGGGGGCTCAGCCTAGGCATCTTAGAGAAGTTTTAAATAGCTTTGTGTAGGTTAGGAACTTTAACACAGCAGCTCCATATGTCTGCAGTCACCTTAACCTCAGGAGTTCTGTTTTTGCAGATTGTTCTTTTTAGCTGGCCAAGGTGGCAATCACTAAATTAAAGAAAATTTTTTTTTCTTTCAAAATATCAAAACCACCTATCTGATAAAGGTATGGGTTTCATTTGAGAGGTAACTAAAGTGACCAAGATCAGGAACTTGAATAATGTATAGGAGTAAGTTAAAGCAGACAGATGAATAAGAAATTTATCAACTAAAATTCTCAAGCTTCCATAGAACATATAACAGATATAGAGCAGTGCTTCCCGACTTTTTTTTTATGTCATGGCATACTAAATAGCCAGGGATGCTGGTGGAGGAGGTTTACTACCCTCAACTTGCCCAAGGACTTGGGTGGCGGGGGGGGGGGGGGGGGGGGGGCGGGGAATGCATGCAGGTGCAGAGAGCCCCTGCATTGATTTATTGACACACCTGCAGTCCATTCAGGCTTTAACGTACTGGTTGGGAGCTCTGGCTGAGCTTGCTAGAGAACAGCAGTGACCCTGAATTAGCACTTTCAGAAAAGGAAAAGAGCTAGTCTTTTCATTTAACCTTTTATTTTTATAGTGAGGGTAACCAACAATGAGAACAACAATATGTACAACAGAAGATGAATTAAGACGCCATCCCATGACAGTTGGTTGTACTGGACTTACTAAGATTCAGTGATAATAGTTTTATCTACTTAAAGAGTTACATTTTCTTTTTTAAATGTTTAGTCTTCCTTTTAAAAAATCATAAGCTGTCTTTAGACTGTATTGTTGTTCTTACAGAGTCTCTTGAAAAATCCAGTGTGCCTAGAATGCTGTAGTGTATTCTCTATACTTAACGTATTTTTCTCTCTTTCAGTCGATTCCCTGGACCCTGAGAAGTTATTACAGTGCCCCTATGATAAAAACCACCAGATCAGGGCCTGCAGGTTCCCTTATCATCTTATCAAGTGCAGAAAGGTAGGGTATTAGTGTGATAGTTTGTCCTCTAATGTCCTCCTGAGTTCTCTTAAAAAGCCAGATTTTATAAACATGAAATCATTTTAGCATGTTTTCATTGAATGCCAGAATTGTTTTGGGAATCTGCCTCTTTGTTAAATGCCAACATTTATAGAAAGGAGTTTGTTTGTTTCTTGGTGTGCACAGTTTTTTCTTGTTTTGATTTTTTCACCCCATAACTAGTGACAAAAAAAAAAAAAGCACCTTTTACAAACAACTTCTCTGGAGTCTTTTCACGCTTTGTAAAACAGAAGAAACAGTAATTTTTGCTAGCAATGAGAGATCCCTTATGATGTGAATTTGATGTGTTCATTTTCCCAAAATACAAGGATCGAGTACTATAACATACTCATTTCTGGGGTCTGTTTGTTTAGAAGTTTTAAAGATTTTAGGTTGAACAGCTAAAGGACAGCCCAAAAAATGATTGTTCTTAAAAATAACTTTCTTCAAGTGTCGACAGTAAGCATTCTTAAGGAGCAGAAAAAAAACCTCATCAGGTTTTCTCTCATCACTCTTTTATAGACCTAACTGATAGAAACTGCTTTAATGCTGGTACTTTACTTGAGGCACTTCGAAAGTTGTTAAAATACAGATGTCAGATACAGAGGCCAAAATTCTGCCAGGATTTACGCTTGAAAAATAATTTGGGTACTTAATCCAATCTACATACGATTCATATTTAACATCTTTTAAAGGGTGTTTCTCTTATAATCCTGTAGACATTGTAATGCCTTTGTTGATTATTTTTCCAGCTGTTTTTATTCTCTAGAGCAAGAATCCCTTCAGGTTAAACGTGGACAATATGGATCAGAATGTATCACCGTAACCTCTTCCTCTAGTCTCCCAACCGTTTCCCAAGGATAGGTTGGGAAAGGGAGGCAAGTGGTAAAAGACAGTGCCCTAACCCCGCTCTCCCAGTCCTTTTCGTCTTTGATCACAAAACCTTTGTGAAGGAATGCCTGATACTCCTTAGGAAAATGATGGAGATTCCTGCCCTCATGAGTTTCTCAATCCTCCTGTTTTATTCCAGCCTTCTCAACGTTTCACATTATTTTTACTTTTTTGAGAATCGTTTGTGACATTGATTATAAATAAATATAATCGATTTTAATAAATTATAATCAGATTTAAAATAAGGAACATCGTTAGCAGAGTAGACAATAACCATTTGGGCTTTTTTCTTAGTGAAATAGCTGAAATAAAGGTCAAATCGTTCACAGCCTCATTTCAGGCATCATTACTTTAAATAAGCGTCCCTATGTTAATCTGAAAAATCATTAGTTGGCCTCTTCTGCAGCTCCCTTCCAACAGCTATTTTCCAGCACTGTTGTGTTGCAGTGGCAGAGATACTTGGTTTTAGTGTTACTATTCATCTTGAGTATCAGCTTTCAAAGAGATCTGGAGAGCTCTGGCATCAGGTTCTGTGCCTCCTGAGTCTTGTGACCCTGAGAAATAAACAGGGGAAGAAGGTATGGTTCGAATACCCTATCCTAAATTCACTGTTGAGCTCTTTATAAGCCACTTTAACCCTAGTTATCTATGTCGTTGGTCTCTACAATCATAACAAAAATGCTCAAGTTTCAACAATATTGAAGTAATGTTTACATGGTCTGCAGGAGCAGTAAATAATTACTCTTAGTTTTCTATGAGTTTGTGTACCATAGTTAAGCCACAAATTTATTGAGGGAAGCCATTTGTAGAATAAGGCTGAGCCATTCCCCTTGGGCTTTAACAGATCCAAAGAACTGACAGACCCCTTAATTTTGTTTCTGTAGAACCATCCTGATGTCGCAAACAAATTGGCTACTTGTCCCTTCAATGCTCGTCACCAGGTTCCTCGGGCTGAAATCAGTCATCATATCTCGAGCTGTGATGACAAAAGTTGTATTGAGCAGGATGTTGGTAAGACTGACTAGCTAAAATGTTTCAGTACTAGAGGTTAGCCCCTTGAAATTTGTATTCCACATCTTTTGCTTGATTTTTGACTCTCATCATTTCAGAAGAACAACGTTTTTCCGCCTTTGAGATTTTTATTTCCTAGCTGCAATAGGTTGTCAGACTACTTTCTCTTCTGAACAGCTTGATTCATTTTACTAATAATTTATCTAAAAATAAAAATCCTTTTATTGCCATAAATATGGTAAACATCTTTGTTTCATGCTTCATTTTGTCTCTGTCAACAAGGAGATAAGAGCCCTCTATTTAATTTTCATACCGTTCATTGTTCAGAAACAAAGACCCATTACTGCCCTGCAACCTTCTGAGTCACTAACTCCTTTAAGTATAATAACTTGGCAATATCCCATTCTTATGTTGGACTCTCTGTTGTTTTGCAGTCAACCAAACGAGGAACCTTGGACAAGAGACTCTGGCTGAGAGCACATGGCAGTGCCCTCCTTGTGACGAAGACTGGGATAAAGGTGAAGTGTCTCTACTTCTTTTTCTGCACGATGTCTAAATAAGTCATTCGCTTAAGACAGGAGGAAGATTTTCCTTTTTTATGAACATACCATGTTGTTTGGAATGTGTTATTATTTTTATTGGGCCCCAAAATGAGCACATTTGTATCCCTGTGCAGACACATGGAACAGCCTATCCCTCTTGATTGGAAAAAGCACTTCTTTACATCTGTTTTTTTCCCCATAAATTGTGTTGTACCATCTGTGTTTGGTTGTTACTAGGCACGTTTATTATTATTTATGTCGTTCATGTTTATATCCTTCAATTAAATTTCTGCTACTGTGTCACTTAGGCAGGGTGCTTGATCAATTTTTACTTGCTTCTCTAAATTTAGGTGTATTATTTCCCATCTTAAAAATTCAACTAGCACGAACTGGTGTCTTACTTAGTAGTACCACAAACTATATTTTGCTTCCTTTGACAGATTTGTGGGAACAGACTAGCACCCCATTTGTTTGGGGCACAGCCAACTACTGTGGCAACAACAGGTAAGTGAAATGGTCACATTTCCAACACTGCCTCTCAAAATCGAAGTGCTCTACTACCCAGAAAAGCCATGAACTCACCTCTTTCCTTGATGTTCCTTGGTGGTAACTTAGTCTAGATTTTGTTTTGGTGTGCGGGGTTTTTTTTCCCCGTTACTTATTCATATAAAGATTGCGTGCTTTGTGCTAATCTTTGGGGGGATACAAAAGATACTTAAAGTCTAGCAAGAAAGACTGAAAGTAACACCAGATACCCTTGTGTCTTAGTTGGTTTCTTTGCTAGGTTCGCATTATTTCAATGGTTTCAAAAAATTCTCCAGCTGTACCACTTGTATCATTTTTATTCTGGGTAACTAATTCTGGGGTAAAAAATATTTTTAAAGCTCTTGATTTGAAATTGGGAGGTCCAGGATACCTATTCAGTAGAGAAGAAAATGCATCTCTTCTTCCCATTGGTTTTGTATCTAATTTAAAACTGTAAGATTTCTCATTACCAAGACTCAAGCCTTAGATCGTTTCAAACCCAAATGAGAATATTTCTGGATTAGAAAACAAAGGAATGAGACTTCAGACATTTTTTTCCCCCAAAATAGAATGCTTATCAGTATTTTATTTCTTACCTCCTGAGGTCAGTTAATTGAGTATAAACTCTTTTGTGTGTACACTAAGACAGTAAAACTTAAAGATGAATTGCATTGGTACAACTTTAATTTTACCTCAGTTTTGTGAGATTTGTTGCTTTTTGGTTTAGTTGTCCTGGCATTTTGTTTTACCTCTTTATGTTTGAGTGGGTTGATGAGCCTGTCATGCAGCTGAACAGTAGATGGCATTGCTGTTTATCTCAATTTCTAGAAAATGAAAATGCTTAAACCCATTTTAATGCCTGTATAGAACAGTAAGCTTTCCAGAGAAGTGGTAATCATTTGAATTGCAGGAATGTTTTGATGGAAATGTGTTTACATTTCAGATGAATGTAGGTGGTTGTTTTCCCTAAATTACAAAAAAACACATTTTGATTTTCTTGTGTGTGATTGCCTGAAGAATATAGATATAGATATCCCTGCATGGTCAAATTCATCTTTCTTTTTGCAGCCCTGCAAGCAACATAGTTATGGAACATAAGAGTAACCTGGCTTCAGGCATGCGCGTTCCCAAGTCTCTGCCATATGTTCTTCCGTGGAAAAACAGTAAGTGAAATAGAGGTAAAACGATGCTTTTAGTCTTTTAATTAGACTAAGTGCAGTTGTTCTTGATTATGCAAAGACATGTTCGGCCTGAAAACCATGCACTTGCATGACTCTGCGAGTGAGTGCCTCCTTAAATTTTGCACCTTAAACACCTCACTAACACCCACCCTAGCACTGGCCCTGGTTAGGAACAAGAAATTATAAACAGGAAAATACAAAAACACAGAAGTCAAATGAATAGTTTCAAGATGGAGTGACCACTGACGATCAAATACCATTGGTAAATTTAGGGACCAATAAAAAAAACTACTGATTTTGGCTAAGAGGAAGTCATCCCCTGACTTTCAAGCACAACATTAATAGGAAATTGGGACTAGAAATTGGATTTCAAGAGCCTAAAAAGAAAATGAAAGTAACGGGTCATAAGAGCCAGTATAAGGAATATCACTCATATGCCTTCCCTAGACCCCAAAGGCATTTGCTGGGTAAAACAGGCACTAAATTTGTATAATATGTGCCATATGTGTTAAAGAAATTCTCACATAGGGAATACTCAAGATATTTAAGTCATTTCATTTATTGCAAACTTCTTTAGTGTTGCCACTAAATTCGGATTTCCTTAATTTCAGTCTTCGCTACTGTTTGAGCTAGTTTTTAGGTGGCTAGATGACTCCCTTTAAAACATTTCTCTTTTGGATACTTGCATCTCTCAAAAAAAGAAGTCGCCAAATTATATGCCAAACGGCATAATGGGTGTTCTTTTCCCATGCTCTTGAGTAGAATCCAGTCACTAAATTTAAATTCTACTTTTAAATTGTAATTCATTACACCCCAGGAGTAAGTCATTTGTGATTTGCGAGACTAGGGGATGGTATGAATGTCAGTTGACATGGTGTATTTATTTTGAAATGTTTCTACTCCATAGATGGAAATGCACAGTAACTGAACATCTAACTCATCAAGTAAGTGTTTCAGTTTTATTTCACTATCTCTTCAGATGGCAGCAAGATTTAACTGGACATAAAGCAATTTGGGTCCAATTTTCTTTCAGATTATGGTACCAAATTAAAGCTTTGTGTGTCTATGTGTCTTTTAAGAATATAGCCTCTGTTATGGCTTTACACGCTAATGAATAGGCATTTACTGGTTAAATTAGAATTCCGTTAACATGCCAAGTTGTTTTCCCTAATGTTAGTACGCACTGCCTTTTTTTTTTCCGATACATCGAAGTTGCATTCCAGATCTATCATGCATCTTTAATGGACTTAGATTAATCAGACAGCTGTGCTTCACTGCTCTGCAATTCTTTCCCTGTGCAGTACAGTTTAACACTCATCAAAAAATTCATACTTTTTAATGAGCACATAAAAGTTTTGGGTCTCTAAAAGAGTCTTGCACTGTTAGCTGAGTATTTGGTTTCACAGCACCCCACAAAATCTACATGAAGAGACCAGAATCTTTTACAAATGAAGCCCTTCCTTGAGCTTATCCTTTCCACAGAGCAAAGTGTGATGCTTCAAAAATCCTGTCGTGGCTGGGGTTACCCAGCCACATGTACCGGCCAAGGAATGTTAAAAAAGCTGGAAATGGGATTATATCCCCCACTGTGTTGCAGATAGTAGGCCCTCAGTGAATATTTACTGAATACATGAATACTTCCCCTGTTGCCTCCCAGTTCATTCACTCTCTCTGGACAGTGAGGCAAATGGATCCATCAGTTAAGATTCATTTTGTACTGAAACTGATGTTTCTTCTACTGAAAAGCAGAAAAGAGATACTAAAAGCAAACACCGTTTAGCTATGAACACTTAATATTTATCAGCTGCTTCTAGGTACCAAATTGTTAAATACATGTAGAAGCCAGAAAATAGGAATTTGGCCCCAGAAGTGAGAGACCCAATAGTACTAGCATGTGTCAGGAAAGCATATATTGAGTAAAAAACCAAAAAAAAAAAAAAACCCATTGTTATCAAGTCGATTCTGACTTCATAGCAACCCTATAGGACAGAATAGGACTACCCCGTAGAGTTTCCGAGGAGTGCCTGGTAGATTTGAATTGCCAGCCTCTTGGTTAGTAGCCATAGCCCTTAACCACTACACCACCAGGGTTCCCACATATTGAGTACACCTGGGTAAATGGTGAACTTTGAATTCCTCTCTGACATACTGCACAGGATGTGTGGTGATCATATAGAATGGATACTACCTAACAAAAATGGCTGCTCCAAGGTGAAAACCTGGGAGTAACTTCTTTCTGTAAAACCCTTCTCTTCTTTGGAACTTAACTCTTTGCTGTTAAACTCCTTACACACTGAAAATTTATTTTCCTTTGTAACCCCTGAGGGATCAGAAAAAAGAAAAACATCCTAGGTTAGATAAAGAATCCTTATCTCAAACGGCCACAGACCTTTTTATCCTCTTAATTGAAGCACCTTTTTTTGAATGCCTCTTGTGTGCATAATTCTATAGCTTCTTTGTTAGGATACAAAAGAAATAGGAGACATGATTTATGCCCTTAAAGAACTTAAGTATGAGTAGAGACTTTTTTTTAATGTATATACATGATACATGAAAAAGGTTTAAGTTAACTTAGCATTTGTGTTTTATCCCATTTGTGTTTTTATCAACAATTCTACTTTTTACTAGCTAAGTGCCTCAAAAACAATATATTAATTTTTGTTCCCTTAATGAACATTGTAGGAGCTCAAAAATATATTTGAATTAATGACTAAAGGAGCCCTGGTGGCACAGTGGTTAAGTGCTTAGCTACTAACCAAAAGGCTAGTAAACAAAAAAGGTCAGTGGTTCAAACCCAGCAGCTGCTCCATGGGAGAAAAATGTGGCAGTCCACTTCCGTGAAGATTACAGCCACAGAAACCCTATGAGGCAGCTCCTACTCTGTCCATAGGGTCACTATGAGTCAGAATCGACTTGACGGCAATGGGTTTAGAGTATTTAAGAGAAAAAAATCAATATAAATTCATTGGAATTAATCCAGAATTATCTGAGTCAATTGCCTAGATAGTCATTTCTGACTTTCTTCTCACTTGTGAAACTTCTGACACAAGGAGTGTATGTTGATTGCTGTGTAGGATGTTTTTAATTCAATTAACAAGTTTCCCTACGCTTAGTGACACAAAAGAGCTAAGGGTCAGAAGGTACTTGGTGTTCTGCCATTAACAACAGCAGATTCCTCCAGCAAACCAAGAGATTTTAATCAGATTGTAGTTGTGTGGCCCATCAATAGATGCACTTGGTCCTTTTGTCATTGACAGGAACTAAGAACTGTTTTTTCCTGTTTCGTTGTAGATGCCAGACTTAAGAAGACTGTTGCTTCTTCCTGCTACCAGTGGGTTCTTCATTTTTCTCCTAGTCTAATTGTAGAAAAGATAAACCTGTGACTTTCAAACTGACAAGTACCTTTTTTTCCTCCCTCATTTGAGCCCTCATTCACTTGATGCAAGAACCCTCAAACTCAGAAGAACTGTTCCAAATAAAGCATCGACTTAGCCAGCCTGATAGTTTGGTTAAGAATACCAGCAGTCCCGAGATCAGAAATCACATCCCATTCCACATTAAAGAAACAATGATTTAAAGTGATTTTAAGGGATCCAGTTAAAGCAGACAGAAAACAAGTAACCGTGTATTTGTCAAGCAAGTTCTTTTCAGCATGTACAAGAATGGGCCTTTTTTGATCAGTGAGTCACTGAGACGGTGATAGCATTTATAGAGCAAAATATCCCATTCTTGTTTAGAATAACGTAAGACATCTTGCTTCCTGAATTCTTCCAATTTAGGGTAGGTTTGTTTTATTTTTTAATCTTCCGCCATTCCTAGGTGTAGATTATGTAGGAGTGAAGATTGGGGTGGAGGGTGTGGAACTAATGCATATGTGGAGAAGAGATAGGCTTTCCACCTGTGTGTGGAATTTGATTACGCTTCAAAACTTAAAAGCCTGAGGGCCCTCTGACAACCCTGAGATGTGCCTGTAACAAGTTAAGATTTCTGAAACACCCAATGCTCTGGGCATCCTAGCATCTTGTTGGCCCTTGCAAGGAGCCATCATAATCTCTCTAGACCAGTTTTTTTTATTGTTCGGATTACTTCTGTTTTCTTTTCTCTTTGGTTGTTTTCAGGCTTTTGTTTTGAAACTGTCTGGCATGAGGAGGAATTTGGGATCTGGTATAGATAGGAACTCTGATGAAGTATACTGACAGATAATTCCAAAAGTGATCTCTGTAGCATTGTTTGTGGGTAACAGATAAGAAGAGGGCTGGGTTCCTGTGGAATGCCTCCTTCCAAGAGCTTTATACAAAACGGGATTCTCACTTTATGAAGAAGAGCTGTTTGTTGAGTTTCAGCCTCTAAAAACAGGTTCCAAGATAAGCCCTCAGTACAATAGTGTTTCTGCTTCTGCCTCTGTGGTCTTAAGTGAATAACTAGACTATTTCTTATGCCCCCTAATTCTGGTTCTTTATGTTTGTGTGTCAGTCAACACCTCGCAACAGTTTATTTCGAAAGTCTTGTTGCTGAAAAATATGAAACCCTTTTGATTTTGTTTGTTTGGGTGATGACAGGACAAAACAATCTTACATTTGTAACCCAGAACACCTACTTACTTTAGGAAAAACGAGCAGAGTCTCATTGCAAAGAATTAGCTAATTGAATATAATTCAACAAAGGCGTTCAATAGGAAATAGTTACTTTGTGTTTTAAAAAAATATCTTTAGGGGTGAGGTAGGCTAACATCTATCATTCATGAAAAAAATTTTTTTATTTTGGAAGGACATCTCTTTCTCACGACTTCTAAAATTTAGTTGAAAACCTCTGGCCTTTAAGGAGTAGGAGTAGCATTCGGTACAGGAGAATGCCTGTCTCTGTTAATTTTGTTAGCTCACAAAAATAGACAATCCTGTTGTGTCTTCAGTAAACTAATGATTAAAGCAGCCAGTTTGGCTGGTTCAAGAGCTTTAAGAGACTGCTTAGGATTTTTATTTGGCCTAGGATTCACTAGTCTGGATTTAGTTTGCTGGAAATGTTTGGAGATTTCCAAGAACTAGCACAAAGAAGTGGCTCTAACTCTAGTGTTACCAGAAATTGGGAGGGGAAGCTTTTATCTTAGGGAAGCCCCTCCCCCCCACCCATTTTGGAATGTGAGCTGTGTAAAGGTAAACAGTCGATTATTCTGCCTGTGTTCCTGGTTAGAGGTTAAATGCAGATGTTGCAAAAGCTTAGCCCAGAAGGAGAGCCTTTGAGTCCTACATTTTGGTCTTAACCAGGGCCTCCATACTCTGTCCCAAGGAGAGGATTTGCTTTTTTGGAAGATTGCTTTTCTCTGTAGGGGTCTGGGAAGTGCCATTGTGATTTGCAAAGGGTTCTCACTAGGAATAAACAAATGTATGTGTTAAGTGGTGCTTAGCTGGCTTGGTAGCTCTGCCTGAGCTAAGCAGGGAGAGTGGATTTAATTTGAAATAATGCACTGAGGTACCATTTCGTATTGGTGAGGCAGAACAGTAGCTGCTTGTGTTAGTCTCTTAGACAAAAATGTATATTATCTGTACTGGTGCACTATTCTTGAGGTGCTTTAGTTGTACTTTTCACAATTCATATTAAACTCCAAAATACACAAAAACTAAGGGGATAACGTTTATGCCATTTTTAAAGAGGGAGGTTATAAAAATCAAGGCAGTTTATATACCATATTTTGAATGATTGAAGCAGGACTGGCCTTGGGAAGGAGAGATGTTTAATTTAAGAAAATATTTGGTTTAGTGTGTCAACTCAGTGGGCAGAATAAGGAAAAACTAAATTTCATGAGAAAAATACTGTAGTGATTGTTCTTTCTTTTGGTCACTGTCTTCCTAGTACTGTGAAGGTTCAGAACATACTCACATCTTACTTTACAGTCTTGACCTCTCTGGAGGCCACTGAAGATACATAAACCTGTTGCATCATACCAACAGCCTGGCCTGACTTTCTATTCCAGGCACACTGAGGTCTGATAAATGCAGACCTGTGTGTTAACAGGGCATTTGCCCTCTGCACAGCAATTCCACTGCCTGGTCCAACTCACTTAACTCTTACAGTTTAGTGAAATCTAACCTTGTGTATAGCTAGGAAATACAGCATCCTAGACCAGACAGTATCCCTAGAGAACAGCCATATGATCAGCAGATTTGTATTTGTGTTCACCTTGTTTAAAGAAGGTTTAATGCAACTAAAACAGTGTAAGAAAGAGACTTTGAAGAAATCTGAAGAAGACAAGTTACTTGTTTTATTATTTATGTATTTACTTACATATATAAAAGGAGGAAATCTAGATTGTATGAAAAACTGCTTATAAATCCAACCATGCCTCTCAATTTTTATTAAAGTACTTTTCACGTTAAAAAAATGTTTTCCAAGTTCATCTTTTTCAGTTTATTTCCTCAGGCTTGGGTTTGAGGTTTTCACTGAACAGGGTCAGGGGCTTAGATTATTTGCATCCTTGTGTTGGTTTTCTCAAAAGTAGAGTTTTATGGCAGTTACAAATCGAAAGTTAATAGAAGCCCTTGAAATTTTTTTTTTTTCTTGAAATTAGAAGCACCATTGAGATATCCTTGTGTTGAACTGGAGATTTCAACAGAAGTCAGTATTACAGCTTTATAAAAACTTTTTAAAATAAGCATTGATATGGTTCTACCAGATATGTAACTTTGATATGCACCTATCTTATTCTCATATACTCTTAGACCTGGAAGGGAGCTGAAAAGCTGCCTAACCCAAAGCTTCATTTTGCATATAAGGAAATAGGCCCTGTACAAATGTGGCACATGAAGTTTTTTAAAAGGAATAATAAACAGAAAAATTCAAGACAGTGATTATCTCCAGAGGAGAGAGAGGCCAGGGAGATAGGAAGAAGCACAGGATAATAGTAGTATTCTGTTCAATAAATTGGGCAGTGGGCTTCCCAAATTTCATTTTATTATGCTTTATGTGTATGTATTAAATGCTATATAATTTTAAAACAGTAAACATTAAGAATAGTTGCTAAGACTGGGGCCTTAAATGCTAGCAATCAGCCATCTAAAATGTATCAATTGGTCTCAACCTACCTGGAGCAAAGGAGAACGAGGAACACTAAAGACAAAAGGTAATTATGAGCCCAAGAGAAAGAAAGGGCCACATAAACCAGAGACTACATCAGCCTGAGACCGGAAGAACTAGATGGTGCCCAGGTACAACTGATGACTGCCCTGACAGGGAGCACAACAGAGAACCCCTGAGAGAGTAGGAGAGCAGTGGGATGCAGACCTCAAATTCTTGTAAAAGACCAGACTTAATGGTCAGACTGAGACCAGAAGGACCCTGGAGGTCATGGTCCCTAGACCTTCTGTTAGCCCAAGACAGGAACCATTCCCAAAGCCAACTTTTCAGACAGGGATTGGACTGGACTTTAAGATAGAAAATGATAGCCGGAGCGAGGAGTGAGCTTCTTGGATCAAGTAGACACGTGAGACTGTGGGCAGCCCCTGTCAGGAGGGGAGATGAGAAGGCAGAGGGCGTCAGAAGCTGGCTGAATGGACACGGAAATAGAGGGTGGAGAGGAGTGTGCTGTCTGGGGAAAAGCAGCTAGGACTGTATAGCAAGGTGTATATAAATATCTGTATGAGAGACTGACTTGATATGTAAACTCACTTAAAGCACAATAAAAATTAAAAAAAAAAAAATAGTTGCAGAGCACTTACTATATGCTCGCCATTGTTTTCACTTGGCATTTTACGTATTTTAACACAGGCCCTGAACATTTGATATTTGCTGGGGATACATAGCTTGATGACCATAACCTGGTATTTCTGATTTCTAATTTACTACTCTTGGCTTCTATACCATCCTGCTTCCCTAAATGTTGATTCTGTATTCAACTGTCTTTCTCCCAGGCTATGAGTTTCTACCTGAACTTATTTCTATGTCTACCAAGATGGAAAGTCATTTCAGTGGCCTAAGTCAATACCCTGAATTCCTTTGACCACCTTGTTCTTCTGGTGTCTCCACACATTTACCAATTCCCAAGCCAGATGAATCCCACCATCTCTTACTGTATTCATTTTAGGTTATCAAGCTTAGTTCTAGAAATTCACATAAATATACCAAGTGACTCTACTGCAGATACGTGATTTCTAAACTCAGGCACTCAATTATGCTTGGCTCTTTCAGATTTACCTGTTGGCTGTTGCACCCCTATATGGCTGATCTAAGTTAATTGTGTCACAGCTCATCCAATCTTTTCAGAATTCCCTTATATTTTCCTGAACGTTATAGCCCCTACTTTGTACCCCGACTTGGCAGCAGATGACTTTGCCTCTTAACTTTCTCGGGAAAATACTGGTCATTAAACTTAACGTCTTCTCTTTCCAATTCGGGGACTTAACTCTTACAGTAACCACCTTTTCCTTTGTCTCAGCAGTATACGTCCTCTCCAGTGCTAGCCTCATCCCTGTATTGTAGCCAGGAAACCCTGGTGGCGTAGTGGCTAAGTGGTACGGCTGCTAACCAAAGGGTCAGCAGTTCAAATCTGCCAGGCACTCCTTGGAAACTCTATGGGGCAGTTCTACTCTGTTCTGTAGGTTGCTATGAGTCGGAATCGACTCGACGGCACTAGGTTTGGTTTTTTTTTTTTTTTTGGTACTGTAGCCCAGCGTATTAGTTATCCATCACTGCATAACAGATTACTGTAAAACAGTGGATTATAACAATAAACATTTATTAGCATCATAATTTCTATAAGAAATTCAGGAGTGGCTTAGCTTGGTGACCCTGACTTAGATCATGGTTGCAGTCAAGATGTCAGGGCAGCAGCTGTCTGAAGACTGAGGCTGGACGATTTGTTTACAAGGTGGCTTACTTACATATCTGGGTAGTCAGTGCAGGTAGTTGATAGAAGGCTTCACTCCCTCCCTACATGGGCCTTTCTACAGCCTGTTTGAGCATCCTTAGAACATAGCAACTGACTTCCCCAGAGTGAACAATTTGAAAGAGCAAGGTGGGAGTTGCAAATTTTTTTATGACCTAATTTCAGAAGCCACTTTCCATTTCTGCAATATCCTATTGCTTTCACTGGTGAATAAATCCTGTTCATTGTGGGAGGAGACTTCACAGGTATGATTACCAGGAGGCCACAATCTCTTGGGGCCATCTTGGAGGATGGCTACCACACCCAACTTCTCTTACCCTCCAATATCTTCCCTAAATTATTCCCTTTCTTTACCTTAACTCTTTTCTCTTGCCTTGACTCTTTAAGCTACAGAAATGCTAAAGTTAATATCCTTTCTTTTTAAAAAAAAAAAAAAAGACATCCTTGTTCCCCTGTATTGGTCAGGATTCAGTTGCAGAGAACAGAATCCACTTGAGCTAATTTAAGCCGGAAGGGACTTTGTTATAGGGCATTAAATGAATCATGGGGTTTGAAGGAAGGCTGAAGAAGCAGACTCTAAACATCTAGAAACAACTCCCAGTGACTGCTCAGGGAGCTGCTACTTCTACAGTTAGGAAGCTGCCACTCTAGCTGCCAGTTCAAGAAGCATACCACTTCTGCCACTGTCACATCTCTAAATGAATGCCCTGAACCCTCTCTTAATCCCTGCTGGCTTCAGAATCCAAGCAATACACTAGTGCATCTGATTGGCAGAACTTAAATCACATCTGAACCCTAACTGCAAGGGAATATAGGAAATATAGTGTTTAGCTTTCTGGTTTCTGCACACTAGAAGAGTGTACATGTTGAGCAAGTCAATACCTAGAACTCCACACTCCCTGTCAAGCTATTGCTTGCTTCCCTTCAGTGCCAGTCTTCTTGAATTGTCTATACTTGGCCTTCAGTTCTTGTTCACTCTTTAATCCGTTGCAACCTGCCCACTCTACTCTTTTCTCACTAATGTCGTCGCTGGCCCTCTGTACTGAATTGTGTCCTCCAAAAATACATGAAGTAAATCCTAACTTATGCCTAAGGTTATGATCCCATTTGTGAATGGGTTGTGTTTGTTATGTTAATGAGGCAGAATTAGGGTCTATCTTGAGTCAGTCTATTTTGAGATACAAAGATTAAGTGAGAGAGAACCAAGAAGCAAAGAACAAGGAAAGAGAGATGCCAAGCCACATGAAGATCACTGAGGAGCAAAAACTCAAACAGGCAAGGCTCTTCCTCCAGAAGCAACAGAAAGAGAAAGCCTTCCACCTAGAGCAGGCACACTGAATTGGGGCTTCTAGTCTCCTAAACGGTGAGAAAATAAATTGTTAAAGCCATCCGCTTGTGGTATTTCTGTTATAGCAGCACCGTATAAGTAAGACACCATCCTTATTTTCAGGACAGTAGTCTAGTAGTTGCTTTTAGACCTACTTGCTGGGGCATTCAGGGGTAGCAGGGTGTTTGTTGTGATGCTTGTGGTGGGAGCCCTATCAGCATTATGCAAAAAAGATAATGGAACCACTGTCCTCAAAGGGGCTTTGGATTTGGGAGGTGCTCAGAGCTTCAGCTACCACCCAGGCCTTCTCTTCCTCTTATATGGCTAATTTAGGTTGGCTGTGTTACTGTTATCCAATCTTTTCAGAATTCTCTCACATTCTATCAGTAACCAAATCCTGGCATTTCAATACTAGTGATGACTTTGAAAGCCAGCCAGTTTGTTTGTTTGTTTGCATCTCCACTACCACTGCTTTATTTCAGATCACCATTCTTACCTGGATTAATGCAGCAACCTCCTAACTAGCCTTTTAGCCACTAGTCTTTATTCATTTCAGTTGATCTTCCACCTGTCTTAGCACCGCTTTCAAGATATTTAATAATTTGTTCCCATTTACCTAATAATAATAGCAAAGGCTTTTCAAGCACTTGATATGTGCCAGTCACTATACAGAGTATATGTATTGTTGCATTTAATTCCACATAACTATGAAATAGGTAGTATTATGTCCCCACTTAATAGATAAGGAAACTGAGGATCATAAATTTGTAAGATAAGAGTTGATCATTTACTATATTGGAGCCAAGTCTGCTACTCCCAAAGACAGTACTCTTCACCCCACTGTGTTTCACTATTGCACCAGAATCATCTTCTATTCCCCACCTTGTCTGTGGTGAACTCATTGTCTCCCTAACATCGTGCTTTGGTACATGTTCTTCCTAAAATGCACTTCTTCCCTTCCCTTCCCATCCCTTTTCAGTTTGCTGCTGTTGTTAGACGCTGTCGAGTGGGTCCGACTCAGCGACCCTATGCACAACAGAACGAAACACTGCCCGGTTCTGTGCCATCCCCACAATTGTTGCTATGCTTCAGCCCGTTACTGCAGCCACTGTCAAGCCATCTCATCGAGGGTCTTCCTCTTTTTCGCTGACTCTACCAAGTATGATGTCCTTCTCCAGGAACTAATCCCTCCTGATAACGTATCCAAAGTATGTAAGATGTAGTCTCACCATCCTTGCTTCTAAAGAGTGTTCTGGTTGTACTTCTTCCCGGAGGGATTTGTTCCTTCTTTTGGCAGTTTATGGTGTATTCAGTATTTTTTGCCAACACCACATTTCAAAGGCGTCAATTCTTCTTCAATCTTCCTTACTAATTGCCCAGCTTTCGCATGCATATGAGGCGATTGAAAACACCGTGGGTTGGGTCAGGCACACCTTAGGCCTCAAGGTGACATCTTTGCTTTTTAACACTTCAGAGAGGTCTTTTGCAGCAGATTTGCCCAGTGCAATGCATCTCTTGATTTCTTGACTGCTGCCTCCATGGCTGTTGACTGTGGATCCAAGTAAAATGAAATCCTTGACAACTTCAATCCTGTTGGTCTAGTTGTGAGGATTTTTGTTTTATGTTGAGGTGTACTCCATACTGAAGGCTGTAGTCTTTGATCTTCATCAGTAAGTACTTCTAGTCCTTCAGCAAGCAAGGCTGTGTCATCTGTATGATGCAGGTTGTTAATGAGCCTTCCTCCAATCCTGATGCCCCATTCTTCTTCATATAGTCCAGCTACTCAGATTATTTGCTCAGCATACAGGCTGAATAAGTGTGGTGAAAGAATACAACCCTGACACATACCTTTCCTGACTTTACTCAGTATCCCTTGTTCTGTTCGACCAACTGCCTCTCTATCCATGTACAGATTACTCATGGGCACAATTAAGTGTTCTGGAATTCCCATTCTCCATAATGTTATCCATAGTTTGTTATGATCCACACAGTCAAATGCCTTTGTATAGTCAATAAAACACAGGTAAACATCTTCCTGGTATTCTCTGCTTTCAGCCAGGATCCATCTGACATCAGCAATGATATACTTGGTTCCATGTCCTCTTCTAAATCTGGCTTGAATTTTTGGCAGTTCCCTGTCAATATACTGCTGCAGCCACTTTTGAATGATCTTCAGCAAAATTTTTGCTTGCATGTGATATTAATGATAAAAAACGTTCAATAATTTCCACATTCAGCTGGATCACCTTTGGAATAAGCATAAATATGGATCTCTTCCAGCCAGTTAGCCAGGTAGCTGTCTTCAAGATTTCTTGGCATAGACGAGTGAGCACTTCCAGTACTGCATCCATTTGCTGAAATATCTCAATTGGTATTCCGTCAATTCCCAGAGCCTTGTTTTTCGCCAGTGTCTTCAGTGCAGCTTGGACTTCTTCAGTACATCAGTTCCTGATCATATGATACCTCCTGAAATGGTTGAACGTCAACCAATTCTTTCTGGTATAGTGACTCTGTATTTCTTCCATCTTCTTTTGATGCTTCCTGCATCATTTAATATTTTCCCCATAGAATCCTTCAGTATTGTAATATCTTTTTTCACAAACATAAACAGCAACTACACACACGAACCTCGCCCAGTGGAATACACAGGAATCAAATCCACTACATATGTGTGCAAAAGCTCAATATCATCAGTCAGAATAAGGCCAGGCCCCGGATAAGTAAAGTATTACTGAAAAAGAACAAAGTGGGAGGCCTCTCACTGCCTGATTTTAGGACATATTATACCACACGGTAGTCAAAATAGCCTGGTACTGATAGAACAACAGATTCATAGACCAATGGAACAGAATTGAGAATCCAGACATAAATCCATCCACATATGAGCAGCTGATATTTGACAAAGGCCCAAAGTCTGTTAAATGGGGAAAAGACAGTCTCTTCAACAAATGGTGCTGGCATAATTGGAGATCCATCTACAAAAAAACGAAACAAGACCCATACCTCACACCATGCATAAACACCAACTCAAAATGAATCAAAGACCTAAATATAACATCTAAAACTCTGAAGATCATGGAAGAAAAAAAAGGGACAACATTAGGAGCCCTGATACATGGCATAAACAGTATACAAAACATTACTAGAACTGTACAAACAGCAAAAGAGAAGTTAGATAACTGGGAGATCTTAAAAGTCAAACACCTTTGCTCATCCAAAGACTTCACCAAAAGAGTGAAAAGATTACCTACAGATTGGGAAAAGGTTTTAGCTCTGACATTTCAGATCAGCAGCTGATCTCTAAAATCTACATGTTACTGTAAAAACTCAACAAAAAACAACCCAATTAAAAAATGGGCAAAGGATATGAACAGGCACTTCACTAAAGAAGACATTCAGGTGGCCAACATACATGAGGAAATCCTCACGATCATTAGCCATTAGAGAAATGCAAATCAAAACTACAATGAGATTCCATCTCACTCCAACAAGGCTGGCATTAATCCAAAAAACACAAAATAATAAATGCTGGAGAGGTTGTGGAGAGACTGGAACACTCAGACACTGCTGGTGGGAATGTAAAATGGTACAACCACTTTGGAAATCGATTTGGTGCTTCCTTAAAAAGCTAGAAATAGAACTACCATGCAATCCAGCAATCTGACTCCTTGGAATATATCCTAGAGAAGTAAAAGCCTTCACATGAACAGATACGTGCACACCCGTGTTCATCGCAGCACTGTTTACAATAGCAAAAAGATGGAAGCAACCAAGGTGCTCATCTACAGATGAATGGATAAATAAATTACGGTATATTCACACAATGGAATACTACACATTGATAAAGAACAGTGATGAATCTGAAACATTTCATAACATGGAGGAATCTGGAAGGCATTACACTGAGTGAAATTAGTTGCAAAAGGACAAATATTGTATGAGACCACTATTATAAGAACTCAAGAAATAGTTTAAACAGAAAAGAAAATATCCTTTGATGGTTACAAGAGGGGGGAGGGAGGGAGGGAAAGGAGTATTCACTAATTAGTTGAAAAGAACTAATTTAGGTGAAGGGAAGGACAACACACAATACAGGTGAGGTCAGCACAACTGGACTAAACCAAAAGCAAAGACGTTTCCTGAATAAACTGAACTCTTCGAAGGCTAGCTTGGCAGTGGTTTGGGGACCATGATTTCAGGGGACATCTAGGTCGATTGGCATAATAAAATCTATTAAGAAAACATTCTGCATCCCACTTTGGAGAGTGGCATCTGAGGTCTTAAACGCTAGCAAGCGGCCATCTAAGATGCATCAATTGGTCTCAACCTTCATGGAACCAAGGAGAATGAAGAACACCAAAGACACAAGGTAATTATAAGCCCAAGAGTCAGAATGGGCCACATAAATCAGAGACTACAACACCCTGAGACCAGAAGAACTAGATGTTGCCCGGCTACAACCGATGACTGCCCTGACAGGGAACACAACAGAGAATTCCTGAAGGAGCAGGAGAGCAGTGGGATGCAGACCTCAAATTCTCATAAAAGACCAGACTTAATGGTCAGACTGAGACCAGAAGGACCCTGGAGGTCATGGTCCCCAGACCTTCTGTTAGCCCGAGACAGGAACCATTCCCAAAGCCAACTCTTCAGACAGGGATTGGACTGGACTATAAGACAGAAAATGATACTGGTGAGGAATGAGCTTCTTGGATCAAGTAGACATACGAGACTATGTGTGCAGCTCCTGTCTGTGAGCTGTGAGGGCCAAGGGGGACATGCAAAGGCTGAGCGGACAGAAGCTGGCTGAATGGACACGGAAATGCAGGGTGGAAAGGAGTATGCTGTCTTAACAGGGGAAGAGCAACTAGGAGTATATTAAAAAAAAAAAAAAAAAAACAGTGCTGTCGAGTCGATTCCGACTCATAGCGACCCTATAGGACAGAGTAGAACTGCCCCATAGAGTTTCCAAGGAGCGCCTGGCGGATTCAAACTGCTAACCCTAACCCTTTGGTTAGCAGTCGTAGCACTCAACCACTATACCACCAGGGTTTCCAGGAGTATATAGCAAGGTGTATATAAGGTTCTGTATGAGAGACTGACTTGATTTGTAAACTTTCACTTAAAGCATAATAAAAATATTTAAAAAATAGGAAGAAGAACAAGGCCAGGGGCCGACTGTGGATCAGACCATCAGTTGCTCATATGCAAGTTCAAGCTGAAAGTGAAGAAAACTAGAACAAGTCCTCGAGAGCCAAAGTACAACCTTAAGTATATCCCACCTGAATTTAGAGATCGTCTTAAGAATAGATTTGACATATTGAACACTAATGACCAAAGATCAGATGAGTTGTGGGATGACATCAAGGACATCATACATGAAGAATGGAAAAAGTTATTAAAAAGTCAAGAACGAAAAGACCTAAATGGATGTCAGGAGAGACCCTGAAACTTCCTCTTGAACATCAAGTAGCTAAAGCAAAAGGAAAAAATGATGAAATAAAAGAGCTGAACAGAAGATTTATAAGGGTGGCTCGAGAAGACAGAGTATTACGATGACACGTGCAAAGACCTGGAGATAAAAAACCAAAAGGGAAGAACATGCTCAGCATCTCTCAAGCTAAAAGAGCTGAAAAAAAAAAAAAAATTCAAGCCTCAAGTTGCACTACTGAAGGATACTTTTCAGCTTAGCACCTTCCTATTCTACCTTCAAGTTCCAATTTAAATGCTTCCACCTTGGGTAACTTTTCCAAGCTCTCTGTTCTATGCTCCCACTATCCTGTGCTCATGCCCCCCTTTTTTTTTTTTTTTAGTAGCATTTATTGAGTTGTGTTGTAATTATCTTCAGGGTTTAGAAGAGGAAACAAACCACTAAATATTTTAAGCAGAAGGGGAATTTAATACAGGGAATTTGGTGGTTACAAAGTAATTTGAATGGCTGGAGGAACAGGCCTGGACCTGTAGAAATGACTCCCAGAACATTACCAAACTAACCCACCAAGGTGTCCACAGACTCTGATAGCCACTGGAATGTTGTGGTGTTGTTAGGTGCTGTCGAGTCTTTTTCCACTCCTAGCAACCCCCTGTGACACAGTAGAACTGCCCCCTAGGATTTTCTAAGCTGTAATCTTCTTTACTTTTCTCCCTCAGAGCTGCTGGTGGGTTCGAAACACCAACCTTTTGGTTAGCAGCCAAACGTTTTAGCCATTGCATCACCAGGGCTTCTTGTCACTAGAATACAGAGTTCGAAAATGTAGCGCCATAGCTGCATTCCAGGGATGAGGAAGGTGTCACAATCCCACATAGTATCAGACTTTTTACAGAGCTACTGACCAATGTAAACTTCTGAATGCACGGTCAGCTGAGGGAAAAGGAAACTGGATAATGTGTCCTAGGAGCACTGAGAGTTCGCTCTAGGTTATGTTGGGTTTTTGAATGTTTGCTTTTATAATAAGATTGAAGCCAGTCTTTTTTTTTTAGGGAAGGCAGTTACTTTCAAAGCTCAAAGGAATAGATACCATATGTCAACCCCCCCCCCAAAAAAAACGCTGTTTCTGTAGTATTTGAGGAACCCTGGTGGCACAGTGGTTAAGAGTTCGGCTGCTAACCAAAAGGTCTACTCTGGCCCATGGGGTCGCTGTGAGTTGGAATCTACTGGACGACGACAGGTTTTGGATAGTTTTGAATGCCTCTGGGTGGTACAAATGGTTAAGTGCTCAACTGTAAATGGAAAGATTGGCAGTTCTGGTTCGTGTTGGCCCAGAGGTGCCTTGGAAGAAAGGCCTGGCGATCTACTGAAAAATCAGCTATTGAAACCCTACAGAGCACAGTTGTACTGTGACACATGTGGGACCGCCAGGAGTCAGAATCAGCTCCGCAGCAACTGGTTTTACTGGCAGTACTTGAATACTGAGTGGGCAGCCAAAAACTACTTGAGAAAAGCAGTTATGAAAACAATTATGAGAGAGGTAACATTGACCTAGGGGTCAATACAGACTTGAGCTACCTTGAATCTGTGACCAGCCTCATGACCTTGGAAACGTCAATTAAACTTTGTATGCCTCAGTCCTCTCTCCTAATAAAGTGAGGGGATTGAACTAGATGACCTCCAAGGTTCAGTCCAGCCCTAAATTTTTTTTTCCTAGTCAGTTGAAAAAAGTATTTTTCAAGTAAAGAGGAGGAAGATTATGCAACCATTTCTAGGGCTTTTCTTTTGATCATACTGTAAAATTCTTCTGCCAACCTTAAAATATTCCCTGAGGCTATCCAGATGAGGTAAGAGAAGCAATAGGAGAAAAAAGTAACCTAGAAGGTGAAGAGGTCCCCCACCCCCCCGCCACTCCCCATTTAGAATCAAATAACTGCTTCTTAAAACATATAGAGCAACTTTGGGGTTCCCTAATTTCCCACTATGGGGTGTTGGTTAATCTGTCCCCAGGAGTTAAGGGAAAAGAAATTCTTCAAAGAACCATCACTGATTTCTAGGAGCTAGAAGGGCTGATCACAACCTCAGAAGCCAGGCTTATTATAAAAAGTGCATAGAAAGCATCCTCTAGGCTCTCTTAGCTAGGCCAGAGATTAAATGGAGCTTTCAGCCAGGTCCCTGCAACCTCCTTTGGGCTATTTGAGGTGCTGGCTGTGTTGTTGGCCTAATTTTTTTTTTCCTTGAAGGCTTGTCCTTCATTCTCTTGCTTCTCTGATGTAAACTTCTTTTCAGAACACATTTCCAGACAAACCTTCAGACGTTATCCCAGGATCAGTTTGCCAATACAGTTTGTTGTTATTGTTGTTGGATTGTCCTCAAAACAGGAGACACCAGCAGTGGCTGGTGCTGTCTTCAGAGAATGCTGTGGTGTTATAGCTGCTGTGCACAGCCCTTCATTTCTCCCTGCTAATATGCTTTCTTATTTTGCTTCAAAGTTTGTTTACCAACTCCAGTTGAGTCCCTTGACTCTTTTCCCTTCACCCTGCCCCCTGTTTTGTACATTTCAAAAGGCAGAGAAAAATAACAGCTTCTTCTCAGCAATCCAGTGAAGACTACAAAATGACCGACCAGGGCCACTATGTGCAATTGTACAGGCTTCACCAAGCTTTTGCATAGAGATGTTGTAGGTTGGCAAAACAAAAAGCCACAGCCTCTTTCCTAAGGACGTCTAACAGAAAGGGAGACCCAGGGTTGTTTCTCCTCACTGAAGAAAAAGAAAAGGGTAAATGAGCAGGATTTAGTTCTTAGCCAAGGATGATATAAACCCCAATGTTATATCTATTGCCACATGGAACCAACTTAAATGGGAATATGCATATGAAGATTTGGTATCATCCCAGCCCTACCCTTATGCCATTTATAGTCAAAGGCAGGGTTTTTTAAAACATAGTCCAAAAAATCACCTAAATCAAAAGTACTTTGGATGCTTATTTGAAAATGCAGATTCCTGGGCTTCAGTCCATATTTCCTGAATTAGACTATCTGGAAACATGGCACACAGGAATCTATTTTTGACAAACACCTCATAGAATTCTTATGCACAATAAAGTTTCTGAAACTACATATTACATTGACTAAAGACTCTAGGAATTTGAAAAGAAGATTGCTACACTATTTGATTTTTTTGAGGGCCTAGAGCCTTTAAAAATTCACACACTAATCACAAGATAAAGAGTATAGCATGGGTTAAGAACATGGAGCATGGGGACAATAAAAGTATAGTACCTACCTCATAATTTAAATAAAAATTAAAGTTTCTAAGAGTAAACAATACATTTTAGCTGGTATGAATGAACTGGAAACTCTGGTGGCATAGTGGTTAAGTGCTGTGGCAGCTAACCAAAGGGTCAGCAGTTTGAATCCACCAGGTGCTCCTTGGAAACCCTATGGGGGCAGTTCTACTCTGTCCTCTAGGGTCTCTATGAGTCGGAATCGACTCGACGGCACTGGGTTTGGTTCGGACTTTTTTTTTACGAATGAACTGAGGATATCTAATACAGAGATAACATGAAGTACATGAAGGACAAGATAAATTACTTCTTGGCTCTTTCCTGTTTTAAAACAAAAACTTGAGAGACACATAATTATGTTGAGGCCGGGCATCCAAAAAAAAAAAAAAAAGATTGCTTTCTACTTAGCCTGTGCTATGGATTGAATTGTGTTCCCCAGAAATATGTGTTGTAAATCCTAACCTGTACACCCGTGGTTATAATCCCATTCGGGAACAGGTTGTCTTTGTGATGTTAATGAGGCAGGATTAGTGTAGGGTATATCATGAGTTAATCTCTTTTGAGATGTAAAGGAGATTAAACAAGCAGAGATGGGGGGAAGAGAGATGCCAAGCCACATGAAGATCACTAGGAGCAGAAGCTCAAAGAAACGAGGACTTGCCTCCAGAGCTAACAGAGAAAGTCCTCCCCTAGAGCCGGCATCCTGAATTGAGATTTCTAGCCTTCTAAACTGTGAGAAAATAAATCTGTTTGTTAAAGCCACCCCCTTGTGGTAATTCTGTTATAGCAGCACTAGATAACTAAGACAACCTGGAGAGATCTCAGCGTCTGCTGAGAAAGCAGAGTAGATTTTTCAATCTGATGTAATTTGTTTTCCTAGCACTCTAACCTCCATGGATTGATATTATTTTAAGTCCTGTTAAATTCTGAGGGTATTTATTGACATTGCCCCCATTTCACCAATAAAAGATTCATTTGAGAGTTGTCACTATTTATAAACGCCATTCAATTCTGAGAATGTAGTCCAGGGACTTTGGGGAATAGCTGGTCCACAGTTTCAACATGATTGAATGATTGTTAGTGGGTTCTAATGGAGTTGTCTTTTCTAATGGGCACAGGAAGGGGAGAACAGTCAGTGGGTATGAAAAGAATAGCAGAGGATACCCCCCAGTCTCTCCCATATCTGAATCAGCTAGAGAACAGAGAGACTTGTTGTTAGGTGCTGTCGACTCAGTTCCAACTCATAGTGATCCAGCGTACAACAGAACAAAACTCTGCCCAGTCTTGTGCCATCCTCACAACTATTGCTACGTTTAAGCCCATTGTTGCAGCCACTGTGTCAGTCCATCACGTCGAGGGCCTTCCTCTCTTTCGCTACCCCTGTACTTTACCAAGCATGATGTCCTACTCCAGGAACTGGTCCCTGCTGATAACATGTCCAAAACACATGAGTCGAAGTCTCACCATCCTCGCTTCTAAGGAGTATTCTGGCTGTGCTTCCTCCAAGATAGATTTGTTTGTTCTTCTGGCAGCCCATAGTATATTCCGTATTCTTCACCAATACCATAATTCAAAGGCATCAATTCTTCTTCAGTCTTCCTTATTCATTGTCCAACTTTTGCATGCATATGAGGCAATTGAAAATACCATGACTTGAATCACGTGCACCTTAGTCCTCAAAGCGATGTCTTTGCTTTATAACACTTTCAAGAGATATTTTGCAGCAGAGTTGCCCAATGCAGTAAGTCATTAGATTTCTTGACTGCTGCTTCCATGGGTGTTGATTAAGGATGCAAGTAAAATGAAATCCTTGACAACTTCATTATTTTCACTGTTTATCATGATGTTGCCTATTGGTCCATTTGTGAGGATTTTTGTTTTATGGTGTGGTGTAATCCATACTGAAGGCTGTAGTCTTTGATCTTCATCAGTAAGTGCTTCATGTCCTCTTCGCTTCCAGTAAGTAAGGTTTTATCATCTGCATATCGCAGGTTGTTAATGAGTCTCCAGTCCTGATGCCCTGTTCTTCTTCATATAGTCCAGCTTCTCAGATTATCTGCTAAGCATACAGATTGAATAAGTATGGTGAAAGGATACAGTCCTGATACAGGCCTTTCCTGACTTTAAACCATGCAGTATTCCCTTGTTATGTTTGAACGCTGCCTTTTGGTCTATGTATAGGTTCCATATAAGCACAAGCAAGTGTTCTGGAATTCCCATTCTTCACAACGTTATCCATAATTTGTTATGCTCCACACAGTCAAATGTCTTTGCATGGTCAAAAAAACACAGGTAAACGTCTTTCTGGTATTCTGTGCTTTCAGCCAAAATCCATCTTATGTCAGCAGTGATAGCCCTCTTTGCACATCCTATTCTGAATCTGGCTTGAATTTCTGGCAGTTCCCTGTCAAAGAACTCCTACAACCATTTTTGAATTATTGTCAGCAAAATTTTACTTGTGTGTGGTATTAATGATATTGCTCAATAATTTCTACATTCTGTTGGATTGCCTTTCTTTGGAAAAGGCACAAATATGGATCTCTTCTAGTCGGTTGGCCAGGTAGCTATCTTCCAAATTTCTTGGCATGGACAAGTAAGCACTTACAGCATTGCATCTTCTTGTTGAAACATCTCACTTGGTATTCCATTAATTCCTGGAGCCTTGTTTTCCACCTGTGCCTTCAGTGCAGCTTGGACTTCCTGAATATCATCAGTTCTTAATCTTTTTTTTTTTATTATTATTCTGCCTCCTGAAATGGTTTGATGTCAACCAGTTTTTCTTTGGTACAGTGACTATGTATTCCTTTCATCTTCTTTTGATACTTCCTGCATTGTTCAGTATTTTGCCCATAGAATCCTTCAATATCGCAACTCAGGGCTAGAATTTTTTCTTCAGGTTTTTCAGCTTGAGAAATTCTGAGTGTGTTCTTCCCTTTCAGTTTTCTAACTCAAGGTCTTCGCACATTTCATTATAATACTTTGTCTTCTCAAGCCACCCTTTGAAATCTTTTATTCAGCTCTTTTACTTCATCATTTCTTCCATTTGCTTTAGCTGCTCTGTGTTCAAGAGCAAGTTTTCGAATCTCTTCTGACATACATTTTGATCTTTTCTTTCTTTCCTGTCTTTTTTAACGACTTTTTGCTTTCTTCATGTATGATATCCTTGATGTCATCCCACCACTCATCTGGTCTTCTGTCTATCTCAGAAAAAGACAACTTTCAGAATAGTCAGTGAGACAGAGCATAATATGCTGACCATGCTGTCTAATTTTAATCTGGATTCTAGCCTAACAGCTATGTTTTTGAGAAAAACATGTTTTTCCTCAGTGGTCAAAACCAGAATGTGGAACTATATGCCCTGAAGGGTCTTAACCAAGTGACCATCTGCATCCCCCAAAATACACATACTCAGGAAGAGTGCTGTCTGGGTGCTGTTGCCAATAAGGTATTTTTGCAAGACAGGCAAAATGCGGTAAGCATCTTGTGACCATGATATAAGCATCCTGTGAAATGATCTGTAATCACTAACTACAATTATTAATAATCAGCAACCAATTAAAAAAAAAATTAAGTTATGATTATTACAATAGTCACTGATTTTCCTGTAATTTCCCTTTCCATGGTTTGGTTCCTCTTTTTACCCCATAAGAATACTTGTATAACAAAACTGCCCCAGGACTACCTGGTTCCATTTTCAATGGGCTATGTAGTTCCCAGATCGCAGTTGTTTTAAGCCCTTAATAAACCTCTCTGTTTTAACTTGAAATAGCATTCACGTTTTCCCTACAACAGATCATTAGTGTTCAATGTGTCAAATCTATTCTTGAGATGGTCTCTAAATTCAGGTGGGATATACTCAAGGTCATACTTTGGCACTCGTGGACTTGTTTTCATTTCCTCCAGCTTCAACTTGAACTTGCCTGGGAGCAATATCTGTTCTGCAGTCAGCGCCTGGCCTTTTTCTGACTGATATTTTCTCCATCGTCTCTTTCCACAGGTATAGTCAATTTGATTCCTGTGTATTCCATCTGGCAAGGTCCACATATATAGTTGCCATTTATGTTGTTAAAAAAGGTATTTGCTATGAAGAAGTCATTGGTCTTGCAAAATTCTATCATGTGATCTCTGGCATTGTTTTTGTCACCGAAGCCATATTTTCCAACTACCAACCCTTCTTCTTTGTTTCTAACTTGCACATTCCAATCACCAGTAATTATCAATTAATCTTGATTGGATGTTTGATCAATGTCAGACTGCAGAAGTTGGTAAAAATCTTCAATTTTTTCGTCTTTGGCCTTAGTGGTTGGTGCATAAATTTGATTAAGAGTCATATTAAATGGTCTTCCTTGTAGGCATATGGGTATTATCCTATCACTGACAGTGGTGTACTGCAGGATAGATCTTGAACTGTTCTTTTTGGCAATGAATGCATGTCATTTCTCTTCAATTTGTTATTCCCGGGATAGTAGACCATGTGATTATCTGATTCAAAATGGCCAGTACCAGTCCATTTCAGCTCACTAATGCCTAGGATATCTATCTTCAAACATTCCATTTCATTTTTTACAACTTCCAATTTTTCTACATTCATGCTTCATATATTCCATGTTCAGATTATTAAATGGATGTTTGCAGCTGTTTCTTCTCATTTCGAGTCATGCCACATCAGCAAATGAAGGTCCTGAAAGCTTTACTCCATCCACATCTTAAAGGTCTAGGATTTCTTTCCCCCTGTCCCAAGGTTAGGAATCCCAGCCATTGAAACCCCTGTGGAGCACAGTTACCACGAGTCAGAATTGACTTGATGGCTACTGCTTTCTGTTTGTGGGCCTTAACCAGTATGAGGAGAGGCATAGATTTCAACCACTCAACACCTAGGACAGCTGAAGCAAGGAGATGAGTGAGCCTCCTCTGCCTCAGAGATATTTTGATAGGGAATGGGCAGCATATGGGGGAAACTGTATAAAGGTATCCCTAGTGCCCAGTATCCCTGAAAAGGCAATCAATCCAGTCCCAAGGGAGAGAAACAAGAAAAACAAAACTGTAGCTTCAACAGATTCTGAGAAGGAAGGACTTAATCTTGGGATAAAGATGAGGTACTGGTAAAGTTTGAATTTCTGTGCTAGTTCTAAAGAAAGAGCTGATACAGGGTTGTTGATCTCCTTGGTGTCCAGCAGATGGAGATATAGTTTAAGCCCGCTTGAGACTACAGTGGAAATTATAGGGCACTTCCTGGTGGCCTAACGGTTAAGAGCTACCGCTGCTAACCAAAAGGTCAGCAGTTTGAATCCACTAGGCGCTTCTTGCAAACTCTATGGGGCAGTTCTACTCTGTCCTGTAGGGTCGCTATGAGTCAGAATTGACTTGACAGTAGTGGGTTAGGCAGCTTCCTGGAACCCTGGTAGTGCAGTGGTTAAGAGATTGTCTGCTAACCAAAAGATCAACAGTTCGAATCCATTAGCCACTGCTTAGGAACCCTATGGGGCAGTTTTACTCTGTCCTGTAGGGTTGGTATGAGTCGGAATCAACTCGATAGCCACGGATTTGGTTTTTTGAGACAGCCCTGGTGGTGCAGCGGCTGCTAACCAAAAGGTTGGCAGTTTGAACCCATCAGTTGCTCTGCAGGAGAAAGATGTGGCATTCGGCTTCCATAAAGATTTATAACCTTGGAAACTTTATGGGGCAGTTCTACTCTGCCCTACACAGTCACTGTGAGTTGGAATCGACTCGATGGCAATGGGTTTGGTTTTTGGTTAGGCAGATTCCATGAGTCCCTGGGTGGCGCAAATGATTAAGCACTGAACTACTAGCTCAAAGGTTGGCAGTTTGAACCCACCCAGAGGTGCCTCAGAAGACAGGCCTGATGATCTGCTTCCAAAAGGTCACAGCCTTGAAAACCCTATGGAGCATATACGGGATCACCAGGAGTCAGAATCGAGTCGATGGCAACTAACAACAAACAACAGGCAGCTTCCAGATTCCTCTGAAGAGTGGGAAAGAGAAAACAGAGTGTCTTTGCTGCTTCCCAGTCCCTAATCATCCTACATCCTACATGAGTTTCTCTCATGTATTACCTGTCAGCTTCTGGTATCATGCTATGGTGGATTGATGCAGAAAACTCTGTGGTGGGGAAAAGTTGGGAGGAAGGAGAACACAGAGATATTTGAAGAACTTTCCTGAAGTCCACATTCTAGGTCGGCAGTGAGGTGTCCTGCTCCCTGACAATCTGGAAATGCCAGTACCTTAAATCCACGGAGGGACTACCCTCCAAGCATAATACAAATCTGAAACTGACTCAAAGCAGGAACAGCAAACCAGTCAAGATGCAGCACAGGTATGCAGTCAGCCATCTGGCATCCACAGACAGTAGGCCTCCAGCTAATGCGTGTGTGGGCACTGGGCCATAACCACCAGTGGGTACAATCAGCCTTCCAAGGTGGAGGGCATCCCAGGGCATTGCGCCTATCAGCTTCTCCTGCCAAAAACTGAATGGAGCCTAGAGCTTTTGAGAGCCCTCCTGCCTATGAAGAAATAGACTCAGTTCCTCCTTAAGAGCAACAGGAAAAAGGGAGGCAGGGAAAAGGGGTACTGCTATATTTTACCTAAAAGCAGTAGCAGAGGCAGAGGTCTTTTTACCCTTCTATTGAGAAATAAAAGTCTGGAAATGGACCTTTCTGAATTATGACCCAGAACTTGAAGCTGAGAATCAGTAAGACACAGCTGAACATGTGATGGAAGTAGAGTGAAGGCAAATGTAGCATAGTAGAAACAGCTGGTTTGGAGGAAAGACACCAGATTCTATCCCACGCTAGCTGTGTAACCTCAGGCAAGTCATTTCCTTTCTCTGGGCTTCAGTTTCCTTATCTGTAAAATGAGGACATCAGACTAAATGGTATCTAACGTGTCTTCCTCCTCTGACATCTGCTATTCAATCCTAAGAAGTGATTGCCTTTCCCTTGAGGTGACCAGTCTAGCACCCCCAGAACCCCATGTGACCCCACACATAAGCTATGTCTGAGCTAAGAGAGCCCTGTACTAGAGGAGCGGGGGAAGTGAAAGTTCTGAGTTCTCAGTGTCCCCACCCCACTATCTCTGTTCCACCACTATATCCAGCATGTGTGGTAGGTCCACCACCACAGATGCTTGACAGTCAGAGATCTAGACCTCCTAATCTGTGTACTGGCAAGGCCAGAAGCTAGAGTCTGCCCTGTAACTAAGAGAATCTAAAGCTCCTATTGCAAAAAGAAATTGATGCTTATCTGGGTAAAAAAAAACCCATATTAATATGTACTGAGTTTGGATCTAATGCAGGTCTGTCTCTGATCTGTGCTCCAGTGTCCCCCAGAGCTACCCTTCCTCACTCAAGTTCCTTCCTGCCCATTCAGGTTCACAGTAGGCTGCAGTGTTCACCTAGTCCCTGAAAAGGACGAGTGCCTAATTTATCCAGTGAAGACAGGCATCATCCCTCTACTCCCCTTCCAGGCCTTGTTTCACTTCCTTTGCCCAGATGACTTTCTATTGGATATTGGAAACCTCTGCCTCTCCCATTTACCAGAGCTCTCTCACACTCCCAGACCTAAAAGAAAGTACTCAACTTAGGTGTTTGAGAACAGAGAGTTTTGGCAGATTCCAGTATCACAAATAACTACTCATCTGAGACCGGAGTTCTCCCCCTTTGTCCTCACCTCCACCTTGGGGAATCTTAAGTACCCTCCTGGAAAAAAAAAAAAAAAAGAATAGACTGACAAATATCTTGTTTTTTCTCACCCAGTTGCATTATAGTGAATTTCAGTGGGAATGTCATATCACCTCTCATCTTCCACCAGATATTTTGGTATGCTCTCAACTCCAAGAGGGGAACGGACGGGGTGGTGGGGTGGGGGGAGTGAATGAATGCAATGTCTTGAGATAAAATAAGTCTAAGACGTGAATTTCACTTTCAAGGAATATCTGTTGAAGCATAACAAATTACCACAAAACTGAGTGACGGAAACAACAATAAACATTTATTCTCTCTCACAGTTTCTGTGGATCAGGAGTTCAAGAGCAGCTTAGCTAGGCAGTACTGACTTGAAGTCTTTCATGAGGTTACAGTCAGCATGTCATTTGGGGCTCCAGTTATCTGAAAGCTTGACTGGGGTTGAAGAATCTACCTTTAGAGTGGCTCACTTACATGCTGGCAAGCTGATGCTGGCTTTTAGCAAAAGACCTCAGTTCCTCTCCTGTGGGCCTCTCGTAGGGCTACTTGAGTATCCTCAGACATGGCAGCTGGCTTCCCTCACAGCAAGTGATCCAAGAGAGAGACCAGGACGGAAACTGCAAGGTCTTTTTTGGCATAGCCTTGGAAGCTACACACATCACTTCCAAGGAATTCTATTGATCACACAGGCCAGCCATGATTCAGTATAGGAAGAGAGTACAGAAAGGACATGAATACCAGGAAATGCAGATTACTGCAGCTATCTGGGATTTCAAAGTTATAAGTGATGAATAATGCTAAATAGAAGAACAAGAATGTTTATAAACATGAAAGAACTTTGGATATGCTCATGATAGAAACAAACTTCATAGTTTTTTGTTTGTTTGTTTATACAAAATGCCATTAAATGTAGTTCAGAAGACTATTTTCATTGAAACTGGGTTCAACTTTATTTTTGAGCTTCTTGAAAACATTGTTCAGAGCATGTTATGGGATTTCATGAATTGCAAGGTGATATTAATCTTTAGTCAAAGAATGTAGGCCATGCTGCTACAACAACAACAAAAAAACAACAAAGAGACCCACAAATAGAGTCATTCAAATAAATGGAATAGTCTAGAGGTAGATGGGGTAGATGGTCATTGGCTTGTGGAAAAGACTTGCATCTTTGGGTCCAAGGTGGTTGCTCAGTTTGTCACCGTGTCCCAACAAGAAGGAGGAAGATGAAGTAGAGGGCACCCAGCTTCCTTTTTAAGGACAAGACCCACCCAGAAGTTACACACACTGCTTCACCCTCATTCCATTGATCAGAACTTAGATATGTGGTCACCCCTTACTAATGTCTTGCTTCGTTAGTATCTGGCTGGCAGCCATGTGCCCTGCTAAAACTCAGTGTGCAGGTGACAGGGTGTAAGGGTCCTATTACTAAAAGGAAAAGAAGGAGATACATACTGTGAGACAGTGGTCTCTGCCACACCTACAAAATATAGTTCAGTGGGGACAGATCAGGTGACCAAGTTTAATAAGTAATTAGACCACATCTTCGGATCCATTTCAAGAATTGCATGCCATGTTAAAAATATGACAGCAAGAAGTGCTATCTTGCTGGAAGACTACCTTGTAAAAAAGCCATAAATCATATGTCACACAGTTCAGGAATTAGTTTTGTAAGGTCACTATGTTATGTTCACCATTGATTTTTCCAAAAGAAAGAAAGGATGAATTTATGCAAATAATATTTACTGACCCCAGCAATATGCTGCTAGGCATGGAAAAACAGAAGTAAACAACATCCTTACATCACAGAATTTAGGGTGGTAAGAGAGACAATTAAACAGGGAGATAAATTGAGTGGGTTAGGTACTATGACTGGTGAAATCTGGTGTAATAGATTGAATTGTGTTGTAAATCCTAACCTCAATGCCTGTAGTTATAATCTCATTTGAAAATGAGTTGTCTTTGTCATGTTAATGAGACAGGATTAGTATAGAGTATGCTTTGAGTTAATCTCTTTTGAGATATAAAAGGAGCAGATTAAGGAAGCAGAGATGGGGGAAGAGAGATGCCAAACTACATGAAGATCATCTAGGAGCAGAAGCTCAGAAGAGACAAAGACTTTCCTCCAAAGCCAACAGAGAGAGAAAGGCTTTTCCTAAAGCCAGCACCTTAAACTCAGCCTCCTAAACTATGAGAAAATAAATTTCTGTTTGTTAAAGCCATCCACTTGTGGTATTTCTGTTATAGCAGCACTAGATAACTAAGACAGAATTTGGTACCAGAAGAGTGGGGTAGAGCCCTAACAAATACCTAAACTGTGGAAGTGGTTTTGGAATTGGGTAATAGGTAGAGGCTGGAGGATTTTTTTGCTTGTTTGTTTGTTTGATTTTTATTGTGTTTTAAGTGAAAGTTTACAAACCAATTCAGCCTCTCATACAAAAACTTATATAAACCTTGCTATGTACTCCTAGTTACTCTCCCTCTAATGAGACTGCACACTCCTTCCCTCCTCTCTCTATTTTTGTGTCCATCTGGCCAGTTTCTGCCCCTCTCTGCCCTCTCATCTCTTCTCCAGACAGGAGCTGCCCACGTAATCTTATGTGTCTACTTGATCCAACGAGCTCAGTCTTCACCAGTATCATTTTCTATCCCATAGTCCAGTCCAATCCCTGTCTGAAGAGTTGGCTTTGGGAATGGTTCCTGTCTTGGGCTAACAGAAGGTCTGGGGACCGTGACCTCTAGGGTCCTAGTCTCAGTCAGACCATTAAGTTGGTCTTTTTACAAGAATTTAGGGTTTTTATCCCACTGCTCTCTTGCTCCCTCAGGGATTCTCTCTTGTGTTCCCTGTCAGAGCAGTCATCACTTGTAGCCAGGCACCATCTAGTTTTTCTGGTCTCAGGCTGCTGTAGTCTCTGGTTTATGTGGCCCTTTCTGTCTCTTGGGCTCATAATTACCTCGAGTCTTTGGTGTTCTTCATTCTCCTTTGCTCCAGGCAGGTTGAGACCAATTGATGCACCTTAGATGGCTGCTTGCTAGCGTTTAAGACCCCAGATGCCACTCTCCGAAGTGGGATGCAGAATGTTTTCTTAATAGATTTTATTATGCCAATCGACTTAGATGTCCCCAGAAACCATGGTCCCCAAACCCCTGCCCCTGCTATACTGGCCTTTGAAGGATTCAGTTTATTCAGGAAACTTCTTTGCTTTTGGCTTAGTCCAGTTGTGCTGACCTCTCTTGTATTGTGTGTTGTCTTTCCCTTCACCTAAAATAGTTCTTATCTATTATCTAATTAGTGAAAACCCTCTCCTTCCCTCCCTCCCTTCTTCCCTCCCTCCCTCCCCCCTCTTATAACCATCAAAGAATATTTTCTGCTCTGTTTAAACTATTTTTTGAGTTCTTATAATAATGGGGCTGGAGGAGTTTTAAAGTGCCTAATAGTGAAAGCCTAGATTGCCTTGAAAAGACTGTTGGTAGAATTATGGACATCGGAGACAATTCTGGTGAGGGCTCAGAAGGAAGTGAGGAGAGCTGAAGAGAAACGCTCTATCGTCTTACAGAATACATATGGCATCAGGGAAATGTGGGTGTTAAATGTGTTTCTGCTGAGGCTTTAAAAGAAAATGATGAACATGTGACTGGACAATGGAAGAAGGGCAATGTTTTTTAATGCAGTGGCAAAGAACTGGTCTGAATTATGTTCAGATTTTGGTAGACGGTAGATCTTGTAAGTGATGAATTTGGAGATCTGGATGATAAGATTTCTAAGCAAGATTTTAAAGGGCCACATAGTTTCTCCTTGCTGCTTACAGTAAAATGTGAGAGGAAAGAGACTTAAAAACGAACTGTGCAAAACACAAACAGAACTTAATGATTTGGAAAAGTCTATTGCACAAACTGAAGACATGTGTTCTAGAATATTCACCAAGGCTACACCAGTGACTGATGGACCTAACTAACTACCACACAGAAAACCCATAGATAAAGAATGAAAGGAAATAATGCTGTCTGCCTCTTGGAATTCTACAGGTAGGAAACAGGCAAAAGGTGCTATATCTGTTGTCCTCCAAGAAAAGGACTATCCTGGGGCAGCTCGGAAGATCAGCAGAACTGTTGGAAGGAGCACAGGAAACAGGGCCTTATCGGTTATAAGGGGTGGGGCCATGGTCTCCTGCATCTCAAAGGGTGGGACCACAGCCTCTTAGGTTTCAAAGAGTTGCATCTTTACCAACTTAGTTCCAGAGTGTGGGGCTGCCACTAAGGTGTGCCAAGGGGATGGGGCTGCTGCCAAAGCTGAGGGGGTGGGGCTGCTGTGCCCAAGGGGCTGAAGAATTGGGCCTGCTGGGGCCAAGGGTGTATGGTTGCCACTCAGATAGACTAGGAGAATGGGGCCACCCAAAGCTGAGAGAGCAGAGCTACCATCCCAGTAGGCCTGGAAGGTGGAGTTGAAGCCCAGGGCTGAGAGGCCTCCACCCAGAATCCAAAGGGCATGGGCAACACCCAGAGTCTGGAGGGCAGGGCCCTTGCCCAATGGTCTCAGAGAATAGAAGATTATTTCCAAGCCTTGAGAGCTAATGTAACTTGTTCTCCTGGGATTTGGACTTGCTTGGTGCCTGTTATCCCTTCCTTTCCTCAAATTCTTCCATTTGTAATGGAAATGTCTGCCTTGTGCCTGTTCCACCATTGTACTTTGGAAACAGATAACTTGTATTCTAGATTTCACAAGTTCACAGATGAAAAGGAATTTTCCCCCCGAATGAAATATGCTTAAAGTCTCACCCATATTTGATATAGATGATTCAGAAGATGAGATTTTGGACTAGGAGTTGATTTAAGTCTTCTGGGATGTTGTATGGGGTGAACGTGTTTTGTATGTGGCTAACTTGTTGCTGTCAAGTCAATTCCAACTCATAGGGACCCTACAAGACAGAGCAGAACTACTCCATAGGGTTTCCAAAGCTATAAATCTTTACAGAAGCAGACTGCCACATCTTTCTTCTGTGGAGCTGCTGGCAGCTCCAAACTGCCGACCTTTCAGTTAGCTACCAAGCACTTAGTTGCTCCACTACCAGGGCTCCTTTGCATGTGGCAAGGACATGAATTTGGCGGGGGGGGGGGGGGGGGGGGTGCAAAGTGTGGAATGTTATGGATTGAATTGCATCCCCAAAAAATATGTGTTGCAAATCCTAACCTCTATTCAGTGATCATAATTCATTTGAGAATGGGTTGTCTTTGTCATATTAATGAGGCAGGATTAGTGTAGGGTGTGTCTTGAGTTAATCTCTTTTGAGATATAAAAGGAGCATATTAAGGAAGCAGAGATGGGGGAAGAGAGATGCTAAGCCACAAGAAGATCGATCATCTAGGAGCAGAAGTTCAGAAGAGACAAGAGCCGCCAGAGACAGAAAGTCTTCCCCTAGAGCCAGCACCCTGAATTAGGACTTCTAGCCTCCTAAACTGTAGGAAAATAAATTCCTGTTTGTTAAAGCCATTCACTTGTGGTATTTCTGTGGTAGCAGCACTAGATACCTAGGACAGAAGACTTCCTAAATGAAGTAATGTCTGTGCTAAGAACAGACCTAGAAAATACATTACATTACATTCAGAGATGAGTATACCTTACTTCGACTACATTTCAGATTCATCAGGCAGACTGAATGATAATATAATATTATCTATCTATTGTAGATAATGGTACATATATTAGTTTGATTGTCCCAATAAACCTATGAGAATTATCTCCATTTTACAGATGAAGATCTGAGACCCAGGGACATTACATAACTTTCCAAGGTCATGTATCTAGTAAGTGAGGACGGCAACGTTCAAACCAAGCTCTTCTTTCCAGTAAAACAGACACCTTTCCTGTGCAAAATAAAAGGACATTATCAAAAAGCAAGCATTAGTATTAAAAATTCTATGGAATATGCGTTCACAAAATATTTATAGTTTCTTCTATCATATGTACATCCAAATATATTGAATTTCTAAATTGCACAAGGATTTTATAAATACCCTGTGTAATTAAGTGCTAGACTGTGTAGTGCAGACTATGAATGCAGGACTTCAGAAGAGTGCAGCAGTGCTGAGAGCTAGAATGAGCTGTGGAAGCTTATGCAGGGCTTATGTGAGCCTCAATGCAGGATAAAGAGAAAGCATTCCAGACACCAGAACCACAGGAGCAAAGTTGCAAGTGAACTGGGCACATTAGTGAGACAATACTGAGACAGAGAGACAAAATTGACCAGAGTGGAGGGTGTTCTGTTTCTCTGAGGTACAGGGCAGTGGTAGGGGTTGAGGCGGGGGTGGGGTGGGGTGGAAGTCTCAGTGCCTGTTTATCCCCATTTAAGTGGCCCTGCCCATTCCCCTTTCTAGGAAAAATTATATTCCAGCACTTTCAAGGTCTCCCTTCTCCAGGGTGATCATATTGCATATCCGGAGGCATGTGTTGTTTTCCTAATGCTGGGCTGGGGGCTGTACCAATTGACAGACACACAATTCTTGCTCCATTAAAGCTTCTAATGGGAATGCAGGCAGACAATTCAGAGAACAGAATGGGGCAAACAGCCCAAAATAAAAGCATCATGTTTCCCATGCAGGAGGTCATGACAAACTCATTTACATAAAAGAGAGCACTAAGCATGAGTGGGGTGGTTCAGGCTAGATGAGTTTACCTATATCCCTGAATCCCTGCCGTCAGCCCGAACAGTCATCTGGAAAAGGGACTGAGGGAAGGGGTGCCTTTCCTCCAGAGGAGCTCTGCCACAAATAAGCTCTCTTCCCACAAATGAGCACTGAGTGGGAAGCTGACCAAAGGAAGAGGCAGGAGGTGCTGTTAGGGTAGGGTCAGACAGGACCCAGCAGCCTGGACCCAGGCCAGCGGAAAGGGCCATTGTCTGAGTTGCTTTCTCGACTTCCTGCCCTCAAACACCTACCCCAGCCAACATGCACACTCCATCTTATGCCTTCTGCTCAGTCTCCCCATCACTGTGATCAGGAGGACAGCAGACCACCAAGGTTGCCCTAAGGTGAGAAGGTGAGGGCATCCAGACGTATTCCCAGTGGGAAGGACGAAATAAATGACTTAGTGCAGGCCTTTGAGCTCACTAGAGGAGGGTGTTTCTTGGTCTAAATGAAGATCCAGGATCCTCTTACTTGTCTCAACTCCTACTCCCTTCTCCTAGTGCAGCTCACCGGAAGATCTGGGATTTTCTGGTAGAAGAGGGCAACAGCTGGATGGGGGGAGGAGAGGAGGTGTGTCTGTGGAGGTGTCTGTGCCTCTAGGCACGTCCCAGTGGTTTTATGTGTGGGAAAGGAAAATATACCACACTGGGCATGGCTGTGGGTGTGTCCCCATGTAGGACCAGGGATCCATGGTCCAGTTCTATTGAGATCCCTGAGCTCCCTGCCCCACCTGCCCAGACCCTGAGCCCTTTCCACAACCCTGCTGAGACCAGATTTCCATTCCCAGCTGATTCCCATTCTCAACCACCAGCTTCCAGCTCCTTGCCCCCTCCCCCAGCCCCACACTCATTCCACTGGCAGGCTGGCTAGGCTTTTGGCTGGAACTGAGCTCCAAGCGGAAACGGGCAGTTGGGAGGTGTGATTTATGTCTCTGACTTCACCCCAGGCTGGAGCCCAAACACATGGACCCTCCCCCCAAGTGCCCATTTGGTAAATGTCCTCCTCCCCCTCAAAAATGTCAGGCTCTTCTAGTTGGTCAGAGGTCATCCAGGCAAACCACCCCATCCCTACGACCATCCCCCTCTCCACCACCACTACCACTCACACCTCCACCTCCTGCCAGAAGGCAGTGAAGGAAGAATGCATTAACTTTACAACCACCCACAGTAGGCAAGATTCCCCTCTCAGCAACAAACAATAGGGAAGTCCCCCTATATATCTAATTTCCCTCTCTCCTGCTGTTGGGCCAGTAATTGGTGGGAACAAACGGCAGCTAGCTCACTCAGAATTCTGCTTTTGGGCTCTCAACCTCCCTTTACAGATTTAAGGTAATCCCCAAAGTGTTGCTTTGAGTTGAATCCACTCCACTCGATGGCAGTGGTTTATGATCATTTCTAAAGATTTCTCAGAAACATTCTCAAAGATATCAGATATCTCACTCCTAATCAGGAAGAAGTACAGCCTGAATGCTCCTTAGAAGCAAGGATGGCAAGACTTATTCTCATGTACTTTGGACATGTTATCAGAAGGGACCAGTCCCTGGAGAAGGACATCACACTTGGTAAAGTAGAGGGGTGGGTGAAAAAGAGGAAGACCCTCAAAGAGACAGAATGACACAGTGGCTGCAACAATGGGCTGTAGCATAGCAATGATTTGAGGATGGCACAGGACCAGGCTGTGTTTTGTTCTGTTGTACATGGGGTTGCTAAGAGTCCGAACCACTCGACAGCACCTAACAATAACAACAATCAGTAACATGCTATAGGGGTGCATATCTCTATATTTCCCATATGTCAGGGGCTGAAAAGCACCACCCCCACACCCCCCAGCTAAACCATTGCTGAAGCTGGTAACAAAAAAGATCTTATTAGGAAGTGAGATAACTAATTCCTTCCAGGGTCTTCCACCTTGACCAGTTAGAAAGTCCCACTAGAAGTCCAATTTCCCCCTTTTCTACTTTTCCAGTCAATGGCCGTTGTTAACCTTAAGGAGATGTTGGAAGATTACATGAGGAAATAGATTTGAAAAACATAAAGTGCTCCCTCATAGGATTACTTTGAGATTAAATGAGGTAATATATGTAAAATGCTTAGATCTGTGCCTGGTACTTGATAACTACTAGCTTTTTTCCCCATAATATCTCAAAAATTGGGTATTAGACCTGAATGTTTGCCTTTCCCAGATGCCTAGAGCTTGCGCTCTCATTGCAGCCTCCTTGATGGGAAGCTCAGATTCTTAGGTTATAATTTCTGAAGATATACGGTTGAATGAATGAAGAAGTCCGTCTACATTCACTTTTCTGGAGTCTGACCCCTCCTGGCCTGGCTTCCCTCCCATCACCCCCTGCAGAGCCTTTCCCCAGAGTCCTGATCTCATCCTAGTTACCACTGTTTGTTTATCCCTGGCCCACACCCAAGAACTCCAGCCCCCAGCCTGGTTTTCCCCACCAGAGCTCCTACATAAGAATCAGAATGTGTTGGAGTGAGCTGGATCCTCAGGGATCAACTAGACCAATTCCTTTGATTTATGAAAGACAAAATTGAGAGCCAGAGAAAGGCAGGGTCTTGCTCAAGCTGGAACCTCCAAATCAAGAGCCTGGGCTCATCCCAGGAGGCCCCTGTGTGCTGTCAGGCCTAGCAGAATTTTCATCTCCCTCTCCCCTTGTCCCTCTCAATGGGTAGGATATGACACCATTTTTAACTGCCTGGTATATAAGCAAAGGCTGGAGAAGGGCTGAGAAGGCCCTTCCACACAAACCCCTGTTGTTCTCTTCCTTATTCTTTCAGCTTTTCCCTAATCCTTATTTCCACCCTTTCTCATATACATCACTCCCACACACACACACACACACACACACACACACTTATTTGGCTTCTGTGCTAACCTACATATCATTCGCATGTCGCGCAACGCTGGGCCTGTTTAAAAAAAAAAAACAAATGAATGGATTAATGGCTCTCTTTTGGGAGTATTTAGTCAGAATCTATCCAAATACCCAAGGGTCCATAGTGGGGCACATTTGAGCAGCAGCTTCTGTAAGCATCAGCACCCTGTAAGCCACCTGAGCATCCCTTCTGCCTCTGCCAATGAGGCTCAAGAATTCCAAAGATACCAAAAGTCCATCAAATTGGGAAAAGACAGTCTTTTTAACAAATGGTGCTGGCAAAACTGGATGTCCATCTGCAAAAAAAAAATGGAACAGGACCCATACCTCACACCATATACAAAAATAATTCAAAATGGATCAAGGCCTAAATATAAAACCAAAAACAATAAAGATCATAGAAGAAAAGATAGGGTCAGTGCTAGAGGCCCTAATACACTGCATAAAGAGGATACAAACCATAACTACCAATACACGAACACCAGAAGGTAAGCTAGATAACTGGGATCTTCTAAAGACTAAATACTTATGCTCATCAAAAGACTTCACCAAAAGAGTAAAAACAGAACCTACAGAGTGGGAAAAAAGAAATAGCTATGACAAATCCAACGAAGGTCTAATCTCTAAAATCTAACACCTCTACAACAAAAAGACAAATAATCCAATTAAAAAATGGGCAAAGGATGTGCACACTTCACCAAAGAAAACATTCAGAAAGCTAACAGTCACATGAGGAAATGTTTGTGATCCCTTGCCATTAGAGAAATGCGAATCAAAACCACAAGGAGATACTATCTCACCCTCGACATTACTGGCACAAAAAAAAAAAAAAACCCAGAAAGTAACAAATGTTGAAGAGGCTGTGGGAGACTGGAACTCTTATGCACTACTGGTAGGAATGCAAAATGGTACGACGATATTGGAAAACAATATGGCACTTCCTTAAAAACCTAGGAATAGAAATACCATATGACCCAGCAATTCCACTCCTAGGAATATATCCTAGAGAAATAAGAGCCAGCACACGAATAGACATGTGCATACCCATGTTCATTACAGCATTATTCCCAATAGTAAAATAATGGAAACAACCTAAGAGCCCATCAACAGATGAATGGATAAATAAACTTTGGCACATACACACAATGGAATACTATGCAACGATAAAGAACAACGATGAATCTGTGACACATCTCACAACAGGATGAATCTGGAGGGCATTATGCTGAGTGAAATAAGTGAATCACAAAAGGGCAAGTATTATATAAGACCACTATTATAAAAATTCATGAAAAGGTTTACACAAAAAAAGAAACAATCTTTGATGATTACAAGGGTGGGGAGGGAAAATACTAAATAGACAATAGGTAAGCGGTAGCTCTGGTGAAGGGTAATCTAGTACACAATACTGGGGAAGCCAGCACAACTTAACCAAGGCAAGGTTATGGAAGCTCCATAGACACATCCACACTCCCTGAGGGACCAAATTACGGGGCTGAGGTCCAGGGACCATGATCTCAGGAAACATCTAGCTCAACTGGCATAACAGTTTATAAGGAAAATGTTCTACATCCTGCTTTAGTGAGTAGCATCTGCGGTCTTAGAAGCTTGTGAGCGGCCATCTAAGATACTCCACTTGTCTCACCCTATCTGGAACAAGGGAGAATGCAGAAAACCAAAGACGCAAGGGAAAGATTAGTCCAAAGGACTAAAGGACCACAAGTACCATAGCCTCTACCAGACTGAGTCCAGTACAACTAGATAATGCCTGGCTACCACCAACAACTGCTCTGACAGGGATCGCAATAGACATTTCCAGACAGAGCTTGAGAAAAATGTAGAACAAAATTCTAATTCACAAAAAAAAAAAAAAGACCAGACCTACTGGTCTGACAGAGTCTGGAGAAACCCAGAGAGTATGGCTTCTGAATACCCTTTTAACTCAGAACTGAAGTCACTCCTGAGGTTCACCTTTCAGCCAAGGATTAGACAGGCCTGTAAAACAAAATGAGACTAAATGGGCACACCAGCCCAGGGTCAAGGACTAGAAGGCAAGAGTGGACAGGAAAGCTGGTAAAGGGGAACACAAGGTAGAATGTTGACATGTCGTGGAGGTGGCAACCAATGTCACAAAACAATACGTGTATTAATTATTTAATGAGAAATTAATTTGTTCTGTAAACCTTCATCTAAAATACAATTTGAAAAAAAAAAAAGAATTCCAAAGATAGACCGAGTGGACTGGTCTCCCCTAAAGTGAAGCCAGATTGCTTGGGTTTGAATCCGGCTTTCTCACTTACTATTTACCTTGGGCAAGTTAATTAACCTGTCTGGCCTCAGTTTCCTCACCTTACTGATAGGTCAATAGTACCTCCCTCAGAAAGGCAGTGCCAATTAAACGAGTAAATATATCTAAACCTCTTAGAATGCATAGTACATACCATAAAACATAAGCTATTATTATTATTATTATTGAAGAGACAATAACTCCAGGAAGCTGTGCCTCTGCCCCTACCCCCATACATACCTGGGCCATGTGACCCAATTTCCCTCTCTTCCTGGGATCCCATTACCATTCTCCAAACCAGCCCATCTGGCCTCTGTGCATTCTTACTCTAACCCAACCCCTTCTTTCCCTAGGGGCCCAGACCTGGGTGGGGAGGCAAAGACGTGGCCATTTTAGGGCAGAGGAGCTGTTAGAGGGGAGAGGGGTGGGGGCAGCAGGGGAGTAGACCCAGAGTTGGGAGGCTCCTTATTGGGAAAGGCCCCTGTCTGATTCTGGAAGACAGAGGCCAGGCCTGGGCACTCAGCCAAGTCCAAGGAGCGGGCCCCAGGCCCTAGCCCTGGACCTGAAGCCAGCACCGGTGAGGGGACTAGATGCTTAGGGCATTTGTTGCTTTGGACCCTTCTCCAATCACAGCACACAGTCCCTTACTCCAACCACGCCCCTCCTGACTAAACTTCTGTGGCGATTAAAGTTGGCCAGAACCAGGAGTACAACCTCCATGTGTATGTGCATGTTGGGAGGAGGGGGCTTTTGTTCTGGGCCATAACAAGATCAAACCACTGTGTCAAAAGTGGCTGTCTCTAGGATATTGCCCACCCACATCCCCCACTACTGCCCCCCGCCCCATATCCAACACCATGTGCTCCTCCTACAGGAATTCAGCCAGTTCTGGGGAGAGGGATCCTGGTGAGGGGGGGCCCAAGGGTGAGTAACGGTTCCCGCGGGGATCGGGGTGCCCATGACTAATCAATGAGAGAGTGAGAGAGGAAACTTACATTCCTTGACTTGTAGGGCAGTGGTTGGAGGTGGGGCAGGGGCAGACTGAGGCAAGGACAGCCAAGTAGGGACACAGAGAGGGAAGCTAGGCTAGGGTGGGGGTGGGTGTCTCTCTAGCCCTGCTGTCTCCATACCCCAGGCTGAAGGAGAGACAGGCCATAGGTAACTAAACACCTGGGTCCTCGCTTTGTTCAGAGTGCTTCCTTTCCTCTGACAAATAAGCCCCTCCCCCATTCACTCAAGCCAGGGCTACTGATACTGGCATCTCATTTGTGTACCTTAGCCTCTATCCCACTAATCTAGGGGTCCCCATGCCCAGAAGACCCAGCTGGGAAAGACTCCACTGTGCCAGGCTGAGAGCTGGACTAAGGGCATCAGAGCGGAAATGAGCTGGGAGCCAAGGTGCCATGCAGAGGAAGGAAACCCGTCTGCAGCCACAAAGGAGTCAGGAAAGAGAGGGAACAAACAGCCAAGTGCTTCCTGCCCACCCCCTTCCCAGCCTGCCCACCAAACACTACCCACCAACCCCCTCCAGCCTGTCCCAACAGCTCAGTGACTGGGCCAGGGGAGAAAGCCGGTGCAGTGACCCACATCAGGTGCCCTCTGAAGCATCCAGCTCAGCAGCCTCCGTGGCAGGGGGCCACAGCCTGCTCTCACAGCAGCCTCTATATCCACCGTTGGGTCATCACCCCTACCTCAGCCAGGCCTGGAAGTTCCCTTGCTCCAATTCCTTCCACTGGGTAGGAAAGTGGCCTCACTCCCTGTCTCTGTTCTAGAACTTGCTTCCTTTGGCCCTCCAGTGTCTGGTTGAAAGAGAAGGGTTGGGGGAGGAGTTGGTGGTGGAGAGAGACAAGCAAATTATCAGAACTGGGTAGACCTGCTCGCATTACTGCTGTCTCACTTCCCACTGCACTGGAAGGGAGTGGGGGTGGATCACATCCTCACCCACACACCCCAACTTCAGCCCATTGGCCATTCATGTCACAGATACCCCCACCCAGTCTGCACATATGTGTACACACTGACACAAGCATGTTCAGAACACACACACACAGGTTTTCACCTCCCATAAACATTCACATCACACCGGATCCTTTCCCAGCCTGCCCAGCACAAATGATGAACATTCATGTGTAGGGATGAAGAAATCTGGACCAATTGGGCCCCAAATCTATTCCAGCTCTGGCTCTCCTCCAGAACTCAGTTTCTTCTCTGTCTTTGCTCCTCCCAGCACTTCCCCATGCAGAGCACAGCAGAAGGTAGGGAGGAGGCACCTGAGGATGCTCCATCCCCAAGCCCGCTTGTCATGAAACTCAGCTTTCTGGGTTTCTGGAACTCAGCCTCTCTCCCTGAGGTGATCACATGGAAAATGTCCAGCTGTGGTTGCTTGGAGAGATGAGCTCAACTAGTCTGACTGAGGCTGGGGGCCCTGAACTCAGCATCAGACTTTCCACCTCGGACCTTACCCCTCCTCCCACCCCCAAACACCACCCCAGGGATTCAGGAGTAGGAAAGGGGCCGAAGGGACTTGTGACACAAATGCAAACGTCTTAGCCTTGAGCTGGTTTGGGAGAGGGAGTATGGGTTGAGCTTCTAGCAGATTTGAGCTGGAAGCACCTCCAATTGGTTTTATCCCTGCCCATCCACTTCAGGGAAAGAAGACCAGAGAAGAGGGACCAAAAGAGACGCAGGAGACTGCCGGGCAGCCTGATGAGCAAGGAGGAAGTTGACTTCCAAAATGTGTGCCCCACGGGTAGTCTCAAAGCTGTGAGGGGGATGGGGGAGTACATGGTCCAGTTAAACCAAAAAACAAACCAGATGCCGTGGATCCGATTTTGACTCATAGTGACCCCAGGTGTGTAGTGTAGAACTCTCCATAGGGTTTTCAAGACTATAACCTTTTAGAAACAGATCACCAGGCCTTTCTTCCCAGGTGCCTCTGGGTGGGTTCGAACCACCAACCTTTCAGTTAGTAGTCAAGCGTCACCCAGGGACTACTAGAGTCCAGTCAAGGACCCCAAAATGACAAAGGATATAGAAAGCTAGACCCTAAAATGATAAGTGTGTGTGTCTGTGTGTGTGTGTGTGTGTGTGTGTGTGTAGGCTAGGCGGGAGAAGACCAGGTGCCCAGCTTCCTGTCCCCTCCAAACTACCCCACTGGCCAGTGGGGAGTTCCTGACCCAGCAGGAGGAAAGGATTAGTTCCTCCATCCAGTCTTCCAAACTTCTATCTCTCACTCTCTGTGGCTCAGCACCCCTGCTCTTCCCTCTTCTCACATTCTTCTCCCTCTACCCCTCTCTCCTTCCCTTCCTCTTCTTTTTTTCGCCTTCCCTCTCTCCTTCTTTCCAAGACCCTCCTTCCTGCGTCCTCCATTCCTTTCTCTCTCAGTCTCCACATCTCACTCACGGCCCACCCTCTGGAGTCACTCTGCCTTTTCTCTCTCTCAGGCCCCTGTCTACCTCTCTTTGCTCTTATTTTTGTCTTCGCCCTAACACAATTCCCCGTCCTTCTTTTTCTTTATTCCGCACCTCCAGCATGGCCCACAGAGCTTTGTACATAGTTAACACGCAAAAAATGTGTACTCAATTGGATCCATAGCACCTGCTATCCATAAGGCACAGTTCTAGGCACTTCAGAGCAGACTGGAATCTTTATTGGTTAAAGGATTGGAGCTATGGAAGGTTTGAAGCTGAGAAATAACATCAGAGCTGTGGTTTGGGAAGATTAACTTGTCTGCAGTGAGTTCTTCATTTCCTCTCTCCCTCTCCAACTCTTTCTTTCTCTTTGACTTCTTCCCCATCTTCACAGGCTTCCACCTGACCACAACTTTCTCCCTTCTGTGAATCTACCCCTCCTTCCTTCAGTCTTCCTTCCCTGCACCCCCACCCTATACTCCATTCTCTCACCCCCCCTTTCCTAAAACATCTGTAAGTAATCAGTTTGTGGAGGGGGGGTAGGGTTGAGACCGCTTCCCAGCCAGCTGTGGGGGTGTGACCAGCTGTGGCAGGCTGGGTGGGAGGGTGTGGCCTAAAGGGAGGTAAAAGTTTTGAGTTCCATACCACCTTTTGCTCCCCCAGGCACCCAACTCTCCACCTAAATCCCAAAGCTTCCCCTCTTCCCAGGCCACTCTCTATCACACAACCGTCTATCTTAGAGACCTGCAGGCCCTAGTCCTATCCCCCAGCCTCACAATTCTGTCATCTGGGATCCTCAAGCCAAGCCTAGATCAGAGAATGGGGCAGGAAGGTTTCTGGTGCTCACTCAGCCTTTGAGCAGCTGGCCAGCTCTAGAAAGGGATCTAGGCCAGAGGGTCAGGGAGTTCCTCCCCTTGGATCCTCCCCTAGGAATTTGAAGTCCAATCAAGGGTTGAGGCCAGAAATGGGGAGGAGAAGGGGCTCAGAGGGCAAAGTCCATTCAACTTTTGCCTCAGGTGAGGCAGGAAGCCCAAAATATTTTTGTACATTAGACTCAGAAGTGAACCACTTGTAAATTGTATACATTACCCCCTTTTCTTTTATATTACTATCTCAACTTAGAGAATCACAACCCTGGAGTCCAAGGATTGTTTAAAGTCATCTAGGGCTCAGTTCTCCCTCATGCTATAGCTCTGGGAGGAAAAGGGAGTGCTCCATATTACTGTGTTCCTGAATCTCAGCCCCAGAGACTTTCCACTTGGCCCTTAGGGGGCTGGCTGCTAGGGACACCTGAACCCCTTGAAAGAATCACTATACACCCCATTTACCCCTAGTTCAGGACCCCAAGAGGTTAGATCTCCCCAGACGGAAGGGCAAGGTGGTGAGCCTATTCTTAGCCCTGTACATGATCCCTGGAAAACAAATGTGCTCATTGTGAGGTGATGATGGACAGGAGGAATTTACAGCCAAGGAAGGAGTGTATGTGTTTGTTGGAGGGGTGTGGTCTGAGGCGTGTCAGAGGTCCAGGGAACTCATGGGTAGGACTCGTGGAAAGGACTTATGCCTGTTTACGAAAGGCAAGGAAGGGGGCATGCTGACCCCATCCCCAACACGAAGACACAATAAATTTATTGAATTAAGGATGAATGGTATACTATGCTCTCCATACACACACAAACAGACACACACACACACAGTGGTTACCTATCTGATCAGAGATTCTGTCATCTCTATAGAGCCAGAAAGCACTGAAGCTGGTGAAATAGCATGTTTGGGTTTTGGGTACAATCTCTGGCCCTCTTGCCCTCCTCCCCCGCTTCCAATGCCCTAACTTCCTGTCTGAGATTGGTAATCCTTCCCAGGAGAGGGCTAGAAATGGCAGCAGGCTTGTGGAGGTGGGAGGGAACGCCTGGCTCATCCTCAGACCCTCGCAGCCCCAATCAGATGAGCTTTGGGAATCCCGATGCTCCAGATCCCTCCCTGATGGGCTCCAGATGTGCTTACATCTGGGAAGGCCATCCCAGGAAGCTGATGCTCCTGCCCACAGCTGCCATTCCAGCCCTTGAGACGAGAGGCCTCTGGCACCCCCTTCCTCTCCAGAGGTAGACATGGCAGCAGAGGAGGGAAAAAGGAAGGAAGGTAATGGGGGTAGGGTGGGATAGCAAATAAAGTGAGGTCAATGTTAGGACACTCCAGAGCATCTTATTTCCCTTTTAACTTCCTATCTGGGGTTGTTACATTTTACTATAGAATTCTGTTGCCTCAAAAATTGCCCCCACCCCATAAAAGAATAGAAAAACAGCAGAAATTTTGGAGAAGACACTAGTTGAGGTGGGGGACATTCCTTACCATTGATCTGCTTGTTCTGAACCCCAGAGTCCTATATTTTTTACCCCAGTGTCTCCTTACCCCTGCCCTTCTCCCTGCTATGCTTTTCCCCTAGTCCCTGCCCCTTTACCTTCCCTAGTCTATCTAGTCCAGCCTGAAAAAACTCCCAGTTTGGTCCCTATAGAGATATCTGGTCCCAGGCTCAATCACTAGGTTGAGAAAAAGGGGTCCTCAGGTACCAAAAGCACCCAAGCCTCTTATCTCCCGGGAGTGTTCTTTTTACCCTCGCAAACATCCTGTATCCACCCCTCCTGTGCTCTGAGCAAAGCAAGGGCTGAAAGGCAAGGAGAGTCTGGGTTTATTTTAGGTCTGGGATATGAGGCCGGGGTTTCTCCCGGGTCAGACAGGGGGTGGAAGTGGGGGTGGTGACTCACAGATGATAGAGCCATCAGTTCTCCTAGTCAGAGTCCTGAGTCAGGGCAGTGACAGAGCCCCTGTACTTTCCCATCTCTCTCTGTTAGACACACATACGCACAAGGCAGCACCCCAACTTAACTAGGCTCTGGTCTCAGACTCCTAGTAATAACTTGGTTCCTACTTTATCTTCTAATATCCCCTATAAACTAAAACCAAACCCATTGCGGTTGAGTCAATTCTGACTCGTAGGGACTGTACAGGACAGAGGAGAACTCCCTCACTGGGTTTCCAAGGAGCGGCTGGTGGATTCTAATTGCCAACCTTTTGGTTAGTTGCTGAGCCCTTAACCACTGTGCCGCCAGGCTTCAATATCCCCCATACCAGTTCCATAATCTTCATAAATACACGTCCTTCCTTCCACCTATGAAATCCAACTCCTACCCCTCACCCTAAAAGTCCTTGGGTGGTACAAATGGTTTGCACTTGACTGCTACCTAAAGATTGACTGTTTAAACCCACCCAGCGGCACCACAGAAGTAAAGGCCCAGCTATCTGTTTCCATAAAGATTACAGCCAAGAAAATCCTATGGGGCAGTTCTACTCTGTAACACATGGGTTCACCATGAGTTTGAATCAACTCTGCAGCAGCCAGTTTTTGGTTTTACTCATCACCCCACCTCTGGGCAGAAAGAAATGGGGCGCCTGGGGCCAAATCTAGGCGCCTCATACCAACAAGGTCCTCTGACCCCTTTGTGCCATCGAGTGGATTCTAGTCATAACTACCCTATATGAGAGGGTGGAACTGTACCATAGGGTCTCCTAGGCTGTAATCTTTACAGGAGCAGATCGCCAGGTCTTTTCTCCTGTGGAGCTGCTGGTGGGTTTGAACCACCCACCTTTTGGTTAGCAGTGAGCGCTTAACCACTGCGCCACCAGGGCTCCTTCCCTATGCTATATAAACCATTACTAATGCTTCCCACCCTACTGAAACTTAGCGTAGCTCCTGGCTTTAGAACTTGCTTTTGTGTCCTAAACTCCTCTGTGGAAATTCACTCTTCTGCTTCTAAAACTCTAGCCTTCAGGGCAGGCAGGCTGGTGACAACAGGAGCCTGGTGAGTGTTCTGACCTTGCCCTTCACCCCTTCTGCCCCTCTGTGGGGCAGACCATGATTAATAATATTCAGTCATCACAGCAAATCATTCCTACTGAGAGATGAAGGGACAGAGGGTACCAGAGAGGTCAGATCTGAGAGAAAACAGAGATATTTGGATACTCACAGGCAGTCCTAGAGACAAGCTGAGAGACACAGGAGGCAGAGAAAAATGCTGAGAATAGACAAAGCATTTAAAGGGGCAGTGGGCTTAGAGGAGAGGGTACTGGGTTTAGAGTCAAAACACTTAGGTTCTAGACTCAGCTCCACCACCAACTGGCTAGGCAATGTGACCTTGGACCCATTTCCTCTTCTGAAGGAGAGATTGGACTGATGACCTCCAGGGAACCCTCTTGGCTGGCCTTTCTAGGCCAGATTCCAGGCTTCGAGGGCTATGCTGAAGTAGCTCCAACTATGAGAGAACCCTAAGTTCAGGCCCAACCCTAAGCAGAAGAAAAGAGGGCCAGGCAAAGCCAGGCATGGTGGGAGGGAAGGCAGGAGGTGTTGGGGCAACTGGGAGAGGACTTATAAGGGCAGAGAGAGCCAAGAGAGGAGGGATATTGGGGAGAGGAGAAAAGCCAGCCAGAGAATGACTAAGGGGCTCCCGGTATAAACAGGAGCTGAGAATGGACAGGGAGGGGGCCTGTTTGAGTTGGCCAAGGTTAGGGGGGTGGAGTGGAGGACTGGGGCAGGACACTATGTCCCCTGTCCCTCACCAAGGCTTCTAGGAGGAACTGAGTCATATACATGCCTTCCTGCACACACCCCCCTCCCGCCCCCACCCCTCTTGCCCCTATCCCAGCTCCCAAATCTTGGGAAAATCTAGAGCTTGCCTGGGCTGAGAAACAAGAGGGCCTGATTCACACACATGTGCTTTGCTGGTTTAAACAGCAGTCCCAAGGGGGGTTCTGAGCCCCATGGCTTGAATAGTTTTCACCTAGAGGTTACCTCTGCGACAGTGTTGTATTTAAAATCCTTACCCAGAGATTCCTTGGGTTCCCGGCCTAAAAAAGGGTCAGGACCTGCAGATGTGAGTGGTATGGGGCCAGCATCGCCCTGCAGTCTGACCAGCTTCTATTGGAAGAAGCTCTAGAGAGGGGCTTTTAAAAACAGCTGGATAGTTGGGGACAGGAAGTAGAGTAGCAAAGTGACAGGGCGAGCATCATGGCAGAAGGAAAAAAATTGACTCTGCACTTTCATTCTGAGCTCCCCAGTCCAGACTGGGGTGGTGGGGGGGAGGCTGGGGAAGAGAAGGGACAGGGTCTGATGGGGAGGGCAGGTAATTCTGGAAGGAGAGGAGTCCTGGAGGCAAAGGGCAGGAAGAGGGCTGGAAAGGAGAGGGGTTTAGGAGAGAAGCTAGGCCCCTTGGTCCCCCTCCCCCAGACTAAGATAAAGATTAGAATCCTGAAAGGTGATCTCATCACACAGAACCAGGGCCAGGGAAAGGAGTGGGGAGGGGGCCACTGTCTTTCATTACTAGAGTCCCTTCCTCTACCACAGAAGATCTGAGGAGAATTAGGGTCCTGGGTTCCAGCTCCCAGATCCTACAGCTAATAGAAGCTGAAGGTTGGGGTCCTTTTCAAGATCCCATCCCACCCCCTGCTACAATTCTCCAGGTTTGGATCAAGAAGGGACTGAGGGGCCAAAGGCCCCATACCACTCCCCAGCTCTTGGTCAACTGCCAAATCCAAGGTAGGGGCTCAACAGAGGTTTCCATATCTTACAAAAGAGAAAGAGGAGAACTGGGGCAGAGCTCTTGTGAGGGACCCTAAATTTCTGGGTTTTCAATTCGGCCAGCTTCAATGGGGGGGGGGGACAGAAGCCGGTGTAGGTCCTCTCTCAGGCTGCCTGGGAGTGCTCTGTACCTCAACTCATGAGTCCCAAATCCAGCTGGCAGGAACCCAGGCATCCGGTGGCCCGAGGAAGGCAAGGGGGAATCCCAGTTGGTCAGATGCCAGAGGAGTCTCCTGTCTCTTTAGACCCCAAAGACTCCTCCCTGAAGAAGTGGGGGAGATCCTACACACATGGACAGGCTCCTTTCACCCTCCAGAGGTGATTCCTTTCCTCATTAGGAAATTCTCCGCTCCCTTTTTCCGACTCCTTTTCCGAGCGTTTACGTTGTACATCTGGAAAGGCGAAGGTGGGGGGAGCGAGGGGGAAGCGCGAGAAGGAGGGGGAAGAGCCCAAACCGCCCGGTCTGACCCAGTCCAGACAACAGGCCTCCAGCTGGGGCTGGGGAAAGGGGGGCGTAGAGGTGCGGGGCCCCCCCACGCCCCTTCGGGGTGGGGGGCGCGGGCTCAACGTTCCAAGGACCCAGGAATGCCCCCCCGCCCGCCCCCCCGGCCGGCGGGGGGAGGGCTCAGCCCGGAGTTTGGCAAACTCCTCCCCGCGTTGAGTCATTCGCCTCTGGGAGGTTTAGGAAGCGGCTCCGGGTCGGTGGCCCCAGGACAGGGAAGAGCGGGAGCTATGGGGAGCCGGACGCCAGGGTCCCCTCTCCACGTCGTGCAGCCGCGCTGGCGCCCCCGGCGCCAACCTCCGCTGCCGCTACTACTGCCGCTGCTGCTGCTGTTGCCGCCGCCGCCCGGGGTCGGGGGCTTCAACTTAGACGCGGAGGCCCCAGCAGTGCTTTCCGGACCCTCGGGCTCCTTCTTCGGCTTCTCGGTGGAGTTTTACCGGCCGGGGGCGGAAGGGTGAGTGCGGAGGCCGCGCGGCGGGTTGGGGGGGAAGGTCTAGAGACTGGGGGCGCGGCTGAGGTCTGGAGGGGACCAGGGCTGGAGTTTGAGGGGCGGAGTTTGGAAGGACGAGGGCTGGAATTGGGGGCCCAAACTGGAGCTGGGAGAAGACCGTGGCCGGCGTGGAGGGGGGCCTGGAGTTTGAAAGAGAGCAGTGGGAAGATGTGTGGGGTGGGGAGAGGACATGAAGCTGGAAGCTGAAGAAGTCTGGGCAGGGGTCTTGGGGCCAAGGGAGAGGAAAGCGCGTAAATGGAGAGAGCTGAGGGTCTCCGGCCACAATCCAAGGGCTGCCGGGACCGGAGGCCGGAGGGGGCGCAGAGGCCGGGAAGGGCATTGAGGGCGGGGGGCGGGGGGGGTGGCGTAGGAGACCTCGCGATCCAAGGAGACCATTGTACAGACAGTGAACAGGTCGAAGCAGAATGAGCTGTGCTTAATAAGGGGGAGTCGGAGACTGAGAGGGTCGGAAGGTTAAATGGGGGCCAACTTCATCCTCCCCTCCCCCCTCAACTCAGACTCGGGAAAAACCTAGGACGCGGGACGGTGGCTTCCTCGCCTTCTCCTCGGTTTCCTACTCCACCCTCCACCCCAATCTCTGTTGAGATGAGTGGGACTGGAAGCATTAGGGGAGTCCAGGGCACTGGTACTGGGGGCACTGGGGCTGGGGGGCAGGCTCAGCCAAGGGCGGGTGCTCGGATGTTTCGGGAGGGGTGTGTGTGCGCGCGTGAAGGGGGTGGGCGGTTTCCCTCTTCCTCTAGCTCTTGGGAGGAAGAGAAAAGCTGATTTCCTGTAGCTTGTCGTCTGGAGCTGAACTGAGACTGGGACTTCTGGGGCTGAGGTCCGAAGCTGGGGAGATGCTGGCTTGCTGGGCCCAACAACCCAGAGAAGGAGCAGCAGAGAACAGGACACCTAGGAACTGAGAATTCTCAAAATAGATCCTCACTCCCAACTCAGCAGGGTGACAAGCAGACCTGGAACCTGGGTGCCTGGAAAATGGGGTACCCACAGGCTTGGGAAGACCAGAGCTAGAACAGAGGCAACATTAGAACAAGGATATTGGTTTAAATGTGGGGGTGTGAGCAAGAGGAGAAGGTGGCTGCTCCTGCGCTGGGCCGGGGCTCCCCAGGCCAGATACCCCATCATCCACAGTGACTGGAGCAGTCTTTCTCCTAAATCTCTGAGCTTTGAGCTTCCCACTGCTCCCTGCCACCCTTCCTCCAAGTATCTAAGGGTTTGACAGGACTTCTGTCAGAGGTGAGCTGTTTTTACACACGGAATGCAGTTAACTGATCTCTACTCATTTTCTTTAATTTTTGGAGAAAAGAGGTTATTCTAGCTAATTCCATGGTGAGAAGGAGGGTGGGGAGGTGCAGGGCAAGTTTCTCCTATGCCTGGAGGCCTTGGGGATGGGGGAAAAAGAAAGATGTTTAGGCCCCAGCTGTTGATTCTGGGCTATTCAAGGTCCCCACCCAACCCCCACCCCACCCCCCTGTCCTCTTGCCCAAACCCCATTGCATCACCCTGGCCTGGAGCCTCTGCCAGGCCTGGCCTCCCCAGGCCCCCTCAAACCTCTTACCACAACCCTAATGGAGTAGAAAAGGGGGAGGGAAGGAATCGGGTCGCTTCTCCTGGATCAAGGTATTCAGTTGTCTGGCTTTTAACCTTCCTCTTACCTCCCACCTAACAAGAGTGTCATTTCCCTTTTAAAACACTCCTCTAAAACATCTGGACTTTCACATACACACTCCTGGCCCCCTAGGTGTCTGTTTGGCCCTTGGCCTGATCCTACAGTCCCTAAAGCCATCTTCTACAACTAGACTCAGCTTTCCTATCCCTTCCCCCTCCCCTTCTGCTCATCCCCCCTCCCAAGAGAACCCAGGTGTCCAGCTTGTACTCCTCCCCCTCCCATTTTCTCTTTACAATCTGCTCTTAGAGTAGGCCTCAGAACATTCTGCCTCCCCTTCTCCCTCCCAGTGACCTCCCACCACAGCTGGGCCTTCAGTCCCCACTGAGGACAAACATAGCCCCTCACCTGCAGCCATTGCCCAAGAGGGAGGGCCACAGTGTACTTGGTCTCTCCTGCATCACCTCTCATGATGAACACCAGAGCAGCCATCAAGGGACAGAACTGAGCACCAGAGAGGTTAGCTAGCAGGGCAAGTGCAAAGCTTTAAGGACCTGCAGGGCTCCAAGAGAATCCTGGCCCCCACTTACTATTTTTTGTTGTTGTTGCTGTTGATTCAATGTAACAATATATAGGAAAGGCATCTAGTCCATACAGGAGCCCTGGTGGCACAGTGTTTAAGAGCTTGGCTGCTGACCAAAAGATCGGCTGTTCAAATCCACCATCCATTCCTTGGAAATTCGATGGGACAATTCTGCTCTGTCCTATAGGGTTACTATGAGTCGGCATCGACTTGATGGCAATGGGTTTGGTTTGATTTTAGTCCATAGAGGGTGCTTAGTATATGCGAGGCATGGTTTTTATGGAGTAGCTATTTTCTATTTCTTGGTCTCTCCTCCCCAGCCACTTAGTTCTTTGTCTTGTTTTTCTCCATTTCTTACTTGCTTTTAGTACTTACTTGTAATAATGATTTTAGTACTAGTCCCTCATGTTCCTTTTGCGCTTGCTTGTGTATCTGTTTATCCACTGGTTTCTTACAAAAATCCTTGCATTAGGCAGAGCAAGCATTATACCCCATTTTGTATGTATAAAAACTGAGGCTTTAGGAGTCATAGAAGTTTCAAACTAGAAGGTACTTTAGGGACCATTCAAGTGCAACCCATCATTTTATGGGTTTAGTAGCCTAGACCTGGAGAGAGGAAGTGAATTGGCCCAGGATACAATCTGGAAAGGTGGACCAGCCTCAGCCCAGATCCTTTTTCCCCCCCGGTACGGCCAAGCAACAACAAAGAGAAGACCCTCAACAAGATGGGTTGACACTGTGGCTGCAACAATGGGCTCAAGGATGGCACAGGACTGGGGCAGTGTTTCATTCTGTTGTACATAGGGTCACTTTGAGTCGGAACCAACTCAACAGCACCTAGCAACAACAACAACACAGCCAAGCAGAGGCGACTCTTCCTCCCCAGCTAGCCAGGCGCATCCTCTTGCGAATGCCAGATGTCCTCCACTGGCCTGTCCAGGGCTTCAGGCCCTGATCCATTTGCAATTTCCCACCCCCAACCTTGTCAGGCCAAGAGAGTCAAACAGTAACCGTGTATTGAACGGAGACTTGGTTAATCAGAAGCCTGGCAGGAGAGATAGTAGAGAGGAGAAGAGAGGAGAGGAGAAACTGGCAATGGGGTAGACCAGAACACTGGCCTAGGAATAAGGATTTTGGGCTTCTGGTTTTCCTACTGGGAAGGACCCTGAGTGACCTCAGAAATGTTACCTAACCTCTCTTGAGACTTAGTTTTCTCATCTTTAAAATGAGGGCACGAGGCTATGTCAACAGTTTTTAAACTTTTTCTTAGCAAAAAAGTTTCATTCAAGATTTTTTCTTTATAAAAATTCAAATGATATAAAAGGGAATATAGTGAAACAGAATCTTTTAAAAATATTATATCTCAGAACATTCTACATAAAACAGATAAAAGAGGTTGTTCTAAAAGATGATGAGAAGGGGTATCAGGACCAAGCTGGCCTCCCCTTTCTCCATGGGCAGTGCTGAGGTATCTACAAGAAAGTTGTAAAACCAGTAGATGCTCTCTTCTGTGCCTTCCAGCTGTGATCACCTGGGTCTCCAAAAATCAACTCTAAAATTTCAGGGTGCTGTGGTTTCAAAATAAATGATGGCAATTATTTCCTCTCTTGGACTCCATGTTTTTGAAGAGTTTATCTGCCAAGCTGCATTGAGTAAAGAATAATTAATTCCTTTTCCCTTTTTTTATTAACCAAAAACATCTATAGCTGCCAATCAGAGCTTCTAACCAACATGAGATAACCAGGTTCCCCACATGAGTTGATATAATTATAGCCAAAAGCAAATAACTTGAGGTTTTAGTTAGCCTGGGCCCCCTTATCAGGTAAATGCATGATTTCCGTTAGGCTTTCTGAAATATTGAAAATAGCCTGAGGACCCTCCACTGTTACCTTCTTGGATCCCTGTGATGGCCCAACTGCTGCAGGATTTGGGAAGCAAGAACTAGGAGTTGGAGATTAAGGACAAGCTATCTTACATGGTATTCCTGGCATAAGGTGCCTCACTTGGCACCTTGGGGACAGCATTGTTTATTGGATTGACCTGGAGAAGCTGGAAACCCTGGTGGTGTAGTGGTTAAGAGCTATGGTTGCTAGCCAAAAAGTCAGAGGGTCGAATCCACCGGTTGCTCCTTGGAAACCCTTTGGGGCACTTCTGTTCTATAGGGTCACTATGAGTCAGAATTGACTCAATGGCAACAGGTTTGATTTGGTTTGCTTGGGAAAGCTGGGATGGAAGGGCCATTTAATTCTCAGGAATAAGCCATGGATGGTAGTCAGGGAACAGGAGCCGTGGTGGCTCAATGGTTAAATGCTCAGCTGCTAACTGAAAGGTCAGCAGTTCAAGCCCACCAGCCACTTTGTGGGAAAAAGATGTGACAGTCCGCTTCCATACACTTTACAGCCTTGGAAACCTTATGGGGCAGTTCTGCTCTGTCCTATAGGGTCACTATGAGTCAGACTCAACAGCAACGGGTTTAGTTTTTTGGTTTTGTTGTTGGTGGTCGGCGGCCCTGTCTACGTCCCAGGTTACTGGAACCTTCACACAGCCAGAATGGATATGCCCCGGGCCTGTGATCTTGTGGGCTTTACAAACTTTGTAAGGCCTGTCTCTCACCTTCCAACAGTGCCAAAGCTTCGTCCTCAGGCCATCCTAGGAGTTCTCAGGCCCAGCTCCTCCCCCAGAGCAAGGGGATGTTGGCAAAATTGGAAGTGAGAACAGGATCCCTTGGCCCCAGCCCTGTGCTTTCCAGGAAATAGAATGTCAGAGCTCCAGGAGACTTTGAGATAACCTATTCAACTACTTCACCCAGAGAAAGTGGGAAAGGGTATTGCCCCAGTCCACACTGACCTAGTGCCTGAACCGAACTCCTGACTGACTCCTGGTCCACGACTCTTCACTGCCTTCTGTTACCACAGCTACTGCAGTCTAGTTTGGGTCAGTGGCCCTTCCTGCTTTCTGGATCCTGAAGGCACCAGCCAAGTTCTCTGGGGGCTGTCCAAAGAGGGGCTGCACCCTTCTTTCCTCACTCAGCCCTGGGACAATGCAATCTCTCCTCCCCTCCCCCCACCAACCTCACCTACTGGGGCCTGGCAACTGACCAGTTCACTGTGCCTTTGGTGTGGCCAGCTCCCACCCCTCAACTGGATGTAATCCCTGAGTGAGAGGGTGGGGCCCGGTGGGTGAGAGACAAACTGAGAAGTGAGAGGTTGGAAACTGACAGGAAGCCACAGGCAGTAAACATTTCCTGTCCCCAGGGTAACCGAGACTAGTACCCCACCCCCCATCACTCCAGGAACTCTCCTCTCCTGCCCACCCCCACCTTTATTCCCCCTGGACTCTGCCTTCACCCTCCTCCATCCCCTGGCCCTTATAAACCCTTCCTCACTCCCCACTTCAGTCCCCTTGGACCTACTCTTTCAGGTTTTCCCATCCCTATTCCTCCTGGGGTCCAATCTGCAACCCATCATGGGATGGCACAGGACCCAGCAGCATTTTGTTCTGTTGTACATGGGGTCACTGTGAGTCAGGCACCTTGAAGGCAGCTAACAACAACAACAACATTCCTTCTGAACCCCACCGCTCTCATCTGTTCCCCACTCAATGTACCTAGTCCTCTCTGAAGACACTTCCAGCTTTTAGGGCCTCTACTATATCCCCAACTTGTACCCTGTTTCCTTTTGAGAGAGGCTGAGGAAGGTACTCAAATACCAGGGAAGGGGTGGTTACTGGGAATGTTGAAAGCTGAAAGAGGACAGTAATCATTAGAGATGGAGAAACCCAAGAGCTGAGACAGAGAGAGAAAGGAGAAAAGAGAGAGAGAGAACCCAGAAACTGAAACCAAGAGAGCAAGTAGTCATAGGGGAAGAAGGACAGGGAAACTGAGAAGCAGAGCCGGAGGCAGACACAAGAAGAGAGCAGAAACCAAGGCTGGCAGGGAAACTGGCCCAGGGGCCAGATCAAGTTGCCTAGGCTGCCAGATGCAGTCCTCATGGGACACCCTGAAGGAGAAAGCCAAGAAGGTGAGAGCTGTGTGGAGGCATCAAAGGCAAGGGGTCCAGAAATGATAACAGCAGATTGCCCAGGACCTTAGCTATCTTCACTAGCTATGACCATTCCATTACATAGGACCACATCAGAGGCAACCTCTCCTCTCTGCCTCTGGGGGAAGTGAGGCACTATGTTCAGAACTAGGACCCCAGTAGAGCAGATCTGGATTCAGACTCCTGGGGATGGTGTGTGAGAGAGGCTGAGACAAAGGCCCAGCAGGATGGGGAGGTCCAAACCAGGGCCTCAGGACTCAGGGCAGGCCTAGGCCCAAGCCCAAGGGAAAGAGACCTTTTTTCATCAGTCCTCCAGCTCCTCTCTCCACTTCTGCTTCCTGATTTCCAGGACTCACGTTTTCCTCCTACATGCCCCAGGGCTGGGTAGCTTGATGCCTGGGTCTTGGCCCTGGGAAGAGCTCTGGCTTGGTATAAGAGCAGGCTAGGTGAGAGGGTCCTGGAATCCCCAGGGTTGAATATTTAACCTAAGGAGGGACATGGGGAGAGGAAGAAACTGGGATCCAGGTCCTCTGGTCCCTTTTCCCCTTCAGGACATTGTCTCTAGTTCCCCATTCCCTTTAATCACAGGGTAAGTAGGAGAGAAGAGAGACTGGCGGAGGAGGTGGGGAGTGTTAGTGACAGCGGCACATGGGGACCGCCTGACTCCAGCCTGTGCCTCTGGCATCTGTGGCATCTTCTGAGATATAAATACAACCCAGGGGGCATCTACCCCACCCCCCATCCAGCCCTGGCCCAGCGGCCTAGGGCCTGGGTCTTTCTTGCATGGGGGGACTAGGAACCACCCCTGAACTGCCTGTTCTTTTCCCTCCACAGGGTCAGCGTACTGGTGGGAGCTCCTAAGGATAACACTAGCCAACCTGGAGTGCTGCAGGGTGGTGCTGTCTACCTCTGCCCCTGGGGCGCTAGCCCCTCACAGTGCACCCCTATTGAATTTGACAGCAAAGGTAACCTACCCCGTTGGTAGGCAGAGGAGGGTCAGCGAGGGACTGGGGGACAGCTACTGCGGCTTGGGGGCAGGACTTGAGTAGTGCGTGGAGCCAGGGGTGGAGCCTGCCTAGAGTTGTGACCATGTGCCCTCCTAGCCCTCTGGTTCTCCAGCTCCCTACAGCGGCTCCCCATGGCACTCACACCGTGTTCCCAATTCAGCCCAGACCAAGGGAGGCGGACATGATTCAGAAACATGTGGCTCTCATTTCCCTTGAATCACCCACAACGCAGGGAGGCCAAGACAGCAACACAGACAAAAACAGGGAGAGTCACACAGACCATTCAGTTCATTTAACTAAACCCTGACTAAGTAATAGTACCTGCCAGGCATTGTGCTGGGTGCTGCAGGGGATTTAAAGATGATTAAGCCACCACTCTCAAGGAGCTCACGGTCTGGAGTAGAGCAAAGTAGATGAGCGGGAGACAGAGACTAGAGATAAATAATAACAGCTAACCCTTACAGGGAAATCCTGGTGGCGCAGTGGTTAAGAGCTACGGCTCCTAACCAAAAGATCAGCAGTTCAAATCCACCAGGCACTCCTTAGAAACCCTGTGGGGTAGTTCTACTCTGTCCTGTAGGGTCACTTTGAGTTGGAATCAACTAAATGGCAACTGGTTTTTTTTTTAACCCTTATAGAGCATTTGCTCTGTGCCAGCCACTGTTGTAAACACTTTACATATATTAACTCATTTAATTCTTTGATATAAAGAATTACATCAACCTTATGAAGTATTATTATCCCCATTTTATAGATGAGGAAACAGAGAGGTTAAGTAACTTGTTCACAGTCACACAACTAGTAAATGGTGGAGCCAAGATATGAATTCAGGCAGTCTGGCTGCAGAAATAAAGACAGGTGTAGGGACAAAAGGGAAGAAATAGGGAGAGACATGAAAGATGGAAACAGAGGGGGAAAAAAATCATGAAATAGATTAATAAAAAAAAGCCCGAGCCACTCCCAAATTCCATCTTTCAGCCAAAGATTATATAGGTCTGAAACACACAGTTACACACATGAGGAATGTACTTCTTAATTCAATCAAGTCTACGAGACCAAATGCGCAACATGTGCCCAAAATCAAAGACAAGATAGCAGGAAGGGCTGGGAAAACTGGACAAATGGACATGAGAACCCAGGGTGGAAGGGGAAAGGGGGAGACTGCTGACACCATGTGGGCATTGCAACCAAATGTCACAAAACAATTTGTGTATAAATTTTTGAATGAGAAACTAATTTGTGCTATAAACGTTCACCTAAAGCACAATAAAATAAAATAAAAAAGTCTGAAAGACAGATGAGAATCAGAAGAATAAGAAAGGCTGTCATATAGAGGGCAGAGACAGGGCTTGGGAAGACAGAGACAAAGCGAGAGATATAAGAGACAGAGATCCCGAAAAGGTCAAGAAGAGAGATGGAGTGAGATGCTGTTAGAGACACAGATAAGGACAGAGAAGTGCAGCCAGAGTGCCCCCTTTTCACCATGAGCATACTTCTCCCAGCTAGGTGAGGAGGCAGGAGAGCCAGGGGAAGGCAACTCTAGAACTCCCACTTTCCGGGGGGGGGTTATGTCTGTGTGTCTGTGTGTGCCTGTGTGTGTCTGTGTGTGTGTGTATAGGTGGAGGGCCGAGTCAGGCTATGCAAACTATCCTTCCCCACTCCTCTTTCCAGTGAATCATGGGGCCTCAGAGCTTAAAAAAAAAGAAGTGCTTAAATCCCCAGGTTAAGAGTGGGGGCCCCTCCTGGGGAAGAGGATGGGGCTGCTTTAGGGCTCAGCTGCCCATGGGGCCCTGGGCCCAGCATGACTTTACTCTCTCACTTCCCCAAGGTTCTCGGATCCTGGAATCTTCATTGTCCAGCCCAGAGGGGGAGGAGCCTGTGGAGTACAAGTCCTTGCAGTGGTTCGGGGCAACAGTTCGAGCCCATGGCTCTTCCATATTGGTGAGGGGGCGGGTGGCTAGGGAACGGGCAGTGGTTGGATGGAGCCAGATAACCCTAAAGCCCCTCCCTTTTGTCACTCCCAGGCCTGTGCTCCACTGTACAGCTGGCGCACAGAGAAGGAGCCACTGAGTGATCCCGTGGGTACCTGCTACCTCTCCACAGACAACTTCACCCGAATTCTGGAGTATGCACCTTGCCGCTCAGGTAGGGGCAAGAGGGGACCTGTGCCCCATGTCTGCCTCCTCTACTTGAATGTCTTCATATGCTCAGGGCTGACTCTCCCCATTAGCCTTTATGCTCACTACCTTGTCTAGGGAGGACTTTTCTCTGGTTACCTCTCCACCTCCTACCCCAGGCTCTCACCTCTTTCCTGAGTGACCCATCTATGCAGGGCCCATCCTCACCACCTTCTCCCCTCACAGATTTCAGCTGGGCAGCAGGACAGGGTTACTGCCAAGGGGGCTTCAGTGCCGAGTTCACCAAGGTAAGAGGATATCCTGAAAGGGCAGTGGCTGGTGGGCAGCAGACACAGGGAGATCAGGGCCAGAAGTTGGACTTACCCCCTTCCCCTCGCACAGACTGGGCGTGTGGTACTGGGTGGACCCGGGAGCTATTTCTGGCAAGGTAAGTCCTTCCTATGCCATCCATTGGCCCCCTGCACACAGCCTCCCATCCCTGCTCCCAGCCCGAAATCACCAGTCCTTCCCTCCTCTGCTTCCTTAGTCCCTACCCCCAATTCTCCTCTCGTTTTCTTGAGATTTACACATCCTGTTTATGCCATTTCCCTCCACTCATTTCCCTTCCTTGAACCAGACTTCTGAAATCCTATGTATTCAGCCCCCAGTACCCTCCTTGCCACCTCCTCCATGCATCCCCTCCTCTTCCCCTTCCCCAGGCCAGATCCTATCTGCCACCCAGGAGCAGATTGCAGAATCCTACTACCCTGAGTACCTGATCAACCTGGTTCAGGGGCAGCTGCAGACTCGCCAGGCCAGTTCCATCTATGATGATAGCTATCTGGGTAAGCAAGCAAGTGGGGAGGGACCCACATGGGGAGAACCTCAGCTGTTGTCCCCACTCACCCCCTTGCCTTCCCTCTCCCAGTTGGGCACCCTGGCCCCTGAGCCATGCTTGTCTTATGCAGGCTGATGGTTAGGACCCAGCAGGGGTGGGGAAGGGCTTTGGGGGATGAGTTAGGGCAGAGGGATCCCTGAAGCAAAGATCCTAACATTGAGCTACTTTGCCCCCCAGGATACTCTGTGGCTGTGGGTGAATTCAGTGGTGATGACACAGAAGGTAAGTGTATCCCCAGGCTGGGGCCAAGGGAGGGGGCAGCTAGAGACCCAGGAGAGGGAAAGCACAGGAACTGAGATACCTACCACAGTTGTCTGTTTCCCCACCCTCAGCCACAGCTTTTTCCTTTCTTTGCAGACTTTGTTGCTGGTGTGCCCAAAGGGAACCTCACCTATGGCTATGTAAGACCCAGACTGACGCCCCACTCCCTCCCCTCCCCTGGCTAATCACTACCATGCATGGCAGTTTGTGAGGGTTCAAAAGATGGATCAGAACATGGGCTCTGTAGTCAGACCTGCGTTCAAGTTCAGGCACTTATACGCTGGGTGAGTCTTTCTGTTATTTATTTATACTCTGCTTCATTCCGTAAAAGACCTTGAGCCTGCTTAACCTCTCTGAGCCTCGTTCTCCTCTGTATAATGGGATAATAATAGTTCTGACCTCACAAGACTCTTATAAGGCTGAAATGAGATAATGCATGTGAAAGTACTGAGTGAATTCTTGGGCAATCTACAACTAGTAGCTGTTATTATTAGACTAGGACAAGTCTCTTAAAAGGATACAGATAAGAATGCCATAGCAGTTCCTTTAATTAACAACATTTATTAAGGCAAGGTAAGAGATAAGAAGATGAATAAGACATCATAGCTCACCTCATAAGGCGCTTCTAATCAAGTATGTAAGTTAAGACACACACACATAACTATAATCTAACTGGAGCTACTATTTATGAGCCCTCAATGCGTGAGGCACTGCCTATTCGTGGTTTCTATTCTTCATAACAAAAGCAGTTGCAATAGTACATCAACAGGGAACTGTCAGAAATTCAAGCCAGATTCAGAAGAGGACATGGACAAGGGATATCATTGCTGATGTCCGCTGGGTCTTAGCTGAAAGCAGAGAACACCAGAAAGATGTTTACCTGTGTTTTATTGACTATGCAAAGGCATTCGACTGTGCAGTTCATAACACATTGTGGATAACCTTGCAAAGAATGAGAATTCCAGAATACTTCATCGTGCTTATAAGGAACCTGCATATAGACCAAGAAGCAGTTGTTTGAACAGAATGGGGGGATATTGTGTGGCTTAAAATTAGGAAAGGTGTGTGTCACGATTGTATCTTTTCACCATACTTATTCAATCTGTATGCTGAGCAAATAATCCGAGAAGCTGGACTATATGAAAAAGAACACGGCATCGGGATTGAAGGAAGGCTTGTTTACAACCTGGGATGTACAGATGACACAACATTGCTTGCTGAAAGCAAAGACGATTTGAAGCACTTACTGGTGAAGATCAAAGACTACAGCTTTCAGTATGGATTACACTTCAACATAAAAAAAACAAAAACCCTTACTACTGGGCCAATAAGCAACATCTTGATAAACAGAAAATATTGACGTTGTCAAGGATTTCATTTTACTTGGATTCACAATCACCACCCATGGAAGCAGCAGCCAAGAAATCAAACAGTGTAGCATTAGGCAAATCTGCTGCAAAAGACATCTTTAAAGTGTTAAGGAGCAAATATGTCATTTGAGGACTAAGGTGCGCCTGACCCAAATCATGGTATTTTCAATCACCTCGTATGCAGGCAAAAGCTAAGCAATGAATACGGAAGACCTCAGAATTGATGCCTTTGAATTATGGTGTCGGCAAAGAATATTGAATGTACCATGGACTGCTAGAAGAACCAACAAAGCTATCTTGGAAGAAGTACAGGCAGAATGCTCCTTAGCAGCAAGGATGGCGACACTTTGTCTCACATACTTTGGACATGTTGTCAGGAGGAACCAGTCACTGGAGAAGGATATCATGTTTGGTAGAGGGTCAGCGAAAGAGAGGAAGACTGTCAACAAGATGGATTGATGCAGTGGCTACAATGATGAGCTCAAGTATAGCAATGATTGTGAGGATGGCGCAGGACCAGGCAGTGTTTTGTTCTGTCATACATAGGGTTGCTATGAGTTGGAATTGACTTGACGGCACCTAAAAATAACAACATTCTTCATAATAAGCCTTATGGGGTAGGTATTATGTTCACATTTTACACAGGAGAAAACTGAGGCTCTAAGAGACCAAGTACATTGCTGAAGATCACCCAGTTAGTAAAATAGCTGGATAAAACTTTAACACCTGGTCTGTCTTACTCCAGAGTCAGCCGTCTTATGGACCATGGTAAATTGCAGAAAAATGGTTAAGGTGATATAACACTTTAGGGGAAGGAATAACTTCCCTTCTAGGGATGGGATGGATCATAAAATGGTCTGTAAAGGATCAGCAGAGATGAGAAGAAAGGGCATTCCAGGCAAGAGCATGAAGAAAGGCATGGAAGAAAAGGAAAAAAAAATTCAGGCCAATTTGGCAGACTTGTGGGCTCCTTGAGGATGAGGGAAATAAGGAAAGATTGAACAGAAACAGATAGGTTAGGTCCAGATGCTCCAGGGCCTTGGAGGACCACCAAGAAGTTGAGACTTTGTGCAGCGGGCAGCAGGGAACCACTGTGGGTTTCCAGGCCCGAGGTAGCCATGCTAGGTCTGCTTTAGGGCAGTTAGTCAGTCTGGCTGCAGTGGGGGGATGGGTGTTTAGGGAGAGAGGGACCCTGCAGCAGGAGGACTGGCTGGAGGATTCCAGCAGTCCAGGAAGAGGGGTCCTACCAGAATAACGGTACTGGGAGTGGGGAAGAGAAAAGGGATTCTGGAGATTTGAGGGGCTGTGGGGCCAGTTGCTAAGGGAAGACATAAGGTAGACATGAGTGTTTGTGGGTTGGGAGGCACTGGAGGATGAGGAATGACTTAGGTTTTGAACATGTTGGCTTTGAGGCCCCCATGTGCATTCAATTATCAGCTAATAATTATTGAATCTCTACTGCTTGCCAAGCACTACTTTAGGCTCTACAAAAAAATAAAACCAAGTCGCTGCCCTCATAGATCTCACATTTTAGTAGGTAGAGATGGACAACAGACAGATAAATATGAAATCTGTCAGTAGTTGTTAAGTGATATGGAGAAAAATAGTAAAGCAGGCATGAGTGGTGCTACCCGACAGAGAGATGGGAAAGGGAGGGTAAAGCTCAGGAAGGAGTCAGGGTCAACGGTCTGTGCCTCCAAGGAATGCCTGTCCCTGGGTGTCCTGTACCCATTTGCCCTCCGTTCATGGGATGGTCTGGGAGACCAGGACCAATGGGCGTGTCTCGTCATCCCCCAGGTCACCATCCTTAATGGCTCAGACGTTCGATCCCTCTACAACTTCTCAGGGGAACAGGTGAGGACACTCCCCAGTTTGGCTCTCTGGCAACCAAACCTGCCTGACCAAACACCCTCGGCCCAACTTCCCAACCTCCCAGGAATCTCTGAACACCGCCTCACAGTGCCTGGTGCTCCAATTTTTGACCCCTTAGCTCTGATTCAGTGCTGCCCCTTTGTCCTCCCCAGATGGCCTCCTACTTTGGCTACGCAGTGGCTGCCACAGACGTCAATGGGGATGGGTGAGTAGTGGGAAAGGGAGGGGGAAACCACATACACTTCCCAGGTCCAGGAGGGAAGAGTGCGGGTGGGGCAGAAAATGCAAGGAAAGTTTTCTCCTGGATTTATTCTCTGGGTTCCCCTTGCTCAGGGACAAGGAGAGGGCTGAGAACTGAAGACCAGAACATCTCAGGTCTTCTAACTTGGTTGGAGGGTAATCTGGGGCCCAAGATGCCTGGGATTTCCTGGCACTAGGATTGGGGGATTGGTGGCAAGGCAGGGTATCTGGATGCCTGTGTTTTGCCCCTACCCCCAGGCTGGATGACCTGCTGGTAGGGGCGCCCCTTCTTATGGAGCGGACAACCGACGGGCGGGCCCAGGAGGTGGGCAGAGTCTATGTCTACCTGCAGCACCCAGCTGGCATGGATCCCACACCCACCCTTACCCTCACTGGCCATGACGAGTTTGGCCGATTTGGCAGCTCCTTGACCCCCCTAGGGGACCTGGATCAGGATGGCTACAATGGTAAACACCATGGGCTCAGGAAGATGCGGAAGAGTTAGGGCCTGAGTCAGAGGGATTTGGGGGAAACATGGCTATCACCTAAGACCCCCAGTGACTTGCCAAATAGATCTCTAGACTTTAATTCCAACGTCTGGGTCTTTAGGATTGTCAGATGGGAAAAAATAAGGCCTTAGGGTCTGGTGGTAGATATTTGGACCCCTGGATTCCTGGATTACTGACTGCTGTGTGTGTGCCTTGCAGATGTGGCCATTGGTGTCCCCTTTGGTGGGGAGACCCAGCAAGGAGTGGTGTTTATATTCCCTGGGGGCCCAGGGGGACTGGGCTCTAAGCCCTCCCAGGTTCTGCTGCCCCTGTGGGCAGCTGGCCACACCCCGGACTTCTTTGGCTCTGCCCTGCGAGGAGGCCGAGATCTGGATGGCAACGGATACCCTGGTGAGTTGTGCCTGAGGCCTCTTTTACCTTAGATTCCGTAGTCACGGACCCCTACACCCACCTACCCCTTCTGCGCTTTCCCAGCCCTTTGATCTGGGCACAGTTCTAGACTGAGGACACCAGGGGGCGCTGTCACCTCACTTCAGCCTCCTTCAGCAATGGATCTAGGGACCTATCCTTAGAAGGGGGTTAGGAAGGATCCTAATTTGTGGCTTGCTGTCAGGGATGATTTCTTGACTTCTTGCAGATCTGATTGTGGGGGCCTTTGGTGTGGACAAGGCTGTGGTGTACAGGTATGAACTCGGGACAGCCTGAGGCAAAGTGGAACTGGGGGATTTCTCAATAGGACTGAGGTTGGGAGCCAGTGTAGAGGACGCTGGGGTGCTGGAGCTTGGCACCAGGTTCCTGTGCCCAGGTTACAGGGAGCCTTAGGTCTGTCTACCCTACATCCACTCTCGACAGGGGCCGCCCCATCGTGTCTGCCAGTGCCTCCCTCAACATCTTCCCTGCCATGTTCAACCCAGAGGAACGCAGCTGCAGCTTAGAGGGGAACCCTGTGGCCTGGTGAGCTGAGGCCCAAGAGATTGCAGAGACTTGAGTCTGGGATACTCCTGTCTGTGCCTAGGGCGGGTGGGAGACCAGGTCTGTCTTAAGGGGACAAATTGGGGTATCCTAGTCTGGGTGTGAGTGGGAGGTAGGTGGAAGATAGGATGCCTGTTCGAGTTGGGTTCATCAGCTTTCCTCTTGGTCTTTCTCCAGCATCAACCTTAGCTTCTGCCTCAATGCTTCCGGAAAACACGTCCCTGATTCCATCGGTGAGGGAGACTGTGTGGGTCTCTCAGGCACTGGGACAGGGAATGGAGGGCCTGGGGGATTGGGCACTTCCCTTCTCTCTGAATAGATGAGGAGGGAGAGGCAGAGTGTCCTGACACACGTCCCACTGCAGGCTTCACGGTGGAGCTCCAGTTGGATTGGCAGAAGCAGAAGGGGGGAGTGCGGCGGGCGCTGTTCCTGGCCTCCCGACAGGCAAGCCTGACCCAGACCCTGATCATCCAGAATGGGGCTCGGGAGGACTGCAGAGAGATGAAGATCTACCTCCGGGTATGGTCCTGACTGCAATAGGGCAAGGGCTGACCCAGGAGGGTGGCCACATTCCAAGCAAGAGTCTGGGACTCTTGTGGGGCCAAGGAAAGGGGCCCTCTGTCAGAGGGGCTGGGAACAGGCTGCCAGGACCCTGAAGCAATGAGAGTGGTCAGTTTTGGACTCCTGAATTCTTTGGTACCTGAGTGGACAGAGGGAGGTGAGAGAGGTTGAAGAGCCAGGCCACCAAGTCCCCAGAGTCCCCTGACTCTGAATTCTCTCCTCTGGCCCCAGAACGAGTCAGAATTCCGAGACAAACTCTCCCCGATTCACATCACCCTCAACTTCTCCCTGAACCCCCAAGCCTCCATGGACAGCCATGGCCTCCAGCCTGTCCTACATTACCAGAGCAAGAGCCGGATAGAGGACAAGGTAAGGACAGGGTGGGGAATAGGGACCCAGGAAGAGAGGCCTGGGTACCTGGGGGTGAGGTCCTGGAGAGGAGGGGATCTGTAGCCCAGGAGGGGTCTAAACTCCCCCTCTCAAGGCTGCCCTGCTCCCCAGGCTCAGATCTTACTGGACTGTGGAGAGGACAACATCTGTGTGCCCGACCTACAGCTGGAAGTGTTTAGGTAAGTGAGAGTGAACATCAAGCCAGGGGTTCTGGACGCCAGGGTCTTGTAGCAGGACAGGTGGGGCCTGGAGGCAGAATACCTGAGTCTTGGCACTTGAAAAATTAGAGACGAGACATACTAGCTGTGTGATCTTGGAAAGCTACTTGACTTCTCTGTGCTTCAGCTTCTTCACCTGTATAGTGGGAATAGTAGTATCTATTTCTCCGGCTTTTTAGAAAATGAAATGAAATAATCTACATAAAGCGTCTAGCTTCCTGCCTGCCCTAGAGCTGGAGCTCAGTAAATGGTGTCTATTATTACTGCACTGTTATTACGGACCATTGTCTTGTTTGAGGATGAATTCTTCAATGTCCCTTATCCTATGTCCCCTCAGAACCCCCCACTCCGGGGAACAGAACCACTATGTTTACCTGGGTGACAAGAACTCCCTGAACCTAACTTTCCATGCCCAGAATGTGGGTGAGGGCGGCGCCTACGAGGCCGAGCTTTGGGTCACGGCCCCTCCAGAGGCTGAGTATTCTGGACTCGTCAGACATCCAGGGGTGAGAAGGGATTCTCTGGAGCGGCTTGGGAAAGCCAAAAGAGGCCCTGCCAGAGGGAACACGCAAACTTATCTGCACCCACTCTACCTCTAGAACTTCTCCAGCCTGAGCTGCGAATACTCTACTGTGAACCAGAGCCGCCTGCTGGTGTGTGACCTGGGCAACCCCATGAAGGCAGGAGCCAGTGTAAGTCTGGGAAAGAGGAGGAGGCTGGAGGGGGAGAGAGCCTGAGACAGGGACCAGCCAGTCCAGGGCATAACTGTGGGGTGGGGAAGGAGGCGCCCAAACTAACAGTCCCGCTTCCTTCCCTCCCTATCCGGCAGCTCTGGGGCGGCCTTCGGTTCACAGTCCCTCATCTCCAGGACACGAAGAAAACCATCCAGTTTGACTTCCAGATCCTCAGGCAGGACAGGGAGGGCCAGGCTGGGGCTGAGTCTGGGGCAGGACAGGGAGGGCCAGGCTGGGGCTGAGTCTGGTGCTGGGAGGAATTCGGGCTCTGCTGGGCTCCAGCACCACTCAGTCTCACCTCCATCCCACAGCAAGAATCTCAACAACTCACAAAGCGACGTGGTCTCCTTCCGGCTCTCCGTGGAGGCTCAGGCCCAGGTCTCCCTTAATGGGTCAGTGCCAGGGCCAAATGGGGCCTATCTGGGAGGGAGTCAGACTTCTAGGGAAGGAAGCATGTGGGTCCCTTCGACCCTCCTCTAAATCACCCTCCTCCTTAGTGTCTCCAAGCCTGAGACAGTGTTATTCCCAGTGAGTGACTGGCATCCCCGAGACCAGCCTCAGGAGGAGGGGGACGTGGGCCCTGCTGTCCACCACGTCTACGAGGTGAGGGGGAAGAGAGGCGGGGAAGAGTGGGTTCTGGGCAGATGAGCGGCACGGTGGAGAGAATGGTAGGGACAGAGAAGGAGGAGCTAGTCTGAGTGACAGCTGACTGGGACCAGAGGGAGGGGCGAGAGGCAAAGGAGGGAGGGGCTGCCCCAAAGCCATGGGGCAGTGTGGGAACAGCCAGTGGAGGTGGAAAGGAAAGACAGCCTCTGCCAGGAGTGCTGTTAGCTGGAGACTATTTCTTCTCTGCCATTGATTCCCTCTGTTTCTCCTGAGATCACCTCCCGGCAGGGTAGCAATGGGGCTAATGCGATCCAGGCTCTCAACGGGTCAGAATCTCTCCCTTCCTTTGCTGATGGTTATGCTTTCGTTTCTCAGCTCATCAACCTGGGCCCCAGCTCCATTAGCCAGGGCATACTGGAGCTCAGCTGCCCCCAGGCCCTGGAAGGTCAGCAGCTACTCTACGTGACCAGGGTTACAGGACTCAGCAACTGCACCACCACTCCCCCCCTCAACCCACAGGGCCTGGAGGTGAGGGGCCTGAGACTGGCATGGGGTGGGGGTCTAGAGGACCAAGGCTGAAGGGGTTGGAAAAGGGTCCTGGAGCCTGGAAGAGCCAATGAGGATGTGCCCAAAACTAGGACAGAGGCCACCGAAAGGGTCAGAAGGCCACAGACACCTCGAGGTCCCGGGAGGAAAGAGGTCTTTTTTATCCATTGTATTTCTGTCTTTTTGCCCAGAAATTCCTTCCTTTTTTCCTTGCCATAGCATACTTCTGGGGTCCAGCTCTGTGTCACCTCCTCTGGGAAGCCTTCCTCAGACCTATCCCCCTGGACTCCAATGCCTGTTTTTTAAAGTTCATATACTCATTAACAACATTTAATTAAATCAGTACCTATGCTGAGCACTGTCATAGGCTCAGGAAATATCTCACTGAATAAAACCAGCAAGGTCCCCACTTTCATGGAGTTTACATTCTAGTAGAAGGAGACAGTAAGAAATTAGAGGAATTAACTGGTAGTCAAAAGTGATGAATGTGCAGCGCTGATATGCTGTGATAGGACTTGGGGCCGAAAGGATTCCCTATTGAGTGATCAGGGAAAACCTCTTGAGGTAACAGTTGAACTGAGGCCTGAAAAACAAGGATGAGCTTACCTCTGAAGACTCAGGGAAAAAAAATTTACAAGCAAAGGGAATAGCCAGTGCAAAGTCCCTGAGGCAGGAACAAGGGCCTAATTCTTTATTTACACATCTCCTTGCTCGCCCTCCATGTAAACTTCAGGGACCATGTTTTATTCATTCCCATATTTCAGTGCTGAGCTTGGCACCTTACACATAGGAGGTGATAGGTGGATGGACGGATGAAGAGACAGATAAAAGAATAGGTTGAAGGTGCTCTGGAACCCAGGTGCAGACTGATGTAGAAATCTGTAATGAAGTAGGAGAGGTAGATAAAGATCTCTTGTCTCTTGCAGTTGGATCCTGAGAGTTCCGAGCACCACCGACTGCAAAGACGGGAAGCTCCAAGCCGGAGTCCTGCCTCCTCGGGGCCTCAGATCCTGGTAAGTTGTGTCAGGATTGAGGTCTGTGGCCAGGCATTGAGGACATGTTTGAGTTCTCAGAGCCCCTAGAAGGACAGAACCCCAGCTGCAAGCCTCCCCTTTCTCCCCAGAAATGCCCGGAAGCGGAGTGTTTCAAGCTGCGCTGTGAGCTAGGGCCACTTCACCGGCAAGAGAGCCAAAGTCTGCAACTTCATTTCCGAGTCTGGGCCAAGACCTTCCTGCAGGTGAGGAAGCTTTATGTCAGCCCTGACACCTCATCCTCAGTCCTGACTGGACTGACTTTATCCCTTCCCCACTACCCTAGCCCATTTCTTGGTTAGTGAAGGAGACCCAAGCATTCTAGTTCCCCTTCCTCGCCGCTGTGTGTAGACTGGGCTGTGTGTCCTTGGCGCCACCTAGTGGAGGGACAGCTTCCCTTTCCTGGCCCATTCAAAGAAAGGGAAGTTGGAGAGACAGCGTGCAAACAGTGATAGAAAAACAGAGATGGAGGATGAGTCCACAGTGGAGAGGCAGGCAGACACAGGAATAGTAAAAGCAACTATTTATTAAGTGTATACCATGGGCCAGGCATCGTCCTGAGTGTCTAACCCACATTAATAATTGAAAAAAATTTTTTCTTGAACATACACTCATCTAATTATACACTATTTAGTTACAGTTATTCAGTTACATGTTTATTATCTCATATAAGGTACATATACAGAGATTCAGAAAAGAATGAATCAAAAATAGGGAAAACGACAACCTGAGTCCTGGTGGTGCAGTGACTAAGCGTTTGGCTGCTAACCAAAAGGTTGGCAGTTCGAATCCACCATATGCTCCTTGGAAATCCTACCGGGCAGTTCTACTCTGTCCATAGGGTCGCTATGAATCAGAATTGACTCGACGGCAATGGGTTTGGTTTTTGTTTTGTTTTGTTTTTTTGAGCCAGACCATGGGGAGCCCTATGTCCCCCACATTCTAAGAGGGGCTGCCCTGACTACCTTTTCCCCTACTCACAGCGGGAGCACCAGCCATTTAGCCTGCAGTGTGAAGCTGTGTTCGAAGCCCTGAAGATGCCCTACCGAATCCTGCCTCGGCAGCTGCCCCAGAAGAAACTGCAAGTGAGTCCAGGGCCGAGTTACTAGGCTCAGAGTACTGGGCCTGGCCCTCGGGCTGGGATGCGAGGGGGCGGGGGGTGGCTTGATAGTGTAATAAGTATTTATTGAGCATCTCCTATGTGCCAGGCTGTGTGCTAGGTGCTGGGAATACAGTGGTAAGCAAGATTGACATTGCATCTTCCCTCCTGGATTCATAGTCTAATGAGTAATGACAGCAGTGTGATAAGTGCCAGTATGTTTATGGGAGCACATCCTAGGGTCACCTGAACACAGAGTTAGGGAAGGTTTCCTGGAAGAAATGATGTTTAAGCTGAGACCTGAAGAATAAATAGGAACTAACCAGGCTAATCAGTCAGGAAAGAATATTCTGAAGAAAGGGAATACTAGATGTAAAGGCCCAAAAGTAAGAAACACTATCGCACATCTTAGGAACTGAAATTTTGAAGTTCAGAATGTTGTTAGCCAAAAATGGGAGGTGGGTGGGGGGTGTCTAGGTCCAATGGCAAATGGGGGCCAAGTATAGGGTGGGAAGAACTTCTGGGTTTTCAGTGACCTCACCCAATTTGCTCCCTAGGTGGCCACAGCTGTACAGTGGACCAAGGCAGAGGGCAGCCATGGGGTCCCACTGTGGATCATCATCCTAGCCATTCTCCTTGGCCTCCTGCTCCTAGGTCTGCTCATCTACGTCCTCTACAAGGTTAGCCCTGTCCTGCCTAACCCATGACTTGGCCATGCTCTCTTCATGCACTGCCCTTGACCCAGCACAGCCCCCAGTAGCCACCTCCAGACCAACTCTCCAGCCACATAGCCCCACCTCTGCCCTGGCCACATGCATCCCATCAGGATCCTGCCCATAGATCCCATACTTCATTCTACATCCCCTAGCTTAGAAAGAGTCTCTTGCCTCAAGCTAGTAAATTTTCCATACTTTCAAAAACAAAGTAACCTACCGATGGCAAATATGTGACATATGCTATTACTTCCCTCCCAAACCCATGGCAGCCATCGCTAGCCTAGAAGTGGCCTTAGAATCCTCAAGAGACAGCCACTACCAGACAATCAGAACTGGTACTTGAGTTCAAACCTATTTGTCATTCTGGACTTAACTGGGGGCATTTATATGGCACCGGGGAAAGACCCTTCTCCATATCAAACCATCCCCAGCTTTAAGCCTTCTGGGCCCATTGAGCCAACAGAGGAGTAATCTTGGCAGCCTAAATTCAGAGGCCACTTTTGCAGGGTAGGGAGGCTAGAGGTACTAAAGTCCTTCTCATTCTCTCTTGGGCTAAGAGCTGGGAAAGAATGGGAGCCAGGATATCTAAACTCTCTTTCCTCTCTTCTGTATTAGCTTGGATTCTTCAAACGCTCCCTCCCATACGGCACTACCATGGAAAAAGCTCAGCTCAAGCCTCCAGCCACCTCTGATGCCTGATCCAGACTCCCAAACCTGAAGGCCCAGCCCTTCCCCATCCCCTAGTCTGCTGACAGGGAGAGGGCTGGGCACTTCCTGAAGGTGCTGAGGGCCAGGGAGAAGCTCCTCTCCCCAGCCCAGAGACATACTTGAAGGGCCAGAGTAGGGGGGCAAGGAGCTGGGGACCCCCCCCATGCACTGTGAAGGACCCTTGTTTACACATGCCCTCCTCATAGATGGGGGAACTCAGATCCAGGGACAGAGGCCTCAGCCTCCCTGCATCCTTTGCATTTGGGAGAGAGAGTTCTCTGAAAACAACTTGGCACCATAACTGGGGAATCCATTCTCAGTTCTCTGACCTTGACATGCCACCAGGACTTCCTATCCAGCCCCAACCTGCAAAGATCTGCCCTCAACCTTGCCAGAGACCCAGAGGAAGCCCCAGCTAAGAACCTGGAACCTGGGGATTAAGAACTGGCAGCTCCAGAGAGTCCCCATCCTGGTGGGACAACAAGGAACACTAACCATGGATGGTGCCCCAGGACCAGCTCAGGGCAGATCCCAAACAAGGATTGATGCTGGCCCAGAACCCAGCTGCAGGGGGAACCAGAACTCGGATGGGGCCAGACCTAGGCTGTGGCCTGGGGCTGATCCAGATCCTGACTTAGACCATGGGTAACCTAACCAGGCCGATCCAGGACAACATTTGGGCCTGCTCTAGACCTGGGCCTGGAGGTCCAATCAGCCCTGATTCAGAAGTCAGGAATTGCCCAGGATCCTGAAGGGGCCATGATGGCAACAGGTCTGGAACCTCAGCCTGGCCAGACACAGGCCTTCCCAGTCCCCCTGGAGAAAGGGGAGCCCATTATCCTGGGCTCACAGGATTTGGGTTCTGCCCACCAGCTGCACTGACGCTGCCCCTCGCCTCCCTGTCCAGCCCTCCCCTCACCTTGGCTCCGGGACACTCGGGACTTATTTAAACTCTGTTGCAAGTGCAATAAACCCGGCCTGGGGTCCTCACTGACCAGAGCTAGAATTGGTGTCCTTCTACCCCACTGTTTCCAAATCCATCCTGGAATCAGACAGCTTGGTGGGAAGGAGATGCCTGTGTTTCTCACAGCTTCTTTCCACTGAGTGCCAGGAGTATGAGCCCCAGGAACTGGGAAAGAGATGATGGAAGAGGAGAAAGGAGGACTTCCCTCCTCTGCCCTTCACCCAACTCCCACCGGATCTGGTCCCCGACACCCCCAAGGGAGAAGAAAAAGGAATCCCTGCTCTCTGGGTTTGAGATTCAGAGAAGAATGCAAAGGGAAAGGCCTAAGTTGGGGTACAGAGGATTCATCTGGGCTTCCCTAAATCAGAATAATTTAGGAGGAAGCTGGGTGATGACCCGTTGAAATCGATTGCAAGAAGCAGCTGTGGAACTAAATTTCTTTAGAAAAGAAAGCCAGTTAGGTTTTTGTTTTATTTGAATGCTATCAATCTTCTGAAGTAGGTACTATTAACCCCAATTTACACAAGGAGAAACTGAGGCCCAGAAAGGTTATATAACTTTACCAAAGGTCACATAGGAAGTGGCAGAGCAGAGTCAAACCCATCCTTGTCTGGCTGAAAGCCCTCATTCTTTTTTTTATTATTGTGCTTTAAGTGAGTTTACAAATCAAGTCAGTCTCTCACACAAAAACTTATATACACCTTGCTACATACTCCCAATTGCTCTCCCCCTAATGAGACAGCCCTCTCCCTCCCTCCACTCTCTCTTTTCATGTCCATTTCACCAGCTTCTAACACCCTCTACCCTCTCATCTCCCCTCTAGGGAGGAGATGCCAAGATAGTCTCAAGTGTCCACCTGATCCAAGAAGCTCACTCCTCACCAGCATCCCTCTCCAAGCCATTGTCCAGTCCAATACCTGTATGAGAAGTTGGTGAAAGCCCTCATTCTTAACCAACATGTTATAAGGTTCAGGCCCTTGAATAGAAATCATGCAAAGTAAAGTAGCTCCTTGGGGTCCTGTCTCCTGGAGACCTGTACTAAAATATGGCAAATAGAAGCATAAGGTTCCTGAAATTCTAATGGGGTTGGAGGCAAAGATGTCAGGCTATATCACAATTCAGCCACAAGAGGGAAGCATAGCCACAAATGTGTGGGGCTTTTGGGAAAGGGAGTATGAGGTCCGCTTCACCTTTTCCCCATCACCAGAGCTTTTTAACTCAGGCTTTTCCTGCCTAGCAGTGCCTGCATCACCTGAAAATTTCCTAGGAGACCAAGCCTGCTCCACACTCCACTCTGTGACTACTCAATAATTCTGTAGCTCAGAAACTTCTTCCCAAAATTCACAAATGAAGAGGGACTTAGAGGAAAAGACATGATGGGGCAAAGAGCCACCCAGTACTGCCAAGATGACATTTGTGGCATAACAAGGCATCTGGAATTCTCAAGGAAGGAAACCCCATACATTCTCCAAAACAAATTCCCCTTCCTAGGGGGAAGGGTGAGGGTGACAGCAGCCAAACTCCAGTGGCCAGATCTGAGATTTCTTTCACTGCCGTGAGGAGGAGAAAATGGTGAGAGGAGGTGGGCTGTGAGTATTGGGCTGGTGTCATAGCTGTGTCTCTGCGTACTACCTGTACCTGTGAGTCTGAGAGAATGACAGGTTCTCTCCCAAGGATACACAATACCAGGAAGGAATTCCTTGCTCAGAAATGCCACAGCTGTAATCTAGTATCTGCTTCTCTGTCCCTGCGCTGAGATTCCTAGACTCTGGTCTATTTCCTCTCCCAAATCTCCCAGCACCCCAGACCCAGTGTGCCTCTTATAAAGTGGCCCACAGGAACATAAGGTAGGGGCCTAGGAGGCCTGAGCACTATCCTTGTCTGTATATTTGGAGATGGAAAGGAGGAGGGAGAGAGGCCTCAAGAAGGGAACAGAGCAGCTGGGGGTGCAGGGAGGGGGAAGGGGCTCAGGAGAGGCAGCTGGCAGGCGGGAAGCTGATCTGGGGGGTCTCAAGTTTCTTGACATCAATTAGAGCAGCCGGCCTGGGCTCATTAGTAGCCTGGGGTGCAGGCCTCATCAATAATGAATTCACCCCACACACTGCTCCCCCCAGCTGCCTGCAAGGTCACCCCGCCATCCAGCCAGCTGCCTCCCCTTGGTAAACTAAGCAACCCCTCTTCTGAGACCCCTATCTCAGGGTCCCTGAGGGCATTGTGGGAAGGTGGACAAAGGACTGAGGGCAAAGGGGTCCCCTGTCACTGATCAACCGTACCTGATGCTGACCCTTGTGCGTTAGAGTCCACCCGATGAGGAGAAAGAACAGGAAAAGGAGAGGAGAACCGTGGGTGGGGGTGAGATAGCAGGGTATGGGGCTTTGTGACACTGGGTTTGAACTTCCTAAGGGTAGGTGGGATCTGGAGCAAGAGGAGCTCCTCTGATAAGCCCGGAGATTCCATATCCCATCCCGAAGCCAGACGTGGGCAGCAAGGCCACAGTCCCCTGGGAGCTCTGGATCAGAACAAGACCACGGCATTTGCACCCCCAGTATCCTCTTGCCCTTGAGCCAAAGCCAGCCGGACAGGTGCAAAAACAGATCTTTCCTTCATGCCAAATCAATGGGGTAACAACAAGATATTGGCGGAGCCCAGAAACAAACTTGACCTTTCTGTGCCTTAATTAGCCATCTAGTCCCATCTTCCAGAACCCAGGAATGCCAGTCTCCAGTCCCCTTCCCCTTCCTAGGCTGTTCCTGGACTCCAGTCCTGCCCCCCCTTCCACCAGCCTCTTCCTCCCCGCCTCTACCCTCCCCAGATCTCAAGCGTTCTAGTTCCCAGACACAACCCCTTCCCCTCTGGCTGCTTGGCATTCTGGGAAACCTGCCTACTGCCCTACCTTTTGAGGCGGGTACCGACAGGTCCCGGGCTGGAGGAGTGGCATCTTCCCCAGACGCCTTGCAGGCGGACTCCCAGACTGCAGCCTCATGCTGGGGCCCCAGCTGCCCTTCAGCCAAGTCCTCCAGTTAGCCTCCAGCGCACATGCAAATGTCCTGCACTCTCCTTCCCCCTGACATTCTCCTCAGCCCATACATTCTGTCCTGCCCTCTATACGCCCCTCCACCTCACCACCTCACCAGAAGGTCCTCTCAATCCAGCAGTGCTCTGAAATCCAACCTTTGTTGGAATAACCAGGGTTTAGGCTGTGGGTGGCTGCACCCTCCCCCCATCCAGGTCATCTCTACAAGGTTGTTCCTCAGTTCTCATCTTCTATCCTCTTCCTAAGGATCTCAGTTGCAAGCTTCTATTTTCACCTCCTCTGGCCCATTGATTGCAGACTCTTCACTTAGCCCTTCCTAAGGACCCTGGTATTCAGATTCCAGCACCAGAAATCAACCTAGGAGCCAACTTCAGCCCCTTATTTCACCTCTGAGACCTAGCCCTCAGGCTTCCTGCTCCAAAGCCAGAGAAACAAACTGGGATTGCCCCCCCCATCACTCCGGAGGGGACCCTGGTGTCCCAGCCCAACCCAGGCCCCATTCTTCTCCAAACTACTAAGGCAACCCCTCACCCTATATCAGCCTAGGACCAGACTTCCCACCCTCAGACTCAGCCCTTCGGGACCCAGGAATCTTAGTTTCCAGCTTCCTTCATCACCTCACACCATCTTCTGGATGTCTTGTTTTCCCCAGCCCAGACTGCAGTGACACAGTAAATCCAGGAGACCCAGGGGCAGCAAGTAGAAGAGCGGGAGGAAATGGAAGGGGTCCAGAAGCCGCCAGGACGCCGGGCCCTGGAGCCCTGGGTGCCCGGGTCCCCCCCCCCCTTCCCGTCTTCACCTGCTGCGGGCCCCGCCCCCGCTCCGCCTGGGCCGGCCTCTGCTCCTCCCCTGACTCCTCCCCCCGCACCCCCAGCCCAGCCAGAACGGCCCCCGGGACAGAGCGACGCGGAACCCGGGGCACCTGGGTCCCCAACATGATCCTCGGTGAGTGGGCTCTGCGGCTCCAACCTCCAGGTTACTGGGTCCCCCTCAGTGGGTCACCCCCCCCCAACCTCCCGGCACCGCGGTGACTGCAGCCGCCAGTCAGCGACCGGTTCCCCCTCCCCCTTCATCTGGCTCCACATCTGGGGTCCCCGAGTCCCCTCTTCCCCAGGCTGCCGCTTCTCCCAGTAATCTAGGGAGTGGTAAAGGGGGAAGCAGAGATGAGTGAGACCCCCGCCCCATAATGAGATATCTCATATTCATGAGGCTCATGAATATTATATGAGCCTACAAGAGACTAGGGGAGGGGGGCTGGTCCTGGCCTGGTGGAGTTGGGGGAGAGGATCTGACCCGTCCTTCCCCCACTCTCAGTTTAAACACTCCGACATCCTTCTGGGCCTAGGATACAGGGAGAGGAGGAAGCGGGGGGGGGGGGAGATGGTGGGTGTAGGGTCTGGAGATAAGGGGGCTGGGGAGAATAGGGGGTGGGAAACTGTCCATCCCAGAGCCCCTGCGGCTCAGATCCTGCCTCCGCAGCCATCCTGCCCCAACACGCTGGGACCTGCCCTCTCCCTCCCTGCTGAGGCTGCCTGGGCCCTTCCTCCCTGTCTTCCTTCTCCCCTGCACCGCTCCCCTCCCCGCCTTGGGCTGGGGGCGCTGGGGGAAAGAAGGGCGATATGGAGAGTAAGGCTGGGGGAAGGGAACTCGTGCTGGGCTCTGACAACCCATCAGCCACAGCCACCCCATCCTTATGACCTACATCGGGAAGGGAGCCCTGGGGGTGGGGGAGGAGAGGGCCTAGCTGCGCGCTGGACTCCGCATCAGCTCCGGCTTCAGGCCTGTGCCCTCCGACCTGCCTCCACAATAGTTCACAGGCTCGCTCTGACCTCTGCCCTCCACCCTGGCTAGGCCGGTTCCTGGACCCTGTTTATAGTGGGAGCCCCCCTATTAGGCCCCAACACCTGTGGTCTCTCCGCCCTCTACTGGGGACACCTGGTTCCAAGCTGGTGCCCCAGGGCTTGACTGGCTCCTGCCCTCATCCCCCGCCAAGTCCCTCTGCTATTTGTGGTCCTCCTTCCCTATTCAGCTCCTTTTCTTTTCTTCTTTCATTGAGCATCCCCCGACCCCCGACTTCCCACAAGTAGTCTCTCTCCCCTTCTGCTTTCCCTCCTCCATCTCTTCTCTCTCCCCCTCTCCTTGCTCTCACCACTTTATGTCTTGCCCCCCTCCACCTGGCACTCAATCATGCCTATTAAATGAATGAATGAATGAATAAGTGAGTGAGTAAAGAAAGGGAGGGAGGGAGGGAGGAGTGGCCAGCTGCCTTCACCTTTCCAAGAATATCTCTAGTAGGGGGAGACACATCCACCCCTGAGTGACCCCCACCAGCACACCTTGGACTCAGGCCCCCAGAGCACAGGCTCCACATTCCTTCAACCTGTGTGATCCCTGCACCCTGGCTCCACCCTGGGCATGGAGCCCCACCCCGGGCACGGAGCCCCAGAGGCAGTGTCATGCTTGCCCAGAACAGGCCTGTATGAGCTGCACATCCCCTAGTCAATAGGTGGTAAGAGAGAACATCAGCGACCTGCTAAAGCCACAAACTGAATGCCTGGATCCAAATTCTCTGCAGTACATTGTAATTAACTCCCCACTTGTGCCAAGCCCACAGAGGACCAGGAAGCCAGGTGGAGAATCCCACACTTTAGCTCTCTTTGAGGAAGCAAAGGAGAGAGGGAGGAAGCTGCCAGCCAGGGCTCGGGACCTACTTACTCTCTGGGCCTGTCCTAAGGTTTTTAGGTTCTGAACACTGCAGACTACTGAGCCCATGTGCATGGTGGCCCTAGAGGGGCCCTAAGCTGGTCCCTGCCCAGATCTAGACTCTGGGCCCCAGGTTTAAGGTGAGGGCTCTCTGCTAAGGTTTCCAGTTCTGAGCCTTTTTATACCCTCTTTTCCAATTGAGTCCCTGGTGTAGTGAGGGTGGGGGCCAGTGAAGGAGACTTTTGCCAGTCAGGTTGGGAAAGATTTCCCAGAGGCCTCCCTGCTCTTCCCTTCCCGTTTGGTCACCTCCTCCCTCTTGGCCCTACCCCCACCCCACCCACATCCACCCTGAGGTTATTAGGGATGATGTTTTGAGTAGTTGTTCATAATCATCCCCTTGTCACTTTCATCTTTGACTTCAAAGCCTTCCCAGCCCTCAGCCTGCCTCCTGCCAACAAGGGGGAAATAGAGGCAGAAGAGGACAGATGTATGCTCTGTCAAGGAAACCAAGATCCAGGGCTTCAGGGCCCTTCCCCTCTTCCCTCATTTTAAGCATTTCCAGGGAGGGAAAAGAGAGAAATTAGAGATGAGATTTCAGCTCAGACTTCATTCCAGTTTCTTCCTTGGCCCTAGATTCTGATCCTCATTTTAACCCCATGCTGACCCTGTGCTTTTTACCAGCTCAGGCCCCTAACACTACTTGCAACCTTAACCCCATACCTCTCTGATCTTAATCTCATCTTGGCCCAGCCTCCAAACCAACACTAACGCACAGCCCTACCCCAACACCTTTCCTGGCTCCCATTCCTACCCAGACACATGCACTCCCAGAGCCAGCTCACAACAGACACTCCGGTTCTTACCACCAGGGCTTGAGGGCTTTACCATTAGAACCCTGCCCCAAGATAGTCAAGGGGCTGGGGCTCCAAACCTGGCCAGAATTTCTGGGGAAAAGACAGTTGGAAAAACAGACCTCAGTGGGACGGAGGGAGCCAGAAGTAGCTTTGTTGTGACGTGGTGCTGGAGGGGAAAGTTGAGTAGGGTCAAAGTGCCTAGGGCTAGGTAGGGCATGAAAATGGACAGATGAACATCCACCCAAGGGGCTTCGAGTTCAGCCCCTCTAAAGTGCATTGGATCTGTCTTTACTAAAGCATTTGGTAATTCCCTCCACAAAGCTGGGTGGGGCTCTATCTGCTGGAGGTAATTACTCTAATGCGCTTCCCTCTGGCGTGCCCTACCCTAGCCTGGCCCCAGCTCCTCCCTGCCCTGCCTGACATGTGGCACAGGCTTGCACGCGCACACATGTGCAAGCGAGCGCTCACATGGGTGTGCGTACACAGACACACCACACCAACTTGCTCTCCACCCCCTCATCCAAACCTGCCCAAAGCCCTAACCTAACCAGATGTCAGAAACCCTGGATTTCCTACATTTCCTGCTTTCCTAGCCCTCCCCATATCCCTGCAGTTTGCCCTCCTTTCTTCAGTCTACCCAGAAAAGTGTAGCGCTTGAAAGCCTTATCTCTGGAGCCAACAGACAGGTTCAAATCCCTCAGTTGCTGTGCGACTTTGGTCAAGTTACGGCCCCTCTCTGGGCTGAGTATCAGCATCTATGAGGACTCATTTACTCAGCAGACATTTATTGAGCTCTCATTGTTGCATGTGAGCACTTTACATGGCTTCGTTCAATCCTCTCAACAACTCTATGAGGCAGTACTTCTACTCTCATTTGAAACTTGAGAGATGAGACTGAGTCTGAGGAACTAGCTAGTCACCAGCTAGTGAATAGTGGAACTACTCACATGGAGACCATGTATGTAAAGTGCCTGGCGTATAGTAAGCCCTCAAAGGCTTCCGAAAGGTCACAGCCTTGAAAATGCTATGCAGCAGTCCTGCTCTGCACACGTGGGGTTGCCATGAGTAGGAATCTACGCAGTGGCAACTAACAACAACAATAAGCCCATAAGCTGCCATCTGCTTCTCTCCCTACCTCAAATCTCAGCGTGGACCCAGGAATCCGGAAGGAGACAAATGAATCTCCAGTTCCCCACCCTGCTTCCTTCCCTGCTTCACCCTCATTTCACCTCTTTCTCCCACTTCCCCTCCTCCCCTCCCTCAGATGAGAGCTCACATCAGTAGAAAAGACAAGTTGCTGGCCATAAAAGAACTGAGCGGCTGCTACCTGTCCGCCACCCTCCCTCCTCTGGAGGAAAAATGAGGACTCGAACCCCAAGAAGTACATAAAACCGGCTCTTCCCCTTCCCCCCACTGACAAAGATTTGGAAGCCTGTGTTCCCTCCTCTGCTTCAAAGTTAGATTAGAGCCCTTTGGGGTGATGTAGGTGAGAAAGAATTTGCTATAGAGGGAGACAGATCTTGATTTAAATCCCAGCTCTGATACTTGCAGGCTGTGAAGTTTTTTAACTTCTCTGAGCATCAGTTTTCTCATCTGTCAAATGGGAAAAACCCTATCAGTTACCTCACAGAATCATAGCTACCTCATAGATTGAGCTATCTCAAGGATTAAAAGTAATAATACTTGAAATTCGTTACCTGGCACATAACAGCTCCTCAATCAAATTTTTTTCTCTTGCTTTTCCTGATTTCATCTCTCTCCTCTGAGGTGGGCGTTTGAGAGGTGGGCACCAAGAGAGTCTAGAGCCAGGGAGAGGGTCAAGGAGCTGAGTGGCAGTCTCTGGTGCCCTAAGGCAGAGCAAGTACCAGCCCCAAACCAGCTGCTGGGGGTGGGTGCTGGGTGCTGGGGACTCTGGGAGTGCTCAAGTTTCTCTCACCATTCCTGATGCCGCTTGGGGCTCGTTAAGGCTGCCCTGGCCTTGTGTGCCAGGCATTGAGGGCAGGGAGGAGCGGGTGCAGAGGGGAGAAGCCATGAGGGGACAGACCAGGAAGAGAGGGTGGTCAAACTGCCTTGTCAGTCTGTCTCTCTCCCTTCTCTCTCCCTTTCTCACTCTCACTAGTCTGTCTTTTGGGCTTTCTACCCTAGTCTCTAGCTCTGTGTCCAGCTTCCAGCAGTGTCTCTTCAATTGTTTTTATATTTCATTTTACTCTCTTCCATTGTTGTCTATCCTTCTTTCTCAGTGTCCCTGTCCCTTTTCTCTGTCACCCACCTATTCCTGTCTCTGTCGGTCTCTCCCATTCTCTCTCACTTCTCTCTCTCCTTCTCTTTCATTCTCCCTTACCCTGCCCTATCCCATCCCAGCTCCAAAGGTGGCAAAAGAGGAGGGAATGGACAAGGCTTCCAGACCCTCAGCTGCCCAAGGGCCAAAGCCAAGCATCCTACTCTTCTCCTTTAGCCCGTAGATGTCTGGCGCCTGAGGCCCCAGTAGTCTTGACCCCTCTCTGCCTCAGGCACCCTGGTCACCCAGTCCTGGCATTGGGTAGAAGAGACAGACCCCTCCAGACCTTCCTGGACCAGCTCCCTGCCCCCAGCTGTGCCTGAGCCCTTCCCAGCCCCTCCCTCTTGCCTCTGATTCCCCTAATCCCTACTCCCCCGCCCTCCCCTCTGCCCCACTTTTCTAGGACTCTGATTGGCTGATTCTACTGACTGGGCTGGAGGGGGCTGGTACAGGAGGGGGCAGGGGGCAGAACCAAGGGAAGGGGAAGCTGTCGGGCCCAGGCCCCTGGGGGGCCAGGGCCAGGCCACTGCCTGGGGGCAGCAGGCAGCAGACACTGAAGGTATGAAAAGGGGAGACACTGTAGGGGAAGCAGAAAAGGATCCTAGGGACCCTGTGCCCCAGTGAGGTCAGAGGAGGATAGGCCAAGCATGCAGCCTCCTGGGTTTGCCTTTGCTCCTGGGAACCCCTGTAGCTGGCAGGGCTTGCTGGAGCAATGAAGGGCAGCCAGCGGGGTCACAGAAGGGAGCTGGGCCAGTGGAAGCTCAGAGGGGTCCTGAGAACCTTTGAGCTGCCGTTTGGAGCCTGGTAGGTTTTCTCCCATGACTCTGGGGGAAGGGGGAGGAGAAGGCTCGAGGAGAGGGTAGTTGAGAGGCTGGCCTGAACTTTCATTTCCTCTTGGGTTTAGACCCAGGCATTCCCCGCCCAGAGACCAGGTTGTGGTTCCTCCTGCAGGGCTGGAGCTGGACACTCCCCATGAACCGAAGGCACAGGGACAGGGGGAAGACTGAGGAAAACTGGGAGAAGGGGCTCTGAGGATGGCCCCAGACAGTCTGCCTCCCAGAGCAAATGCCACCCACTGCCTACCTGCCTCCAGAAGTGTTGACAGTTAATTAAGAATTATGATTGGGCCCAAATCATAACTCTCCGGGGAGCCTGAAGATTCGGCAGCCCCTGTTGAAATCTAGGCCTCAGTATTCTCTGGGCAGTGGTATGAATCACCCACCTGACTCTTTTGAGATCCCCTGGAGGAAAGCAAAACCCAAAGAAGGGAATGGTCAAGGGCTTTGGGTTTCAGAGTCCCACTGGTCCAGCAGGTAGCCTGCAGAGAAGGTCTGTTTTCTTCCTGGGTCTGTCATGCCTTGGGGGAGGGAGGCTGGAGAAGGGGAACTGAAAACCACCCAGAAGGGAGGATGGGTCTTCACCCTCCCCCAGGCCCACGGGGCATCTTGCTCCACTGCTCCGGAGCCAGCAAGCGGGGGGAAGTATGTGTGAGAGTGTGCGTGCACTGGGGGTCACACTGCTGAGTGTGAGGGCCTGGCTGGGGCAAGAGACTGACAGACTTGGGTGGGTCCCCCCCAAGCTTTAATCTTCCTGCCCCACATAATGCTTTCTCTGCCTTTCAGGCAGCCTGAGCCGGGCAGGGCCCCTCCCTCTGCTACGGCAGCCCCCCATCATGCAGCCCCCCCTGGACCTCAAGCAGATCCTACCCTTCCCACTGGAGCCAGCCCCCACCCTCGGCCTCTTCAGTAACTACAGCACTGTGAGTAGCAGCCTGTCGGTCTGTCCCCACCCTCCTGTGACCAGGACCTCTTCTCTTCCTCAGACCCACCCTGTCTGCCCCTCTTCTTATCTCATACCTAATCTCTTACCTCTTCTTATGACTCCATCTCCCCTCAGACCTTGACTTCCAGTCAATCACAAGTATTGCTGCCTATACGGTATACTATTAACAACAATAACAATAATAGCTAATAATTGCTATGGGCCAGACAGGATGCTAAGTGTTTTATATGTATTATCTCATTTAATTATCCAATGAATCAATCTACCATCTAGAGAAGTAATAAGACCTAGATTTGGTGGTAGTGATGGTAGGGAGGTGGGGAGGAATATTAGGACTGAATCCAGAAAGAGAGAATAAGCAGAGGAATAAGCATGCCTGTTTGTAAATTCTAGCTCTCTGTAACCCACATTTGAGTGGGCAGAGTCAATGAGGTAGGACTCAGAGGGCTGCAAAGATGTCTAGATTTAATACAATATGAAATAGGGAGCCACTGTCCATTCTTGAGCAGGAGAGGGGCTTAGTGAGAACAGTGTTTGAGGAAGGTGAGTAGGGCAACTGCCTGGAAGGGAGCAGAAGCTGGAGGAGGATGCCCAGTTAGGAGGCTATCCCAGCAATGCAAGCCTGCAGAGCAGCCTTCAGGGCCAGACTGGGCTGGTGGCAGCGGCAGTGTGAGTGGAAAGGAAGAGAGAATATTAGAGAAATTTCCAAGGAAATACCCACAGGCCATGGTGACCAACTGGTGTTTGGGGGTGCAGGAGAAGAGAAGGGGTGAATAAAGGATGACTCCAGGATTCAGGCCTCTGTGACTGGGAGGAAAAAGCCATCACTGACAGAGTCAGGGTTGGAGGAGGAAGCCAGCCTGGGGTGAGGTTGTTGAGCACACTTTAGGACATGGTGAGTTGGTAGACCAGTAGGACATTGAGCCAAAACTATCTGACAGTTGGAATTTGGTGCCTGGAGCTAAAGGATTGGAGCAACCCAGCTTTATTCAACTCAGATAAATCTACCATCAAACCCACATTCAGCCACAAACATGTATTGAGCATTGACTACATGCTAAGCACTGTAGTAGATGTTTCCATAAATAATCTCATTTAATCTTCACAATAACCCAACAAAGTAGACGTTGTTATTTCTGCTTGACAAGCGGCAAGACAGAAGCTAAGGCTCAGAGGGTTTAGTAATTTATCTAAGTTGACACAGTGTGTGCCTAAGCTAAGATTTGAACCCGCATAGAGTTTGATTCCAAAGAGAATTTTCTTTATACCACAGCTGCTTCCCCAAAACTCCTCCCGAAGAACCCAAACCAACATTTGCATTGCACTTTGGAGTTTACAAAGTGTTTTTTATATCTCAGTTTTTATAACAACCCTATGGGGTAGCTGTTTTTATTATCTTCATTTTATAGATGAAGGACTTTCAGTGGCACAAATGATCTGCTTTTGGCTACTAAACTAAAGGTTGGTGGTTTCAACCACCCAGAGGCACCTTGGAAGAAAGGCCTGGAGATCTACATCCAAAAAGTCACAGCCTTGAAAATCCTATGGAGCAGTTCTAACATACACATACACACACACACACACACACACACGCACACACACGTTGCCATGAGTCCATGAGTCGGACTCATGGCATGTTGCAGGCACTGTGCCCTTGGGGAGTTCGCAGGTTAGTAGGGAAGATAACAAGTTAACAGTTACTCTATAGTATGAGAAGAGCTGTGTCAGGAGCACTTAGTGTGCATGGGAATCCAAGGTGTGTCAAGAAATACCTGATGGAGGTGGTGGTGCCCAAGGGACCAACCAGAGTTAAGCAGGAAAAAAAGAAAGCAAAGGAAAAGGGGATTTAACCTGAAGCAGGTGACATCTGAGTTAGGCTTTGGATAATTATTAGTAGGATTTTAATAAGTGGTCTTAGAGGAGTAGAACATTCCAGACTGAGGCACATAGCATGAGCAAGGGCTAGAAAAGAGCTTTTGGGAAAGTGCAATTGAATGGGCGTGACTGGAGCATAAGGTGCAGGGAACACTTTCCCCCCACCTACATACTTGACTTACACTTACCCTCAGCAACCCCATCATTGTTCCCATTTAGTAGATGAGCAAATACAGGCCCAGAGAGGTTAAGTGAATTGTTCAAGGTCACAAAGCTACTTAGCTGATTCACATGGATAATCCAGGGTTTCTGACTCCATCCAAGGTCCATGGCTCCACTGCCTCTAGGGTGACAAGCTATTTAAAGCCATGAGCATGGATAAGTTTGGAGAGTGCAGTACTTTGTCATCTGACTGGCAGGGTTTGAACTGATGTTCCAGACATACTAGCTGTGTGACCTTAGGAGAGTTTCTTAACCACTCTCGATCTCAATTTTATCAGTTTTAAAATGAAATAGTAATACAGTAGTAATAGTACCAACTCACAAGGTTGTTGTCAGAATCATACATAATATGCCTTTACAGTTCCAGTTCCCATCGAGCCAACTCTGACTCATGGTGACCCCATGTATGTAAAAGTAGAACTGTGCTCCGTAGCATTTTCAGGACTGTGACCTTTCAGAAGCAGATTGCCAGGCCTTTCTTCCAAGGCATCTCTGAGAGGACTCAAATCTTTAACCTTTTGGTAAGCAGCTGAACACATTAACTCATAACGCCTAGCACAAAGTTAATGTTCAATCAATGTTAATTGCTATTATTATTACTATTATTTAAGGGAGGAGCAGAGAGATAAAGGTAGGATGGTCAAGCCCTCAGCTTTGGGGAATAAGCAGAATTAGGCAGTGGGAACAGGAGGAGTTTCCAGCAAAGGAAATGGAAGAGCCAGCGGAGGGAGCAGGGAGGGAACTGGGTTCCTATAGAGTTGGAGATGCCAAGGGAGGGAGCATGGCCGGCTGCATCAATAGTGTCAAACTCTGCAGGGAAATGAGGACTGCAGAAAAGCTGCAGACAGACCTTTGGCAGTATGGTGCAGCAGTTAAGTACATGGCTTTGGAGTCAGGCTGCTCAGGTTTAAATTCAAATCCCAGTTCAGCCACTGACTAGCTTATGACCTTGGGCAAATTATTTAACCTCTCTAAAACTCGGTTTCCTCATCTATAAAATGAAGATAATAATAGTACTTACTTCAGATGACAGTCGTGAAGATTAAATTAGATAACCCATGAAAAGAGCTCAGTATTTTGTCTGGCCCATTCCAGGGGCTCAATCAACATTAGGTGGTGGTAGTATTATTACTCATGTTAGAGTACCTCCCTCCCCGTGGACTGGTACTTTCCCATCTCTTCTACATGCGCAGTTCCTACTTCTTGGACCTTACCCTACATCAGCCTCTCCCCTCATCCTTCTCTCCCTCACTCCACTGCTTCCCTCTGCCCTTGCATGTCCCTCACTGTCTCTCAAAGCCAGCCTCCCTCTAGGTCGAGTCTCCTGCGTCACTTATCTGTCAGCCGTAGGTGGAATGGGAGGGGATGAGACCCAGAGTGGAGAGTGGAAACCCCAGGACCTGTCCGGAGAGGATGTGGAGGTGCCTGGGGAGTGGGCTGCACGGCTCTCCTGCCTCTCATCCTTCAGTGCCGCCCCCACTCAGCCGCCAGAGGGCAGCAAGTACACGAAACGTAGGCTCTTGGGAAGCTTGGCTCTCCGGCAGGTGGCGGGCGAGGGAAGAGGTGGGAAAAGGTTACGGAAGATGTTCCCAGCCTCTGGTCACTTCTACTCTGGACCACCGCCCCCCTCCCCCCGCCCCGCCCCAGCTCCACCATTCAAAGGAGTCTCTGAGCGAGCGGTGCCGGACACATGAGTACCGGATTCAGTTACCCATTTCTAGTGGGGAAAGAGATCGGTAAAACAACACAGGGGCCTTGTGCAGGGGGGCTGGAGAGGGGTCTTTTGGGGACTCGGAAGAGAGGCTGTCAGCTGAAACACGAGAGTCAGGGCGGCAGGGATGAAAGAAAAAGGAACAGTTAGAGCTAAAGAAACAGGGTTGTCCATGAAATTGGTAGAGACACGGGACCCGGGAAGGGACCCCACGGGAGGCAGCCGCGCTCATCTGGTCAATGCCCCCGCCGCCGGGGGGGCAGCGTTTCGCCAGGACAAAGGCTTTCCTGGAAGGAGTGTGTGGACGTGGACACCCCCTCCTCTCCTTTTTCGCCCTGGCCCCCTTCATCCCTCTAGATCTCGGGCTCCCTGTCCCCGCCCCCGTCCTCGGCCCGCCCTCGGGCCCGCCTCCAGGGCGGGCTCCGGCCGCGGCCGGCACCGCCTCCCCTTCTCCGGGCTGGCCGGACCGCAAAGCCCCGAGCCGCCCGGGCAACGAGCGTCGCGTCCCCGGCCTGCCTGGCCCGGCCAGGCTCGGCCCCCACCCCCCCGCCCGGGTCCGCCACCCCCGGGCCATGGAGCCGCGGCCTCCGGGGTCCCACAGGGTAAGCCACCCGGTCCCTCCACTCTCCCTGGCTGCCGCAGCGTCCAACCCCCCCCCCCCCCGCCATCCCCGCCCGCCCCTGCCGGGCTGGCTACCTCTCCCTTCGCCCAGTCCTCTGGCTATGCAGCCCATCCACCACAGCCGTCGCGGCCCCATCCAATCTCTAGGCCCCAGCTGAAGCCCCCAGACTGCTGTCACCATACTGGATACCCCGGCTTCTGCCTCCCAGGTCCCTGGAGTCCCCCAAATCTTTAGACTTCCCACCAGCTCCTACACCTCCCCTCAAACTACCATGGCGCTCAGATCCCTCTTAGCCAGCCCTAACCCCATCTCAGCCTCTCTCCCCTTCCCGGCATCCCTCCCCCACCAGTTTCCACCTGCTCTTTAGACACCCCCTGCCTCCCTGCCTTTCCTATCTCAATCTGTCCTGTCCCTTAGGTCTTCCCATCCCTGAGATTCCACCTCGTGCCCTTTTGCCTTTATTCTGCGGGGTGGGAAAGCGGGGTGGTCAAACAAGGGGAAGTGGGTTCCATCAAATAAAGGGCAGTGGAAGGAAATATAATCATAGCCCCCTGCCCCTCATTGTGCTCTTGGGCTGGTTTCCCCCTTCCTTCCCTCTTGCCCTTCCTGATTAATTTTGCCCCAGCTTCAGGGAGCTAGTCCCCTTCATATTTGCTGTTGGAGGGCAGGTGAGAGGGGACTGTTTTGTGGACCTTCCCAGGCAGTGTCTAGGCTAACATCCCAGGGAAGGGGGTCTGGAGAAGGACAGGCTCTGGGAGATGCCACCCTTCCCCAGGGAGCCCTCATCTAGGTCACTGGGGCCTCCTGACCTTGGCCTGGAGCTGCACTTCAGTGGCTCACATTCCACCTGCGCAGGGATTGGGCCTAGGAGCCCTCACTTTCAGCCTGGTGTCTCCTCAGGTCCTGGAGGACAGGATGAGAAGGACCTGTGTGACTCGGTTGCTGTCCCCTTCCCCAGCCCCACCTCTAGTTGGTATTTATGGACTTGAACTGAGGAGAGGATGTGCAAGAAAGAAGGCTCTCACCCTGGGGGAAAGAGCCTAGCAGCGGGGACCATTCTCAAAGGATGCATGTTGGAATGGTTAACCCAAGAGTCATCCTCAGGGCACTGGGTCCTCAGCCCTGGGGAAGCAGGCTGGGGTCACAGGATGGGGCACTGACAGAAACAGGGACCTCTGCTCTCCCTTCTGTATCCCACTCCTCTCTCCCTACTGTTTCCACCCAGCTTAGGTTTCCTGGCCCAGATTAGGTTTCAGTTTGGGCTGCATTCCCAGCCCTACCCAGCCTGTGAGGAAGCCCAGGAGCTAGGAGAATCCTGGGGCAAAACTAGTGTGTGTGGTGGTGGTTGGGGTGGGGGGGGGCGGGGGTCTTTAGATAGGGAAGACTGAGGTCTGGAGACTGGGAGCTGAGAGCAGCAGTCTGTCTCCCCTTCCTGATTAAAGCTCGTCTCCAGCTTGGTCTATCTTTCTTTCTGCCAAGCACATCATACATTCACACAGATAAACACATAGCTGAAGATTGCACAACCTGACCATTCAGCCCCCAACACAGAAATGTTGATACATAAATGAGGTACATACAGAAAATGACACTCATTCACACTCCACCCATACACAGATTGATCACAGCCTGCCTAGACACACACACACAGACACAGACACACCCATACTTCCCCTGTTTGGTTTTCCTTAGATTTGAGGCGGGCTTCCAGGAAGCTGTTGGGAGTCGAAAAGTGAGCCACTGAGAGGGGCTGCTTCCAGACAAGGTCAGGCCCTTGTCATCAGGCCAGTCATCTGAACCCAGTCATGTTGCCTGCCTCGACTGCCACGACTACCAAGATGGGACAGAGAAGGCGAAGGCCACCGCCTTCACCATGTCACAGGGATGCTAAAGCCCCCTTTCTTAACATTAACCCCAATCACCTGGTGAGACTTGGGAGAAGCAGAGGAGGCTTCCCAGACTCTAACCATCTTCTTCCCCCTGCCACATGTTCCTGTCTCTCATCTGTGTCTTACTGGGAACCCTGAAGACCTGAGCACAGGGAGGGCCTCTGCTGAAGAGCTAAGGACCCCTAGGTGCCGAATGACTATTTTTTACTTGATCCCTCCATCAAGAAGATAAAGTTTCAACTATTTTTTACTTGACCCCTCCATCAAGAAGATAAGGTCTCAACAATCACCCAATCCTCCTCTGCTTCAGCTGCATTCCAGCCTTGCCTCTCCCTGGCCCCCTAGGGACCAGAAGGGAGGAGGCCTGTTCAGGGAGGCAGTTTTCATGCCTTTTAGGCCCATGGCTTCATCCCCTGATAGCAGAAGGCCTCAGAGAAACTCCCATTCTCTCCCTTCCCCATGTGAACTCTTGGCAGGAGAGTGCAAAGACATCTGCTGACCTAGGGTGGTGGCAGAGATGACTTCTAATCCTGCCCAGCCCAACAGCCCTGCCCCCCAAAGCCATGTTGATCTGAGACAGTTCAGCTCTCAGGGCTGCCTCAGGCCGGACTAGCTATTTAGGTCCTCCACTTATTCCCTATTGTTCCATAGAGTCATCTACTCTCTCAGGAGTTATTTTACTCCCTCTAGATAGAAACTGCTGCCTTAAACAGGTTCAGGGAATGAGTTAGGGAGACATGGGGCCCAGAGATGGGAAGCTGGGAACATCTGTCTCTTGGGACCAGAGGCTGGGCTTGGCCTACAGTCTTGCCCCAGAGGGGACCAAAAACGTTCAAAGAGAGTCTCTCACCTGGATGCCCTAGGATCTGGGGGTGCTTTGGGACTTCACATCAGTAGGCCCCTCGTGGATCAGCCTAGCTATAGGAGATAGGTCAGGGTGAGAGAGTTGTATCTTCATGATATGACAGACCAGGTCAGGAATCTCAGGTTCAAGTCCCAGTTCTACTAACTCACAGTGTGATTTTGGGCAAATCACTTCTAAAAAAAACCAAACCAAACCCATCGCCAAAGAGTGGATTCTGACATATAGCGACCCTATAGGGCAGAGTAGAACTGCCCTGTAGAGTTTCCAAGGAGCACCTGGTGGATTTGAACTGCCAGATTTTTAGCTAGCAGCCATAGCGCTTAGCCACTATGCCACCGGGGTTTCCAAAAACCACTTCTAGTTTCTGTCCATCAGGTGCCTTTCAGTGCTGTGACAATTGGAGCAGGATGGAATCAGGGGACTGAGGCTCAGAGCCCTTAGATATATTGAGCAGGTTTAAGGACCTTGGTTCAACCCAGATGCTGCCAGTAGGGGGATGATTGACATGTGTCCAGGCTGGGATCCTGGCTTATCCCAGCATGCCTCCACAGATGGACCCTGTACAGAAGGCTGTGCTGTCCCATACTTTTGGGGGACCCTTGCTGAAGACCAAGCGGCCCATCATTTCCTGTAATGTCTGTCAGATCCGCTTCAATTCTCAGGTAAGAAGCCCAGCTGCTCATCCACCCAGTGGGTGGGGCTGAGGCAGCCAGAGAACCTTGTGGGAGGGCAGAGGCTAGGAGCTCTGGGTTTGGGGCAGGGGTTTAAGGGGATATTAAGGGAAGAGTAGGGAATGGGGATACTACAGGAGGGGCAGAGGCTGGTGAAAGCACTTGAGAGGGGCAAGAGACTGCTGTTTATGTTGATGTGAAATAGACCAGGTCCTCTCAGGCTGACCCTCTTCCTTCCTTAGGGGCTGGGGCATCCCTGGGTCAGAGCTTCTTGGAACAGAGGTGTCCACTAGCATCTGGGTGGGAGTGTGGCCTATGGCCCACTCAGTGGTCCTTGGGCCCAGGGCTGAGTTAGGTCATTGGCTCCCCTGCAGAGCCTGTGTCCTCCTTGGTCTCTCCTAAACTCCTCCCTTGACCCAGCCACTTCCCTTTAATCTTCTGGCTTCCTCCTCTCTCCACCCCATCTCTACTCCTTCCAAATCACACACAAGGCCTGGTCCCTACTCCCCTCCCATGGGGCTCTTCCATGGGGAGAAGCCACCCAAAACCCAGGTGTCTGACCTCTCAGATTTCCTCCTTTTGAGGCTTCATTGAAACTTCTGTGTGAGTCTAGAAGGGGCTTTATGGGAGGGTACATGCTCTAAGAGCTTTTGAAGAAAAACAGCAGAGCCTCATTCTGCTGAGTAGGGGGAAATACAGCATGTTCTGTTTCCCTACCCAGTCTACACTCCCTCCCCCCAGTGCTGCTGGTCTCTGCACACCACCACCCCACCCATGGGCTGTCAGTCTTCTTTTCCTGCCTACCCGTGTCTGGTGACCTTGGGGCTCCAGAATTGTATGCTTTTAGCAGGGGTGCACATGAGGGTGGAGGAAGGGGAGAGGTAGAGCCAGGGTCCACCTAACATCAGGCCACCCCTTTAGCTCAGACCACAGGCATTCCCTCTCCCAGCTAGTGGAGGGTAGAAGTTTGGAAGTGTCTGGGAGAGGGGTGGTAGCAAATAACCCTCCCCTCTTTTTGCGTTCCCTTTCCTTCCCCCACCAAGTGGCTCTGTTTTGACAGCTGTCTCTGCTGCTGTCTCTGTCTCCAGAGCTGGGCTTGGGGCCAGGGTCCTCCAGGGTGTCTGCAGAGGCTTCAGGGAAAATGAGACCCAGGAGGGAGTAGTCACAGTAGAGCCCAGGCATTGGAGCTCATGGGACTCCCAGTCTGAGGGTAGAAGCAGCAAAGGCTGGATCCTAGGGACAAGGGACACAGGCACATAAGGCCTAGGGTCTGAGAGAATGCTGGCTGACTGGATTGCTAGGCCCCTCCCAGTTTAGGATTCTACCAGAGAGATGCAGTCCCCCTTCCTTACCTCAGGACTAGGAGGGGTCCTGAGTCAGCATCCAGGCCCCGGGTATGGTGGTAGGGTAGGGCCTGGGCTAGGTGGGGACCCAGGGTCCTAGCAACTGAAGCTGGAGAAGCTGATTAGCCTCAGGAATAACCAAGGCTCCTTGGCATGGGGCTTCACATCTCGCTGGTATAGGGAGAGACTTACTACAGCCTGCTGAGACCACCCCTGAGCTGGGCCTGAAGGTGGGAGGGAACTCTGTGGGGAGAAGGTTCAGAAGAAAGGTGATTTCAGATTCTATTTTATTCCCCCATCCCCAAAGAGCCAGGCTGAGGCGCACTACAAGGGCAATCGCCATGCCCGGCGAGTAAAAGGCATTGAGGCTGCCAAGACCCGAAGCAGGGAGCCTGGCATCCGGGAACCTGGAGATCCAGCTCCCCCAGGCAGCAACCCCCCAAATGGAGATGGCGTAGCACCCCATCCAGGTGTGTCTGACTCCTTCCACATTTTTCAACTGGTCTCTGTCTTCTCTGTTCCCTCTTCACATCCCAGAACTTCCCTCTGCTCCCATCTCTCTTTCTCAGTCCCTACTCCACCCCCACCTAAGGTGAGTCCTGGAGCCAAGCACAGTGATTAAAAAATCCATCCCGTACCCCCACCCCCACCCCAGCTCCTCTCAACAAAGTTTCAGCTGTCTGTCCTCCTTATTGCCCAGTGACTCACAGAGGGGCTAGGGTGAGGCCATCTGGCAAATCTTCCCAATAAAAGGGGAACCATCAAATCCAGGGAGAGGCCCCTTCATCCTGGGGAGAGTTGCTGGTGAAGGAGTCAGGATAAGTGAGTGCCTGCCCCACTGGGGCTTCCCTCAGGGAAGAGAGAAAATCCAGGAAACTCAAGGACCTCCTGGATGATCTTGGGTAGATCTTTTGACTTCTCTGGACCAGAGTTTTGTCTTCTGGAAAGTAAGGGGATGAGACTTTAAGATCTTGGAAGTCTTTTTCAGGTTTACCAAAAGAAGTTCTGAGATTTTCTCCCTCATGGCTGGTGGCCATCTTCATCTATACTCTGAGCCAAGAAACTGGGCAGAAGGAATATTGAGATAGGAAGATATGAGCCACCTCCCCATCCTTGGATTACCACATCAGATGTCGGTCATGATCAACTCCAGAGAGATCCAGCATCCCCATTTTCCCACTTATCCTTGCCTGTCCTCCCTGCCCCACCCTAAGTAAAATGAGAAACAAGCCTCCACACCACGAGCTTAGGAGTCAGGCCCCAGCCACTCTCATAACACATACTCGGAGCTGCCCTCAGGGACACTCAGGTAGGGCTGTAGAGCTGAGTTCTAATTGTGATCTGGCAGCTTCTTAGCCCCATCATCTTGGGTTAGCTCATTAACATCTCTGTAAAATGGGGGTGATGATGAAGACAATGATGTTGACAGGTGACGTGTATTGAATAGCACTGTTCTAGGTGCTTTATGCACATTACCTCATAAAGTTCCTACAGTATCTCTCTGAGAAGATAGCAATATCTGCCTTGCTTTCATAAACCATGAAGTCCTGTCCTGAGGAAGGGTGTGTGGATTACAATTGAGGTGGAGGCTGTCAGAAATGAGTAAGAGAAATAAGGGGAAAAGATCACAAGATGGTCAAGTAAATGAATACCTATAGGGGTCAGGAGTTCCCTCCAACCAGCTCTCCACTCCCACTGCTGGCCTCTCCACGACCCCCTCCCCATGACCCGGAAACTGGATCGGATCGTCTGCTGGAGCAGAGAATGGGAGTGAGTGCTAGAGTTTCCCCTGTTCAGAGGCCAGAACCCAGCGCTGAGGCCTGGGGCCTGTGCATCTTTAATTGAGCCATGAATTATAGAGTAGCCTGCATCCCTGTTCCTTCCCTCCCTAGTTCTGCTGTTTCTGTTTCCCTTTGGCCATGTCTGTGTCTGTCTCTCCTGGCCTCTCCTCACACTGCCTTTGCCTCTTCCTAGGGCTCTTTGGCATGCCTCCCTGGGGGCTGGGCAGGACTCTGGGAAGGGGCTAGCTGGGCAAGAAGCCCAGCCTGGCTGGCAAGCCATTGAGGGGCAAATCCACGTTCCATGCCTCCCCCCCAGCTGGGCTAGCTGCCAACTTTGCCCTGAAGAGAAGGCCTGTGGGGCTGGACCCCTGGGCCATTCCCAGCTTATGGCGTATGAGCCAGGCATTAGAGTTTCACACCCAGCCTGCAGCAGCTAGACCACATCTGGCTGTAACCCAGGGCATGAGAACATGAATGTTGTCACAGGGTGGGGATTTCTGGGCCCTTGCCCTCCAGGAAATGGGGGTGGGTCTCCGCTACATGAAGAGCCTTCTCCTCCAAAAGCCATCTGGGGTGACCCCATGTTTCTCCCCCAGCAACAGTTTCCACGGAAAATGGAATGGGTCCAGCCCCAGGATCCCCAGAAAAACAGCCTGGTTCCCCATCCCCTCCCAGCGTTCCTGAGACTGGTCGGGGTGCAACCAAGGGTGAAGGGGGGACCCCAGCTCCAGCTTCCCTGCCTGGGGGTAGCAAAGAAGAAGAGGAAAAGGCCAAGCGGCTGCTCTACTGTGCTCTGTGCAAGGTGGCTGTGAATTCCCTGTCCCAGCTTGAGGCTCATAACAAAGGTATTGAATCCTCTGTGCCCACTCACACCCTCCTATCCTTAGCCAGCCTCTTCCCCCTACGTCGTAATTCCCCTGGCTTCCAACATCCCTGGATCCTGTAAGACCTACCAGCCTATCTTCTTCCCCAGTCATCTTCCCCATCCTTAGGCTCTTACTTTCTCAGCTTCCCCTCTACTTACCTCTTTTACCTGTCCCCATGACTGGCCTTGTGTTTGAGAGGGTCCCCAGGGGTTCGGAAAGGCCACTCACTTGATCCCCACCCCCTACATTGTAATGGGGAGTGTAGGTGTTTGAGGCTTAGTAGACCTGGAGAATTTTTCCTTCACCCCTTACTTCCTGCTGTCTGTGGGCTCCAGGTACTAAACACAAGACAATTCTGGAAGCACGAAGTGGGCTAGGCCCTATCAAAGCTTATCCTCGCCTTGGACCCCCCACCCCCGGGGAGCCAGAGGCCCCAGCCCAGGACCGAACCTTCCACTGTGAGATCTGCAATGTCAAGGTCAACTCGGAGGTCCAACTGAAACAGGTGAGTTCAAGGCCTATCCCAGCAAATTCAGAGAGCTCCGCCCTCTAAGGGGAGAGGGAGAACTGGGACCCTGGGTGAGGGTCCTTTTTCAGGGACTTCTTTTTCTCTGGGGGGCAGGGAGCCCTGGTGGTGTAGTGGTTAAGAGTTATGGCTGCTAACCAAAAGGTCAGCAGTTCGAATCCACCAGCGAATCCTTGGAATCTCTATGGGGCAGTTCTACTCTGTCCTATAGGGTCCCTATGAGTTGATATCTACTCAAGGGGCAATGGGTTTGGCGGGGAGAGTGTTAACAAAGGGGACGGGGCCCAAGGGCTTGCAGGCGTGGTTATCGCTGCTATGGCCCTGCCCCCTCGCGGTTGCTTTTTTCCCAGTGGCTTATTCACCCCTGCACCCACTCACCCCCGCAGCACATCTCCAGCCGGCGGCACCGAGATGGCGTGGCCGGGAAACCCAACCCGCTTCTGAGCCGTCACAAGAAGCCTAGGGGCGCAGGAGAGCTGGCGGTGAGGCCTGGTGGGGGGAATTCGGAGATGGGAACACCAGGGCGGGAAGAAGGGGCCATGGGCCACGTCTGGGGAAGGTAAGGTTTGGAGGATCGCCGGATGATCTCTCTTTCTCTTGTCTCTCTCCTCTCTCCTCCGGCCCCCTGCAGGGCACGCTGAGTTTCTCCAAGGAGCTGCCCAAGTCCCTGGCCGGCGGTCTGCTCCCCAGCCCTCTAGCGGTGGCTGCGGTGATGGCGGCGGCAGCAGGCTCCCCACTGTCCCTGCGCCCGGCCCCAGCCGCACCTCTTCTCCAGGGACCGCCGATCACGCACCCCCTGCTCCACCCGGCCCCCGGGCCCATCCGAACTGCGCACGGACCCATCCTGTTCTCCCCCTACTGACCTCAACCCTGAACCTCCTCCCACTCTATCCCCCACCTCCAGCCGGGACCCAGGCCTCCGGGCTCCCAGCCCGCCCTTCCTCCTGGCACTCCCTGAATGATCTCTCTCCTTCCCCCCCACCCCGAGGTACGGGGTTCCAGGAATGGGGAGGGGTAGTGGGGGAGGGGGGCTTCAGAAGGGGGGGATACCCCAGATCTCAGGGAACCCCGCCCCCTGCCCTTCCTTCTCCCCTGAAAAGGGGGGGCCGTCTCACCCTCGACCCCCCTTGGAGACACCCCCCCCAAAAGCCATGTCCATCCAGCCCTTCCCCCTCAAACCTAGCACAAAACGGGGTTCACAAGCCATGGTCGGGGTCCAGGGGGCAGAAATGGATTTTCTTGGCAATAAGCGGACTCTGGAACTCCGGCCCTCTACCCCCAAACTGAAGCGCTTCCGTGAACACCCCCGTCCTCCGCAGGGGGAGGGGAGCAGGCGGGATCCTGGGTCCCTCATAAGCACTTTGGTTTTACCGCCTGCGACCTCACTGTGCCCGCACCATGCCCCAGCCCCAGGTCTAGCCCGGCACATTGCAGGGGCAGCACTTGGGGGCATCTCTGGCACTTGGGTGGGACCAAGGAGATGCCTCCGTACACCCTTCCCTCGCCTTCTTCCTCCCCACTCCGGGTTCCATTCTTTTCACCAGCACCCATCGCCCAAGGGGTACCGAGGGGGGCAAGGGGTGTCCAGTCCAAGCCCACCCCCGCCTCGCCTTCCGCAAAACTGTGAGCAAAAAGCAATAGAAGCCTCGCCCCCGCCCCTCCCCTTTCCGCAGGATTGGCCGAGTCTGTAGCCTCCCCCGCCCCAGATCCTAGACCTCATGGCCGTCCCCACCCACCAGACACCTCCACTGCACAACTGGGGCGGGGGCATGACTCCCCCTCTCTGTGATTTCCGTAACGTCAACCCTTCCAGCAGCCGACCCGGAGAGGGTCTTCCCCTCCCCCATCACTTCTTTCTGCTTGAAAATGTAGCAGCCCCAGCCCTCCGTTCTCCGTCCTTCTCTTTCCCTCTCCCTGACAATAAAGTCTGGATTCGTTCTGCCCTCCGCCCCCCAGACTCATACTCTCAGTTTTTTCTGCTGTTTTGGGAGCCATTCGATCGATTGGGGGTTTTTATATGTATGGTGAGGGTGACCGGTACACAGGAAAGACGGCCGGAAGGAGGAGGGGGACGGGAAAACGTGGGTGAGAAGAAGCACGGTACTACCGGGGCTACGCAAAGCAAGCAGAGGCATCCGAACTCATCTCCCCCCACTCCCTCCCAGCTCAAGTGTAGACGAGGCCCCCGGGAGTCCTTTCGAGCCAGTGCCTCGGACTGCACCGGCGGCAGCTGAGAATATGCCGCAACTCCACTAGGCGGCGCCAAAGACATGGAAACAGAGTCTCCCTAGACCAAGACGCACCGGTGGTGTATCTCGCTATTCTAGGAAGACATGGCTAGACCCAGTCTCAGACAAAGGAAAGAATCCAGGCTTTTGTGCCTCTGGTGGGAAACCCACCCCAGAAAGATGCAAGGCATGGGAGGAAATGGGGACGAGGACTGGGAATCTGAGCTCTAGACTCTTCTCAGACCCACATAAATAGTGACCATGGGTCAGTCCCTTACCCTTTCTGGTCCTCAGTTTCACCTACAAAATAAGTAGGTTTGGGTGGAAGGTCTAAAGGATCACTGAGCCCCATATATACTGCAAGATTAAAGAACTGAGACAGTGCCATTTACAGACATCTGTAACTGCCCCTCTAGCCCCCTAAATGGTCTACAGGAAAAGGGATCACGCTTTGCTCAGCTGCCTCTCACAGAGTGTGTGGCAGAAGGGGTCTTCTCTTTATCCCCAGAATTCAGTTCAACCACACATTATCAGGAGCCACCAGTAACCCTGTGACCTCCTCCCCCAGCCCTACTGATTGGCCGGAAGTTCAGCCCAGCCGAAAAAGCCCAGACCAGAACCCAGCATCTCTGTGGGGTCCTCCTGACTTGTATCAGCTTTACTCACTTCCCCCTGTCTACCCACTTCCCAGTATTGCAGAAGAAAGGGGGAGGGGGGTGGGATGGTGACTGTTAAAGAGGAAGGAGAGGGGAATAAGGGGCCCCTTGGGTTTGGGTTTACTAGTTATGAGGTTGGGTGTGGGGGTTTACTGTAGGTTCGGAAATGGAACCCTAAAAAAGAGTTTGGTGATTTTTTTCAGCTGGATGTAGCTCAAAACAAATCAGGGACTGCAGATCCAGAAGGATGAGAAGCAAGAGTGACCCTACAGGAGAGTGGGCGGGGTCACACATGGGGAGAAGGATACCAGCTGGAAGATTCTGGGGTTAGTGGGACTGGGATACTAGCATGCCCCCACAGGTACCTCAAACCTGTTAGTATAAAACTAAATTCATTATTTACCCCTTCCCCTAAGCCTGCTTCTCCTCCCACATTCTCTGATTAAGAGCACTACCATTCACCTGGAAATCTGGAAGTCATCCTAGTTCCTCCCTCTTCTTAACCCTTCATCCAGTGAATCACTAAATAAGTCCTATTTGACCTCTTAACAACCTATTAATCCTAATTATTATTTTCCATACCCACAACCATTATCCTAGCCAGGACTGGCTACATAATATGCAGGACCCAGTGCCAAATGAGAATGCAGGGCCCCTTGTTTGAAAAGTATGAGAATTTCAAGACAGTGACAGCAGAGCATTAAGCCAAGCACCAGGCCCTTCTAAGTACAAGAACCCCATGTGGTTTCATGGGTGGCACACCCAATAAAGCTAGCCTTGGACCTAACTCAAGCCCTGCATAGGTAGCTCTTACCTGAACTGGTGCCTCTTGACTGGTCTTTCTCACTTCTGGTCTGCTGCAGGCCTTCACTCCCTACTCACAGCAATCTGAGTATGGGTCTCCCCATCACCTGCAGGATAAAATCCCAGCCACTTAGCATGACACAGCCCCTCCTTGATTCCCCCCCCCCACCCCGCTTACCTCCCAAAATCTTCTCTTTTGCTCCCTACCTCATACCCTTTATGCCAACTCTACCAAACTAAATGTAATTCCTCAAGATACCAAGTTTACCAAACCTCTGTGCCTCTATGTATGCTATTCCACCTGTCTAGAATGTCTCTCCTGATTATCTAAAAAAAACAAAACAAAACACTTCTGTTCATTCAAAACTCAGCTCACCAGCTCAGGCATCTCTCCATAGAACTCTTTCCTGACCTCCTTCTTAGTAGCTCACGCCTTCTTTAAAAAAAGACAAACCTGTTGCTATCAAGTCAATTCCCATTGCCCCATAGCATTTCCAAGGAGGGGCTGGTAGATTCAAACCGCTAACCTTTTGGTTAGCAACCAAGCTCTTTTAGCCACTGCATCACCAGGACCCCTCTTTTCTTTAAGCCCCTGCTTATACTTTAGAGAGTCAGCAAACTTTTTCTTAAAGGACCAGATAGTAAATATTTTAGGCTGTGCTGGCCAAGAGACCAAATTCAGGATATTATGTATCTATATAACCATTTAAACATGGAAAAAAAAATCTTAGCTCATGGGCCATATAAAAACGGATGACAGACCAGATTTGGCCCATAGACCAAAATTTGTCAATCTCTGCTTTAGAGAACCAATTATGTATTTCTATATTTACATACCTGTCTTCCCTGCTAGACTATGTGAAAGCCTGTGTGTCATACTTCCTTGTATCTCCAGTGTCAAGCTCAGGTCTGGTGCTCAGTAGGTACTACTACATACTTGTTGAATAGATGAATGAATGAATGAACAAAAGCATGAACCTCTGTGGGGAGAGAAGCCTGAATCCTGGATGTTTCATTTTCTACCTTTCTCCATCCAACTCCTTTTCTCAGACATACTAGGGTAGCCTATGGGATCTTCTGACTTGAACCATCTCTGAGCCCTGGAGAGAGGGAAGGCAATGCTTCCCCAAACAAGTCCAAGGCTTTTGCCTAGAGTTGCTCCTAGAACTTGGCTTTGTCTCTTTGACCCTCGAGAGTGGCCCAAATGTCCTGGTGCTCTGTCTTAATGACAACTTTTGTCAATGATCACATAGGTGTCCTGCCTTGCACACAAGGGAAGGAAACCAATCTTGGTCTCAGGAAGGAGTAAGAAAGCTCTGGGGTGACAGCAGGGGAATTTCAACAAAGGAGCCCAAATTTCAGTAGCCAAAGCAAAACGAGTAGGACCAGAGATGAGGAAGGAAGTGGCTAGGGTTGTGTAACTGGGGAGTTTCTCATTCTTCCAGTCCGGTATAATAGAAGACATAAGAGGAGGGTACTGTCTGCTTGAAACTTGATTGCCCTCCAGAAAGGGGTGCTGTTTGCATGAGTTGAGCTACTTCTTCCACTGGAGAGAGAATTGAAGGCTGGGAGACTCAGGTGTGTATTTTTCTGGCGAATGTACTTTTACTTTCTCTCCTCATCTGTCAGGTGGTAAGGAAGAAAAAATTGAGGTCTGTATGTGTGTGTAGTGGTGAGAGACAGGGGGACTACAGTGGTATTCTGAGTATAGAGTGGTCTCTGGGGGTGGGGAAGGAATTAGAAACGGGGGAAGGCTCTAGGGTTACTGACAGCATCTGGAAGGATATTGAAGGGGCCCAGTGTTTGTGGCAGCAGAAAGGGCACAGAGATTAAGAGGTACTCAGATAAAAATTTGGGGAAATCATTGATAATGGGAAAGGACTAAACCTAAGGAGAAGGATAGGGCTCTTGGGATAAAGGGGAATGGCTATGGAGGCTGATGGGTGAGCTCCAGGAGCAGTTCCAGTGTCCAGAGGCCCAGGGCTGTCCAAGAGACCTACATTCAAGGCCAAGTTCTGACTCTCTTCCTCTTCCATCCACGCCTCTTCAGCCTTCATCATGTGGAACACCTCTGACGCCAACTTCTCCTGCTACCATGAGTCTGTGCTGGGATATCGTTACATTGCGGTTAGCTGGGGAATAGTGGTGGCTGTAACAGGCACCGTGGGCAACGTGCTCACACTGCTGGCCTTGGCCATCCAGCCCAAGCTCCGCACCCGCTTCAACTTGCTCATTGCCAACCTCACACTGGCTGATCTGCTCTACTGCACCTTGCTCCAGCCCTTCTCAGTGGACACCTACCTCCATCTGCACTGGCGCACTGGTGCCACCTTTTGCAGGGTTTTTGGGCTCCTCCTCTTTGCTTCCAACTCTGTCTCCATCCTCACCCTCTGCCTCATTGCACTGGGGCGTTACCTCCTGATCGCCCATCCTAAGCTCTTTCCCCGAGTTTTCAGTGCCAAGGGGGTAGTGCTGGCACTGGTGGGTACTTGGGTAGTAGCTGTGGCCAGTTTCGCCCCACTCTGGCGTATCTACATCTTGGTACCTGTAGTCTGCACCTGCAGCTTTGACCGCATCCGAGGCAGGCCCTACACCACCATCCTCATGGGCATCTACTTTGTGCTTGGACTCAGTAGTGTTGGCATTTTCTATTGCCTCATCCACCGCCAAGTGAAGCGAGCAGCGCAGGCACTGGACCGGTACAAGCTGCACCAGGCAAGTGTCCGCTCCAACCATGTGGCTGGGGTAGATGAAGCCATGCCTGGTCATTTCCAGGAGCTGGACAGTGGCCTGGCATCAGGAGGGCCCAGCGAGGGGATTTCATCTGAGCCAGTCAGTGCTGCCACCACCCAGACCCTGGAGGGGGGCTCATCTGAAGTGGGGGACCAGGGCAACAGCAAGGTAGCTAAGCAAATGGAAGAGAAAAGTCCTCCAGAAGCACCTGTCAAAGCCAGGCCAACCAAAGGAGCCCCAAAAGCCCAGGACTCCTCATCAGAGTTTGGGAAGGTGACTCGGATGTGTTTTGCTGTGTTTCTCTGCTTTGCCCTGAGCTACATCCCCTTCTTGCTGCTCAACATCCTGGATGCCAGGGTCCAGGCTCCCCGGGTTGTCCACATGCTTGCTGCTAACCTCACCTGGCTCAATGGGTGCATCAACCCTGTGCTCTATGCAGCCATGAACCGCCAGTTCCGCCAAGCATATGGTTCCGTCCTAAGACGAGGGTCCCAAAGTTTCCACAGGCTCCGTTAGCACTGTACCCCCAGCCACAAGAATCCAGGACTATCCATTCCAGAACCAAAGTGGCCAGCTGGCATGGGAGTAGGTGGAAATAAGACTTGTGGACTTCAAAGATCATCCTTCTCATAAAGGCCAGGTCTCTCCATGATTGTTTAAGCCCTAGGCTGCCCAAAGAGCAAATTATTAATAAATTAATTCTTGGCTTTTAATGCTCAGATGTGGTCTCTGGGAAAGAAAGAAATAGGCCAGGCTTGGTTTGCAGCCGGAATCTAATAGCTGAGAATGTGGGGGTGGGGGGGTTGCCAGAGCAGGCCGGGGCAGGAAGCAGCTGTCCTGGGACATAGCCTTCTGCTGAGGGGTTTCCAGGTAAAAAACACACCAGCTAGTTAGAGAGGATTAGCCAGCCTTTTTGTTTAACTCCTCAGAAATGGCCCCTTAACTACGGCTGTCAGCATCCCCTATCCCCACAAACAGGTTGATTCAGCTCAAAAAGTTTGTAATCCAGCTTTGACGTTCACTCCAGTAGCCCAGCCCCCTGACCCTTGCCCTAACCCAATGGAATGGTCATGGAGGAGGGCTCAGTGGAAATGGAACTAAGCTTAGCTGGGGAAATGGCAGACAGGGGTTCCAGTTGCCTAAGTAGGGTCACGCTGGTCAGAGCAGATTCCCCCAGGCTCGGGCCCAGGCCCTCAATTCCCCCAGACCTGCTGCTGTCATCCTAGTTTGTGAAAGCAAAAGAGCGGAGGCTCCAGTTAAGAGGACTCAGGGGCCAGGCTGGGGAAAGACTATACCAGAGAAGTTCCTTTCCTCCAGCCAGACTAACAACCAGTCACCTGTGTGCTCGCGCACTTGCATCCTAAAAAAGCACCTGTGGCCACCAGATGACGCTGGTTCTCTGTGTTTTCTCTCTGGCTTCCCGATTGAGAACTGAAGGTGCCAGCTGGACTAGGAGTCCAAAGACCCTTAACCAGCAGAGGTGGATACCCAGAGATATCTGCACTCTCCCTTTTCCCCCAAAGCTTAGGAAGAAACATGAAGAATGAGACATTTATTATTCATGAGATATTTATTGTCTACTTGATGGGGGTGTGGGGGAAGATGTGGCAAGTGGGGAGCAGAAAGGGAGTGTGGGCACTGTGCTGGCCTTGGAGGTGGAGTGTGAGAGTCACGCTGACATGAACACTCTGCACACTGTTCCCTCCCCACCCCTCAAGTCCATGGTTTTAGAGAACAAAGTGGAGTCCAGAGAGATTCAGACAAGGGCAGAAACAATCATAGCCAGGTGGACAAATCGATACCCTCACAATCAACACGCTTCCAGGGCCCAGGAATCCTGCCCTCTTATCTAGAGCACATGCTCCTGGTGTCTCCCCACAAAAATAACAGCAGCCTAAACAGAGTCAAGTTCGTTTTACTGAGGGAGGGACCAGACAGGTGGGGTGAACAGCAGGACCAGTGAAGAACATCAGCCTGGGAGGGTAGAGAGCAGGGTTCCCACCAAGACTCTCCGAAACTAGCTCTGTGAACTTGAGCAGGTCACTGGACCACTTTGGACCTCAGATTTTGCCATCTGTACAAAGAGTAAGTTGCACTCTTACCATGTGCCCAATGCTGTTCTAAATTATGTGAATATGCTATTTCATGTAATCGTCACAAAAACATCATGATGTAGCTTTTATAATCTTCCTTTTCAAATAAGAAAATCAAAGCACAAATAGGTTAAATAACTTCCCCAAGGTCAAATGGCTAGTAAGTGGTACTAGTACTGCCCTGATCTGAATGCAGAGAGTCTGACCTCAGTGCACGCCCACATGTGTAACCACCACAAGACAGTTGCCTTTCTAAAACTAGAATCAAGTGACCAGGTGATCCCTAAAAGTCTTTCCAGTCTGGACCTTCTAAGATTCTAAAAACTGACCATTCTCCAAAGGATTGTGAAAGGGTTAATTTTTCATACTCCTTGAAGGCAATTCAAAAGCTTTGGCAAGGAAAAATAAGCAGCAATAGGGACTGAGGTTAGACCTCAGGAAGGACTTCACAATTTCAGTCGCTGGAAAAAATGACTCAGGTGGAGACAGGAGGAAACCCGGGAGTCTAAGGCCACAGAGGACAGGATATGCGCAAGAAAGTAACCCTTTTCCCTTTTGCCTTCCACCGCGCACACAACCATCCCTCTCCTATTTTCGATAGCGCTGATGTGAGTGAGAAGAGACGAAAGAAAAGCAGTATCTCTTTGGTTCTCTGTCTTGCGGATATGCATGGTGCGAGTGTGCCCATGCTCGAGGTCCCTTACAGTGTGGGGCTCACGCGTGTCTCGGAAAGTGTGTGCGTTTGGCGGCTCTGTAAGCTCATGACTGTGAATCAGTGCCTGTCTCTCTTTGTCTCTTTATCTCTGTCAGTCTCCCGCCAGAGCTCTATCACTGACTTTCTGACGCTATCTCTCACGGCCTCTCTTTGTCTCTCTCCATCTGTCCGTCTCTCCTGTAGGCAGTCTTCATCTCTAGTACCTCTGTTATCGCCTTTTTTTCCTCCTAAGCTCGTTCTCTCCCTTCTCCCCCCTTCCTCCCTCCCCTCTCCCCTAGCCCGGGTTCCAGTCCCCCGCCCCGGCAGCTCTAGCTCGCACGCACACTCTCTCTCTTTTGCTGTCTCTTACGGGCAGATTTATGGTCAGCCCAAGGTCTTTCATTGGCTAAACATTGACAGCGCTTGATTTAACGTCGCCTCTCATTGGCTGAACTTGACAAGCCGATTTACGAGTCATCCTGCCATTGGCCAAACTGCCTTCGCTCTGATTTATGGCTCAGGGGCTGCAGAAAGGAGGGGGCACAGCTGGGGAGTGAGGATGCCCCTCCCCTCGCCACCTCTTACCCCTCCCTCTCCCTTTCTTTTTCTCTCTCTTCGTCTTCTCAAGGAACTGCTCTCTACTTGTTTCTCAAGCCCCCTTTTCCCTTCTCTTCCATCCACGGGCGCGGGGGGGGAAGGGAGTTGATGGGGGCTTGAGGGGGTAAATATGAGCGGAGAAGTCTGAGAGCTTCGGGGAGGTAGAGCAGGGAAAGGAGAGACTGAAGAGGGAGAGAGGATAGTGAACTGGAGATGGAAGGGAAAACTGAGAGGGCAAAAGAGGTGAAAGAAAGGAGAAGGCTGAGAAGGAAAGAAGACTAAGGAAGAGAAAGAGCTTTGAGAAGGAAAGAAGGGGGGGCAGTAAGAGGGGAAGAAAGAAGAGAGAAACTGAAGAGAAAAGGTGGATTTGAGGGAGCAAATAGGTCAAAGCTGGGACATTCGGGCACAGAGGAACTTTTTTTTTTTTTTTTTTTCCACACCTCACTATCCAGACAGAATAATAAGAGATGGAAATTTCCTGTTTAGACCGTGGCTCTGAAAAGGGTCTGAAAGGAGCAACGAGATAGAGAAGGCGCAATAGAAAGGTGAAAAAGAATGAGAAGGAAAGGAGAACTGGAAGGTAACAGCAAAGAAAAAAGGGAGGGAGAAGGATACAGAGCTAATGAGGAAGGTCACAACTAAGGTTGGCTTTTGTTTGTTTTTTGGGGGTGGGGGAAGTTCAGTGAGAAAGGACTAATCCCTAGAGGAAATTTTGAAACAACTCCTCCGCCCCCTCCTCCTCCTCCTTCCCCTCGTCTCTAGGAAGACCCGTTGGCGTCTTGATGGGGACAAGTCAGGCGCCTCCCCCAGGAGATGTTCTGCTATATCCAGTCAGTAGTCGGCTTTCCATTCCACATACCTTACTCCTCCCCCTTGCCTACCTCTCCAGTTAAATTTATGAGTTCAGGATTGGCCTTCAGGAATTAGGGATATTTATGCTTCTTTGAGAGTGAAGTTTGGAAGGTGATAAATAAGGGGCCATGGGGAGGTTGTAGCTGGGGGCTCCTATTTTTAGCATGACCACTTTCCCAAGACCCCCACCCACCGGTTCCCTCTCATCTTGAGCCAGAGAGGGGAGCACTTCAGGGAGGTGGGGAGTGGGTTTCAGATATCAGGAAAGGGGTTTGACTATCTTGGAAAGTTCTTCAGAGGACTGCAGAGCTTTTGCAGCAGAAAGGATTGAAGGCAGATGGGGAAGGAACTTTCCAATCATCCTGGAATTCTTAGAACCCCTGGAGTACAGTTACTGCATTTCTGCAGAACATGGAGGGAAATAGGGAGAAGCCAGTTTCCCCTCTGTTTCCCCTAAGCTCAGCTACTAAGGAGTAGGGAAGAAGAGCCAGGAAATTCAGAGGCAGTTTCTCTAGCCTGTCAGCCCCCTTACAGGGAGAGGAAGATTTGAAATTCCCCACCCTCCACAGACCATAGCCTGGGTCACTGGGAGAAAAGGCTAGGAATGTGCAGCTTAGGGCATCTCCTAGGAGTCTTGGCCCCCAAACTGTCCACCCCAACTGCTGGCTGAGAATTAAAAACAGCCAGTAGTTCTTCACACCCTTTGCCCTGAGCCTCCAGGAAATGAGGAAGGGCAAGGGTTATCTGCCCCATAGATCCAGCATGTTGTCTCCAACCCTCAGCTCCAAGAGCCGTGTGTCTGTGACTCCTAGCCCAGTCAGAGGGCTTGCTCTGGGCTTGAGTAGATAATGAACAAAGATAGGGGTTCATGATATAAGGGAGGAGCAGAGAGACAGAGAGAGAGAGCTGGGAAGAGCCCCTACCACCACCGCCATGTCTTCCATCCACTATGGCCTCAGCAGGGATGACCAGAGTCCACACACACACATCAGACTGTGCCGCCTAGAGTGGGAGGAGGAAGGGAGTGAAGGGTCTAGACTGGCCCTTTAAGAGCCACTTAGGGTCAGAAAGCCTGGGCTACAGAGAGGGGAAGGAGCTGATGTCAGAAGATGGATGGGCAGCAAGATGGGGATTGATGCTAATGGGGGAGTTAAAGCTAAGTACCCAGACACTCAGAGGGCAGAACTGCAGATCTGTCTTCCTTATGCTCACTCCCCCTCCCCAAACCAAAGCTGTAAATCTGCCTCCTCAATTGGGGGGAGGGAGTAAGGAAAAAGAGATGCTCTTCTCTCCCTTTTCCTGTTTCTTCATTACCCAGTGCCCCCTCCCAATTCTTTTGTCCTCTTCCAATCTCTCCTCCTTGTCCATGACCCCTTCCCACTAAAATTTCCAGTTTTCTGCTCTCCACCAGGAATTGAAGGAATGGTTTCAGCATGCAGGAGAGTTTGAGAGGAGACCGTAAGTTCTCCTTCACCAGCCTTCAGGCTAGAATGGGTTATTAGATTTGTGGGGAGAGCCTAGTAGACTGGAAGCTCCAGGTTGCCTGTTTTTCTTCTACCCTCTTCTCTTTTGGAGGAAACCTGGAAGCCTTCTCCCAGGACAGTAGGGAGAGGACAGGAAGCAGGATGTTGGGTGCCAGGGGTTGGAATGGGGGTGGGAGCATTTGGGATTGGGTTTGTGGAGGCCTGTGACACGCTGGGATCCTGGAGGGGCTGGTGGGCCTGCAAGGGCAGCTAGGGAAGTTGCAGGAGCTGTCCGCTGAGAGATAAATGGTCTGATTTCTCAGAAACTCCTGGATCATACCGTTCCCTCTCCTTGAGCACATACTCTTGTCTGCTGAGTAAAGACAATTTCAGGCCAATAGCCTATTTACTGTAAAGGCAGGGTCCGGCTGCTCTCTCACACCTCTCAGGAGGGAGGTGGGGGTGATTAGAGATGAAGGCCTTTGCTTCCAGGTAAGACTATCCTTTGCTTCCAGGTAAGACTATCTCCCAACTTCCAGGATCCATAACCACCCTATTTTCCTCCCTACACCATCGAGGCCTGTTCTTGGGAAGTCCTTTGCTACATTAGAGGGAAGTCGCTTTTCAGCTCATCTGTTGCAATGTTAAATGTGAACCACCTCCTGGTCCTGGAAACAATTGGTGCTTCAACACCTGGATCTAATAACCTTTGAGGAGTTCCATTTCTTCCTTTGCTTCCAGATGAGACTGTCTTTCATCTTTCAGGACCTGTAATCACCCTCTCTCTCTCTACTGGCAGTCAGAGCCTGTTCTTTGGAAGTCCCTCTCCATATCAGAGAGAAATCCCTCTCCAGCTCATCTGTTGCAGTGCTAGACCTGATTCCCTTCCTAGTCCTAGAAACAACTGGTGTCCGAGTGCCACCTGGTTCCTGAGTCCTCAGTATCCAAGACAATGACCCTAAGACGTCAATTTCATCTCTCCCCTCCTCCCAGGCTTCCCTTCAGAGGCCTAGAATCACCTCAGGACCATCCTCTTTTCTGTTTCTTATGTCTTCAGGGACAAGGGAGAGAGCAAGGCTGGAGCGGGAAAAGTTGGGGGCTGTGAGTAGGGGCTGCTAGAACCCAGGCTTCCAGACTCCCAGCATCCGGCCCAGTGCTCCCCCGATTCCGGCGAGAGGTCAGCCATTGCCCTCAGCCCTGGGCTCTGGCCCCTTCTCTATACCAGCTATAAATCCTGTCTTTGTCTCCACTTCCAGACCTGGGCCCCAGGCAGGCTGGGGGTCAGAGACTGGGGGAGGGGTCAGTGTGGAGGAGGGGAAGATACAACAAGAGTGGGAGGAGATGGACAGGAGCAGCTGGTGCCCATTGGGGGTGGGCAGTGAGGGAATGGGCCTCTTGACTGCATGGATCCTAGCTGCACATTCCATCAGACCAGCATTCTAAACCAGAAAGCCAGGATTCCTAAGATGTGGAGACGCCTTGGGAATGGCCCCTGAAGCATCAGGAATGCTGGGAGATGGAAGGTTGGTATAGGGTGCTTCAAGAAAGAAGATTGCTGAAGGAAATAGAATGAAAATGTTGTGGGAGTTATCCCTAATTCCACCACAGACCCCTACACACTGACCCTGCACACATACACACACACACAAGATTTATGGCCCATCAGCACCAGTGAGAGCCCTGGTAGGAGCTTTCCTGCCTCTCGCCTGGCTGCTCCCCAGCAGCCTTCTTTTGCTGTGACTTTCCTGTCTCTATCTCTTGCTTCTTTTCTCTGCTTCCAGCCTTATTCTTTGTGTCGGTTTCTTTTCACTCTCCCAGTTTGTCATTCTCCCTTTCTGCGAACTCTCAATCTGTGCCTCTTTGTCTCTCAGTCACTTTTTTCTCTCTTCTTATGTTTCTCTTTCCATCTTCCTGTCCCTCCTCCTCCTTCTCCCACTTCCTTGGATTCTCCATCTGTCCTGTCTCTGCTACTACCATGGAACGACCCAGCCATTCCTCCTGTTCACTCCCACTCCAGAGCCTTCTGCTGTGGACCAGGGGGACCTCCAGGCATCAGGTGGCAAGGAAGGATTGGAAGGAGCAAAGAGGCTCTAAGTGAGTCCATGCATTTGGTAGGAGGTCTGAGATCATATAGGGTTATGGAATGGAAGAAGGAGGGCAGGAGAGCATGTGGCAGAAAGTGACCAGAGAGAGAAGCACAACTAAGAGAGGAGGGGTGAAATGGTAGAAAAGAGAGATGAAGAGAGAGAAGACACATAAGGATGAACACTAAAGAGAAAAAGGTAAGGACTTAGGGTTCCCTTTAAGTATGTGTTTCGGGCCAGTGTGAGGAGAGGAGCTTTGAGGCACAGAGCCAGAGACAAGCTCTGGAGACCTGGCCAGCAAAACACAGATGCATGCCCACCACGCAGCCTCGTTCCTGGCCTCTCTCCCCTACCTGGGAAGGTCTCCGAAACTTCTCTGCAGTCTTGGAGCTCTGGTTCCATCCCCACTGGCCCCCCTTCCCTACCACTTCCCCTCCTCCCCAAGTTAGAATGACATCAGCTCTGGCTGCCACTGTCCTCAGCCCTGCTGATGTACTCTCCCATGAGTGAAACAGAGGCCAATCGCCCCTGCCCCACCCCTTCATTCCCGTCCAGGAGCTGGGGCTTATAGTCCAGCATCCCAGGAGTGGGCATGGGAGGAGGCAGTGGTACCAGGAAGGTGGCTGCAGGACATGGTGAGAAAGGAGAGGGCATGGGCATCAGGGGGAGGGAGAGGAGCTGGAGGGAAGCACTCGAGGCAGAGAGGCTGCAGCACTAAATCACCCTGTGGGGGGGCTCCCTCTGCCTGAGCTCAGTGGGGTGAGGAAAGGAGAGACACTGGGAGGGGGGCAGAAGAATGGGGAATCGCCACATCTGGCAGGCAGGTGTCTGGCACTGTTCAGGCTGTAGTCACTTTCCCAGCCAAAGGGGAAGAAAGGGGGGAGAGGGAAGGAGGGGCCTCCCAGGGTCCCATGGGGAAGAGAGAAAGGCTTACGACAGAGAAAAAAAAAAGAACGAGGCCCAGAATCCAGCAGAAACTGGCCAAGGGGGGGAAATAATCAGACCCTTCTTCCAGTCTCTGCTGCGGTCAGTGCTCATAGCCTGAAAGAAAATTGCAGGCCAGGACTGGGTAGGCTGGGACACCAGAGCTCCAGTCCTAGTAGGAAACAGAGAAGGCAGGGGAAGTTCAAACCAGGCCAGGCTGGGGAAACAAGCTCAGAGAACTCCAAGTTTGGGGATTAAATAGGACGCTGCTCTCAGCACCACTCCTGATCAATGCTGGATGAGTAGTAGTAAGATTAGAATGGTAAAAATAGTATGGCTGGGGGCACTGCTTCTCCCAGCTCAGACTGGCCAAGGCAAAGATACCCAGCCCTCATCCAGCCCCCTGTACTCCAACTTTCAACGCACAACTGCAGGGTGGTACACCCAAGCATTTTTGTTTTTAAATCTGGTGAAGGGGATCCTAGGCACAGGTTGCTGAGCTTAATTGTCAGGTTCTTATGGAAAAGACAGGCAAGACTGGACAACTGTTTCATGTCCTGATGCTGGAGAGGTTTCCCCACGCCGGTTACCTTCCTTCCCTATCCGAGGTCCTAATTTGGTTTCCTGCTTAATCCTGGAATTGCAGGCCCATTTTACAAGCAGTAGAGGTGACTGAGGAGACCCTTCAAATCACATCGGAGAGGGGGGCTTCCCACACTCCGCCCTCCTTAGAATCCTGCAGAGGAAGGGGTAAAGAAAACCAAAGCATTCTCCTGTCGCCGCAGCAACCATAAAACCCCCAGCTAAATCCATCTTGTGAGCTCACCGCCCCATTAAGATGCAGGGCCAGGCTCTGCGCCAGCCCAGCCACATTCATTTGAGCGAATAAAGGTGGAGGAAGGGGAGGGGAGCAGGCTCTGGAGGGACGGGGAAATGGCAAGAGGTTATTTACACCACCGTCCTGACCTTCTGGAGCAGCACTGGCTCAGATAAATAACCCGCTCAGTGCCGTTTCAGAGCAGGAGTGGGAGGTGCAGGAAGGGAGCCAGGGCTGGAGGAGAGCCCCCACGCAGGTGCGCGTCGCCGGGTTACTAATGGCTGATGCGGGAGCAGGCAGCTGGCTTTGGGAGTGGTGGGGGGAGAACTCAGTTCCCTGGGACTCCCACTGAGAAAATACCATCCCCACCCCACCCCTGGCGCCAATTTCCAGGCGAGGGGACTGAGAGATGCCAAGGAGGCAAACAGTCCCGTAAATTAGGGATGGGGGGAGGATGCCGAGGGAGTCTCTGAGGTAGAAGGGAAGAAATATTATAAGATGGGGAGTGAGGGGGGCTGGAGGAATGGCAGCAGCTGCCAAAAAGAGAGGAACAGAAACATCACACAAAGGCAGTTTGGAAAAAGAAATCTCTTTTATTCCTCTTTGCACAGAGCAGTGTATGAAGGTGGCTGTCTCCTGATTCCATACATCTCTTACACAAAGATGGCCCCTCCAATATGCCCAGTTACCTGCCCACTTCGGTCTGAGAGAATTGGCAGTTAATGAGGAGAGAACCCTTAAGTCTTAAGGTTGTTTAAGATATTTTTGTGGGAAGAAAGTTTTGACGCAACGGGAAAAATTAGACCCAGGAGTAGCTGTTCCCATCCTCCATCTTCCTGGGGAAATCCAAATCCCAAAGGTTTATGAAGAAAGACACCTATCTCAACAACCCAGGCAGAAGAAGCACCCAGACCTACTGCTTGGATGTGAGATGGAGGCAGAGACAGAGAGAGGATAGGGTTAAGCAGCAGAGACTGTAGACCCAAGGTAGAGGAGTGAAATGCCTGTGGGGGAGACTAAGGGACTGAGAGAGCCCAGAGGCCCAAGTCATAAATTCCGCCCCCTCCCCAGGTCTGAGCAGAAACTCTTCTTCCCAAGACTAGAATGGAGTTTTAGGTCCAGGGACTGGCTTTGCTCCAGGGCACAGAGAGGACAAGCCAGGAAAAGATCCCACAGGCAGTAAGGTGGACAGTTAAGGCAGTGGACCAAGAGATAGACACTCCCACAATGAACATTCACAGACCACAGCAGTTTTGAAGCTATAAGCCAGGATCAAGGTACAGAATGCAGCTGTGTCTGAAATACAGAATTTTATAAGCTTCATCCAATAAAATTAAAATCACTGTTTCTCCTACTCTGTCCCCTCCCTGTGAGCTGCTCTCAATCTCTTTTCCAAGGCTGGAAGACAGGGCAGTAAGAAGGAATGGGAGAACAGGCTGAGGCCAGTAAGTGGGGCTGGGGCTGAGACTGCATGTACCTCTCCCCACCCCCATTCATTCTATAGAAAAGAATTCTCTCTCCCTCCCCTCGCTGGACATATGGCTGTTGGGATGAAGCCCTGGCAAAGGCAAAGGGAGGAACACACTCAGCACATTCTTTCTTCTACTTTGATCTGAGGCGTAGCTGCGGCAAAGGGCACATAAGTTGAGGAGAAAATATGGCGGATAGGAGAGACTGGGAGCATAATCCAGTCTAGAAAGGAAGAGAGTGTTTCCCCGTCCTGTGTCTAAATCTGGCGGGAGCTCTACTCCCAGGGCTGCAAGAAGAGTGAGACAAACAAAAAGTGTGTGTGTGTAGGGGGCACAACCACAGACAGGATAAAGTTTTAAGGATCGCTTGTGATCCCCAAGATGACCCTGAGAGTATCAGCTGGGGAACTGGGTGAGAAGTCACAGCAGACATGCGATGTTTTGAGGGAGGTGAGGAGCCAGGAACAGTAGGGTCTTCACCGAAGCAGTGACCACTTGATCTGTTCTTTGGCTGACTGCAGCACCTGCAGAGACAAGGGCAGCACTGGGAAAGGCTGACTAGGGGGCCAGGGTAGGCAGGGGGGTTGGGGATCTCCTTCCCCTCATTTGCCTTCCCTGTTCTTAGAAAATGGGGAGTAGAAAATCCCCAAGGGAAGAGGGATGGAAAGAAGCCCTCTACGGCCCTAGAGGATTGTCAATTTGGGAAATTCCAAAAAAATTCAAATCCACTGGGGGAATGAAGAGAGAAGAGGTATACCTGGGGGAAAGAAAAAAAACTGGGGGTTACTAGATGTATGTTAAAAAGGAGGGTGGTACTACATCCAGATGGACTTCCTGGAGAGATCTGCCAGTGGGGAGAAAACAGAATCCCTCCCTTGCCCCCAGCTAAGGTGGACAATCTATCTGCAGTCAGGTAGCAGGATGGATCTGCAAAGCCTGCATGTTCTGGAATATGCATTTCCAGCTTGGCCCTCATTTGAATAATAAGAGAGAGAGTGTGAGTGTGTGTGCACACAGACCATCTGCTTAAGGCAAGCCTCTGCTGGGGAATAAATCACTGAATGAGGCAGCAGGCAGGGAGGGTTTGAAGGGTACACAGCAAAGCTGACAGCCACTGCTCACAGGAAACTGGGATACCTGGGATAGGAGGTGGGGGTGGGGGTTAGAAGCCTTTGACTCTCTGTGTCCCAGTTCTCTGTAATAAAAGGGAGCCTAGGAAGATGTGTTTTCAGGCTCTAGTGCCATTCAGATTTGGCGTGTCACGGTGGAATGCTATTCTAGCCTCTTTAATAACTCATTCCATCTGGAGAGGAAGAGGGGAGAAAGCCATACCTGAGACACGGTCTGCTCCGTGAGGGGGACATCTTCACCCTATGGCACAGAGACAGCCATTCAACATGGGAGAAAGGTGGATTTAAGGCCTGATTGGAATTTGGTGGTGGAGAAGAACGAGGTGGCTCTTTAAGCTTAAGCAAAGGGCAGAGACCCAAACTTCTCAGTCCTTTCTGGGAAGGAATCACCATAATACAGTCAAAATTTCACTTGGCCTGAGGCTCTGTGAGCAAAAAAGAGTCATTTCCTCCATCTCTCTGTTTTAAGGCAGGAGGACTTAAAAGATGTATTCCATTCCAAGTAATCAGCAAGTTATCTGATCCTCAACTCCCTCAACTTGGGGGTGGGGACCTGATTCCCTAGTCAGAGAAGACCTTCCCTGAATATCAATATGGATAGGGAAAGCGTAAGGGGGAGCTAGGGGTAGTTTAATGGATCCTGCAAGGCCTGATGGGTAACGACAGCATGTTAATTTGAAGAAATAAACTGCTGCAACAGCAGCCTGAGAAGGGGAAGGGGGGTTGGTGGGGGGGGACCCTCTCTCTTGCCACATAGAGACATATGTTAGAGGAGAAGATTAAACTATGCAAATGGAGCCCATAGCAGTTAAGGGAGAAGATTTCCCATTACCCGGCACTGTCAGCCTTCACTCTGTGGAGGTCAGAGCTGGGACATTCTGTAAATGGGGAGACCTGCTTTGCTCAGACATCTCTATACCCCCACAATTTCTGGTGAGCTCTCTCTGCAGCCACCATTGTCTCCCCAACAGACTCAGAGCCTTCTATAGCTAACTCAGAGGCCCCTTCCTAATACTACTAGCACCAAAAAGGACAGATTCTGACAAATAAGTACTCTCTGATTGAGAGGTACAGGTAGTATAGTGGTTAAGTGCTACGGCTGCTAACCAAAAGGTCAGCAGTTAGAATCCACCAGGCACTCCTTGGAAACTCTATGGGGGGCAGTTCTACTCTGTCCTGTAGGGTCACTGTGAGTCGGAATCGACTCGATGGCAACGGGTTTGGTGTTTTTTTTTTTTTTTTGGTCCTCAGTTATATAAAGCTTTAAAGGATAAATATAAAGCTTTAAAGGATAACGAAGACACTCATCTGCCTCAGATGACTAGGATCTATCCCCAAAGAAGGAATAACACCACCTCAAGTTCCTTCAGAAAGTTTATGTATTAAACGTCCAGTTTGTGCAGACTTTATGAGATGTTAGGGGCAGAAATAAGTTCCTTCTGCTTCCCTTCTTTGGGACAATAAGAATTTAAAAGGGAAGAAGGAAGTTGTATTCTATGAGCCCTGACCCTCCGAGGCATTTAAGTAAGAAAGCATTCAGCAGGTCTAGCCCTGGAGGGTGTTTGTGAGTAGCTGGAGGGTTCAGGGGAACACACTCCTACTTACCCTTAATGCTACCCGGTGTACTACTTGCTGAGGATCACTCTCTAGGATCACCCTATGAAGACAAAGAAGAGAACACTGTTCACTCTGTCCTGAAGGACCAACTTACTAGGAGGATAGGGCCTCTGGGCACTCAGCCCATTTGCATTAGGACAGGGCAGTTACCCCACCACCTTATCTCTGACCCAGGGAGGTCCAGTCAGGGCAGAGAACTCACCCTCCATCCACAATTTCATCCACAGCCAAGAAGAGCCCTTCCATGTTCTCCAGCAGAGCTCGCTTTTCTACATTTTTCCTGACCGCCCCCACCAAGAGAAAAGAAAAATCAGCCTGTGTGTAAAAGAAATCCTAGGACATTGTCTGAGTTGGAGGTCCCAAACTAAACCAATAAATGTCTCCACCAACCACACAGACAAAAGAATAAGGTCAAGAAGAACTTTTCCCTAAATCCACTCTAAATCCCTTCCTACTCTTACTTGCTGAGGAAGGATCAGAAATGGATTTTTAAAATACAGCCAATTTCTGACTATTCAGGGGTTGATTACCCAGATCTATTATTTCTTTCCTACCTGTCACGATGCTGTGCCTGACACTGCTCATGAACACTGACATCAGTGGGTGGAAAAAGGAAAAATACATGAAGCTAAAACTCAGTCTGAAGGTGGTGAGAGGCAGGGGAGGGCTGATGGGCAAACTCTTTGCATCAAGTAGTGACAAGCCTCCTAAGTTCCTCTCCATTTCCCCTTACTTCCCTCCCTCTCCAGCTCTGCTCAGACCCTGAAAAGAAGCCCAACCAGGGGGCCAGGAATAGTCAGGGCCCTCATCCACCAGCCTCAGATTCAGTGGTTGGTGCATGTGGCCAGTCACATCCATCAGTTTGACTCCTTCACTAGATCACTCAAAACAAAGTCTATTCATTCACCTGGCTAAGAAATAAATCATTCCCTTCCTGAGGAAATCTGAGCCATTCGCCCTGCTGATTTTGTGAGGCTGAGAGCGCCTGCTGCTCTGCTCCGGATGGCTGTCTGTACTGGGTTCACCTGGGAGCTTCTGGGGAAATGATGTTCAGAGCTATGGATACTTTCAAGAAAAGTATCTTATATCTTTCCTACTGCCAATGTACACGAGGACCAGAGGGCTGGTGGGAGGCAGAAGGGGAAGAGAGGGTCCTGCTCTACAGAAGGGAAAAATTAAGGGCTAGAAAAGTTTGTAGTCTTGCCGCCATTTCCAGAGACTGATACTTCATCTTGGACATTTCCCTATGCTTGCCTTTTCCCTTCCTCTAATGTAAAGAATGAAGCCAAAGAAAGCACCTTGAAGGCGCTTCTTAGAATTTTGACAGAGTCCCTGGGGAATACAAAAGGATACACAGAGGTCAAGATTCTACTCCCTCCTAATCACCTTCCTTAGGAGAACTATTCCATGGGAATCACATGCTTTCCATCTTAGTCCTTCCTGTCAGTATGAGTAACTCTGAGGTAAAAAAAAAACTCCAGCTTCTTAAACTAAATCAATTCCCTGGAGCCTCTGCTGATCCTCCACAAATCTGAAGAATAGTTACTTTGTCTCACAAACAGACACCAAAAATGGCCTGCTCACCTCAGCATCTGGCTCAATGAATCGAAGAGGCAGTTCAGAACAGCCATGAGCATCAGCTGTTGAGAGATACAGGAAGCAAAAGGATAAGGTTCAAGGCCCTCAAAGAAACTACCTGAAAGCAAAGCCCTCTAATTTATTAAGCATCAAAAGGCACATGCTTTCACAAAGAACCAAAAGCATAAGGTGGAAGTGACAGAAAGAATCTGTGGTTTCTCATGGAAATTATTCTGCTACACGATACCAAAATGTGAGGTCTCTTTTTGCCAGAATGTTCAAACAGAACTTCCATGTGATAGTTCTCTACATGTCTTCACCAACTATATATGTTACCTAATGTCTTTTTTTTTTTTGAATGTCTTAGGTAGAGAAGTCAATCAAGCAATAGTTGAGGTTAGGGGAAAGCAGCAGAGTGAATGGAAAGAGCATGGGCTGTGGAGTCAGGTCTGGGTTTGAGTCCCCACTGAGCCATTTTCTAGATGGGTGACCCTGGAAAAGTTATTAGATGGAACCCTATGAAATCATCCCTTTTATAGTTCAACAGTGATCAAATACAATTAATTTCATATGGTTCCTCAAGGTTCAGTTTCCTCATCTGGTGCTAAAAAGATACAACTCATAGAAGTGTTGCAAGGTTTAAATACAAATGTGCTTACAATGTTCTTATAGCAATAATAAGAGGTCAGTAGGTTCCTCAAACTTTTTCTTCACATAATCTGGAGGTAGGAATGCTTACTTTCATTCACCTACTCTCCCAGAATTTGCTACCTGAAGTAAACAGCTTTTCACCCATATCAGAAACAGCTAAGTACCACATTCACAGCCTTCTGAAGTGACCCATTCAAAGTGTATGGTTTCAACGTAACTCCGGAGCATTGGCTAACTGGTTCAAGCCTGGTCAGGTGTGGATCCTTCAAAGTAAGAAGTGGTAACTCCCCAACCTTGACCGCACTTCAGAAATCCATCTTAAAAAACACTATCCAGGGAAGGACGGGGATATTATATGTCAGTATGCATTAAATATACATAGTATTACCTACATGGAGATGAAAGATAAATCTGGGAAAACGTCCTTTCTAGGCTGGTTTATTTGTTCAGCCATGTTTGTGAGGCTGGCAGGGATCTCTGACGACTTCTTTAGACTAACCAGAAGTCAGAGGAATAATTCCTAGGGCCCAGTGCCTGGGGTTTAAGAAATAGAATCAGAAAGGGTAGGAATGCTTACCTCATTTTCATAGGAGCTACCAATTACATAGAAATAGAGATCGATACTGCTTTTGTATACCACTGTCAGGCCTTCCAAGAGGGCAATTTCACCTGGGGAGAAAGATGGAAACAGCGGGTAGCATGAGATAAAGACGACAGAAGGAGTTACCGTAAACTGGTATCCAACTGTTTTGGGCTGAGGTAAGACAGGTTGTGATGACCCCCAAAGTCCGAAGTTGACCTGCTTTTTGTTTTCTGGAGGGAGAAAAACAGATACATAAACTTTGGGGTGTCTAAATGTATCTTCTCCCCTACTCCCTCCACTACCCCTTATTTCCCTGCTTGCGTATGAGACAGGATACTAGTCGATTTTTCGGAGGTGAAAATGCAGAGCGGTCACCTTTACAGACTTCCATTTACCTGCCCTAATGGATGCGGTACAATAAGCAGAGCTGCAGTTAAATTTGTCAAGTGAGGCTCATAAATCCAGGGACTAGACAGGTAGCTAACAGCCATCCTTCCAGCACGGTATTCCCGTGTGAGGTACACTCACCTCCCCATTACATTTCTGAAGAGTTTATTATACGAGGGGAGGAGGAAAAAAGGAGACAGAGTCATTTTATTCTTTCTTCACAGTCTTGTCACCACCCCCTTCCCACCATGGTTCCCTCAACACAGGGTGTAGTGAGAGGAAAATGACCTACTGTCAGTTCGATGAGTCTTGTTGAAAATGTTCTTCTCAAAGGCCTTTTGCTCCTTGACACTGGGGTAGGTGTCGTCATAGTACTGGTCAGAGGGAAGGGAGACAGGGTTGGGTCATTAGAGCTGGGAGCCCAGAATGATTAGTGACTGGGGTCTTGGATGTCTCTCCTTCAAGACATGGGGCAAAGGATAAATATGAACATGGAGAAGGAAGGACTGTAGAAGCAGGGAATGGCCAATGAGTAACCTAATACAAAAAAAAATTTTTTTTAAGGTTCCTCACTTAACATTCCTAAGACTGTGTGAGGGCAAGAGACCTATGAGCCCTACAAGCAGGCTCTGCTCTAGGAGAATTCTCCTGAGGCCATTCTCAACAAGTACTTCTTAGGAGCTACCCCGGATCACGGAGCAGTGCCAGTGAACACAAAAGACATCAGGAGTGAAGAATGTTTCTTTCAGACTCTCACTTGCTGTATGAAGCTGAGGAATGGGGAAAAGCTGCAAAACCCTGCCCTGTGCTTTAGTATCTTACCTTTTCTTTCCAGAAACTGAAAGAAGCAGGAGGCAATCTAGCACATCGCTGAGCCCACTCCCAAGCTCTCCCTGGCAAGGGGGCGGAGATGCGGGCTGCTAAATTGCTCTGCTCTTTAGGGGCTAATCCGTCGCAGTCAGCTGAAGACCTATGACAGGTCTGGCATTTAGTAACTGGGTAACTGTTTCAAAAGGTGTCCTGCATAGTTACATCCAATTACAGGGAGGAACAGCTGGTGAATTCTAAACTAATCTCTACCTGCTGATTGATTTATGCTATGCTAGCCTGGAGTTAATACACCAGGGACAGAAGAAATTTCTACAGGAGGGGGAGAATACAGAGGGAGAGGAGAGGGGTGTCCTTTCTCCTCTTTTCAAAAGACCCGAAGTTAGAAACATCACACTGGGAAAGTCAGGAGATAATAAGCTTGATGGTGACTGCAGACCCAGGGCTGGAACCTTGGACCTGCAAGAGAGTTTTCTGGAAAAACTCAGGCAGGGTGATAAGGTAGGAGGGAAGGCGACAGGAGTTACAGCCACGGGAAGACTGCTTCTCATGTCTAGACACTGCTTTGTTCAGGAGTCAAGACCCTGAAGCTTTTCCCTGCTCTCATACAGATAACAAAGGAGGACAAGTCTGAAGACAGCAAGTAGGGAAGCAAGGCAACTAAGGGACAAAAGCAGCTCAGACTTTATCTGGAGTGGTCAAAGTAAGATGGAAGAATTTTCAAAATTATAGTATCAAAGAACATGAATTTAAAAGGTCAGTCCCAAGATTCAAATCTTGGGGTAAGTCTTTGTCCTGCTCCTAAACTAACTTGAAATAGAATCTCACCTTAGCGAAAAGTCGATCTCCATCATTGTCCAGAATCAGGATGGCTTTGACAGTATACAGGGAGGGTTCCTGAAGAGATATGAACACACCTTCAGTCCTAAAAGTTCCCACAACCACTGGAAAACTAGACGCCTTCCCCTCGGTACCACTGGGGCTACAAGGGGATATACTGGGGCTTCTGTATGTCCCCTACCCCAACGTGGTTAGATTTTAACATTTCCCTGTGAGAATTACCAAGTGGTGAGCAAACTGAGGTAAGGAAGGGGGCACCTGAACAAAGGTCTCTAAAGCAGCATCGGAGAAACTGTTTATCTGAGCCAGACTCATAAAAAAAAAAAAATTTTTTTTTTTTTTAATAGAGGGCTATTATTTCCAAATATTATACCACAATTATTTTCCAAATTACCCTCCCTCCCTGGGATTCCATGTACCAGTGGGTAGGAAATGTGACCAGATTAATTAATAGGCACTGCACAAGGCCATCTGAAAACAGGGTTGAATGCCCAAGTGTACTTGGAAGTTTCTGCAGTTCCAATTTTTTAGTTTAGCACAAGGCCATCTGAAAACAGGGTTGAATGCCCAAGTGTACTTGGAAGTTTCTGCAGTTCCAATGCAGTAGCAATGCAGAGGCAGAAAGCAAGCCTTCCTTAAACTACCCACACACTGAACAGACGAAATAAAATGCGTGCGCATACACACCCGTGCATGCAGGCACGCTCGGGTGCACACACACACACCAGTTCTAAATGCAGTCCAGTGAGACCTTCATCTTCCAGTGATCCCAATTCCCCACTGTAGCCCCAACCACATAACTTCCCGGGATAAGCACTGACCTGAATGCTGGGAGAGTTAAGACGCAATAAGAAGAGGATCTACCTGAGAAACGCTTTGGGGCCTGGAGATAGTGAGCAGGAAGGGAGTTTTCTTTTACTACCAAGAATCAAATTGGCTCTTGTGAAGGAACTGCAGCCTCAACCTTGATGGGTACACTCAAACAATTCCCTTCTTTAATTACAAGCATATCATTTTGCAAAAGCGGTGGTGGCCTGATGCTCTCTCTTCTCTTTCCCTGCAACTTCTAGAGAACCAGCAAACTAGGAGAGGACAGAAGGGAAGAAAGAGGCAGTAGTATGTGTATGGAAGGAGCTTCTAGCCTCCGATTCCTTTCTAATCAACATTACTCACCATGGGTATCCCTGTGCTATGAGACAAGGCTGTTGCTCTGCTACCTCTTTTTTCTGGTCTTACTTAGGAAACCCACAGTACTCACAGGGGCCAAACACATCCTCCAAGTACATCTCAACAAAGACTCAAGGGTGACGAGGAAAGAATCATTGCCAGTGTCCCAGAAACTGCAGCCTTTGCAAAGGTAAACTCTCCCATGGGGCTCCAGGTTTGTTGTCCCTTGTAAAGAACCAATCCTAGCTCAGGGGTAATTAAGAATGGGAGTGAAGGGAACGTAGTCTTCTGAGAACAAGGTTATCGAGTATGTAAGCTTCCCCACTTGAATTTGAGGGCAGCAATTTCTGTGTTTTGTTAACTGATTTATTTCGAGTGTCTACAACTTTTGACGTGTATACTAAACTCTCAATATTTGTTGAATCAAAAATAAAGTTTGAGAATAAAGTAAAAACTTCCTAATGCAGTAAGCATCTAGGAGACCTTCTTATGATAAAACTTCCATGTATAGATGGATTTTCTGGTGTGGCCATTTTGGGTGATACTACTACCAACTCTGTCTTTCCTCTGATAAATTCTCCTTAGAGATGCCTACTCTATAAACATTACCCTCTGGAATAAACAAGGCATGAGGAACTCCTCTCTCAAACTAAGGAACTCTGTGATTAGCAGAAGGAAGTCTAGAGTCTACAAGTTCCCAAAAAGAAGCAGCCCTCCTAACTCCTGATTTCCCACAGAAAGATCTTCCCATAAGGCAGGCTCGGTTCTATAGCAACATGAATCCTAAATTCACCAAAAGGGGGACATCAACGGATTAAATTTCTGTAATAGAAGAAAAGCAGTCCATAGGGAACAAAATACTTTTTCCTTGGAATACTTTAGCACTGTACCTGAGAGAGCTGCCTGATGATTTAAAGTGGGCATTGATCTGGCATAGGTAACTGGTTCTCACAGCCACAGAGTCTGGCATCCCTAGAAGGAATGGGAACCCAGAGGAAAGAAAAACCCTCATGGCCACTAGCCAACTGGGAGAGTCAGGAAAGGTCCTTTATGGCCAACATTGTGCAAGTATCTAAGACAGCCATGCTGGCAAAAAGAGAAACATGCCTGGGATCTGCTCCTGGCTCTTTTCGTTGGCTTCCTAGAAGACACTGTCAAAGAAACCTCAAGATCAGAAACACTGGCTCTTCCTGGGAAGAATTAAAGACTGGCAAAAAGGCAGGCAAGACTGGCCATTTCAAGCTTCCAAAGGAAGGCTCACACTAATAAAAGCTGGCAATTTAGGCAAGAGTGTAAACACTGCTTTAATAGTCCACTCTACTAGAGCTGGAGCCAGCAGCTTCTCCTTTACTTCTCCTGCCACGTCCTGACTGCAGCTCGTTCCACCTCAACCTGGGTCCCTTACCTCTCAGGAATGGGGAGGGCCAGAAGAGCCCCTCGTGCTATAAAACCAGCCAGTTTAAAGGCCCTGGAAGCCATAACTGATAATATGATTTCATTTTAAGTTTTTGCAAAGGGCAAGTTTATAAATAACTCCCAGCTATTGAGAAATAGGCTTACTGGACAATGGATTAGGCTTGACCTTGCAACACATTACATGATGATTGCTGAGAAAGGCCCTACAAGTTTAGGGCCATATTCAAAGGATTTAAAAGTTCTGCTCTTCCCTTTTACCTCCCAAACGGGTAGCTGCTAGAAAGCTTTCGAGACAAAGTTCTGTGATGCACTGACTTTCACAGAGCCACAGCCTGAGTGTATAACAGAACTTCACCTCAAATGCTAACAGTGCCTGGAAATGATGTGTAGGCAGATTGGTTTGTGCAAGACTGGGTGGCTCTGATAGATTTTCATGTATGTTTTTATTATCAAAAAAACTAGAAAGTACTCTCCTCAGGAGAGCAAAAACAACACCATATGAACAGCTAGGCTGCAGAAAATGAGTCTCTGATCTCAATCACTGGCTTCTGAAACCTGATGAAAAACATCATCTCCCAGTACCCTCTCCTCCAGCACATGCAGGACTAAAGGAGAGAATCATTCCTAGTGCTGCCCCCTGTGGGCCTGCCAATTGCCCTGCAGCTTCCTAAGGCTTATTAGCAAAAACATTAAAAAGGCAGCTCTGAATAAAAACTCTCTATTGTGCATCTTATAAGTCAAACTAGTAGAGGAGAGCTCTGAAAAAGCAGTGAATTAAGTCTGTTCACAATATACATATAGTAAGAGAACACGCTGGAGTAAGATCCTGCTATGCCACCAGAATATGACCGGGAGAACAATGACTGAAACTGACAAAGAAGATATATGAGGGCTATGACTAACTGCTCATTTGATGCATTGGGAGGTGGGACAAGAAGACTTTGAGGAGTTAGAGGATGCTATCCACACAGCAAAAAAAAAAAAAAAAAAAAAAAAGCACAAGAATCTGGATGAGTTCTTCATTCCCTACTTCTAAAGAAATCCTTAGGGCCATGTCAAAAGGGAGTAAGTACCCTGGCAACATGTCTTGATCAATCAGAAACTAAAACACGATTTTTCTTTTCTCAATTCTATTTATAAAGTAACACCAAGACAGGTCAGAGACACTAGAAGAAGAAATTCCTAGATATCACTCCCAACTCCATGTAGGTAAGCAGGTATTTCACTCTCTGTCTCTGTGCCAACTTCTTTAAAATGAAGAGCTCCTCTGGGGTTGAGGGCTCCAATTTGTCAGCCACAAGCTTAGGGACTTCAGATGAAAAGAAAAGAATTAGCTAAAGTCTTTGACAGAGAAGAACAGCTTTCACATACCACCCAACGGTTTGCTTAGATTCAATAAGCACAACTAAGGAAAGAATAGGAGCCACAGGTACTAAGGAACATTACCCAGCTGAAACGAGACCAAACACCAGAAGGAACTGAACACATGTCTTAGGGAGAATTGATGGTAAGAAGAGCCACCCAGAAATAATCTCCCTACCTGACACAGATACAAAATATGGAAAACACAGTGTCTTAGTCATCTAATGCTGCTGTAACAGAAATACCACAAGGGAGTGGCTTTAACAAAGAGAAATTTATTTCCTCACAGTAAAGTAGGCTAGAAGTCCAAATTCAGGGCATCATCTCTACGGGAAGCCTTGCTCTCTCTGTCAGCTCTGGAGGAAGGTCCTTGTCCTCAATTTTCCCCAGTCGAGGAGCTTCTCCGTGCAGGGACACTGGGTTCCAAGGGACACGGCACTGCTTTCTTGGTGGTATGAGGTCCCCTCACTCTCTGCTTGCTTCCCTGTCTTTTTATCTCTTGTAAGATATAAGGTGGTGCAGGCCACACCCCAGGGAAACTCCCTTTACATTAGATCAGGGATGTGACCTCAGTAAGGGTGTTACAATCCCACCCTAATCCTCTTTAACATAAAATTACAGTCACAAAATGGAGGACAACCACACAAAACTGGGAATCATGGCCCAGGCAAATTGATACACACATTTTTTGGGGGGACATAATTCAATCCATGACACACAGTCACCAAGAATTCTGACATTACATACAAGGAACAGGAGAAAATGTCTCTGAACTCCTAAGACACTCATATTACAGTCTGGCTCTGCCATAAACTGAAGTACTATTTTCTCTGGGACTCGGCTTCCTCATCAGAGAAATGAGAGGCCTGATCTAGACTGGTTAATACCTTTTGTGATCTTACACAAGACCCCTTTGATGAGCTGATGAAATCTATGGGCCTTTGCTCCTAAAAAAATACATTCACAATCTTTTATGACTTCAGAGAGTTCAAAAACCTGGGTTTAGAATTAAATCTGAGTCTCTCTGAAGATGATAAGACGGTATAGGGATAGGTAGAAAAAAGAGGAAAGTGAGTGATACTTTTGCAAATCACCCCACCCCTTCTCCTTTGCCTAGCACCTAATAATGACTTCAATAAATGTGTGTGGCCTTCATAAATTAATGAATATGACTGAAAAAACTAACACAACCAGCAGGGGGAGCAAATATCAGAACCTCACCCCCTCCAGATTTCAACGGCAGAATGTGGTGGCTGTGAAATGGGCAGGACAGAGACAACCTGGCCCCAAGCCCTTCAGGAATGCAAAGTCTCAGGCCTTTCCTTAAAATTCGGAAAGCCTGTCTGCTGGAAAATTAGGGATCACACAGTCCCTAACTCTTCAACTATCAAGGAAGTACAAAGAATCACTGAAAATGAGGGGACAAAGCAGCATTACTGGGAAGAGAAATGAACAAGTAAAAATCTGACTGTACTCCACACCCTGAGGCCTAGAGCAACATTAGAAGTTTCTGCCTTTCCAGTTTGGTAATCATCCAGGAGCTCACGTTTAAAGGGAAAAATCAAATAGGGTTGGATCCATTTCTAATGTGTCCTTGGGCATGTTTTGTTTCATGATTTATGCCTTTCCCAATTCCTGCTCCTGAAAAGAAAAAGCCAGTCTCTGAAAGATGGAACTGATAGCCTCTGGGTTCTTCTTTCAGTCTATTTGCTCCCCAAATCAACCCCTAAGGGAGAATTGCTTGGTTCTCCTTGGTTCCGTCTACTCTCTCTCTGAAAATGTGACAGTAGAAAAGAAGTATAGGAAAACTGATAGAGCTATCCAGGTCAACTGGCTATCAATGAGAATATCTGCCTTGATAGTTGGGAAAATAAAAAAGACAGATAAGGACCCTGCTTCAGCTGCACCATTTATGACTTCAGTTACACAATAGGAAGGGCTTCTTGAAGAGATGGGGTTTAAAACACCAGAAGAGGTGACAGAGGCTAAGGAATCTAGGGACAGGACAGCTCCCTCTAACCAATCCGATTTGAGAGAAGGCATAATATGCCCAGAATTGGGGGAGGCAGGGCAGAACATTGTGAAGAGGGCCCTTGCCAGTGCAGCCATCTTATAACGTACTGGACTCAGCAACCCTTTCCTAATTCCTATAGTGTTAAGTGGAAACCCTGGTGGCGCAGTGGTTAAGAGCTCAGCTGCTAACCAAAAGATGGGCAGTTGAAATGCATCAGGCGCTCCTTGGAAACCCTATGGTGCAGTTCTACTCTTTCCTGTAGGGTCGCTCTGAGTCAAAATCAACCCAATGTCAACAGGTTTTTTTTTTTTAATAGCGTAAGTGGTTAGGTAGGCGCTGATTCTTTATTCCTATTCCGTCCTCTAGTTCTTCTTTCCACAACTAGTTTTCTTGTCAATATCCTTGTTGACAAAGTAAAAAACAGCAGCAAGTGTCTAGATGAAAAAGACCCTAAATCTGCCATAAAGCCACTACGCTCCCTCAAATATCTGGGTAACTACATTCACCCTCTGCCTCCCTGAGAAGACCTGACTTCTCAAGGGTCTGGCTTTCTTCACATGGAGGCCCCCTCCGCCTCTTTTGACCATGTGACAGCTCCCCTAGACCTTTGATATAATTTATACCTTGCCAGGGACCAACTCTTTCCCACCACTGTGAAGGAGAGGGAAAAAACATATATAAATACGTCGGAAATCTATAACGAGGTCTTCTTGGAGGGCAAGACATGGGGAGAGTTAGAAGCAGCGTCAATTGCTCTTTGGGGGTTTTAGTTCAAGCCAAGGTCTGCTTCCAGCAATCAACCATTAAAACAAGCCGGCCAGAGTAACAGCACAGTTTATTCTGATCATTTAATTTGAAATGTCAATAAATTAAACTTCAATCAATTAAACTAGGTGTGCAATAACCCAGATGGACACCCCGACACCAACATAATCACAATAAAAATTTTTATGGCTGCCAGGGACCTCACTGGGGGCAGTGCTGGCACTGCTTGAGCCCTAGCTGAGAAATATATCTCCATAGAGCAGGAACAAGATTGCTTCTCCTAACGAAATGGAGGGGCCAGGCACCGGCAAGGACGCAGCTGGGAGAGGGGCACAAGGGACTGCCAGGAACGAGATGGGAGTGCTTTGGGGGCTTAATGTAATTGATACCTTTGCCTAGAGCAGGGGGAGGGGGCATTTAAGCCAAGTACCTCTACTGTTTGTGCCAAAGGAATTTAACAAAAGCCCCATTAAGATGATTCAGGAAGAAAAGGCCACAGAGCAACATCGGCCTTGAAGAGACACTGATATACTTTGCAGAGTTTCCTTACTCCACATATACACATATCCTGTGCACTTTGTATAGCCTGATTTTTGAATGACACTTAGAATTTGGGATTTGGTCACTATTTTAGGATAGAAACGTTATTAAGAGGAGGGGAGAGAATTAGAAGTCTAGTCTGTAAAGCACTGGAAGAGCAGTCAGAAAGTGAATCCAGGCAGGATTGTTGTGTGCTGTTGAGTTCATTCTGACTCACAGCGATCCATTGTGACAGAGCAGAACTGCCCCATAGGGTTTCTTAGGCTGTAATCTTTACAGGAGCAGATAGATCCCTAGGACTTTTCTCCCACAAAGCCAATCGGTGGGTTCAAACCACGGACCTGTGCTTAGCAGCCAAGGGCTTAACCATTGTGCAACCAGGGCTCCTTATCTAGACAGGATTAGGAAAAATAAAACCTATGAGGAAAGATTTAAGGATCTAGACTGCTAGAGTAATTCAGCTTTGAGGAAAAAGGGTAAAAGGGGAAGGTGGGAAGGAGATAAGTCACTGACTGATCTTTAATATTCCATAACTTATTAATGGAGAATGGTAACCTACTGAGATCCCTCTCCATTCACAACTGAAAAAGGGGGAATCAGCAGCAACAGCATGAGAAAAGAAGCTGAGTCCAAAAATGCAGCTGGGAGCATTATTATTAAACACTGGGAACTAAGAGAGATAAAGGTCTCTTTCCTTAGAAACTCCAAGGAGACCTGAGAAAGATGAGACAAATCAGCTTGGAAGCTATGCCTGAATTACTTAATTCAAGAAAGAAATGTCACCTGTTTTAAAGCACCTAAATGAAAGAAGCTTTTTGGTATTTAGAAATTCCCATAATCGAATACCTAGCTCAACTGGCATAACATAGTTTTAAAGGATATGTTCTACATTCTACTTTGGGGAGTAGCATCTGGGGTCTTAAAAGCCTGTGAGGGGCCATCTAGGATACTCCACTGGTCTCACCCCTTCGGCAGCAAGGAAGAATGAAGAAAACTAAAGATACAAGGGAAAGATTAGTCCAAAGGACTAATGGACCACATCTACCACCACTGACTACTCTGACAGGGATTACAATAGAGGGTCCCGGACAGAGCTGGAGAAAAAGGCAGAAAATTCTAACTCAAAAAGAAAGACCAGGCTTGCTGGCCTGACAGACACTGGAGAAACCCTGAAGAGTATGGCCCCTGGACACCCTTTCAGCTCAGTAAAGAGGTCACTCCTGAGGTTCACCTTTCAGCCAAAGATTGAACAGGCCCATGGAACAAAACAAGACTAAAGGGACACACCAGCCCTTGGGCAGGGCCTGGAAGGCAGGAGGAAACAGGAAAGCTGGTAATAGGGAACCCAGGGTTGAGAAGGGCGAGTGTTGACATGTCGTGGGTTGTTAACCAATGTCATAGAACAATGTGTGTACTGTCTGATGAGAAACTAGTTCATTCTGTAAGCCTTCATCTAAAGTACAAAAAAAGAAAAAAATTCCCATAATCAGAGCAAATTTTGATCAATAGTTCTTCTTGACCATCCCTAGCTCACCCTTCCCTTCTCTGTGTGCCTTGTAGAAGTGAGGTGAGGATAGAAGAATATGCTCTCATAAGACTTCGCCAGAGGTTCAACCAAACCAGGAAATAAAATGTGAAGGGAGGAAACCTAAAGAAATTTTGTTAGCCATCTGTTCCAAGAAGTGGCTTGCTAAATATTATTCAGGTAAACTCTTCAGTTCAGTAGAGATCTAAGGGGAAATTCAGAGATTCCTCATTCTTCTCATAACGAAGATGGCCACCTAAGAATCAGGAGATGCTCAGTAGATAGAGGAGGCAATGAGATAAAAAGAAGCAGTGAAGAAAGGTGACGTTTTACCCGCTGCTATCAAGTTGATTCCGACTCATAGAGACCCTGCAGGAGAGAGAACTGCCCCACATGGTTTCCAAGTCTGTAAATCTTTACAGAAGCTTTGCCACAGCTTTCTCCCGAGGAACGGCTGGTAGGTTTGACTTTTTAGTTAACAGCTGAGAGCTTAACCACTGCACCAACTGGGCTCTGATTCTTAATAAAATGGACCTAACTTGGTGGGCCAGTATATGAGGGTAGTGAGGTGAGAAAGAGATTTAGGAAATATCACCTGACTCTCACCCAGGGTTCCTCATCTGAAGCACAGAACACAAAAAATTACTTAAGTGACTATTTTTCTCATTTCTCCCAAGGATGGTACATAACTAATGCCATTCTCGATGCAGAGGAATAAGCTGATTCCATTTTACAATAGATGCCTGAGGGCATCATGGATTAATTCTCTCATAAGACTCCAGCTGAGAAAGGCTGGATGGATGCGGGGAAAGTATATATATTTTTAATTGGGGGACAAAAATAAATTAAAATGTAAGGAGCAAAAAAATGTTGGAAAGAGCTAACCCAGAGCAAGGGAAATGCATTTAATATCCGAAGAACCCTGGCAGCTGGTACAGTACAGGAGTTGGTACTCTGTCTCCGTCCAAAGGTTTATGTAACTGATGGCTGAAAGGACAATATTCCATAAAGAGGTGGAAAGCCCATGATGAGACAAACTCAGTAACACATCAGAGAGAAACTTGGTCTAGGACGTTGAAGAAATAAAAATCTAATCCTACTTCTGACACTGTGTTTCTTGAGCAAGCCCTTTTCCCTATACTTTGCTTTCCCTAAATCCCATTACATAGGTTCCTCATAATAAAGAATCATTACTTACTCTAACACACACGAGGTCACTATGAGTCAGAATCAACTACAACATAGTTTCAAATCCAAAGTTCGGAGGTATCTAACCAAGTCAGCAGAGATACCATGAACGCAGCATCTTAGGCATTTAATTGGATATAGGAAAAAAGTGGGTTGAAACAGACTTCACTGCAGAAGCAGGAACAGGAAACTGAGGTAAGAGAAAATGTGACAAAGACTTTCTTTCACACAGAACTCCCTGGATTCAGCATTACAGAGAGACCCAGGTGCCTTGTTAAAAAGCCTCCCCAAGTATCATCTCCCTCACTCTTTTACCTCCAAGCAGGCTTCCTTCTAAACAGAAATAGGGGAGCCTAAAAATTCCCAAAAACTTCCAAAAAAACCAATTCCCTAGCATCTGTCCTAAATCTGTGAACTGGTTAAGAATACCGGGTAACTGCCTGAAAACAAGATATATTAAAAACTACCTGCAATTTAAGTTTTCTATCTACACTGGGCCAACCTAGATGATGAGAACAAAATGATTTCTATACCAATTTGAAAGAGGGGTATAGAAACCTATTACTCAGTTTTAGCTGATGAGGATCTACAGGTGTATGTGTATTAGGTCAGAAGGAAAGAACAAGAAAAGGTGCTCTGGAAAGAGGCCTAGAATTCAACTCAATTAAGGAATTCATTCATTTAAACAAGCAAAACGGATCTTATGGACCAAGGAGCTAATGCAACCCCGTTAAGCCACCCAAATTCTCATACTGCCAGAAGAGGGAGTCAGCATATCAGATCCTACAATAAAAGTTCCTAAAGTCTAAATACGGAGGGAAAAGGAAAAAAAGAATAAGGAGTCTAGAAAAACACTGCACAATCTATGCTAGCTCTATCAAGAACTGTATTCCAGAGCTTTGATGGACACAATGATTCTCTCTCATGACAGGCATATATAAGAAGGATTAACGGGAAACCGATGTAAGGAGAAAAAAAAAGTTTTTGAAGGAATGTGACAAAGGATGAAGAGTCAAACTCTGACAACCATCCGGAAGAGACAAAACACCTGAACTCTGGTCTTAAAATTTGGGGTGAGTTTGGAGATTTGAGAAAACTCAAATTAGGAGATGCTAAGAATTAGGGGGAACCTGAAGGGCCCCAATCCAGTACGCTTGCAATTCTATGTATCCTGAGGACTCCATGTGCTCCCCTCAACTTTCCACCAACCCTATGCCTTCTTTCCCCCATGGCTTCCTACTCTAATCCGAGGCTTTAGCTCCTGCAGTAGGCCACATACTCATTCCAGAGCCAGCAGAACCTTCAGTACCCGATAATTACCCAGAAGTCCCCCTTCTCCTCCCTCTCAGTCGGGCTGAACCCTGACTACCGGCCCCTCTGGACACCGCAGCTCTCCGCGGCCCCTCCGGCTCCTACCAAAATCAGCGCCTCCATCTTGCCCCGCAGCTGGTGCCGACGTGGAGCCGCAAAAGCAACGCCGCCGCTGATTGGCCCTACGTCCCCATTAGGCCCCGCCCAGGATAAGAGTCATTGGACTACAGAATGCCAGCCATTGCCCTATTGACCAATCATTGTACTATCTTGCTTAGCGGAAGCAAGGTGTCCAGTCAGAAGGCACAGATATTTGATTGTCAGTTTGAACACTCAATAAAATGCCAAGATGGCCCGACGGAATAGGGCGGGAGGGCCAGTTGGGCGGGGCTGTTTCCATGGGGAACAGAGGATGCGGTTATTCATTTTCAATTGGTAGGGCAGAGATCACGTGATACTGTCCGACAGCTTTAGACATTTTAATCCTCACTCTCTTTAGGGGGCGCTATGCTCCCCCTTGTCCCTTAACATTGACAGCTTCTGACAGAATCCTACCCGAATCCCTGTGTTATCCGCTGTGGGAAACCCTGGTGGCGTAGTGGTTAGGACTTACCTCTAACCAAAAGGTCGGCAGTTCAAATCCACCAGACGCTCCTTGGAGAATCTATGGGGCCATTCTCCTCTGTCCTATAGGGTCACTATGAGTAGGAACCCACTAGACTGCAACGGGTCTGTTGCTGTGACAACCACAGCTAGCTCCCGCCCCCCCCCCCAAGCTTCCTCAGGTCACTTTAGTGACCTCACAGAGTCTGCACAACCATAGAGTGTGCAGACGAGATGCCCAGCGTGTTAACTAGATGAACCACGGAGACAGGAGTTGATCACCACGGTAACAATCTCCCCAAAATGTAGTCCCAGGCTTTGCTGGGCCCAGGGAAGTGGGAGAAGCTAGGGAGTTTCTAAAAGCAGATTTTCCTGTAGCCTGATATGAAATGGGATGTTAGAGCTTTGGAGACCAGAAAGGAGAGATTAGAAAGGACAAAAGGGGTAAAGGGACCAGGATAAGGGAGGACATGGGGAGCAGGGTCTGTGGTTTTCCAGTAGGGACAAGCCATTGCAAAATGAGAAAAGAGAAGTTTACTGACTACAGAGATTTCATAACGGGGAAGGGTTTTGATGAAGTTTGACTTTCCCCCACCCCTTGGTTCCTTGGTTCCCGACCGTCTTAGATCAGAGACACTTTTCATTATCTCATATTATTCCTAAAGGGATTTTTGTTTTTCGTCTCTGACAATTATGTCTTTAAGGAATCCCTCCAAGAAGACAGTCTAGACCCATCCAAGAGTTTTTCTAGTTGTTTTGGAGTACAGTCATAGGACCTAAGGAAAAAAAAAAAAAAAACAGTACAAAACAAACTACAGAGCTAATACATGCTATGAAGGAAGGTATTTAAATGACATTCTGGTGAAGTCCCAAGTGACAAGCCTCAATAATCTAGGGCCCCAAATATAAATTGGAAAAGTCAGCTAAGGTTGAGGGAATGGTGTGTGAGAAATTACTTCTTTTATACCTGATTGAGCTTAGTTTATCACTTTGTCCTCTTGGAATTGCTTAGATGCTGAACCCTGGAAACAAAGCCAGAAGGTCCATTATCTATGGACTTGAGAAAGCCTGAACTTAGAAGCTTATAGTTTAAGGAAGCAGAGATCCACCCCAAGGCTTCAGTTGATGAGGCTGGAAACTGGACCCTCTTTGTCACATGTAACCTCTTTAGGGGAGGACCTTTGAAAGACACAATCTGAGCCATCTCAAAGCAGGAAAGTTCCAATTTGACTGTTTTTCAGCCAAGTTTTGGGGAAGATCCAGATTAAGATACTTTACATAAAACAAGAGGCATGAAAGTTGACTATGAGTTCAATCAGGGGTGCTTATGCTTGGTTATTTGAAGACTAGAGAGAAAGCTGCTGGTGAGGAGCAGAGAGGAGATAATCAAACTTGGAGGTTTTGGAAAGTGTTCTGTCAATACGGTGAAAAATTAAACATGAATATATCTTCTCCTGAAAAAACAAAAACAACCCAGTATACGCATGTGTGTCTGTACACTCATGTATAAGACTGTATGTACATACATACATATGTAAGACTGCTTATTGCAGCATTGTCTACAATGGCAAAAAAATAACATTATTGTATATCAACAGAAGAATAATTGGATAACTTATTGTACATCCAGACTGTGAAATAATATGCAACTAATAAAAAGGAATGTTAGATTTATATGCATTAAACTGAAGAAATATCCATGGGATGCTAAATGAAAAAAGTAAGTTCCAGAGTAATTTATATGGTGTGATTCCATTTTTTTCATTAAAAAAAAAAATTAAGACTGTCTTAGTTATCTAGTGCTGCTATAACAGAAGTATCACAAGTAGATGGCTTTAACAGAAGTTTATTTCCTCAAAGTCTAGGAGGCTAGAAGTCCAAATTCAGGGCACCAGCTCCAGAAGTCTTTCTCTCTCTGTCCGTTCTAGGGGAAGGTTCTTGTCATCAATCTTTCCTTGGTCTAGGAGCTTCTCAGTGCAGGGACTCCAGATCTAAAGAACATGCTCCTCTCCTGGCGCTTCTTTGTTGGTGGTATGAGGTCCCCAACTCTCTGCTCACTTCTACCCCTTTTGGAGCCCTGATGGTGCAGTGGTTAAGAGCTGAGGCTGCTAACTAAAAGGTTGGCAGTTTGAATCTACCAGCCCCTCCTTAGAAACCTTATGGGGGTTTCCTATAGGGTCACTATGAGTCAGAATTGACTCAACTGGCAATGGGTTTTGGAAGATAAAAGGTGATGCAGGCCACACCCCAGGGAAACTTCCCTTACATTGGATCAGGGCTGTGACCAGAGTAAGGGTGTTGCATCCCACCCTAATCCTCTTTAATGTAACCTAATCTTGCTTCATTAACACCACAGAGGTTAGAATTTACAACATATAAGATAATCACGTCAGATCACAAAATGGTGGACAACCATACAGTACCAGGAATCATGGCTTCGCCAAGTTGGCACACATTTTGGGGGGACATAATTCAATTCATAACAGACTCTAATAATGAATTAACTATGTTTGCATGTTATTGTTGTTTTAAGTTGCTATCAAACTGGCTCCAACTCATGATGACCTTAGTATAACAGAACAAAATGTTACTCAGTCTTCCACCATCTTCATGATTGTTGGTATGTTTGAGTCCACTGTTGTGGCTATTGTGTCTTTCCATCTCATGAGGGTTTCCCTGGTTTTCACTGACTCTCTACTTTATCACACATGATGTCTTCTTCTAGTGGTTAGTCTTTGTTCATTACATGTCCAAAGTAAGTGAGCCAAAGTTTCTGCCATCCTTGCTTCTGAGGAACATTCTGGTTGTATTTCTTCTAAGACTGATTTGTTCACTTGCTATCCGTAGGTTTTCATTGGCAAATTTTTGGAAGTGGACCACCGTGTCTTTCTTCCTAGTTTTAGTCTGTGAGCTCTGCTAAAACTTGTCCGCCAGAGTGACCCTACTGGTGTTTGAAATACCGGCGGCATAGGTTCCTATATCTTAGCAACATGTAGACCACCACAGAACTACAAACCAACAGACGAGTATTGGATGTTTGTATGTTTCTGTAAATATACTCTTTCATTCCACAAATATTTATTGGATATCAGTCACACTAGGCACTCAGGATATAGCAGTGAACAAAACAGACAAGAATCCCTGCCCTCATGGCAATTACATTCTAGCTAGGCAGCAGGAGCAGAAATTAAACTGAAGAAATAAGTAAACTATAAAGGACGTTACCAAAAAAACCTGTTGCCATCAAGTCGATTCTGACTCGTGGTGACCCTATGGGACAAAGTGGAACTGCCCCACAGGCTTTCCAAGGAGCACCTGGTGGATTCAAACTGCCAACTTTTTAGTTAGCAGCCATACCACTTAACCGCTATGCCACCAGGGTTTCCATAAAGGATGTTAGGTGGTAATAAGTGTTATGGAGAAAATTAAAACTAAAAGGAGAAGGGGGGCAAACCATTGCACAATTTGGAGTGATACCATTCATAATTGAAGAGAAGCAAGTGACAGAAAAGAGGTTTAATAGATGATCAAGGAAGACCTTAATAAGAAGGAGATATTTGATAAAAGACCTAGAATGAATAAGGGAATGAGCCATATTGTTATTTGGGGGGAAATGTATTCTAGGAAGAGAGAATATAAAGAAAGATGTGTAAGAGAAGTACTAATATAGGCTACCCCTAGAGGGTGAGATGGAAGGAATGGATTATTAAATAATTTTTCTTTATATGTGTTGGTATAGTGGGACTTTGTAACAACAAACATGTGTATATAGTTTAGCACTAATAAAAAAAATCTTTTCACTACAATAAAATAAATTTTACTTTAAAGGGAAAAAGAGTGTACATCAAAATGAAGGTAAAGTTGTGAAGGTTGAATGAGATAATATGTGTAAAAATACGTGTAAACTGTTAAATGCTTTGCTATTGTTACTTATTATCTTACACATTACTGGGAACCACTGAACATTTTTGAGCAAAAGCATGAGATTATGGAAGCACGTTTACGATGATCACTTTGACACCTGTGTGTGCAGGAAGTATTGGGGAAGAAGAGGTGAAAGGTAGAAAGACCAACTATGAGGGCTCTGAAGTTCTGTAGGTTGCAGTGAACACAAAACAGTGACAGTAAGAAAATGTCCCCAAAAGATTGCGCCCCACAAGTGAAATTAACCGTAGTTATCCAGCTCATAGTGACCCTACAGGACAGACTCGAACTACCGCCATATGATTTCCAAGGCTGTAAATCTTTACATAAGCAGACTGCCACGTCTTTTTTTCCCACAGACTGGCTGGTGGATTTGAACCACCAACCTTTCCGTTAGCAACCAAGCACCTCACCACTGGGGCTCCCTAAAAGTGAAATTAAGAGAAGTCAAAATGTAATGAACAGACAAGATCAGGCATTTGTCCCTCTTAGAAGTAACAAATGACTTGATGTAGTTTCAGAAAAGCATAATTCTATCAACGTATCTAAAGCTCTAGCTTGCCTAATCACTTAAAGTAAAATGGCTGGAGTCATAACACAATCAAAACTCTAACCCAATCAGTTATAATAAAATAACTGAGGCTAACATAAACAGAATCAATTATATTAACTTGGCTGGAGCTGAAACTCAAGCAATTGAATTGTACTTTGTCTTCACAGAAGGGGAATAGGAGAGCGTCTGCACAGAATTCTCTCCCCCACAAAATTTGTCAATATTTCTTTAGGGATATTTGGAGAAGTGACTCTATTTGGTCAACCCAAATGAATATCTTGTATCTTTAGAAAGGAGATGGATACAGTTCAGTTGTTGTTGTTAGGTGCTATCGAGTCGGTTGTGACTCATAGTGAACCTATGTACCACAGAACGAAACACTGCCTGGTCTTGCATTATGCTCACGGTCGTTGTTATATGCTTGAGCCCATTGTTGCAGCCACAGTGTCAATCCATCTCATTGAGGGTTTTCCTCTTTTCTGCTGACCCTGTGCTTTACCAAGCATGATGTCCTTTTCCAGGGACTGATCCTTCCTGACAACATGTCTAAAGTATGTAAGACAGAGTCTCGCCATCTTGCTTCTAAGGAGCATTCTGGTTGTACTTCTTCCCACACAGATTTGTTCCTTCTTTTGGCAGTCCATGGTATATTCCATATTCTTTGCCAACACCACAATTCAAAGGCGTCAATTCTTCTTTGGTTTTCCTTATTCATTGTCCAGCTTTCACATGCATATGATGCCATTGAAAATACCATGGTTTGGGTTGGGCGTACCTTAGTCTTTAAGGTGACGTCTTTGCTTTTCAACACTTTAAAGAAGTCCTTTGCAGCAGGTTTACCCAATCCAATGCATCTTTTGATTACTGGACTGCTGCTTCCATGGGTATAGATTGTGGAGCCAAGTAAAACGAAATCCTTGACAACTTCAATCTTTTCTCCATTTATCGTGATGGAGCTTATTGGTCCATTTGTGAGGATTTTTGTTTTCTTTATGTTGAGGTGTAATCCATACCGAAGGCTGTGGTCTTTGATCTTCATCAGCAAGTGCTTCGGGCCCTCTTCACTTTCAACGAGGAAGGTTGTATCATCTGCATAAGGCAGGTTATTAATGAGTCTGCCTCCAATCCTGATGCCCTGTTCTTCTTCATATAGTCCAGGCTCTTGGATTATTTGCTCAGCATATGGATTGAATAGGTATGGTGACAGGATACAACCCTGATGAACACCTTGCCTGACTTTAAGCCATGCAGTATCCACTCGTTCTGTCCGAACAACTGCTTCTTCTTTTTTTTTTTTTTTTTTATTGTGCTTTAAGGGAAAATTTACAAATCTAGTCAGTCTCTCATACAAAAATTTATATACACCTTCCTATATACCCCTAATTGCTCTCCCTCTAATGAGACAGCACACTCCTTCCCTCCACTCTCAATTTTCACGTCCATTCGGGCAGCTTCTGATCCCGTCTGCTCTCCCACCTCCCCTCCAGACAGGAAATGCCAGCATAGTCTAGTATGTATACTCAAACAACTGCTTCTTGATCTATGTACAGGTTCCTCATGAGCACAACTAAGTGTTCTGGAATTCCCATTCTTCGAAACGTTATCCATAATTTGTTATGATCCACACAGTCGAATACCTTTGCACAGTCAATAAAACACAGGTAAACATCCTTCTGGTATTCTCTGCTTTCAGCCAGGATCTATCTGACATCAGCAATGATATCCCTGGTTCCACATCCTCTTCTAAATCCTGCTTGAATTTCTGGCAGTTTCCTGTTGGCTACACTGCTACAGCTGCTTTTCAATGATCTTCAGCAAAATTTTGCTTGCATGTGACATTAATGATAGTGTTCGGTAATTTCCACATTTGGTTGGGTCAACTTTCTTGGGAATAGGCATAAGTATGGATCCCTTCCAGTCAGTTGGCCAGGTAGCTGTCTTCCAAATTTCTTGGCATAGACAAGTGAGTGCTTCCAGTGCTGCATCCATTTGTTGATGTTCTGTCGATTCCTGAAGACTTGTTTTTTTGCCAATGCCTTCAGTGCATCTTGGATTTTCTCTTTCAGCACCATCAGTTCCTGATCATATGCTACGTCTTGAAATGGTTAAACGTCGACCAATTCTTTTTCGTATAACGACTCGGTGTATTCTTCCTATTTTCTTTTGATGCTTCCTGCGTCGTTTAATATACAGTTCAATTAGCCATTAAAATCAGCAAAAAGGAAGAACACCCTCAACAAGATGGATTGACACAGTGGCTGCAACAATGGGCTGAAGCATAATGATTGTGAGGCTGGCACAGGACTGGGCAGTGTTTTTTTCTGTTGTACATGGGGTTACTATGAGTCAGAACGGACTCGATGGCACCTAACAACAATTCCACTTGTTCACTAAGCAACCTTCTGATTACAATATTTGACTTTCAAAGCTTCTGAAGTCATCAACTATTTTGATCATTCCAAAGGATTGTCTAGGCCACTGTAACTTTTACGTACAAATACGTAAATCAGCCATATGCCTTATGTAACAGGCTCTTATAAGTTTGGTCACCATAAATGAGTTCTTCCGAGCCTAATTAATTGATAAAATCAAATTTCTGGGCATTCAAGCTGAGGCTCAGAGCCTCTGAGACAAAAAAACAACAATGTTTCTATGTCTTGTCACCCTAACATCAACCTGGGTATACCAAAAAACAAACCCGTTGCCATGGAGTCAATTCCGACTCACAGTGACCACGTAGGACAGAGTAGAACTGCCCCATAGGGTTTCCAATGAGCAACTGATGGATTCAAACTGCCAACATTTCTATTAGCAGCTGAATGCTTAACCACTGCGCCACCAGGGTTCCAACCCAGGTGTAGAAGGAGCCTTATTCCAAGTGTTCTGAGAGAGAAAGTGAGAAGAGTTTTTCATTGTTTTGTTTGAACCAGAGAATTAGAGACGTGATTCATGTTGCCTAGGGCCACAGTGCACTAACTCCTAGCGGGCTTGTTCCACATCTTGCTACAGCAATCATAGGTTACTTCTACTACAGCCCCTGCGGCCTGGGAAACTGCATGGCACACTGGTAATCACAGACAGCAGAGTGTGGGCAGCTACCATTGCTCCCAGGAGAAGTGGCACATCCCCCCCTCACAGCATGATCAGTGCTTGGCTGCTCAGTGGGACACTCCAATGCAGTGAAGTGGTTGTCAGGGAGACCGTAGAAGAGTAGCATCTTTCTGACCTAACAGCAGTCTGGCTTTGTCTCTTAGGTGTAGGAGGTGTCTCCCCAGCATATAACTATGATGAAACTGAAGACCACAAAGAGGAAGATTGCGGGGGTTATAGCTACTACTTTCATCCAAGGGACTAGGTTGGGAGTGCTACCTGGATGAACCTTTGGCGATCCAGCCCTACCTCTGAATTATTTTATCACCCTTCCTCAAGGCTGCATCATACACAGTCAGCTATATAAACAGCATTCTTGCTGTGGTGCAAAACTGAATGTTAGTTATGAACTCTAAGGAATCTAATTTTCTCATTCCTTCACAGAGCTGAGAGGGGATGGCCTTACTTAGGAGCAGGGGTACTTCTTTCATCATAATAGGGTAGAAGGCCAAGCATGTGGGGATAAATGCAAGTAGGCTGGTAAATTTGGTATTGGAAAAATAAGACCAGTTGCCATTGAGTAGTGTCTGGATTCCACAGGGTTTTCAATGGCTGTGACCCTTCAGGAGTAGATTGCCAGGCCTTTCTTCCAAGGTGCCTTATCAATGAAATATGAGGCAAGCTCATCTGCTGAGAGAGCAGTGAAGGGGGTGTTGGAGACTTTCGAAGAGAAAAGATGTGGAACAGTTATTGCGCAGTGTAGAAAAGAGAATTTACCAGGGAAATGTAGAATTATCTGACGTTGTTGCATTTGGGGGGCATAAATTTACAGTGATACCAGTCAGCAAGAGTCTCAGACTTTTCTCCGTCAATATTTAGCTGCTCAGGTAAATATTATGTGAAGGTTAGTTATTGGGTTTTACCAAAATTGAGTGTCTTTCTAGGAGAGTTCAATGGAGACAGAGAGGAGCAAGAAAGTTAAGAATGTCTACAAGTTTATAGTGCTTGATATAAGGGAAAGTGGATAGATATTTAAGTTTATAGTGCTTGATATGAGGGAGAGTGAATAGATATTTTCTGATAGTAAAAAGGTAGTACCAATGATTTAGAGGTCCTTGTGGAAGGAAGGGTATTAGGGTAGTAGGAAGGATATTAGTGTAAACTAAAAAACAAACCAGTTGACTCTGACTCATGACAACTTCATGTGTGCAGAGTAGAACTGCTCAATAAGGTTTTCAAGGCTATGAACTTTCGAGAACAGATCACCAGGCCTTTAGTCTGAGGTGTCTCTGGGTGGGTTTGAATCACCAACCTTTTGGCTTGTAGCCCAGTGTTTAACCGTTTTACCCAAGGACTCCTGGGTATAAGAAGAAGAATATCAGGGTAAGAGAAGGAAAGGCAGAAGATGGTAATGAAATATTTGAAATAAACATTTCAGAGGAGTTTCTTTGCATTTAATTGCTCCATCTTTTCCTTTTCTTTTCCAATCCTTGTTTTTCCCTTATTATTTCTACCTCCCCTCTAAGGAGCCCTGGTGCCACGATGGTTAAACACTTCACTGCTAACCAAAAGGTCAGTAGTTCAAACCCATCAGCTGCTCCATGGGAGACAGATGTGGCAGTCTGGTTCCACAAAGATTACAGCTTGGAAACCCTATGGGGCAGTTCTACTCTGTCCTATAGGGTCGTTGTGGGCTAAAATCAACTCAGTGGCACACAATACCTCCCCTCCCACCAGAGAGAAAGGAGCAATGGAGTCTGTTTTTCATTTCCTGTTTGAGCGACTGAGCTAATAGCTTGCCACCAATCCTCAGTATGGGTCTCTGCCTCTCCTTTTCTGTCTCTTCATTCTGGAAAAATGAAAGCTAATAGTTGAGGGAGATGAGGCCAGGAGCCCTACACCTTCCTCCTGGTGAGAGTCTCACTCTGTGGCAAGTGATTCCCTTGGGGAAAACATGGCCAAAGGCAACAGCAACCAGGTTCTAAGCATGAGTTTCACCTGCAACTGGAGAGAACACAGACTAGAAGAACTGCCAAAAGTGAGGGTATGAGACCTGGGTGTGGAGACAGCATTACTGAGAAGAGCTTTAAACACAACAGAATTTTGGATGGGGTCCAGAGGCACTGGGGCAAATTAAATTACCTCTCATTCTGAGTCTTGATGTATTCTACAGGAGACTAGGAGAAACAACGGGGTCAGGGCCCATCACAGTTAACTACAGGACTCTCCCTCTGTGTTAGTTTTGGGCAAGGTGGTCACTTATACAGGCTGGAAATACTTCAGTAAAGCCCTCTGAGTTTTCCTGGATAGGTCAGCCCAACCTGCCCTGAGTACTTGGAGGGCGAGGGCTATCTGAGAACATTGACAGGCAACTAGACTCCTATATGAGGGCATAACCCTGAGTCTTGGTCACCCTGACCTTCTCTGCTGCCCCAGGAAACTACGGGAAAGTTCCTCCCCACCCAGACCTCCTGTTCTCAACCCTGGGGCTCTCATGCTTTAATCAATCAAACTTTTATAGAATTTTCCCCCATAAGTGTGCCTTTACATATATTGTTTTTCTCCAGAAAACTCAGATTCTTCCGATCTTCGAGACTAGTTGAAAGGCTCCCTCCTCTCCGAAGACTTCCCTGGGGCAGTTGCTCCTTCGTCTTTGTTCCTACAGAACTTATTATCCATCCTCTTACCACTGGCCACATCCATCTCTGTTTATAGATGTGTCTACTCCATTAGACTGTGAATGCCCAAAGGCAAAGATCACACCTTAATTACTCTGGAATCCTCAAAATTTGTTATTGTTGTTAGTTGCCATAAAGTTGGCCCCAACTCGTGGTCATCCCTGGTACAGCAGAACCGTTGGCATGCTCGAGCACGCTGTGGCCACTGTGTATTTGGAGTGCCTTCCAACCTAGGGAGCTCATCTTCCGGCACTTTATCAAACAGTAGTCTGTCTAATCCATAGGGTTTTCACTGGCTAAGTTTTGGAAGTAGATCACCAGGCCTTTCTTCCTAGTATGAGTTAATCTGGAAGCTCTGCTGAAACCTATCCACCAGGGGTAACCCTGCTGGTGTTTGAAATTTATCAATTTGGTGAATACTCTATAAATGTTTGTTGAATGAATGAATTTATATTGGGCTCAGAACTAGATCCTTTGAGGTATATATAAAAAAGGCAAAATATAAAATACAATCCCTCCCAATAAGTTTACCTGTTAGTTAATAATAACTATATGTCCTATAACTGTACAATTTAATAGTGCTTACCATGTCCTAGGCACTGAACCACTAAACTAAATACATCTATTTTTTAAAAACTAATTTACTTCTCACATAAACCTGTAAAGTAAGTATTATTATTAGCCCCAAATTATAAAAAAAAAAAAAAAAAAAATTATGGATGGGGAAAATAAGGCTCGGAGAGATTAAAGAATTTGCTTGATATCTCAAAGGGAATGTCAGAGCCAACATTTGAGCGCTGGCACTTCTGACTGTAAAATTCATGCTCTTAACTGTTATATTGTGGTGCCCAAGACCATCACTATTACATGTTGCTATAATAAAACATGAAATTATATGGTCCAGACAATTAGAAAATAAAATGTTTAAATGCAGTTCTTAATTCTATGATACATATAATATATAATTGCATAAGGAGTCAGAAAAGAGGAATATGTATATGGGCTGAGGTAGCCAGAAAAAGTGTTGTAGAGATAGAACTTGAACTGAACTGAGCCTTGGAGAGGGGATCACAGCAAGGGAACCAACATTAATGTACTTTCTGTACAAGCATTGTATGTACATTGTCTCATCTGATCCCTCACAACTACTGGTGATAGGGTTGCCAAGGGGAAACTGAGGTCAAAAGCTAAAAAATTTGCCCAAGTCCACACTGTCAAGTGTTGAATGGAGATTCAAACTCAGATCTTTCTTCCATTCCGTACTGCCTCAGGTTGGTAGAAAGGACCAAGGAGGACATTCCAGGTGGAGGGGAGCAGGAACAAAGATGGTAAGCTGAGGCGAGCAAGGTGCTTGTGAAATTGGGACTGTAAATAGCCAGGCATCTGGCTTACCATCCTCTGAGGAGCAGAGGGTGGGACTTCCTGAACAGCTCCACCCACTGTAGAGGATTGCAACACTGTGGGGTGGGGTGAGGGTTCTGGGGTTCCTGGAAGGTGAATGCAGCCCTTGAGGCTGGCAGTGTGCCCATCGTAAGGCTAGAAGTGGCCCCGCCCAGTAGTGCTGGGGTGGGAGAGCCATGGCCTGAGAGTTGACTCCTGAAAATCTAGACCCCCCCACCCCCACCCCTCTGGCACTGCTGCATCCTTGCCCTGGTTCTCTCTCAGAATCAGTTGCCCGCTTCTGTTCTCCAGTTCTGTCCCAAGCGTCTCTCTACCAGTCTGGACTGCCTATAGTTCATTCTCAATTCCACCAGCCCTTTAGGCACTCTGGCCTCCAGGTTTCTAATTTTCAAGTCCTAATCTTTTTTTTATATATAATTTTTATGTGCTTTAAGTGAAAGTTTACAAATTAAGTCAGTTTTTTGACACGAAAACTTATATACACCTTGTTACATACCCCCAATTACTCTCCCCCTAATGATACAGCCCACTCCCTCCCTCCACTCTCTCTTTTCATATCCATTTCACCAGCTTCTAACCCCCTCCACCCTCTCATCTGCTCTCCAGGCAGGAGATGCCAACATGGTCTCAAGTGTCCAGCCTGATCCAAGAAGCTCACTCCTCACCAGCATCCCTGTCCAACCCATTGTCCAGTCCAATCCACATCTGAAGAGTTGGCTTTGGAAATGGTTCCTTACCTGGGCCAACAGAAGGTCTGGGGGCCATGACCACCGGGGTCCTTCTAGTCTCAGTCAGACCATTAAGTCTGGTCTTTTTATGAGAATTTGGGGTCTGCATCCCCACTGGTCTCCTGGTCCCTCAGGGGTTCTCTGTTGTGTTCCCTGTCAGGGCAGTCATCGGTTGTAGCCAGGCACCATTCATGTCCTAATCTTAACAGACTCACTTTCATATTGATTATCACATTTCATCCTCCATGAAATAGATATGATCATCATTATCTTTATTTTTCAGGTGAGGAAACAAAGCTCAGAGGAAACAAAGATTGAATTACCCAAGGTCACTTAGGCAGTAAAATTTAGACCAGGATTGAAGCCCAGGTCTTAAGATTCAAATTTTGGTCCTCATTCTACCACTCCACGCAACTTCTTCTCAATTTAGAGTTAAGCGCCAAGGGTTATTTCTTCTGGACTATTCTGGACTCATCTATCAGCCTTCATCCTTTCTGGGTTCAGTCCCTCCTTCAGGGCTCTGTACTGGGCCTTGCTAGCAGGGCATATCACTTAGTTGCCATGGACTGGGAACCTCAGTCTCACCCAACTCCTGGACCCTTAAAAGCCCCAAAATGAATGAACTCCAAGTTCTTTAGGCCTGATAAAGGGTCTCATTCTCCCCTCAACTCCTGAGTCAATCCTCGAAGAATTCTTACCTGAGAAAAAGAACCTCTTTTATCAGGCTTTTTTTTTTTTTTTAATCCTATCCTTACTCAAACCGGAATATAAGAAAAAAAGAGTGGATAGCTCGGGAGGTCTGACTCTACCATCTGGGCCTCAGTTTACCCTCCCTCTTACTTTCTTAAGAGCAGCCTTGCTATTCCCGGTCCCAGGCCCCTTCTACCACCTCCCTCAGCCGTCAGGGCAACCGCCCTGGCTCTGCTGCCTAGGATAACCAGCCCTCCCCTTGCCCCCTGTGGCTGCCTCCCCTTTCCGTCTGTTGAGAGAGGAAGCCAGGGGGTGTCGGGTGCAACGCTGCAGGGCACTGATAAAGGGCCAACCCTGCCCCCGCCCCCTGGGGCCACTGTGGTCAGACCAGCAGACAAGCAGGCAAAGCAGCCAGCTCCCTCTGGGACTCATTGCCCACCCCTGGTTCCACCTCTGCCCTCCCCACCCACCCTTCTCACCCTTCTCGGGGGAAGCTGGTTGCATAACCCAGTGGGGGTGTTTGGCAACATTGCTTGTGGCTTGACGTGATGCCGGTGGTGGTGTGCACATGCACTGTGGGGGTGAGGGTAGGGGCAGGCTGAGCAGGGGTGACATATTAACCTTTTAGGAGCTGGTAAGCTGGAGGGCGGTATAGTCATAAAGGTTCATGGCTATGTTTTTCCCCATATTCTGTCAATGCTAATTTTGCCAAAATAGGAGGATCTTGGGAATGGGAAAATCTTAGGCATCCCTTCCTTGCCAAGCCACAGACATTATCCAACCCATTCAGGCTGGCACGTGGGCTCCTAATCCCTTGCAAATCATAAATCAAGCAAAGGAGACTTAAGGTTGATAGGTGTTGACTCTGGGCCTCAGGAACCCGAGAGGAGGGGACTAAAGGAACTGTCTGAGGGCTGTAGAGAGTGTTCTAGAGGCAGGACATAGCCTGGGAACCGCAGTAACGGCCTCTTCCTACAGGAGGGGAATGAGGGGGATGGGAGGGACACATCCTCCTGTTCAGTGGACTAAGTGAAGGCTGTGTATTTGCTTAGCTCACGCTATATGACCATGTAAGTAGTAAACTGTTTCAGACACTTCTGTGAAGCCCCATCTCCTACAGGACGAAATACCTTCCTAGCATGGCTTTCTACAATCTCTTCTAAGTACCATATAGGACAGAGTAGAAATGCCCCATAGGGTTTCCTAGGCTATAAATCTTTATGGGAGCAGATCTCCAGGTCTTTTCTGCCATGGAGCTGCTGGGTGGGTTCGAACTGCCAATTTTGATTAGCAGTCAAACACTTTAACTATTGTGCCACCGAGATCTAGACCCAAACTTTCCAGACTTATACCACATCCCACCCCAAACCTCATTCTCTTTAATGCCTTTGTGCCTTTCCATCTGTGCTTGGATTACCCTTTTCCCAGTCCCTTCTCCGCCTGGTGAACTCAGAGCCATTCTCCACGGCCCAGGTCAATTGTCACCTCCTCTATGAAGCCTTCCCTGAACTTCACCAGGCAGAATTTATTCCCTCCTCCACTCCATAGTATTATATATATATATATATATACGTGTATATATATATATATACACGTATATATATATATACCTTTACATATTCTTTGACTATGTACTGTGAGTGAGGACATGGACTATGATTTATTCATCTTTGTGTCCCTGGAGTATGAAACATAGTATACACTCAATAAACATTTGTTGAACGAATGCATGATGAGGCTTGTGTTATCCATAATTGTATCTGCAGTACTACAAACTGGTAGTTTTCATTCAGTGAGTGTTAGTTGATTAACTGTAACTTGATATCATTATTTAATTAGCCACAAGTATGATTACCACTACTCTTCATCCCTTCTGAGGAACCTAAATAAGTATGCATGTGAGAGAGCTGTATTTGAATCCCCAAGTATGTGATTCAGATTCAAGTCCAAGTCATCGAGGAATTCTGAACCCACATGTAATATGCAATGAAGTCATTGGGGGTCTTGTCACCACCTGTCGTACATAAATCACGCAAGTAGAGTCATGATCTCCTGGGACAGGATGGAATGCAAAACATTTAACCATGGGTTTGGCACAAGGACACTACTGATCAATCCCAGCGCACACGGTCTGTGCAGGGGTCCTCTTGCTGTATCAGCATTGCCTCTTTAGTTGTTTGGCTGTGTTGCTGGATTGTGAAGGGTAGTAGCGTAGCTAAGGTAGTGGTAGGGGGCACTTGGAGGACTCAGAGCAGATGTTCTTTATCAGTTGGGACAGAACATTTTCATTATTTTAACAGTGAGCACAATCGTATCAGGGCATGCTGGCTAACTGCCAGCACTGCCTTGGGGTGGCATCTGTCTGACATCTCTCCAGTCTTTAACCCTTTCAAGATTAGTGGGACACAAGATATTCCACCCACATTTTTTTGTGTGTGTGTGCTTTAAGTGAAAGTTTACAAATCAAGTCAGTCTCTCATACAAAAATTCGTATATGCCTTGCTATGTACTCCTAGTTGCTCTCCCTCTAATGAGACAGTACAGTCCTCTCTATCCTGTATTCCTCATGTCCATTCAGCAAGCCTCTGTCCCCCTCTGCCTTTTCTTCTCCCCTCCAGACAGGAGCTGCTCACATAGTCTCATGTGTCCACTTGAGCCAAGAAGCTCACTCCTCACCAGTATCATTTTCTATCCCGTAGTCTAGTCCAATCCCTGTCTGAAGATCTGACTTTGGGAATGGTTCCAGTCTTGGGCCAACAGAAGATCTGGGAACCGTGACCTCTGGCATCCCTCTAGTCTCAGTCAGACGATTAAGTCTGATCTTTTTATGAGAATTTGAGGTCTGCATCCCACTGCTCTCCTGCTCCATTAGGGATTCTCTGTTGTGTTCCCTGTCAGGGCAGTCATCGGTTGCAGCTGGGCAACATCTAGTTCTTCTGGTCTCAGGCTGATGTAGTCCCTCTCTGATTTCTTTGTCTCTTGGGCTTATAATTACCTTGTGTCTTTGGAGTTCTTCATTCTCCTTTGCTCCAGGTGGGTTGAGACCAATTGATGCATCTTAGATGGCTGCTTGCTAGCATTTAAGACCCCAGATGCCACTCACCCAAGTGGGATGCAGAATGTTTTCTTAATAGATTTTATTACGCCAGATGACTGAGATGTCCCCTGAAACCATGGTCCCCAGACCCCCACCCCTGCTACTCTGGCCTTCGAAGCATTCGGTTTATTCTTTGTTTTTGGTTTAGTCCAGTTGTTCTGACCTTTCCTGTAATATGTGTTGTCTTTCCCTTCACCTAAAATAGCTCTTATCTAGTATCTAATTAGTGAATACACTTCTCCTTCCCTCCCTCCCTCCCCATCCTCATAACCGTCAAAGAATATTTTTTCCTGAGTTTTTCTTGAGTTCTTATAATAGTGGTCTCATACAATATTTGTCATTTTGCAACTGACTAATTTCACTCAGCATAGTGCTTTCCAGATTCCTCCATGTTATGAAATGTTTCACAGATTCATTATTGTTCTTTATCAACGTGTAGTATTCCATTGGGTGAATATACCATAATTTATTTATCCATTCATCCGTTGATGGGCACCTTGGTTGCTTCCATCTTTTTGCTATTGTAAACAGTACTGCAATAAACACAGGTGTGCATATATCTGTTCGTGTAAAGGCTCTTATTTCTTTAGGATATATTCCAAGGAGTGGGATTGCTGGATCATATGGTAGTTCTAGTTCTAGCTTTTTAACAAAGCACCAAATTGATTTCCAAAGTGGTGGTACCATTTTACATTCCCATCAGCAGTGTATAAGTGTTCCAGTTCCTCCACAACCTCTCCAACATTTATTATTTTGTGGTTTTTGGATTAATGGCAGCCTTGTTGGAGTGAGATGGTATCTCGTTGTAGTTTTGATTTGCATTTCTCTAATGGCTAATGATCGTGAGCATTTTCTCATGTATCTGTTAGCTGCCTGAATGTCTTCTTTGGTGAAGTGTCTGTTCATATCCTTTACCCATTTTTAAATTGGGTTATTTGTCTTTTTGTTGTTGAGTTTTTGCAGTATCATGTAGATTTAGAGATCAGACGTTGATCAGAAATGTCATAGCTAAAAACTTTTTCCCAGTCTGTAGATAATCTTTTTACTCTTTTGGTGATGTCTTTGAACGAGCATGGGTGTTTGATTTTTAGGAGCTCCCAGTTACCTAGTTTCTCTCTGGGTGTTTATGCATTGTTAGTAAATGTTTTGTATACTGTTTATGCCAAGTATTAGGGCTCCTAGCATTGTCCCTATTTTTTCTTCCATGATCTTTATTGTTTTAGATTTTATCTTTAGGTCTTTGATCCATTTTGAGTTAGTTTTTGTACATGGTGTGAGGTGTGGGTCTTGTTTCATTTTTTTCGCAGCTGGATATCCAGTTATGCCAGCACTATTTGTTAAAAAAAAAAAAAAAAATTTATTAAAGAGACTGTCTTTTCCCCATTTAACTCCCACCCACTTTTTATGCCTCTAGAATTCTTCAGAAAGGGGGTGTGGTGAGAAAGGGGGTAGCCCAGTTTTAACAATTTAGCCTCAAGGTGGGAGCCTTTTGAAATGGAGCCTCATTTTTGTGTAGATTGAGCATTGTCTTAGGTGATGCCTCCCAGATATGTAAATTTTCTGAACTTTTGACAGATTTCCTTTATTTCTGTGAGACAAGCCTACTCACTCTGTTTCCCAGTTACTATATTCTTGTGAGAATGTACTTATCACAAGAATAAACTATTGCCAGTCTTCATTAAGTCATAGTGACCATTTTCCCTCTGATGCCATTCAGTGTTTCCAGGCGTTACTGGCTCCCTGCTTTTCTAGCGTCTCAACACTTATTGCCTTTGCAATAAGGAATAGTGCATTTCAATACATTGGAACTCCTATATATTATTCTTACCCTGCATTCAATCTTAGGGCATTCAATCTTATTGGTTCCACATGTAGCTGGTGGAATGCACCCCTATAAGCAGTTCTACAGTATTCCAGGGCAGCTGTTTCTGCTTCTTAGCTGTTAGTACTGCTTTTCTTATAACAAAAAATACATAGTAGTGGTAGTTTTCCTGAGATTCAAATTCATTTAGTTTTGTTTATTTTGCCTTTAAGAACTGCTTTTGCAGTAATGAAGAATGCATTGTAGTGGTAATTTTCCTAAGATAAAAATCCCTTGGCTTTATTAATTTGGGCTGTAAGTACTGCTTTTGCAGTAAGGAAGAATGCATGTTTTGAAAAGTTTCACAAAAAATAATAAAAAGGCTAAGAAGAAGCGGACTAGAATAAAATGTACGTGCAGTCATTGCCGGGTGCCTTCGTGTTACCTCATGTTCTGCAAATTTTCAAGAAATTAGATTAAAAAAAAAAAAACCCAATTTAATCATTAACTCATATTGGCAGGATTTACATCATCCAGGGTCCGCTGGGGATATACACAATCCCAGATAATGGGTACCAAAATTCATAACTCGTAACAAAAGTTCTGAATTGATTTTTTAATCGGCATGCCTTCATTAGTGAAAAAAGATAGTATCAACAAAAAACTCAAAGGAGAAGATAATTGGGTCTTGAAAGGGTTTGAAATGTTTCCAATTTAACTTAAACACTGTGAGATAAAAACGGAAAAAGTGTAAGTTGCAGCTGTAAGGATTGAGGCTAGACATAAGGAAGGATTTCCTTAGTGCTGAAAGCCACTAAAAGCTATGAGGAAGCAAGACTTGCCTTCTCCCCTAGTTTCTGGAGAGAACTCCTTTTGGCCTGAGGTTTGGGTCGTATGGCTTGGAGGCAAAGGGATGAATGAGTGACTTCTAGGGATACTTGTTGGCCTGACACAGAGTTCTTGTGAGTATTTAGGGATTGACCTGATATCCTACACTCTTGCCCTAGCCTGTCCAGGGTGTGTGGCTGCCATGTGACTGGGGTGCCTTTCCTGTGAGAGAGACCAGAAGGCCCCTGGAGGCCCCTTTAAGGCAGGTGAACAATCTCCCTGCTGGGTGCCCCTCCACTCAACTCCTCTTGCACACAATCTCCCTGCTGGGTGCCCCTCCACTCAACTCCCCTTGCACACAGACAGAAAATCTGGCCAAGAAAGAGGCCTTTGTCCTTGGATATCTGAGGCTGGGGGGAGGGGAGAAGGCTACAGGTGAAAGGATACATCAAAGCAGCTGCTGCCCCTCCTCCCCAAAATAGCTCTCTTACCCTTTTCCCAGAGTCCTGGTGGCTCAGTGGTTAAGAGCTCCAGCTGCTAACCAAAAGGTCAGTAGTTCAAATCCACCAGCCACTCCTTGCAAACCCTATGCGGTAGTTTTACTCTGTCCTATAGGGTCACTGGAAACCCTGGTGGTGTAGTGGTTAAGTGCTATGGCTGCTAACCAAAGGGTTGGTAGTTTGAATCCTCCAGGTGCTCCTTGGAAACTCTACTGGGCAGTTCTACTCTGTCCTATAGGGTCACTATGAGTCAGAATAGACCCCATGGGAACATTTTTTTTTTTTTAAAGACTTTTCTTAAATGAACCCTGCTCCCTAAATGCTCACCTGCCTAAACAGCTGGGAACCTAGACACCTGGTTCTTATCAACAGCTGCCCTCCACCTTGCTATGACTGTTTCCCTGTCCCTAAGAGAGCCAAGGGGGCAGAGGGAAGGAGGCTACAACCTGTATAAAGTTTAGAGGTTACTTTTGAGCAGACCATCAGGTCAGGATTCGTCCTACATAGGGACGAAACGCGGACCGGCAGGGCTCCTGGGCTCAAAAGGAGGGCTCCTAGAGGCTTGGAGCAATGTGTACCCCCGCTGGCCAGGAGCAAGGTAGGGGCGGGAGTGTGGGCAGAAACCACACCGGGCTCAAGTTTCCTCTCTTGGCCAGAAGGGGCAGGAGGAGAGGAGGGCCACGGGGAAAAGGGGAGGGTTGGGGGAAGGACCAGAACTTAGGCCGATAGTTTCAAAGAGGCTCCTGCTCCTGCCCTGCCCCAGGGCTCCCCTAGTTCAGGCGCAGCCTCCACACTCAGTGCTCAGAAATGACTCGGGGGCGGGGCGCGGCTCTGCCTGGTTCTTAGAGGTAGTGAGGGATCCTCACCCAGGAGGTGTCAGCCCGGGGCCCAGCCTCCTCAGAGACGACACCGGGAGTTTCAACTCTCTCCATACCCTGCCTGGACTCTGCCACAGGTGCCCGAGGGCTGGGGTGGGAAGGGGGAATTCTAGTGAGCTATGAGGGGTTGGCTGGGGAGGTGGAGGAGGTGAAGGGAGAAAACAACCTATTTTCAATACATTCCTAGGAGATCTGGGGCCTGGCCAGGTTGCCCCTGGTTTAGGAATTTGATATCTTTGGGAACTCCTCTGGGAAAAGTCCTAGATGGTTTCTTGAATGCTGGGATCCTTGGGGTGGGAAGCTGTAGATGGGGACCAAACAGTGGTCCCCCAGGGCCCTTAAGGAGCTGGGGAATGGCCCAGAGGAGCCTTCAACAGGCTGGCTGCTCTAGGGGAGCAGATAGACTCCCAGGCATATGGTACCATTCTCCCCTCCACCCCATGCCATAACCCTGCCCTGTCCAGCCAGCTGGGAAGGTTTGGGGGACTCTGAGGAATTGGGAATGCTGGATGCCTGGATCTCTAAAATGTGTTCATTGTAGCATGATGGGGTGGTCGGGCAAGGGTGCTGGGTTCTTGCCTTTGCCCCTTCTCTTCTCCTGACCCAGTGGCAGTAGAGATCTACTGTAACTGGAAGGGAAAGGAAGTCATCCACCCCCCAATGTAGTCCCTTCCCAACTGGAACTATTGGCAGCTTGAGAGGTAGGGGGCTGGGAAGCAGCAGAAGGGAAGGGGGAACTATAAGATGTGCTGGGGGCTGGAATTCTCTTGTCATTAGCCCTCAAAGGACTGGAGGTTGGGGTCTAGGTATATGGTGACAGAATAGCAGAAGCTTCTCCCCCTCTATCCTGTTCCCATATACCGATCAAAGCCATGCATGCCCCGCAGGGGTTTGAATCTTGCTCTGATCAAATCTCTCCTCCCTGGTCCTACATTCTTTTTCTCTAGATGGCCTCTGTGTCCCTCTGCCTCTTTGGAGTTCTCCCTAATCTTTCTAAATAGGCTGCTCACCTGTCACTCCATACTCCAAGTTTCCTGATCCCTCCATATCCTTTCACTGCCTCTATTGACACGTGGAGTGGTAGAGTAGTCTGATAAGCCTCCAAACAGGGACCCCAAAGCAGCCTGCTCTCTACCACTTTTCCTAGTCAGGAAATTAGAGTACCAGGGCAGCAGTTGAAGCTGAATGCCTTCCTCTCTCTAGCATCCTTCTCCAAATGATCCTCATACTGTATCTGTAAGCGATAAAGCTCCAGTACCCTTCTGTGGGTCCTTAGGGATTGTGATCAAGCCATTCTGGGTAGGATTGTCTGGATAAGAAGGAGGAGGATGGATGCCAGTCCCTGGAGATTGCTCCAGTCTTACCTGATCCAAGATGTTGGAAAGTAAAAGAAGGAACAGACCAATCCAGTGGGAGTAAGATAGCTGTGTGACCTCAAAGTGCAGGCTAAACAGGAAAGTGGGAACTCTTTATTGTAAAAGAAGAGAGACACTGGGAGATTTCTGTTAGATCAGCTCCTCCCAGACACGCTCCTCTTTCCCAGTACCTCCCTAGTTCCTGCACCCTCTGTGATGTTCTGTTTGATCCCATTCTGACTTCACCCTCCTTTCTGATCTATTCCACTGGCTGCCAGTCCCCTGTCCTCTTAAATGTAGTCTCCTAAGAGCCAAAGGGGCGACGCTGGTGGTGTAGTGGTTAAGTGCTACAGCTGCTAACCAAAAGGTTGGCAGTTCGAATCCACCAGAAGCTCCTCGGAAACCCTATGGGGCAATTCTACCCTGTCTTATAGGGTCACTATGAGTTGGAGTCGACTTGATGACAACAGGTTTGGTTTTGGTTTTAAGACCCAAAGGGCCCTATGCTTGGTGTGTAGATCACGACCCATCCCTGAGCATCTAGGGAAAAACAAACTGCTCCCCCTTTGACCTGGTGTGAACTTGCTACTGCACCAAAACCTGGTTGGAGCTGATCAGGAGGCTCCCCTCAACTCCCCTCCCCTGCCTTTTCCCTTCCCTTGCTCCCCTTCTAAGTTCTCAGTTCCCTCACAGGGACAGAGGGAGACTGAGCTCCTGGGCTTAATGAGAAGGGGATGATATTTAGCCTCAGAGACTGGGGCAACCTGGAGCCCAGCCTTGCCTGGGTCAAAGTTTGGAAGCTAGAGGAAGCCTGGAGATCATTTACAGGACTCCTTTCTGGCTTTGTGATCTTTTCTGTGAATCCATACGTTTGGACCTGTTCATTGTTTCTCAAGGTGTTAAATGCTGATTCCTGGTACAAGTGCCTGTGGATTTGAGTCAGTAGGTCTGGGCAATCTCCAAGAATCTTTTTATAAGTACCCTGGGGGGAAAGTGGCATACACTAAAGTATGTGACTCCCTGGGGTACTTGCAGTCTACTGCCTCATATACCAGTGAGGTTCTCTAGTCTTGTCTCCATTTAACTGAAGAGACTGACAGAGGAGGCTCCAAAAATGTGAAGCAATTTACCCAAGGTCATGCATCTGGAGAGCCAGAGAATGTGGTCCCCTGCCTCCTAGGGCAGAATCTTTGTACTGCACCTTAGAGTCAGATCCAGGAAGATAGAGGGAGGGACAAAGGGGGGAGGTGAAGGACTGTGAGGCAAGAGTCAATGTCCCTGCCCCCCAACTCCGTTCTCCATTCACTTTGCCTTTGGGCAATTTCCGCCAGAACCTGGGTGGGGAGGGTGGGGTTCCGGTGTTGAAATGGCATCCTGGACAGATATAAACACCCCACCCACTCTGCATACTGGCCACCAACTCCCAGCTCTGGGGATGGCAATTTAACAAGGGGACGGGGGCAAGAGCTGGGAGATCCTCTTTCAAAAAGATAATTTGTAGTTCTCAATAGTTTTGTGGTAAATCAGAGTGGATTCCATATTAAACCGTTGTGATGCGCCATCCTTGTGGTAGTCTACGGTCATATAATTTGAGGTCATCCAGTCCTATTCAATGTCCTTCTACAAGTTCCCCCACCTACCCCAGCCTGGTTACCTTTACTTATATGGGTGGGTGGGCAAGGCTATGGGGTCTGGCCCTGAGACATCAGGAGGCCCCTTCCAAAGCTTCTGGGAATCCCTTGTGCAAGGCAAGGAGAACAGATGCAGGGAGAGTTGGGGTCAAGGGACAGAGAGGTAGAATAAGGAGAGGCACTGACAGAAGGCGAAGGCAGGGGTGAGAAGTTGCTGAGAACTTTAAGCTGTCCACGCAGAAAGGGACCTCTGAGTACAGCTTGTCCAACTCCCTCATTTTACAAATGAGGAAACAGAGGCCCAGAGAAGTGAGATGACTTGCCCAACATCACACTGCTGCTTTGTGGCAGACCTGCAGCTAGAGCCTAGATCAAAAGAAAAGGGGCTGGGTGGGAGTGGAGGATATATTCAAGGCTCTAAAGAGATATTCCCCAGAAGAGAAAAGAGACTGAGACTCCACAAAGAGAACTGATTGGTGTAGACCACAAATAAAGGCATGGAGTACAGAGACACAGAAACAGCATGGGAAGTCATCTGTAAGTCTGAAAGGCTGTATAGGAGAGTAGAGTCAGCCAGTATAGGCTTTAGACCTAACCCTTTCGTTGACCAGCTTGGGTCTCAGTTTCTGAATGGAACTTAGATGAGCTTTGTAAAAATCAATCTCATAAACTAAGGCCTATAAAACACCAGCACAATTCTTGACAAGTGCTTAATAAGTCTTTGCTATGTTTTTTTTTTTATATTACCTCAGAAGAGGAAAGACCCCTGGCTGTGTGGGTTGGGGAATGGTCAAGATGACCCTGCGGGGACACGGGGCAGAGGTCCAGTGTCTCCAGAGCCCATTCCTCCTCTGCTGCATGCAGCTGATAAACCTCTTATCTGGCACAGGCAGGGGAGCCCAGGACCAGGATAGGAGGCGAAGGCAGGGCTGCTATCAGCCACCAGGCCTGGGCCCTATCTCAGGGAGGGGGAAGGGCTGTCTGCTTGACTCTTCCCACAACACGCCCATTGGGGATTCCCAAGCACTCACTTTCATCTTGGGAAGAAAAGGCAGAGACTCTAAAACGGGATGAGGAAAGCATGGGTGTTCCCCTGATGTCCCAGAGGACAGGAGAAAAAAAAAAAAAAAAACCCGGAAGTTCTGACTTCTGCCCCTGGCCAATTTTGGGGAGTAAGAACTAAGGGAAAAGAGAAGGCATCTTGTCTGAAAAAAAAAAAAAAAAAAAGGCAAAGTCCAACTGTGTTCCCAAAGGAACTGCCTGCGGCCACAGCAAGTGTGGTAGAAGTCCACCGCAGAAAAAGACCTTTCAGCTTAAGGAGTTGGTTGGGTGAGTCCAGCACAGGTGAGGGAGGGGGCTAAGCTCTCTCCTTCCCTCAGGTGAAGTTGGAGGTAACCACTCAATTGAGGGAGGACAAAGGTGCAGACCGCTAGCAGTGGAGACCCTAACCTTTTCTTCTTTGCCACAGGTTGCTGGGGGCCGTTTGGGCTTTGGAGGAACCTGAACTAGGCCCCGGGCCAGTAGGATGCCCCCTTGTCCTCCCCAGCACAGCAGGAACAGGGTGACACAGCTGCCTACTCCGGATCTGGGCGAGATGGAACTGACTTGGCAAGAGATCATGTCCATCACTGAGCTGCAGGTGAGTAGGGGTGAAGGTGGGGCAGTAGAGGAGAATTGCTGAGAAGCAAGGGCTCTGGCTGGACTGAGGCAGGGGCTAAAGGGAGCAGGGCCAGGGTCTCAAACTGAAAATGTTCCAGGCACTGGAGAAGGAAGGGCTGGAGTTTGAGGGAGATCTGAATGAGACCAGAATATCAAGCAGGGGGTAAGAGTGGTGAAGAGGGAAGGATCTGATTGAGGGGGTAGGCTCTCTCCGCAGCCACTCTGCTCACATCACTCTATCCCACCTCCTGCCCCACCTCCTTTCTCTTTCCCCAGCCTCCCCTTCTCACCTTCTCTTTCCTCCTATGCTGCCCATCATCTTCCCTGTTTTCCTCCCCCTGCCCTTAGTAGCTAGGCCCCTTTCCCTCAGGTAACAGAGCAGTAGTAGTTCAGGGGCCTCAGGAAGGGTAGTCAGACTATGCTGGGGTCCTCTCCTCTGGCTAGTTGGACAAAGGGGTGTCTGTTGGCTGAACAATGGTACCTTTGTCCCCAGCTGGGCTGGAGCAGGGTGGCTTCCCCGAAGTGGGTTGGGGGCCCTGTTTCTAGAATGTTCTCTCCTCTTTGCTGCACCTAGGAAGGGACAGAAAGCCTGGAGAGGAGAGGGCAGAGCTTGGGCTGGCTCACCGGGGTGTTTCTTAGCTCCCAGCCCTGGTTTTGTCCCGCCCTCCTTCCTTCCCCTGCCATCACTGCCTGGCATCCTCAGGATCTGCCCCAGGCCTTCCTCCCACACAGCAGCTCCCTCTGCTGGGCACCTGGAGCAAGGCCAGGGTCTGAACTTGACCCTTGGACCCTGGATAACTCCCTGCAAGCAAGGTTCTGAGAGGTCATCTTGGATAACAGCTCCTTGTCTTCCTGAAGGAAACAAAAGAACGTGAGCCATTTTAACCCAGTAAGAATGTCTGAGGAGATTCCATAATTGTTCCAATGTAAGGTAGTCCTTTCCGAAATCTGACCTTAGTGACTTCCATTCTTAAGCTGCTTTCCTCTTGGAACAGATGCATCACAGATTTATAAGAAGCTTCTGATGATTTTTAGCAACTTTCTGTTCCCTTGTTACTGTCTCACTGGGTCTTTCGGAAGGACCCGGCCTGGCCCTGAGAAAGAGCTGGCATCTCTTCCTCAGCATGTCTCCAAACATCTTTGTCTTTCTTTGCAGGGCCTAAACACTCCAAGTGAGCCATCGTTTGAGTCCCCAGCCTCAGCCCCATACCCTGGGCCCCCACAACCCCCAGCTTACTGCCCCTGCTCAATTCACCCCGATGCTGGCTTTCCCCTTCCTCCACCACCCTATGAGCTCCCAGCACCCACATCCCATGTACAAGATTCCCCATACTCCTATGGCAACATGGCCATACCAGTCTCCAAGCCACTGACCCTCTCAGGCCTGCTCAGTGAACCCCTCTCAGACCCCTTGGCCCTCCTGGACATTGGGCTGCCTGCGGGGACTCCCAAGCCCCAAGAAGACCCAGAATCAGACTCGGGATTATCCCTCAACTATAGTGATGCTGAATCTCTTGAGCTGGAGGGGACAGAGGCTGGACGGCGGCGCAACGACTATGTAGAGATGTACCCAGTGGAGTACCCCTACTCACTTATGCCAAACTCCTTGGCCCATCCCAATTACTCCTTGCCACCTACTGAGACCCCCCTGGCCTTAGAGCCCTCCTCAGGCCCTGTGCGGGCCAAGCCTACTGCACGGGGAGAGGCAGGGAGCCGGGATGAGCGTAGGGCCCTGGCCATGAAGATCCCCTTTCCCACGGACAAGATTGTCAACTTGCCGGTAGATGACTTTAATGAGTTGTTGGCACGGTACCCACTGACTGAGAGCCAGCTGGCACTAGTCAGGGACATCCGACGGCGGGGCAAGAACAAGGTGGCCGCCCAAAACTGCCGCAAGAGAAAGCTGGAGACCATCGTGCAGCTGGAGCGGGAACTGGAGCGGCTGGGCAGTGAGCGGGAGAGGCTTCTTCGGGCCCGTGGGGAGGCAGACCGGACACTGGATGCCATGCGCCAACAGCTGACCCAGCTGTATCAGGACATTTTCCAGCACCTGCGGGACGGAGCAGGCAACAGCTACTCCCCTGAGGAGTATGCATTGCAACAGGCTGCTGATGGGGCCATCTTCCTGGTGCCCCGGGGAACCAAGACGGAGGCCACAGACTGACCTGACCCAGAAGGGTGGGACTGGTAATGAGGATTTCTTTCATTCTCCTCTGATAAAGGTACTCTCTAACCCTGAGCCTGGAAGAAACTGAGTTTTCTAGACTAGAGTGGACAATGGGCACACCTGGCATTTAGAGGCTCTAGGGTGTGTTCTCGTAGACTCATAGCGACCCCTATAGGGTCGCTATGAGTCAGAATCAACTTGATGGCACTGGGTTTGTTTTTTTGTTTAGGGTGTGTTCACCTTGAGGCCAGTATGTGAGGGGAGGCTGGAAACGCTCTTCTGTGACTCAGTTTCCCAGGTTTCCATCCTCCAGGTCTTGTCTAACATTTGGTCTATAAAGTGCTCTGCAGAAATATACTTCCGTGTGTCTTTCTTCTCTAGGGAGGGTGATGAAGCTGAGCACCCCTTGGAGTTTACTGCTTGTTGGGGTGGGAAGGGATCCTGCCAAGCTCATTTCTCTCACCTGTGAGCTCTGTTTGGGAGAAAGAGAGGGGGTGTCAAATGAGGAGAGAAGTACACACAAAATTTGGCCTCAAGCGGTATGAAGCTCTGTCACTTTCATCTCCCTTTTCAGAGCCAAGGAGAATGATCTAAGGAACCCCACACTCCCTGGTGGTCCCCTATTTATAAAGCTAGGAGAGTTGCCAAAGCTGGGTACACTCTCTGCAAGGGCTCTGGGGTTTAGGTTTGCTCCTCTCAATTCTTAGAGCACAAGAAAGTCTATAATGCCTTTCATCTGTTCTTACCCTCCCCACTTTTCTAACACTTTCTCAGAAGACTGAGTGAGCTGCTCTGGATTGAAATGAGAATTTGATCAGAAACCAAGTTTCTGAGGATTTCACACCCAGGCCTTGGTGAAACCGGCTTCACAATGGAGTATAATATCCATTCCTGTGAAGTTTTCTCTCTGGTTACGTTAGACAAACACTACCTAATTCTTGCTTTGAACTCCCTTTTCTAGATCCTTGAAGATGTGCCTTTTATTAATTTGGAAAGAGAATACAATTGATTTGGATTGCTTAGTCATATCAATCAAAATCAATTCTCCCTGATACCACACCTCCTCCTTGCTTGGAGTTGGGTGGTTTCCAATCTTCCCAATCACTGAACCTCTTCAGAGTATTTTACTTCTACGTTTCTATTCAATTTTACTAGCTCCATCGTAGCAGGGAAACCTTACTTCAAAGTTTCTTGATACAGACATCACAGATGTTGAGACCAAAAAGCATAGAAATGATTAAGGGAGATGTGATATCTCCACGTCTGCAAATTCTGAAAACACACGGTCTGGGTTTAATAGCAACTTGAAGTTTCTAGTAGATTTGAAGACTTCAATGTTCAGGCAACTTACCAACTTATGTTCTCTCAAAAATTCAAAATGTGGGATCATGCTGTGAAGGATAGCACTTGGGACCAGCAGTTCAGAAATTATTAGTTCATCTCACCTAAGGGACATCAGATACTCAGGGTTGATTTTTATTGTAACCAAGCTCACAATGGGTTGTAATTCAAAGGCAAATTTAGGCATTCATTCAACAAATATTGAGTAAGCTGTAGTTAGCTATTTTAATAATTAGAGATACAGTGAAGAGGAGAAACAATGCCCTGTTCTCATGGAGATCACATTTATATACAGGTAGTCCCCGACTTGTTCCATTCTGATGACTCAGTCATTAAGTCGAATAGCTCAGTTTTTTTGGCATTCATTATTGCCTTTTATTATCAGTATCTTTACAAATCATAACATTGAACATCTTCAAGTGAACATCTGAGAATAACAGCAAATTACATTCTGCTACATTGTATATGGTATACACTACTAAATATAAGATATAAAAAAAATCCTGTGTGGTTCACCATAAACACATCTTAAGCTGGGGACTACGTGTACCACACATACAATCTGGCCTAGCTGTAGTTTGATATGCACTGACCTAAAACAAAAAGTAGAACATGGCTTTAGAGCCAGAGGGACCTGGGTTTTGTGATCCAGTGGTTGCTGAAACTTAGACAAGTCTATTTCCTTATGTATAAAATATAGAATTTTCCTTTAGTAATCTTAAGTGTAAGCAGCCCTGGTGGTACAGTGCTTAAGCACTCTGCTAACCAAAAGGTCAGTGGTTCAAAACCACAGGGGATATGGCAGTCTACTTCAGTAAAGATTAGTCATTGCCTTCAGGCTAATTCTGACTCAGTGACCCAATAGAGCAGAAGTACCCCATAGGGTTTCCAAGGCTGTAATCTTTACAGGAGAAAACCACCAAACCTTTCTCCTGCTGAGCAGCTGGTGGGTTCAAACTGCCTACCTTTTGGTTAGCAGCCAAGTGCTTGCTTAACCACTGCACCACCAGGGCTTCTCCCTGTAAAGACTATACAGCTTTGAAAACTCTATGGGGCAGTTCTGTCCTATAAGGTCACTGAGTCAGAATCCACCCAAGCCAACAGGTTTTTTTGTGTAAAGCATGAAGTATAGGGAGTGTAACTGGATAGTAACAAACTTCCAAGTTTCAGAAAACTCATGCAGTCATCTGTTAACATGCTCAGTTGGTAACTGAAAGGATGAAGGCTTGAGTACACCCAGAGGAGCCTCAGGAGAAAGGCCTGGCAATGCACTTTAAATTCAACCTACACAGCACAGGTCTACTTTGATACACAAGCAGGACACCATGAGTAGGAAGTGGCTCAAGGGCAACTGGTGTTTGGTGGCTTAGAGTTGCTCTATCCCTCCAAAAAGCCTAGATTGCCCAAAATAGAAGCCTCTTGTAAAAAACATTAACAGTTAAAATCGTAGATTCTTATCAGAATCCCAGCATTAAGACTGCTGTTTCCTGATACCTAAGGGAAGCAACTTCTTGAAATCTTGAATGAGCAACACCAGTCTTCACCAAGATCTCTGTAGCAAACTTGTTGGAAACATGTAAGACCTGAGATCCCTGAAATCACTCAAGTGGTATGGGGCTCATGAACAACATAATCCTATACAGGGGGTATGTCACATTAGCATAGAGGCAAATCTGCCCCCCGCCCCGACCCCTTATAATCACAAGAGAACCTAGCTTTTGCTAGTTTAAAATTGAGGCTGGATGACCCTTTCTTGAAGGTGGTAAGCAACTGCATTTAAAATGATTACCTTAGAGAAACTAAGGTTTCTCTTCTACAGTCCGCTCATCCCCTTAAGGCTCTGAAACAGCTGGCCAATAAATACAGTTTGTTCACTATGATGAGACCCATTATACCCCTCCAGAACTTAACAGCTTATAAGCAAAACTCCCAGAAGAGACTCACTGACGCTCAATGACAGCTGTTAGCTTGTTTTATAACTTGTTCTTCCATTGCCAGGGGAGCTAACAAAGTAACATGCTCAAGTGGAGCAAGACAGTTAACGGCTTACTTATACTGGGCCAAGGTCCTCCTACAGTTGGAGCTGGTTTCCCTACTTTCACTAAAACCATGATGTGCGATGGGACAAACTAATTTTAAGGCTCCAAAGAAGCACCAGTAAGGAGTAGGGGCACAGGGGCTTTGACTGTTAAACAAGACTAATTATCATGCCCAAACTTGAAATGGGAAATAATGTGCAGCATCTCATTTGCCATAAACAGAAAAAAGAGAAACAGACATGGAACAAAATTGAAGGCAATTTATTAAAAATCCATTCACAAAACTGAATGACTTCAACTGCATAGCAGCTAACATGAACTGCATGGCAGTGAGAATGAAGGGCACAGTAGCTCAGATAAAGGCTGTCCTCACAAGGATGTTCCTGCAAAAGGAGAAAATGTCATTAAGCACTTACATAAGCAGAGCTAAGGAATTCCACAACTCCATTCTCTTTCCTGGAAATATAGTTTTACTATACGACCAGATTATGAAAGCATTCTTGGGTCTGAAAGGCAGTTTACCATTCTTACTTCACACTATGGAAGTACTGAGATTAAAAAAAAAAAAAACAAAAAAAAAAACTTACCTTTTAGCTTGGACAGAAGAGATTACTGGGGTTTTATTTTTTGCTTTTTTTTTTTTTTTTTTTTTAATAGAGCCGAAAGCCTGTAGTAGCAGATTCTTCCCTAGAAAAGTAGACAACCTTTAGAACTAGCTTTTTTTCTGGACCAAATCCCATCTCAAGCTAAATCCTCCCCCTCCCATTAATGGCCCACCCACCCTCCCATAATCATTTTGGGGAAAAGATCGTAATGCATTACTTTGAGCCGTTATTTTAAGAGGTAAAAGGAAAGTAAAAATCAAAATTAAAGGGTAAAAATATATCACAGTGTAAGTAATTTAATTACAGTAGAAATAATTTAAGTGCTCACTTCTTTCAATTGAGAGCCACCAAGACTAGGGCATTGATTTACAGTTCATCTCCAGAAAAACCAAGTTCAGCTTAACCGGACTAGTTTTTTTTTGGCTCAATATAGTAAGAAGCATTTAACAGAAAATTGGATTTTAGATAACTATATGGATGTAAGTAAAATCTGTTCTTACCTACCAGCATAGCAATAAAACCTTTCCTTCTGGTTCTGACTGCTAGTCCTAAGAGTCAGGTGTGTGCCTTACTCTTGTCTGCCTCCTTCCTTGCGATGGTCACTGAAACTTCACTCCCTCCTAGCTTTCATGGAGCGAGCCGTGCCTGCCCCTGGCTTATCTGTACTTCACATACCACAAGTGTCTACTCTCAGCTGTAGAGTGTCTGAGCTCGGAGCCATTCGCGCTATTACTTGCTAGCAGTTCCTAGTAGCTGAACATCTCTCCTGGATCTTTAAAGGCATTGTCAGGAGTCCTGAGGTATCTGCAAACTCCCTCAACAGTTAAGGTTTCACCTGCTATTGCAAACTCAGCCAATACCAAACCCACGGAACTATCATCCATGCTTCCCCCCCCTCCACCACCTCCCACCCCCCCTCCACCCTCCTCCCCAAACTTTAAGCAACACACCCATGGGATGAAATACACAGTCCTATTGATTGACAAGCTCTATTACTACTAGGTACAATGGCACTGAAATTGAGAGGGCACCAAAATGAAGGTTCAGAAGAACCTACGTACAAATAACAATTATTGGATATTAAGTAACCAATCGAAGATTTAAGAATCATTTTCTATACAATTAACACTTCAAGATGGTTGTGTGCTCCTGTGCCATATTTAAAGGAAAACTGCAGTTAAGACAAATTTATATGGCTAACAACTATGTTCTTTACCGTTACTAATTTTTTAAACTTCCAGCGAACTGTGCTTAATCTATACAAAGATTCACCCAACCACAACCCAGTAAAAAAAAACTGCAGTTTTCCTTTAATGTAAACCTATTTCTTAATGTTGAGAATAAAATTTGGTACTGGTCTTATTCTAAAAAGGTCTCTCCCAATGCTTCTAATCTGTGGACTTAAGGGGTAGCCATTAGCCAGCTGGTCTCTATTCTCTGGCAGAGTTTTGAACGAGAATTTGGAAGGGCATTCAACATTGCTCAGGGATAGTGGGTAGGGTACGTCCAAATCTCTGCCAGTCCCAAATCCATACAGTTGTCATATCATTCAAGATATTAAATCGTTTATTGATTACACATGATAATGGATACATAAGTTTCAATCCCATCTAGTTTTGTCTGGTACCGTTATTCAATTTAGATATATTGCATAGGATGTGCCAACAATCATTTTTATAACCAAATAAATCCCATAATTTTGCTTGGGTGACCATTGTAATGGTGAACTCCAGGTCACAACTCAATAACCGTCAGTTCAACTACACCAAGGTTTCTGAAGACAATGGCTTCGCTCTGCCCCCAAGCAGTCTTCTAAGGTTGTAAATAAATATTGAATGGAACCTGGCATCACCCTGAAGGAATTCTAAACTTCACACTGTCGGGCCAGTTTATCAAGATGGCTTCAGAGTAGACTAACTTTACACAGCACACTTAAAAAAAGACACATTTATTCAGCGTCATGATCAGACTATTACATTTAGCAATCAACAGCATGGGTGAAAAAAAAAAATCTACATTAAAACCCTTTGTTGGAATGCTTTACACTTTCCACAGAACAGAAACTAAAATAACCTGTTATACAATTAGTCACAAATACAGTCCTCGAGTTTTTTGCCCATACACATGAGTATTGTCTAAAACATGTCTTCTTTGTAGCAGCTAGGCCCTGCCACCACTGTGCTTGGCTGAGTTCACAAATCTGTTGTAACCTGTAGCTTCCCTGTCACTTCTCTGGCTCTCCTCTCCTGCTAAGCTTTGTTTCCTGTTGAACAATATGGAATAAAGTTGTTAATCTAAACATATTAAGACTCAAGACTACAATCCAATAGCAAGTTGTTTCCCACAAATTTTGCTATTCTGAATATTAACTTAATATCCATCCACAATTTTACTGCAATTATATTAACTATGTTGCAATGCTCAGCTACATTAGGGTTACTGGGTTCATTTGCAATTATAAAAAAAATTAAGTCAAAACATGAAAAGGTGCTTACTTACCTGGCAGTCATTAAAACCTCCTGCCACTGCCATAGCTACTGCTGCTGCTTGAACCGCCATAGCCACCTAAAAATGAAATTTTTTAAGCTCTAATTTTCTCTCATTTGAGACAATGATACATATGGTAAATCACAAGTTCAAGAGAACATTTAAAAATGGCCCTTGCCTAAGTTTGCAAGGGAAGTGTTCCCTTTACCAGTGTACTAACTATAGCTACAATTAGCCAATATTACACATACACAATACCTTGGTTTCGTGGTTTGGCAAAGTATTGACCTCCACCACCATAAGGGCCAGAGCTTCTGCCTCCAAAGTTTCCACCCTTCATGGGTCCAAAATTTGAAGACTGATTGTTGTAACTGCCAAAATCATTGTAGCTTCCGCCACCTCCAAAATTGCTTCCTAGGAAGGGAAAGAGGGCCTTTGTCTGTTACTTGGAGGAAGATCACAGTTCCCAGTTCTGTTAGTGTTTACAAGTGAAAAAGGCTGTTTTGACATTTGCTTGCCTTCCTCCCAAAGGGTGGCTCCACCCAAAAGGTGGCTCCAGTAATTGGTAATTCTTCCATTTCCATCTTGTCTAGGCAAAGCATTATGTCGAAAAATCCAGCAGCTTGATTATCAACCCAAATCGCCGTAAGATTGATTGTCAAAAGTTTTAAAGCACAGATTTTAAGAACTTTGTTTCTAGCCTTGAAGGCTTTTTTTTTTTTCCATCTAGGACCACTGCAGACAAGTTTCTTGGATATATCAACTAAGTGCCTAAGATCCCAACAGAATAGTTAAGATGCTAAATCCTGCAACGGAGGCTAATCTAACCCCAAATGAAGACACCACTATCCACTTACTCATCTTTTTGGGAGTGAGGCGGCCCCAGCTTGAAGCTAGGAGGTAGCACAGCAAGTCCATTTACTTTTGAATACCATGCACTGTAACACATAATGCTTCTAAGAGCATCAAGCCCCAAAATAATGGGCAAACTAAGGCTAGTCTAAGCTATCACACCAAAGACTTGGATCACTGGATACCTACCACTACCACCGCCAAAGCCGCCTCCGCCTCCTCCGTTGTTATAGCTGCCACTCCCGCCATAGCCACTGCCCTGGTTTCCATAACCCTGTCCACCACTTCCATAGCCTCTGCTTCCTCCAGAGTAACCAGGACCGCCTCCTCCTCCATAACCACCTACAAGAATACAATTCTTCTCAATAAGACAAAAGTATTCAATGATCAGTATCTGTGCAAGCGCAATGGCTAAAACCTGCTCACAGCATGCATATTATGGTGAGAATTGAGCTTCCCATGCACTAATTTTAGTCTCTACTAATCTACTCTAAGGATAACGGAAGACTGCCTGCATGTTCCTTATACATATAAAAAACCCACAAATGAACCAAAAAACCATACTCACCGTCATTACCAAATCCGTTATAACCGTCCCCACTGCCTCCATATCCACCACCACCACGGCTGCCACCAAAGCCACCTGAAAAAAGTTAAATTTTAAACGGCAGCCTTTGTTTTGTAAAACAAATCGCCAGTCAGTGATTTCACTCATTACCCAGAAGAACTTTTAAAAATAAAACGGGTCTAGTGGTTAAGCACTTTGCAGCAGCAGTTGGAATCCACCAGCCTGCTTTTGTGAAACATTTAGTCTCAGAAACCCCACGGGGCATCTCTACTGACCCATAGGCGTTAGAAGAATAGTACTGAACTTGATAGCAGTAGCTCTTTAGTTACATATTATCATAGATTGCAAAATGGGTGTTAACCTGGGGTAACTAAACTACAAGTTTACTGGAAACTACAATCACACATACCACGCCCACTGAAGTTTCCTCCACGACCAAAGTTGTCATTCCCACCAAAACCACCTCCACGGCCGCCACCAAAGTTTCCAGAACCACTTCGACCTTAAGAAATTAATCATGTCAGACCATACAAACTGGATTACTCACTATTACCCTTAAGGTTTAATTGAGCAACAAACACACCTCTTTGGCTGGATGAAGCACTGGCCATCTCTTGCTTTGACAGGGCTTTCCTTACTTCACAGTTGTGTCCATTCACAGTATGGTATTTCTGAACTAAAAAATGAAAACAAAACCTTAAGGTTCCAAATACCAGGTGAATTTTAGAATCCTTAGTAAGCTCCAGTCATCTAATACTTACTGACAATCTTATCTACGGAGTCATGGTCATCAAAAGTAACAAAAGCAAAGCCCCTCTTCTTGCCACTGCCTCGGTCCGTCATGATTTCAATCACTTCAATTTTCCCATACTGCTCAAAATAATCTCTTAGATGATGTTCTTCAGTGTCTTCTTTAATGCCACCAACAAAGATCTTTTTCACAGTTAAATGGGCACCTGGTCTTTGAGAGTCCTTAATAGGAAAAACACCACTTAATTATTTAGCAAAAGCTACCCCCAAATTGAGAACATGAAATTAAAAACTAAAACCCACTTAGTGGCACGTTTCCAAATAGCTAAAAGAGAAAACTTACTTCTCGTGAGACAGCCCTCTTTGGTTCCACAACTCTTCCGTCTACTTTGTGTGGCCTTGCATTCATGGCTGCATCCACCTCCTCCACAGTAGAATAAGTAACAAACCCAAAGCCTCTGGAGCGCTTGGTGTTTGGATCTCTCATTACCTGAAAAATTTAATTCACTTAGCACATGCTAAGATCCCAGAAGCTATCATCACTCCTACGTTAAGCAAGAAAACGGAAAACTTTATAGTAGGGTAACTACAAAGCCCTCTAGGTTCTCAGTACTGCTTGTGGGGAGTCGAGACCCTATAAGAACACCTGAAGAATCAAACCATTAACAAAATCCTACCTTCCAAGCTACAATCCTATCAACAATCTTTACATTCAAACACGAACTACGGAAATAACAAGCCAAGGCGGTCTTACTACTACCCTTTTGTCTTACCACACAGTCCGTGAGCGTCCCCCATTGCTCAAAATGGCTCCTCAAACTCTCATCCGTTGTTTCAAAGCTCAAACCTCCGATGAAGAGTTTCCGCAGCTGTTCGGGCTCTTTAGGAGACTAATGGTGGAAAATAGGTGTTAAGTTAGGCTATAAAACGATACTCAGTTTCCCGTTCAGACACATAAAACTAGGCAACAACGTACATAGCATTTATTGTTCCTTCTGGCTGCTCCAAGCCACGTGCTTCTCCCTATCAGGGGTGGCGCCGTGTTGAGTCTGCAATGTCCGCGAGAGCTCAAGCTCAAGCGCATGCGCCCCTACGCGCTTTAAGACGCACGCGCAACAATAGGACTTGGCGGGAGGAGTATGTCGCCAACCTAATACCAGAAACTTTAAACAAACAAACAAACAAACAAACTTGCCCATGCAATCAAGGGAAAAAACAGATCAATTGTGACGTAGAGTTCTGCCGGACTTAACCAGAGCCTGGCCTAATAACGAATGGTTGCCGGATGGCGGCCTCATGGCGACGACGAGGACAAAATGGCGACTCCAACTTTGGGAGGGGTAAGCCCTGGCAGCGGCCGAAGGAACTGCCGCATGGGCTAATTCGCGCGATAAAACGAAGCCGAAATCTACGGAACTCACGAAGGGAAGAGGAACAAAATGAAGTTGATAAGGGTAGCTTACCTCTGACTTAGACATGACGGTAGTAAGAAGAGGTTACTTAACGATGTTCCCTCGGCGGCGTCCACAAGCAGAAAGGAGTAACCTACCGCACGTATCTGCCAGCCTACCTACGGCCTCTCTTTTTTATCCCGCCTCCTCGCTGTCGGCATTGGTAGACACCGCCCCTTCTTAGTTCTGATTGGACATTTGAAATAGCTTCCTCCTACTATTGGTCTATGGTGCCGCATTGCTATGAAACGTCATCCGTTTGGGCGGTCTACGCAGTGTCCACCCCTTGTAGTTCATTGGTTACTGAGTCGTGATGTCTTAACTAGTCTGATTGGCTAGCGGACCTATCATTCATATTTGAAGGTACTTAAGCGTATTTAAATTTTTGGACTCTCCACTCTTCAGATATTACATTCAATTCCTTTTCAAAGCACGCTTACTTTTGTGCGTTAGATAAGAATTTAGACTGTTACAAAATCTTTCGGGTGGGAGGGGTGAAGACTACCTACACACCTACACAGCGCATGTAAAAAAAAAAAAAAAAAAAAAAAAAAATACGGTGAGTTTACGCAGGCGCACTAAGAAGTTCCAGCTGCCACTTGGAACATGTGAAATGGCGGTGGGAGAGGCGGTGAACCTACGGCGCCTGCGTACTGGCGGGAGATGCGCAGGCGTAATGGGCGGAGAAAGGGTCCGGTCTCAGGATTGGTCGCGCAGGCGCAGGGAAAGATCCGTTTTGGCGGGCGGCTGGCGTTGCGCAGAAGGCGGCGGCAGCGGTGGCTTGTGGTCCGGCCTCGCCACAGAGGAACAGGAAAGACGTTAGCCTGAGTGATCACTCTCGATCGCTGGTAAGTGCCAGACAATCTTGCCTACCCGTACGAGGTCTTAAATGGATTTCAGCTGGGCCCGTTATTGTGTGAAATGAATGGACCGCGAGGTGGGGGATAGCGGAGGGGGAGCGGCGATTTGGCCCAACCAATAGAAGAGCAGGGGGCGGGATGTTTTAATCTATGTGGCTTCGTCGGAGCTGTACAACCCAAGCGTGTGACTGGCGAGGTTATAGGCCAATTGGGTCTGCCTTCAGCCACCGACTGATAGGTCCTTGGGCCTTCGGAATGTGGGGGGCGGGTTTTCCCCTCCTGAGTAGCGGCTTACTGAACCAATGAGGACGAAGCGCGCGATAGGTTGGGCTCCATCCGAGAAGCGGGGATCTGACCCCACTTGGGAATGCGGGAGTCGGGCGGTAAATGGATGGACCAAATCTGAAGCCAGTAGGCAAATCGTCCAATCAGCGCTCCAAGAGAAGGAGTCTTACATTTGGGGTTGTAAGGAGGGGAATTCAAAGCCTGTGACGGTGTGTGGGAGTGGATATTTTATCCACAATGACTTCTGTAACGACGCCTTGAGCCTCCATCCCATACACCTCCCTGGTAGGAAAGCCTTGAATTTGGCATTTTTTCCCACATCGGTACATCCCACCATCCATCACACTAGGTTTTGTGGGAAGCAGGAGAGAAATTTTGATTTGGGCAACTAGCTTCTTTAGATGACTGTTAAAACGAACGGGAAACTTCTATACGCTGTCCTGGACAGGCATCAGAGGAAAATCTAAATTATGCACGTTTCTATGGACAAATAGATTTGTTTGTAAATACACAGAAAAAGTTGTGGAAAGGTACACAGCAAAGTGTTACTTCCAGGGATATAGTGGGATGGAGGTGGGTTGGGTTGGTCAGTGGGCACTTAGATCTTAATTGTAATATTTAAATCTTTGGAGGGATAATTGTGATTAAGATTAAATGAAAAATAAAGGTAGCTCTTTTTGTGTTTCCAATTGTAATTCAGGTACTTCTCACCACTTCTTTCCTTCTTACGCCTCTAAAGAGTCTTGTTTTTCCTTTAAGAACTAAGGTGAGTCTTTTTGTTTTTAGAGGTAAGCGCTCTGATTTTAGTTTTTTTTAATATATTTTATTGTTGTGAATATGTATAGCAAAACATACCCCGATTCCACAGTTTCTGCATGTACAATTTAGTGACATCGGTTACATTCCTCTAGTTGTGCAACTTGTTCTCACGCCCCTTCTTTGAGTTGTTCCTCTCTCAACATAAATTCACTGCATCCTAAGGTTTTTATCTAATCTTTTAAGTTGCTGTTGTCACTTTGATCCCATATAGGTGATTCTTAACAGGGCATAATGCTCAAGGCAGACCTTTATCTGAAGTGATTCTTGGTGTGAAAATAATAGGTAACTTTTTTTGAGGACTTAGTATGTGCTAAGCACTTTACAAGCTTTTTCTATGTCTCCGATGCCTATATTTTGGAAACCCTGCTGGCGTAGTGGTTAGAAGCTACAGCTGCTAACCAAAAAGTCAGCAGTTCAAATCCACTAGGCACTCCTTGGAAACTCTATGGGGTGGTTTTACTCTGTTCTATAGGATCATACTAGTTTTTTTTTTTTAATAGGATCACAGGATTGTTATGAGTCAGAATCGACTTGACAGCAAGGGGTTTGGTTAATGCCTATATCTTAGTCTCTGAGGAATTTTTGTCCCTATATCCTTTTTTTTCTTCCCACACTTTTAAAGATTTTTAGTCTCTCTTTGTTATTCCTTTGACGATGTCTGAATATGGAGAAGAAGGAAGCTGCTTAAGGAGGGTTATATTTAGGTGTTGGGGACAGGAGGACCCATACATCACCTGGATACCTCATTGCCTATTCATTATATTTTCTTCTAGTTTTTTTTTTTTTTTTTAAACAGGACCCATCTATGGGCAATGTTTATTCCAGGATGTTTTGGGAAAATATATAAATTTTCATTACATATTGGCTGTATCAGACTCTTTACTGCTTTATTATTCACTGATTTATTTAAGTCGAGAGAAAAATACTAGGTAGTGTATGGTGATAAACTTGACTGCATATGAGGTACACTTTAGATACTTTTCCTACTTACTGCTCCCCCAAAATGAAAAATTATTTTCCTTGAACTCATAATGAACAGAGATTTCACATTCTCTGGCACTTGCAAAACAACAAAGTTATAATTCTATCTGTAGATATGGTACGATGCAGTTGCTTAGCTTGTAAGAACTGAAGTAAGCTGAGTTTAGGGTGTTTGTCCCCAATTTATTTAGGTTGAGAAAGAGTACAATCTTGACCTAAAACAGGGTTTCTCAACCTTAGCACTATTGACATTTTGATCTGGATGATTCTTTATTGTGGGGGGGCTGTCCTGCGCGTGCCCTGGTAACGCAGTGGTTACGAGCTCAGCTGCCAACCAAGAGGTTGGCGGTTCAAACCCACCAGCCGCTTCATGGCAGTCTGTTTCTTCAAAGGTTACAGCCTTGGAAACCGTGTGGGCAATTCTAGTCTGTCCTATTGGGTCATAATGACTCAATGCCAACAGGTTTGTTGTTGTGTGTTTTTTTTCCGACCTGTGTATTGTAGAATGTTCAGCAGCATCTTTGGCTTCTATCCACTAGATGCCAGTAGCAAGTCACCTATGCTCCTCCCCACCCCCAGTTCTGACCACCAAAATTTCTCCAGACCTTGCCAGATGTGATGGGGAGGGGGCAAAATCTCCACCAGTGTTGAAAACTGTTGTTCTAAAATGAGAGATGCTGGAGTTGATTATCTCTTCAAAATATTTTATTTTACCCACTCAAAATTAAAGAAGGGAGCAGATGAAGTGTTTAGGGAGTGGCTTAAGTTTTCACCATTGCTTTCAATTCAAACATATTGACTGCATCTTGTGTTGGCTTCCCAAAATAATTACAAATATGTTTTTGAAGAAGGTAGATTTTGCTTCAGAGGCTTCTTGCATTTTCATCTGATTTAGCTCTCTTTCCTTTCCTGGGATTCTTTTGGATCAATGTCTCAAACTTTTTTGACTTAGACCCTCAGTAAGAAATACATTTTGCACTGACCCTGTACACAGATTGAAAAAAGTTTCAGTAAACAACTACACGCGCAAAGCACTCTGATATTTTCTCATCTGCAATCTAGTATTTCATTTTCTAAACGCAGGTCAGTTTCCACGGAGCTGATTTCACAGCCTACCACTGTACAGACTCACAGTTCTAGGAAAAACGAAAACACTGAACTTAAGAATACAAAATTGTGCCACCTTATATATTCTCCGAGGGGATTACGCTCTCTCTAGCCCCAGGTACTCAGATTTATACACAGTTTCATCTCGATCCCCTCAATTGATGTATTTATTGGTGTATTTTGCTTTGAAAGATTACAGAACCTTTTTCCATGGTACATGAGTAAAAATTGCCTGTTTTATTGTGAATTCACTTCCAGTATGATAGTTAATACATCTGATGGACATTTGTCTTTGGTGGGGAAATTTAAATGGCTAATTTAAAGAGTTGAGCCTGTATTAGAAAAGTTAGATTTAAAGCACTTGTGCTTAGAATTTAGAGTCATACTGTTGCAGCAAAACCTAAAGAATTGTTTACTAAAAGGGAAAATCACATGTCTTCAGTGGTCTGTCTGAAAAGTAACCTGGAATTTTCTTAGTAGGAGAACAGCAGGATGATAGCTGGGAAATAGAAGGAACATACATTTGAAGTGACTGGAGTTAAATGTTTAGGAAAATTCTGGAGACTCAGGGCCCTTAAAAGTAGCTCTAGAAAAGAGAAAAAGGTATCCAGGATACAGAGGCTTCTGACAAAGACTAATGTTTTTGTTGAGGAGTTAAATTTAACCATGTAGCATGATTTCCATGTTTTGTTGGAATGACCTGTTTAATAACGCCCCACTGTTAAAGCATTTTAGGTTTTGTTGATCCTTTTATTTGGTCTGTTTTTAAGCTGTGCTGTGGGTATTGATTTTAAAAGTTATACGTGACAGTGGGAGATATCACCTGTAACTGATTCTGTATGGCTACTATTTACGCATTGTTATCCATGAACTTGGACTCTGGGCAATCATCTTTTTTCCCTGACATAAACTTTGATTTCCCTTCCCTGCTTATAAAGGATGGCTTTTATTGATAACTGTACCAATGGGAAGGAGTCCAGGTCATCCTGAGAAGAGCTGGCTTGCACAGAGTCCAAGATACAGATTTGTTGGATTTCTGTAAGCCATTTGAAGCCACGGATTCATTTCTGATGACAACTTTACACTTGTGTTGGCAGAACACCCACAGTGACAACTGCTGCCTATGTTTAGTCTGTCCAGGAGCTCTACCAGTGAGCGTGTTTAGGGAAAAACCTACACTGTTCTTGTTCACAGCTATGTAAATATTAGACCTATTTGAGTTTCTCTTAGGTCTGCCAATTTTTTTTTTTTTCCAAACTGCTCCTGTAATTGCCTCAGTTTACCCTTTGGAATGAGGGAGTGAACATTTTGGGCATTCTTTGCATCGCTTGAAGCACAGTTCTTTTCAAATCAGTAATTAACGTTATGTATGTCCAGTTTTGTGATTTTTTAAATTTCCCTGTGTATTAGTTTCCTGTAGCTTTTGTGACAAATTATCCCAGATTTGCTGGTTTAAAACAAGAGGAATTTATTCTCTCATAGTTCTGAAAGCCAGGAAAGTCTGAAATAAAGGCTGTGGCAGGACTGAACTCCTCTGGAGGCTCTATGGGGAAATCCGTTCCTTGTCTCTTCCTGCTCCCGGTTGCTATCAGCATTTCTTGGCTTGTGGCCACATCTCACTGTGTTCTGTCTTAACGTCTCCTCCACTGAATATCTCAAAACTCTCTCTGTCCCTGCCTTATAAGATACGTGTGATTTAGGGCCCACCTGCAAATCCAGGATAAACTCCTCTCAAGATCCTTAACTTAATCACATCTTTTGTCATACAGTATTCACAAGTTTGGGAAGTTAGGATATGGACATATCTTTTTGGGGGGCTACCATCCAGCCCATTACATTCTCATTTCCTAATTCCTGTTCAAATAAATTTGACCTGAAAATGTTTAAAAAGGTTGTTTAAAAATGAAGGAGAGGCAACTGAAAAGGGGGGGAGAATAGGCTCAGGAAACCTGGGTTCTCTTCCCCCTTCTGCCATTAACTAGAAGTGTAGATTTGGGTGAGCCATTTGGTCTTTTTGGTCTTTATTTTCTCCAGTTTATATGGAGGAGTTGGATACCAGCCAGTTGCTGTCAAGTTGATTCATGGTGATCCTATGTGTGTCAGAGTAGAACTGTTCCACTGGGCTTTCAATGACTGATTTTTTCAGAAGCAGATCACCAGGCTTTTCTTCTGAGGCACTTCCAGGTAGATTCAAACCTCCAACCTTTCAGTTAGCAGCTGAGCACATTAACCATTTATACCACCAGGTGATAGATAATAGTGTTCTAGACTTAAAATTTTTGTGGACTCTAAGTCTTGGAGTTTGTTTTTGAAGTAATAATTATAAATTCTTGTTATTGAAGTAGTAATTTTAAATGTGAATCAAGAACTCATACTAACATTTTGGACCAGCGTAGATCTAGTTTTCTTGCCTAGGACTGAAGACTGAGTTGTTGGCAGATGTCAGCTCCTCAGGGAATTAACAGGATAAAAAACCTTTACTTGTTAACTGTGTGTTTAAACCTTTTGAAAGAAAAGACTTTCTAAAAGGATGTAATGGGCTAGCTGGGCCATTTTGATTCATCCTGCTGAATAGGAATGGTAACAATAGCTATGAGACTGTGAACTGTGTCGTCTGGACTTCTTTCCCAGGTAATAGTTGTTAGTTGCTGCCAAGTCGATTCCGACTCATGGTGGCGACCTGATGTGTGCAGAGTAGAACTGCTCCTTAGAGTTTCCAAGGCAGTGACCTTATGCAAGCAGACCTCCAGGCCTGTCTTCCGAGGCTCCTGTATGTGGGTTTGAACCTCCAACCTTTCAGTTAGTAGTCACCCATTTAACCGTTTTGTCACCCAGGAACCTATCAGGGAATAGTAGTTGGTAAAAATTAAACACTGACAGATTTTCTGCTTGAAAGAAGCTGGGACATGTACAGGGTAAAAAAATTTTACCTTCATTCTTATTCTTCAGACTTACTAACTGACTGTTCCATTGTGCTTCTTTGCTAGGAAGAATACTAGAAAACGTGGAATTGAGATGCTGTAGTTAAAAGGACTGTTACAAGATCCATTTTAAAACATGTTCTCATTTTTTATTTATTCCTTGGAGAGGAAGAAATAAATTGAATTCAAGTATTTCTCTGATTGTAATCTACATTTCTTAGAATAAAGCAAGTTCATATCTGAGCCAATGGGCATAATTATGTTGGAATAAAATGCCCTGTGCTAAAAAGGTCAACTAACAGACTGAGAGATCTATCTTACGTTTTGTTTCTGTGGCAAATCCTTGAACTCTGTGTGCTTTGTTTCTCATCCCTAAATCAGTAAAACTCAGTTACCTCACAGGGAGTTGTAGAGAGTAATATACTGCTAATTTGTTCAGTGTTTCACAACGATAAATTATACCTAAGGATCTGATAAGACATAGGCAAACCTCATTTATATGAGTAGATGGAGACAAGCATAGATAAAACTTAGATAATTCAGAAAATTTATTAAAGTTATTTTTAACTTTCTCTATTACCAAATTTTTTACCCTCTATTAGCTGTATATTTTTCGGTGTTTTCTTGTTCTTTTTTCATGCCAGACCTGTGAAATAGGTACCAGGTCAGGTGACAAAGGGATTAATTCATCAAGAGAACATAACAAACCTAAACGTTTATACAACTAATAATAAAGCTTCAAAACACATGAAGGAAAAACCAACAGAACTGAAAGGTGAAATAGACATTTGCAATTACATGGATATTTCAACATCTCTTCTCTCAATAATTGATAGAAGAAGACGACAGAAAATCAGTAAGGAAATAGACTTGAAAAGCACTATCAACCAACCTGATCTAATTGATAACTGTAGGGTACTCCACCCAAGGACAGCATAATGCACATTCTTTTCAAAGGTACATGGAACATTTAGCCAAGATAGACCATCCCCTTGGCTATAAAATAAGTCTCAAATTTAAGAAGATGTGATCATATAAAGTATGTTTTCCTACCACATTGGAATTAAATTTGAAATCAATAACAGATGTCCAGAAAATCTCCAAATATTTGGAAACTAAACACACTTCTAAAGTAACTCACAAATCAAAGAACAAATCACAAAGAAAATTAGAAAATGTTTTGAACTGAATGAAAATGAGAACATGAGATACCAAAATTTGTGGGATGCAGTTAAAGCAGTGTTTAGAGGGAAATTTATTACATTAAACGCTTCAATTAAAAAAGAAAGGTCTAAAGTCAGTGACTTAAGTTTCTACCGTAAGATCCTAGAGAAAGAAGAGTAAGTTTAATCCGAAGTAACCAGAAGAAAAGAAATAATAAAGATAAAAGCAGTAATTAATGAAACATAAAAACAGTAAAGAAGATCACTGAAACTGAAAATTGGTTATTTGAGAAATTCTATAAAATTGATAAACTAAGCAAATCTGATCAGGAAAAAAAAGACACAAATTGCCAACATCAGGACTAAAGGAGGAGGTATCATGACACTAGAGACATAAAAAAGGTAGCAAGGAAATATTATAAACAACTATGCAGTAAATTCAATATCTTGGATGAATTACTTCTTGGAAGGACATAAATTACCAAAGCTCACTTAAATACAGAATCTCACTAGGTCTGTATTAAGGGGCCTTGGTGCTCAGCTGCTAACGGAAAGGTCAGCAGTTCGAACCCACGAGCTGCTCTGCTGGAGAAAAATGTGGCAGTCTGCTTCCAGAACGATTTACAGCCTTGGAAATCCTGTGGGGCAGTTCTACTCTGCCCTGTAGGGTCGCTGTGAGTCGAAATTGACCTGACAGCAATGGGTTTGGTGTTTATCTATTAAAGAAATGGAATTCGTAGTTAAAAGCCTTCCAGCTAAGAGAACTACAGGCCCAGTGGCTTCGTTGGTCAATTTTACCAAACTTTCAGGGAAATAATATCAACTCCACACACTCTTGAAAATAGAAGAGGAGGGAACACTTACCAAAGTATTAGTTGTTTTTTCATCTACTGTCAGACATTTTATCTTCTATTCATTTGCTTTGTATTTTTCAAACAGATCTGTGGGATTAAGTAGAGGGTATAACCAACAACCAGGTTAAGTGAACTGTCTAATTTGACCTTTTAGTGATCTAGTTAGGACAGAACCCAGGTCTCATTCCTTGTGCTGATCTTTCTACTGTTAACAAGTTGTCCTTTTTAGTAGCCCCAGCTTTCAGAGATGGTACGGACCAGTGCTGACTTAACCAAGGAGAAACTTTAAAAACCCTCAGTACCCATGCAGTGCTTGATACATATTATGCCCTCAATAAGTTTTTCATAACCAATCAAATAATTTTAGAGCACGGTTCAGAGTTGCGGTATTAACCATCCCTTTGGCGTAGGGTTTGAATTAGGAATGTAGTTGGAAGCTAGAACAAAAAAGTCAGGAAAAGCTTTTTTGGCATAAGTTACACATCAAAACAGTCAGTTGAAGAGCTGGGTGGTCTGAAATTGACCGTCCCTTTAGCCATTTATCTGCTGGTGGCCTTTCTTTGCATTTAACTATCGATATATCTGAAGTGTGGAGCACACTTTTATATCGTAGCATAGTAACTCACACTTAAATGTCAATAGAGACACTTGCAAAGCCTCCAAGGTTCAATAATTTCTGGTATGGGTTTGTTTCTCCTGTCATCACCCATTATGTATTTTTTTACAGCTTTTAAATTGCCACAGAGAGAAATTGGTCAGGCTCATAATAGATGGCCAAGAAGCTGTCGAGAATCCTCTTATATGGGATGGGGAAAAGTTCAATACAGGTTGACTTTATCTAAATTGTAGGCTGTGACTTCAGTGTAATTCACATTGCACATATAGAGCACAAAATTATGCCATATGTTGAAGGAATGGTCTCTTACTCCCTGAAGTTTTACAGTCTGAGTTATTCTTACTCCAGTTATACAAAAACTCTTTTGTTAACATGGATTAACGAGATTTTCATATATTAGTTTAAATTTTAATGTCTTTTCAACAATTAGAGATATTTTAGAGGTTTTAGTTTATGATTATGCAAATTAATTTTAGTACCTTTGCTAAACTAAGACTGTGCGAGAACCTAAACTATCTAGCTTAGTATAGGCTCTTCCATACAATAGAGGATTTGTTGAAATGACCTGAAGGGGTCTTTGTAACTCAAGCTGCTGATATCCAAAACCTAGTAAGCTAGTTGATGTCAGCGCTGAGTCTTAATTTTATGACTGATGTTTGGAAAATGTTCTGTGACCATAATTTTATTTGGGGGTGGGTACTCCAGTTCTCTCTCAACCCTTCCACATTGTGTGAACATGATCTGCCAGGGTGGTATCGTGTATAAATCTAAGATTCGTGGTGATCTACTCAAACGTTGCTATTATCCACTTTTCTTAGGAGTAATTTATGATGGAATAGCCAGGTTCTTCGTGAGAGGTGACAGGGTCTACTAGTTCATGCTTCATCGCATTTAATTAAGAGAGGAGTGGGTGTGAGATTAACACCCACCTGAGAGTTGAGGGCCTTGAGATGAGTTCAGTGCATTCCAAGGAGAGTTGTTGGAAAGCACCATCTGGAAGACATTTTCCATAGTGGTGCCAAGTTCTGCTTTCTCATAAATTTTGAACAATTGGATATCCAGCCTCTTGCCTACTGGCGAGTTTAGGCGTGCCCTAAGTTTAAAGAAGACTGATACTTGAGAGAAGACATCTAGTAGCTTTTAGTAAAATAAATCACATATAAAATTACTTTGTGAGACGGTGATCTGGTAATGAGATGCCAAGAATTTGTGTGTTGCTGCTAAATATACTAGTTTTCCAGAATGATAAACTTCAAGCAGTTCTGAGAAATGAGTCCTGTAGTCCACATTCATTTATATTTTTAAATAGTGATCAGAGCTTGGGGTAGTACAGCCAAATAAAATTTACAAGACAGCAATTATCTCCATTTATAATGTATGTGTTTTAATCTAAAAGAACAAAGGGCCCTTTACTCCCTTACTCACTGGAACAGGAGGCATGGATAATCAGCAAACAGGATACTTTGCCCCAGAATAGTAATTCTGTGACTGTGGTTGTAGCAGTGCCTTGGCCTGATTTCTAAAAGATCACGATCTGGAGCTGAGCTAGCCAAAGGGAAAACATTTCCTCTTTCGACACTCCTGTCTATTAATAAAGTTTTGTTGTCTGTATGTGCCTTGTTAATGATAGGGGTGTTAACGACCACAGTTAATCTTTCTCCTCAACTCTTTCCTAATCCAGCCTCTTAAATAGACATTTAAAAAGCTTTTAACTCTTCTTGAGTTGGGTGCTCATGAGCTTTTGGTGGAGGTGTAGTGATAGTTACCAGCCCATTTAACAAAACCTGAGACAGTCGGGACCTTTGTAATGTGCGTCTCTTTGCTGTTTTGTTAAAATGGCTAATACTTTGGAAATCATAAATCCAGTGGGAAAAAACATCTTTATAAGAGGGTCTTTTAGTTTTGTGCTATGTGTGTAACATGCCTAAGACCATCAGTACTTCAAGATGCATAAAGACCAAAGAACAGATGTAGGGCAGATTAAAATGGTTCTGTAAATTGGTTTGTTTTCATCGGGTTTATTTGCAGCAATAAGGCTGTATAGAGGACTTCTTGAAGACAATGCTGTAGCTGACAGTTTAATTTTTAACCAAGCCACTTCTCTTTCCCCAGGGACATTAGATGAGCAGTGGGAATCTCTCAAACCCGGGCCAACTGAAGTCACGCATCAGTGGCATATTAAATTAATCCATGTGATAGGGAGCTTTACATATGCCCTCGCCCTTCCCTGGTCTTTAGCCCTGGCTTGCTTTCTGGAGGATTTTGCCTTCTTAGTAGGCTTATGGAGTTCTGGTGGTGCAGTGATTAAGAGCTCGGCTGCTAACCAGAAGGTCGGCAGTTCGAATCCAGTAGTTGCTGGCTCCTTGGAAACTATGGGGCAGTTCTACTCTTAGTCTGTAGGGTTGCTGAGAATCAACTCAGTGAACTGGGTTGGTTTTAGTAGGCTTACAGAATTTATATTGAAAGTCTAAAATGAGAGAGCATATTGATTAGGCCTTTGGACATTTAGTCTGGTTACCACCTCCTACTAATTGTTTTTCATTCCTTTTTAAACAGTACAAAGAAAGCTTAGAGAAATATTTAGAATTATATATGCTTTTGGTTATGTGGTGATGAAAATAAAATTTGCTATACCAAGCTCTATGCAAAGCCACTAAGACAGCTGGCATTGACTAAGACAGTGGTGACTGAAGGGACTAGAGCAGAGTCTGAACTGGACAGAGCAGACACCAGAGACCCATGTGGGTGATTCTGTGGTTCTAGGATTGATAAGTTAATGCAAAGAGCTAACCATTGCATTTCTTTTCCTTCCGGATCTCTCCAGCTTTGTGTAATGCCTCCTTTTTTCTCTTTGTAATTGCTGGGGACTTAGTTTTTAAACCTCTTCCTTTTACCCTTATTTGTATGGGATATTTTTCCCTCTTCTCTTTCTGCTTCACCTCCTCACCTCTTCCCCCCGCCCTTTTTTTTTTTTTTTTGGATGATTCGTCTGTTAAAGGAGTCTCCTGTCCTCCTGTCAGCGGCTTGGAATGTGGGTCCTGACTGCCTGACCACAAGCTCTTTGATGTTTTTTCCAAGCCTTCCTACCTTAGGTGCTTTTCCCAGCATTTGGAAGCCTGTAATGTGAATTTGCCTTGCATTGTTGACATGAAGGGTTGGTGGAACCTGCGGTTTTCTCCTGTTCTTATGGATTTTAGTTGCTGGAATCCACCTATAGTTGTTGATGCCTTTACCAGAAAGTTCCTGATTATACTGAAGAGAGGGCTGAGAGCTGCCATGCCTGAAAGATGCTCTAGAAACTTGAGAAGCTGCTTGCCCCTTCCCGTGGAGATTTCCACAAGGATAAGTTTGCACTCAGAGGCTCATCCTCTCTTCCTTCTGTCGTGGTCTCAGGATTCTACCTTAATCACTCCATCATCCTGCCAGCCATGTCTCATTTCTCATACTGGAACGTTCCCTCCTCCCAAGCTCGGCGTGAACCACCAGTCTGGATGCTTTATCTGGTCCAGGCTCTAGCCCTTAAATTGTTCGTCTGGCTTTGTGTTTCATTTGACCCTAATACACTGGGTCGCACTGTCTAAAAGAGAATTATGTCCCCTCCGATGTCTGAGTGCATTTCTCATTTCTTACTGCTGCTCCTGAGCAGATCTGTAACTTCAAGGTTAAGATAAGACACATTCCATCAGAACTATGTCGTCATCCTTGCCAGCTTCTGATCTGTGACTGTCCAGGAGATTTACAAGACAATTGCATGCCATTCTTTACAGAATATTATGGTTGGACTCTGACTCCTGGCATCAGGCCCAATTTCATTTGTCAGCTGTTACGAAACCCGTTTCCAAAAGAGAAAGGGACCTCAGTCCATGTGCCCTTTAGGTAGTTCTTAAGGGTGGAAAGGAGGGAATTGATCTATTTCCTGATGTAATTTTAGGGGGAGAAGTGGACACCAGAATATTTTTGTTCATTTCCTTGCTAAATTCACTGTTTTTTTTTTTTGAAGATTTTTAGCAAAATGTTAGTGTTGCTGTCATTCTTTTCTGTCCTTTATCCCTTCATAGAATTACTGTCAGGTAGTCTTTTAATTTTGTAATTGGCAATGCTTTTCTGAGTTTTAAGGAAATGGAATAAGTGTTTTACCCTTGAGAGAAAACATACCTGCCCTAGTCTACCCACTAGAAAGGTTTATTAGTTTCGGGTGCCTAGTTAACAAAAACTGTTACTCTTTTCTTGCCATTTACTGACACTTTGAACTGCAGGAGTTACTTTACCCTGTTGTGTGTGATATGGTTTAACAGCTGAGGAATTTGGAAGGTCACATGTTTCCTGCTGCTGTTATATTCAGCCCTAGCATATTTTTACAAAAGCTTCTCTTTCGGGGACATAACAGCTCTTTGGTTTCAACATAAGCGCACTCTTTCCCAAAGAGGTAGGCAGTGGGGATTTATTTGGCATGTTTTAGTGATGCAGGATTAGATCTGAAATTTATTTACACAGGATCACACATGGCAAGTTAATCACAGAATCAGGACCCTGATCTAATTCCTTTGGCATTGTTTCCATATCCTTTAACTAAGAAAAGTTAAAAAAAAAAAAAAAAAAAAGAGTTGGAGAAAGAAGACCAAAAAGGCAGCTTGCACTCAGATTTCTTGATAGTGCCATTCAAATTTGAGAAAATTCCTTGTAATCGATTTTTTTTTTTTTAATTTTACTTTCATACCCTATAAAACCAAACCTGTTGACCTTGAGTCCGTTCTGACTCAGTGACCCTATACGACAGTAGAACTGCCCCTTAAGGGTTTCCAAGGAGCAAGCGCCTGGTGGATTCCAACCACTGACCTTTTGGTTAACAGCCTTGGTTAGCAGCCGTGGCCTGCTGTAGCTCTTAACCATTGCGCGACCAGGGCTCCTCATACCCTGTAGTTTCTTCTTTTTGACCGCCAAAGTAATCGCCGTTTTCTGCTTTTTTCCTCAGTTGCGGTTTTTGCTTTTTTTTTTTTTTTGGTCCCTTTTCATTACTCTCCTGTGACAGCAACCTCTGACTAAAGACCCTTATCTGTTAGCAGAGCAGGTTTAGGGGCTCTCAAAAATGTTCTTTAGAGCCAAGAGAAAGGAAAATTTATGGAACTTTGAGGTCTGTAAGTATCTTTTTCCTTTATCTCAGTCCTCAAGTACTAGGTATTGTTATAAAAAAAAAAAAAAGGGAGTTGTTATTATATGATATATTAATATATATCAAAAATATATATCAAGTGGGTAATAGTTATTAAGAAATCTGGTAACATTACAGAGACAACTAATTAGAAGAAGTGGTCTTAAATATAACAGTAATGGTTGTCGCTGAGCTGTTCCCTCTTTTTTTATTTTAACTACTTAGTGGTTTGTTTTTCTTTTTCCTCCCTAGTTATGATTTCACTTGAAAATGTGTGTTTTGGTAGTGCGTCAAGTCTCTGGATTCTGTTTCTGTATCTAGTAATCCCCCAAAGAAGGAAAGTTGTATCTTTTAGTTATCTCCCTGCTTTTTCCTGTTATTTTTCCCCCTCAGGCAATTTTAATTAACTGCTCAGTGACAGATGGTACAAAAGGCCTTGTCCAAAGTGCTCCTGGTGGGCAGGATTAGGGGGTGGTGGTTTGTACTGATCCTTCTGTAGAAGGACCTAGTCTTTCCCCTCCCCCTTCCAGTAGAGCTGTAATCCTGTTAGGTGATCTTAAAATGCTGATGATTGATTTACAGTGCTCTTAGTGAAATTTTTAGAGAAATAAGCACAAGTTTTTAAAACCCTGGAAGCAATTCCCTTGAGGCCAAGGAAGGTACCTTCCAGTTTCTCCACCCAGTCTTTACTGAAAAGGAAAGTTAAGCCTTTTAACTTTTCCGTTTGCCTCTCCCCCCTTGGACTAGTACTGCTGCCAGTTGCCATGGCAACGGACTGGGACAGCTGCGCAGTGGCGCCCAGGCAGCTGGGTGGGGGCGGGGGAGCAGCCAGCCCGCCAAGCCCCAGACCTAGGAGGGGAGGCCCCTCCTGTTAGCCCAGAGGGAAAGAAAGAACTGGGGCGATCCGGTAGGTAAAGCAGGGAACCCCCATTCATCTTCTACCTTTGGGGCTCCTCTTCTGCATGAAGGTACAAAGGGAGATTTTCTTCTTCCCTCCCTCAAACTGAAGAACACATATGTAAATCCTTGTTTTTCCTGGTGAGGCAGGGGAGGCCATAGCCACAATGCTTAACTGCATGCATCCAACATGGGGCTGGTTTTAACCCTAGCGCTCTGACCTAAACTGCTCAGCTCCCGGAAATTCCAAGGTGAGTGAGGGTGGGGGTGGGGTGCTCTCGCTGGAATATGCCATTTCCTGTCTCTAGTGAGCTTGGAGGCTGTTTTTATTTCAAATAAACCAAATCAGATATGTTTTCTTCAAGCTTAGGGCTCCCTTCTAAATTCATGGAGAAATTATTTTAACCCCCCATACCTACATTCTTACCTACTCCCTCTTCCAAACAAAGTGTTTTAATGAAAATGGTTTAATTACAGGACAGTAATGGGTACAGGCAATTTTTTGTATGGGTAAACCTATTGCTAATAAGTTCTGGAGATACGGTTTCCAACTTTCTTTTTTTGCATATTATAAATTTGAAGTAAATTGATAAATGCAACTTTTGTATCACTTGATTTGAACATAATTCTGAGATTAGTAGTTGCTCTTTCTATTCCTGGGAGCGGTCTTCTGGTCAGGATGGAAATATTTTAAGGAGTGCTGAAAAACATCTTTAAAGATGACAGCAAAATAAAAATGGAGTTCAGCTAAGAAAACAATTCCTGCTACTCTGTAACCCAGACTGTAGGCACCATTTAACATGGTTAAGGAAGAAATCTTAAAAATGATGATGGTAGCAACAACATTGTAATTTAAAAAACTAGATCCTCTGTTGCGTACCCCCTAGTGTGCATATTTCTGAGTTTAACTCAATTTCCATTTGTGTTGCCTTGCTGCAGCTTTCCTTGGGCCTATGAATGGTTCCTCTGTGTTTTGAGACTTCATGTTGATGCTGAGTCTGGGGCCAGACTTCTTTTTCTTCCCCCTCTTCCTTTGGCCCGAAGTCAATGTCAGTTGAGAAGAGAGGAGAGGTTACCTTCTTAACTATTTGGCTTAGTTGAGCCTTGGGAATTACTGAACAGTCAAGTGACTAATTTTGAATTTAAAAATAAAAATTCTTACTCCTTCCTGCCCTAAACCCCTCCCCTGCTCCCACCCCCCCACCCCCATCCATGAGTTTGCTAAAGGAGGTTTAGTGTGTTTGAGATGTCAGCCTTGCTTTTGTGAGCTGATGGATACTCTGAAGGGACAAGCTCAATTTGTTTAAGGGAAATGTACCGAGTCACTGAAAATGTGGTGAAAGATGCCTGAGCAGACCGTTTTTATGCTGCTAAGAGACTGGTCAAGATGCTCAGGCAGGGAAATTAAATTTTGGTGGCTTTTGTTTGTTTGTTTGTTTTTATAAAGAACTTCATTCACTCTGGAGGAAAGATTTTAATTCTATTAAGGCTCTTTTAACTCTGAAGATTTTCCACATTTCCCTTTGACTTCTTGGCTTGTGAATAGTTACAAAAGTAGCCAGGGGTAACATACCACACTACTTGCCTTTTAGGATCTGAAATTAGAAGAGAGAGACAATTGTGGCATCTAATAACTTTGGTCTGTTTAACTGAAAGGAAAGTTGTGGGTGGGGCTTGACCTATTTTTTTAAATTAAATTCTTGGTATTCATCTACAGAATGCTCCAGGACCCAAGAGAAGGCTATGTGGCAACTTTGTGTTCTGCCCCCTACATCCCATCCAGGCAAAACAAAGTTTTAACTCCTCACATTGATTCTAATCATATTGTCCTTCCCATTTGCAGGAACCTGGTGGCCTTAGTTCTTCAGGTGAAACAGTGTGAGACATGGGAAAGAAAACCAAGCGGACAGCTGACAGTTCTTCTTCAGAGGATGAGGAGGAGTATGTCGTGGAGAAGGTGCTAGACAGGCGTGTGGTTAAGGGGCAAGTGGAGTATCTACTGAAGTGGAAAGGCTTTTCTGAGTAAGTGTCCTCTCTCAGGCTTTAGAACTCTGCAGGAGTAGTCTCATTTGGTTTACTTCCCCATGAACCACTGCCATCTTTGTCTTTCTCCTTCTCCTACCTGCATTCCTTTCTTAAGAGTCAAAAGACATAGCAGTAAATGAAAAAAAGTCTCCACTCTTGTGAGCTGACCTTCTATTGATACTCCTTTTGGGAGGCAGTATAATGAATTGGTTAGGTGCACATGTTGCCTGGATCCAGATTCTTGTTCCACATCTATGATACAAACTGGTTAACCTTGGCAAAATTACTTAATCTTTTTTTCCTCCTCTACAAAATAGGGATAAAAAATAGTGCTTGCACCATAGGGCTTCTGGGTAGATATACAAAGCCTGACACAGATAAGCTCCTGGTAAATATAAACTGTTATTGTTACTATTCTTTTGGATACAACTAAGCTAAAATGTATAAATTAAGCAAAAAAGAAGAAATCAATCCTATAGCCCATAACTCTCCAAAATGATCCTTGGATCTCAGAAGTGTTGCAGAACAAAGCACCCATCTTAAGGAGAGACTTAAAGCTGAGGCCACATTTTTTTCCCCAAAATTTTATTTTGAAAAATTTCAAACATACAGCCAAAGCAAAAGAAATTTGCAGTACTCAAATATAAAACATAGTTTCTGCTTTTTAAAAACTTATTTATTTATTTATTTTTTGGTGGTCTTTCTAAACTTTAGAAACTTCTTGGCAACATGGTTTTTTTTTTTTTTTTTTTTGGTATGGTAAATATGCGTAACAAAACATTTGCCATTTCAACATTCTTCATACGTACAGCTCAGTGATACTGTGTTCATCATGCTGTGCAGCCATCACCAGTGTCTGTTTCCACATTTTTCCATCATCTGTAACAGAAGCTCAGTGTCTCCTAAACAATGAGTCCCCTTTATCTCTCCCTCCTACCCACCACTGGTAACCACTAATAACCTTAGGTCTATATATACTTGCCTGTTTTAGATATTGCACATCAGTGGCATCGTACAATATATGACCTTTTGTGACTAACTTATTTTACTTAGCATGATGTTTTTGAGGTTAGTCCATGTTGTAGTGTATATCAGGACTTCATTTCTCTTCATGCCTGCATAATATTCCATCGTATGCATGAACCACATTTTGTTTATTCATTCTTCTATTGATGAACATTTAGGTTATTTCCCTCAATCACTGCAATAATCAGAAAACAAGGATCACAGCTACTGCGAATAGTGTTGCAGTAGACATTGGTGTATATTCCTATTAACGTTGTAATGTATTAATAGAATATTAATATATTCCTATTAATATTAATATTACAATTAATATTATATTAATAGGATAAATCTCTTTATCAATCTCTTTATCATTCTCTTTTAAAAGACCTTAAAAACCCTGTTTTTAAATCGCAGAGCCTTAAGAATGAATTGTTGACTACAATCTTTGTTAGGTAGCAACTGGCTTTTGTGTTGAAATGCTAAAGTAAATTATTCTCTTCTTTAGAATAAATAGGAGTACAAACTGAAAGATGGAAGAAATAGATTAGAGGCGAAATACCTAAGACTATATAATCATTAGGCATTTTGATTCAATTTCTGATGAATTATCTTCCCAGGGTGCCTGATAACAAAGAATGAATTTCTGTGAACCCCAGTGAACTGATAGAAGCTGGTTTGGGCTCTAGAGTAATACTGTCCCATAACAATATAATGTAAGCCACGTATGTAATTTTAAACTTTCTAGGGTCACATTAAAAAAAAGATGAAATTAATTTTAATGTTTTATTTAACCCAGTATACAAAAAACATTCAACATTAATCAATATAAAAATTATTAATGAGATATTTTACTTTTTTTTTTTCATACTGGGTCTTTAAAATCTAGTGTATATTTTACATTTTATAGCACATCTCAGTTCAAACTAGCTGCATTTCAAGTACTCAGTAGCTAATTGAATATAATAGCTTTAAAGTATAGGATTTACTAAAAGACTCAATATTTTGATAATGCCTTTGGATAAAGGTGTGAGTCAGTAGCCTTTGAAACCTACAGAAGGTGATTTTATTACATGGATCAGGATTTCTTATCTGAAGCACTTGTTGGCATTTAGATTCAATGCTTAGCATCTCTGGGCCTAGAGCACTAAATGTGGGTAAGGCCTTCCCCCAATCACCCCAACAATCATAAAATGCCCCCCGGATTTCTAAAGGGGAGCAATATCACAACTTACCCTAGAAATGAGAGCCGAACTAGAACAAGGATCCAGTATCAAATTTCTTTGGTCCTGAAGCCCAGGCTCTTTTTACGTTATACCATGCTGTCTTTTTTGTGTGTGTGTGTGTGAAAATTGGTCGAGTAGGAGCAATGGTAGCAAAATGGTAGAAAAAGCAATAATCCAAATATAGGACTGGTTTTCCTTGCTATCAGCAGAAATTCTTCCCCCACTCCCAAGTCTACTTTGGTGCCTTCACTTCCTCTGGGATAGTAAAACTATGTAGTCTTTTTTTTTCCCCCTCTGATAACTAACTGTGATATATATTTATATATGTGTGCGTATACGTACGTATATGCATATGTTACAAAACAGTTGCGGTTTCAACCTTTTTCACACGTATAATTTGGTGACGTTAATTATATTTATCATGTTGTTCAGCCATCACCATTATCCATTTCCAAGGTTTTCCACCACCCTTAATAGAAGCTTAGTTTGAATTTTAGGGAAAGTTACTGTATACGGAATTTTTTTTCTACAGAGAGAAGTGATATGAGGAGAAGCCTTTTCAGTATTAGTCCAAACGACTTAGAAATACGTTTTGTCTCATTTTTAAGCTCCTTTTGTAGGAAGTTGTTTAGGTCTTGAGTAAATAGCTCAGATGTTTCCCTGGGTAGCATCATTCTGCTTCCTATTTGAATCAGGTTTATGGCATGCGTTCAAACCATCTAAAGATACTTTATTTTAAAAATATCTAAAATTGTAGTGCATTCTTTAAAAGAATTTCCCAAGTCAGTTGAGGGATTACATAAATTGTTTCTATGATGCATTTATGGAGGAGAGCCTGTGACCAGGTGAGGGGTGAAGAGGATACCTGGTCTAGTTTTTCCCAGATAGGTTTATTTCTGGCTTTGGATTTTATAAGCTAATGATGCAATTAGAGGTTTGGTTTTTAAAACCTATGCCAGGAATATAGAGAACAACTTTGAGAATACCAGCGGTTTATTTTCCTCATAATAAGACTCCCTTAATCCAAATTTAATCAGATCATTTAGTTGGTTTTTTATTAATTTGAAAATATATTTTGACTGCCTTGTGACAGTTGACTTGAATCCAGAGCACTTAAACTAATACATTCCAGATTCTACTTCTGAGACTTCTCCTTCTTATCATTTGTCCGTATTCTAATGATTTTAAACCTTATTGCCTTTCAAAAATAACTATTTCTGATCTTCAATAATCTGTTGGCATTTCAAAGTATGAGTAACATTCAAAATATGAGTAACATGTAAGACAGTGTGGAATGGGGTTGCATGATTTGTTAGGTTGTCTGCCTTTCAAGAGTTACATAGCTAAATGATTTTTAGTAAATTTATGGAGTTGTGCAGTCATCACCACAATCCAGTCTTGGGGCCATTTTTATAACCCCCTAAAATTCCCTTGAGCCCGTTTGCAGTTAATCCCAACTTCTACCCTCAGCCTCAGGTAACCACTGATCTGCTTTCTGTTTCTCTAAAAATTTTTTTTTTTACATTTTATATTCATATAAATGGAATGGGACAATATATGGTGTTTTGTGTCGGGTTTCTTTCACTTAATATGTTTTTGAGGTTTTTCAGTGTGGTGGTTGGTATCGATATTTCCTTTTTATTGATGAATAGTATTCCGTTGTGTGAATATACCACATTTTGTTTAGCCGTTCACTGGTTGGTAGACATTTGAATTGTTGCCCGTTTTGGCTGTTACGAATGCTGCTATAAACAATTGTGTACAAGTGTCTGTGTAGACATAGGTTGTCGCTTCTCTTGGATAGATTCTTAGGATAAAATCTGTTATCTCCTTTAATCATAAGGTTGCTTTCCGTTTTGTATACATGTCATTTTGTCTTTAAATAGGGCATTGGATTTTTTTTCCCCCCTTCATTCTTTTGCTTTTTTCTCCATTCCTCTTGCCCAGGGAGCACAATACTTGGGAACCTGAGAAAAACCTTGATTGTCCTGAGTTAATTTCTGAGTTTATGAAAAAGTATAAGAAGATGAAGGAGGGTGAAAATAACAAGCCCAGGGAGAAGTCAGAAAGTAACAAGAGGAAATCCAATTTCTCAAACAGTACTGATGATATCAAATCTAAAAGAAAGAGGGAGGTAAGCTTCCTTTCCCTGTTTTGTTTTTTTTTTCTTCTTTGTTCTTGTTATTGTTTTGTGTTGTTTTCTGTAGACTCTTCTTCCTGAAAAGAAAAGCTTTATTTTCGTTATTTCTGTTCGACAAGGAAAATTGTGGAACAAAGAGTTTCCTGTGTGGTGTGTTGATTAACTACAGCGCCCCCTCCTGGCTAAGTGAGAAACGTAATTTGTGTCCAGTGAATTGTATTCAGTTGGCAAAATTAAATTTCTTTAAAACATTAAACAATTCTCTGCTGTCTCCATAAATGGAAGACTTAGTTATCTTAGAGAGGGAAGATCTTTGGCGAATTTTTTAGGATGGGAAAGGACTTTGAAGTGTTGACCACTTCTCTTCCTTTTTTCTTTTGTTCCAAAGATAGCAATTATTTTCAACCCTTTATATTCCCTCTTTTTTTTATTATTGAGATTAAAATTAACGTAACAAACAATAGTAATTGTAAAGTATACAGTTTGGTAGCATTTATACTCTCAATCCTATTTCTACTTTGAATGAAGAAGTTAATTTTTATCTTCATTTTCAATTTTTTTAATTGTTCAGTCTGTTAAGCGTGTTTATAAAATTTTGGTTTGATTCCGTTGCTTTACTCCTTTTGATCTTTAGCTCTCAAGTAACCCGTACCAGCACTGTTAATTGCCTCTCTTTTTTTATATATATTTTTTCCATCTGCTTGAATGTGCTCACGTGCACATACGCGCACACACATGCGCACGCACACTCCACTGAGCTTCCAGTCCTTTCATTTATTTCAAGGTTGTGAAGGCCTTTGTTGTAAAGGCTGTAACATATGCTTAAACTTTAATAAAATAAAAGCAGACGTTTACTTCGGAGTCTTCTAGCATCACTGCCGCAAAGCACCCCTGTTTACCTTCATTTTACTTGGATACCCATCATTCTAGAGCATTAGTTCTCAACCCTGGCTGCACAGTAGAATCACCAGAAGGGTTTAAAGAAATCTCCAGTGCCCAAGATGCACCCCAGACCAGGTAAATTCCGATTTTTATGGGTTGGACCTAGGCATCGGTATTTTTTAAAGCTCCAGTATGGAACCAAGGCAGAGAACCACTGTTTAGAGATAAATTTTGAAGGAAGACACCTTTTAACTTTGGGAATCCTTCCTGGGGGTGAAGTGAAGCACGTTTGATTTTAAGTGAACTATCTGTATATTTTTGTATGTTTCTAATCTCACCACAGTGCTTGGAGAAGAGTAGACAGGTACCTTTTAATAACGCCAACACACCATTTTCCATTTGTAGTAAAGGGCAAGTTATACTTTGTGCTTCTGTTTCTAATTGGTCTAGCATGTGTTTTCCTGTTGAATTGCCAGAAGTACCTTTACAAAGGCTTAAACAGGTGATTCCTGGCCTCCTTTGGAGAGAAATGGTGATATATGTTTATATATGTGTGTGTGTATACATACATTTATATATGTTACAGAACAGTTGTGATTTCAACCTTTCTCACATACAAATTTGGTGACATTAATTATATTTGTCATGTTGTTCAACCATCCCATTATCCATTTCCAAGTTTTTCCACCACTCTTAAAAAGATTTTCTAAAAAGAATTGAAATGAACGTGAGAGATTAGAAGGTGCAAGTGAAAATGCACTCTGGGTTTGTGTCCGTAGTTGTTTCCCTGATCCATTTTATTTTTCACAATCTTATATTTAAAACTGCCCTATTCTGGTAAGGTCTGTATATCGTGATATGCTGTACTGATAAAGGACTTCAGAATGCCTAAAGAAAGCGAAGACAACATAGCATAAGACTTCTGACTAGCCATTGTGGCATATAGTGTGTGTTCCCTCAACCTTGGGTTTCTGTCCTTTTAAGAAGGCGTAATCTGAGCAATCTAGTTAGAATCATTGGCTACGGCAGGGAGTTTTGTTCCTAGCCCAGGTTCTAATGCTGCCGACCTTGAAACAACCCCCACGCATCCCTTACATCGTACTGTTCATCTGGGGCCCCTGGCAGCATTTGCAGCAGTGCTGGCGGCAGTCAGGTAGGCAGCTGGGCAGATAGGTGATTGTATGTTTTAAAGGTACAGGAGGGGGTTACGTTTCTTTCTTTACCAGTGCAGAAGAAATTTGTTAGTCGGCATTATGCCTGATTTAAGATTACTGCCTGTGTGATGATTTTAGCATTTTCCTCGGTTCGGCTCCTTTTCAGCAGCTTGAACATTTTTCTTTCATTCTCTCTCCCTTCCCTCCCTATGTGGCAAACTGTTTTCAGCCGCCAGCTATGATTTACGACTCAGTCCATGTGCCAGTATTCCAGCTGTGACCAGCTGTGTGCACATCTGGGAACTTCTTCCCCCTAAGCACCCCCAAAAGAGGCTATGTTTTTAAGAGTCAGTATTTCCGCTTGATCCGTACGTAAATGGAATTTTCTTCTCAACGTGGGTTCTGGTATCTTTGGGCACTACCTGAACCATGAATGCTTTGTATCTCTCAGAGCAAAGCAAGGTGAATATCAGATCAAAGAGACTTTATTATGAAAATCAGATATCAGAGATTTAGTTTGTTTGGGCAATCTTTCTAAATCTTCTTGTGTTACCACTAGATTTGCTTGTATTCTCTTCTAAAGACTACCTGGTTTGTATAAAATCATACCATTTTGCTCTTACCAGTGCCATTACACCTGGATTGCCGCTTGTCTGGATTGCATTTCAGCCAAGCTTCAATAATCCTCTAGTGAATTATCAGCTTGTTTTTGTTTTAATCACCGTCCAGTTCTGCTGTCTAATGCTAACAACTCATGCACTTCAAGAGGGGAGAAGCACAGATATCAGGGCTTTTTCTCCACCCAGGTGCATGGGAATTGGTATATCTGATCTCTGAAATTTGCCATTTTATACTGTTAATCTTGATTCGTTCTTACCTCTTACCTCTGTTCTTTCATAAGAATAGATGATTGTGAAAAGAAGTATTACAAATATTGGTCAATGTTAAGGTAAACTAAAAGTAAAAAAAAAAATAGTGGTATATTTGAAGTTTATAAAATGAAAAAGGGTTTAGTTGGCGTGAACATGGACTTGTTTATCATCTTACAAGCTAAAGCTTAGGGGCAGTCAACTTAGAACTTTAAAGCAATTCAGGGTGAGATTAGAGAAATTGGATGGCGACTTAACATTTTAAGTGATATTAAAGGATTTTAAGGATCACTCCTAATCTTTTGAAGGAATACCTGGAAGAGCAGCCATATCTTCTTGTAGAGACATCTCTTAGCATCAGTGTCACAGGCAGACCCAGTGTTGTACTTAAGCTCTGAGAATTTTTCTGAATTGGTGACAAAAATGGTGTCATGGTATTAACTTAGGTTGTGCTTTGTTGAACTGAGAAACAGGGTTTTTGCTCTTTCTCCCAAGCCGTAACCTTTCTTTATCTTCTATTTCTAGCAGAGCAATGATATCGCTCGGGGCTTTGAGAGAGGACTGGAACCAGAAAAGATCATTGGGGCAACAGATTCCTGTGGCGATTTAATGTTCCTAATGAAATGGTGAGAGATATTGGGGCCTCACTTCACAGTGGTGTTTTTTTGCCAGGGACTTGAATTTGTATGGAAGATAGGGTGGTAAGACCAAGTATTCCCAAACTGAGTATTTTGATGGTCGAGGATCCTCAACCGGTACCAGCTGTCGGTATTAAATGGGAATTAATGTTCAGAATGGACTTAAAACATTCTCAAGCTTTAGTATTAAGCCAAATTATATGATACTAGCCTGCTTACCAGGAAAATGTAGAATTGAGGTAGGGAAAGTTATAAACATGACCTAACCATTTTTTTTACACAGTTCTGAATCATTTACCGTCAGACCTTGAGCTTGTGGCCATGGGACAGGCGTTGGATGAGTATTTCTGCCGTCACTGAAGGCCAAGACCACTGAATAACATTTAAAAGAGAAAAATAATCTCAACAAAAAGCATTAAGGCTAATACTGGCCAAAGCACAAGTTATTTCACCCGGCAGAAAGAATGGCTCTTAGAGGAAAGTGTAATCCTTCCCCTCAGTTTGGTTTTTAAAGACAGTATGATTTATGGTGTGGCCCTCAGTACTTCTCTGTTTCCAAGTATTCTGGGCTTTTGATTTACGCTTGGTCTCTAAATAGAGGACTCGGGCTACAGTGCCACTAAGGAAGCTAATGACCTTAAAAATTGTATAATCAAAAGGTTTAATATTTTATCTGATTGAAATGCTGCTGATAAATTACCCCCAAGCCTATATTTAAAGAATCACTGTACTCTGTCAGAAGTAAGGAACTTTAGAGACTGCATTTTCCCACTCAGCTATATGTGATACTTACGGTTTATATGTACGTATTAACTAGCTTTTTCCACCACAGTCCAAATTTAAGTACCTTCTCTAAGCTGTGTGTATTCCCCTTTTGGCCCATAATACTTCTGTGAATTAAACATCTCACCTTTCTAGAAAAGGAGGTAGTTATCTCTGCCTGCGTCTCAGAATTTTAATTCAAAATATTTTTTCTTCATTTGGATCATGGTTAAGGAGATGTTGCTAGATTTTTGTTATATGTGTAGCAGAGCCTGTGCGTAACTTGTATAAATGAAGTTAGTCAGCTAATCCTACATTCATTTTAGTGTCTAGATTTTACATTCTTCCTTACTCCACCTTTTAGAAGTACTGTTGCTGATGTAAATTTCTGTTTTCTTATTGTTCCAATCCACAGTTCTGACCAAGGAGATAATGAGTGTTTAAAAGTCCACAAGGTGAGGAGGGCTAGGACCTCTTCACTTAGATGATCCAAAAACTAGATTAATCAACTTATACATGATCAATAGGTCTGAATGTAGGCTTGATTATATGTTCACTCATATGCTCACAAATAAGTATTATGGAAGCAGACTAAATGTAACTTATTCAGTCTTTTTGACTGAACCTACCATGTTTTGCTCCTAAATTCTAGCTGAAAACTCCTGTTTCTGTCTGATGTAGTAGTTAAATGATAAAGATGAGTAATTTAGTTCTTTTACTTATATTTCTCCTTGAAAATATTGAACTATTGGGGTCCTTTTCACCTTGAAATCAGAGTGAAGAGGAAATCAGGTAAGCTAAACCCATGCAATGGCATAAGCCTCTGTATTCTTTCTCTCCAGGAAAGACACAGATGAAGCTGACCTGGTTCTTGCAAAAGAAGCTAATGTGAAATGTCCACAGATTGTGATAGCATTTTATGAAGAGAGACTGACATGGCATGCATATCCTGAGGATGCAGAAAACAAAGAGAAAGAAACGGCCAAGAGCTAAAGGAGGGGTGGTCTCTGTCATTTCTCTTTGTATATAATACATTCACTTCCCTGCCTCCTGTCCCGTCTACCCATCCCTATCTATCCTAAACACATCCATAAAAAATGTGCTTATCACTGTGCTCCACAGGAGAAATGTTGGTATTGGTTCTCTTGTAACATAACTGATGGTCTGATTCATGATAAGTGTCTCTGTGAAGACCAGGCATTTACATACTGTGTGTAATTCCTACGACCTTTTCCTTGCCCAGTCTCTTCCTCCTGCTCTCCTGTGACCTCAAGATGCGTTTTAACTTTTTAATCTCCTTAGAGTCTTGGTCTTTTCAGAATTGGCCACTTTTTAGATAGGGGAATTTTGTTACAATGATGATGAGTTTTGGTTTCTTGCTTTGGTTTTTAGAACATGTTGATGACCAGCTGGCCTTTGTTTTGAGATGTTGAGATGGAAAGCATGCTGCCCATCTGTTTAAAAAGCCAGCAGCAACTGCCTACCTTTTGGGGCTTTCTCAGTCTCATTCAGCCCTACCCAGAAGAATACGGGGTTCCTGGTGTGGTCTTTTGGGCCACCGTCTGTTGTTGTTCTCGCCCATCCTCCCAGAATAACTCCATCCTTTGGAGGACTGGAAAATTTATGGTGAAGTTTCTTGAGCCCCAGGATTTTTGGCCCTGTTTCTTAGCAGTCCCTTATTCTGCTTCTGCAAGGTGGTGTCAGTCTGCCATAAGATGGCCAGATTATTAACTGTGGACATTTTTAGCTGTCGTACGTGAGGGTGATGGGGTAGGGGTAGGATACAATTGTCTTTATTATTATCACATGCGGTATATATGTATTATTTCCTTCCATCTCTCATATTTGGAATATGTATTTACGTAGGTATGAGTGACTGCCTGGTGCTTGCTTGTGCCAAGGTGCTAGGCACCCTCTAACCCTGCCAACTTTTGTGGCCTCCCGAAGCATTCCTGTTACCAAAGAGGCTTCAGACCTGACTCTCACTCCTCAGTGGATGCAAGTTGCCCCTTCATGCGATTATTTTCAGTGGGAATTTCTTGGAGGGGAGCCATTGGCCACAATACCAATTTTAAACATTCATAGTGTTTGTTGTAGTCATACATTTCCTGCTTTGTTGACTCTTGGATTTGTCACCAAGAGTCCCTAAAGTATTAATGCTCGTCCCTTTTTCTGCCCTTAAGCTTTTAGTTGTATTTTTTAAAATGCATTTCCTTGGAAGACTATCACCTCAGAAAATGACAGGCCCTGGCATTTGCATGTTGGCACAACCGTCTCCCCCGTCACAGCAAAATATTTCCTTTTCGGTTTTCTCTTGCTTTGCCATTATGTTGAGGTTATTTTTCTGAACATATCCTACTTTTGTCCCCCAAGAAATGCCCTACTTCTCTTTACCCTCTTTTTGCAGTTGAGGAGGGCTAGAGGATCAGGACTAAAAGTAAGGAAATAAGCAGGGTTTTGAGCATCTTTGTCCCAGCCTCAAAGCTGAGGAAATAAGAATAAATGCTTGAAATAGCCTTAACTCTAGAGTTCACTAGCCACTAAGGCTGTTTTTGTTGTTGCTTTTGATTTTTAAAACATACAGTTACCTGGCCAGGAGCGTTCAACCATTTCTGGATTATTCACAGTAATGAGGGGAATGGATAGATTGCTCCAGTCCACAGATGAGCCAAACAATATGCAAATCATATCCCCATTCATAGCATTTGTTAACGTTGCTTCCCTGCTCAGCTGCTGATTGAATTCTGTATGCGTGTGTAAATTATGTCAAAAAATTATACTGCACAATTGAGAAAGCTGTTGCTGCAGTGATGTGACGGACTGGAACAATGAAACTTTTGGTTTAGGTCATCTAGGGAGATCCTTCTGAATGGTAATTTGATTGGGTGGGAACTCATAACCTAAAGCTGAAGTAGGTGGGAATTTTATCTCCACCTTCCTTTATTTTCTCTCTAAAAGAATTAAAGGCCAAAATCAAGTGCTAGATAATTGACAGTTGTTAGTACTTAATTTGATGGGCATCTAAAAGAAAAAAGAAATGATGATCAGGAAGCAGATTTGTCATATAAGTAACCAAGGGTATCAACTAGGGTAGACAAAAATAGGACAGGAGTGGGCCAGAGCCCCTGAGGTGGTAATCTGGGTCTCTTGACTTGTAGTCAGAGAAAATGGCAGTCTTACCTATGTAGTGAGTGTGTACCTCCCATTGGCAGTGGGCATATAAACTGCAATGGCCATAGTTTTGTTTTCCTTATTTTTTATTCTGCTTTAGATGAATGTTTACAGAGCAAATTAGTTTCCCATTGGATAGTTTGTACATAGAGTGTTCCATGACATTGGTTACTTTCCCCACAACGTGTCAGCACTCACCCCATTTCTGTCCTGGGTTCCCAGGTAGCTTCCGTCCAGATTTTCTATCCCTTCCTGCCTTCTTGTCTGCTTTTGGGTAAATGTTGCCTTTTTGATCTCATATAATTGATTGTTCTAAGGAGCGCGTTTCTCTGGGGTGTTATTGTTTATATTACGGGCCTGTCAGTTGTTTGGTTGAAAGGCAGTCTCCGGGAACGGTTTCAGTTCCAGGTCAGAAGGGTGTCTTATGGCCATAGTCTCGGGGGTTCCTCCAATCTCTGTCAGACCGGTAAGTCTAGCCTTTTTTGTGAATTTGATCTTTTTGTTCTACATTTTTCTCACACTCTGTCCGGGACCCTCTATTGTGGTGCCAGTCAGCAAGCAGTAGTGGTAGCCAGGCACCATCTAGTTCTTCTGGTCTCTGGGTCGTGTAGGCTGTAGTTATGTGGTCCGTTAGTTCTCTAAACTAATTACTCTCTTGAGTCTTCGGTTTTCTTCACTTTCCTTTGCTCCAGACTAGAAGATAACAATAGTTGTATCTTAGATGGCCACTCACAAGCCTGTAAGACCCCAGATGCTACTCACCAAAGTAGGATGCAGAACGTTGTTTTTATGGACTCTGCTGTGCCAGTTGACATAGCTATCCCAAGCCTATATGGTCCTTTACCTTCAAGCCATGACCATATTTTTAAAACCAAAAATCTAGGATGTGGATGAACAGCACAACAGAATTGGTTCTGAGATTGGTCCTGAGAAATCTGGGTCACGTGGTTGGTAATATTTAAGACATTCATCAAAACCTGATTTTCTTTTAACAAAATAATTCCATTATCATCATGTACCCATCACCCTTTAATACCTTACTCTTCACTCCATCTTTTTCCGTCCTTATTTTATTGAATCGCAGTCTTGTACTGAGTTATCGCTAGAACAACTTCTTTTCTCTCCATATCTACTCCCAGCTGGTTCTGTAGAAATGTAGGGAGCCAGAGGCCAATACTGATTTGAGCCCTCAGCACAAAGGAATCCAGATAGATGTCCGCCCATGCCCCTGGCATTTGTTTGTGTTGAGGAATTGCCCTGGCCCTTTTGGAGAATTGCGGCCTCAAACAGAAACCTGTTTTCATACGTTAAGAGTTAGTAGATGTGGGCTAAGCACCCTTAAAAGTCTAGGTCCCAGGTTCTCAAAATATACTTTTTCTGTGTTTAGTCCTTTTTCAAACATCTCTTCTAGTAATCAGCATTAAATGATCTCCCTTTCCACAAACTGTTGCAGAGCTTCACCAAGCAGAGTCTACCAAGGTCCATTTAGCAGCTGTCTGATTCTTGGGCTAGGCAGATAGCCATAATGTTATGGTCAGCTGTTGAAAAAGTCACCCTGGATGCAAGCGCCCATTTTAAACCTGTAGAGAGGCATATCATTTTCCCTCCTTCAAATACCAGTCCAGTTTTTGTCTGCTCTAGGGAGCATTTGGCGCTGTGGTGCTCCTTAACACTCAGAAGTTTTTAGATGATCCTTGGCAGTCCTCCAGCCATATCTGCCTTCTGCTTTTTGTTGTTGATGAAGGGCTGGTCCTGTTCCCATAGCTTGGGCAGATAGATTATTCTTAACTCTTTATTCCTGTTTGGTAGCCACACTGCAGTCCATTTTCCTTATATTCAGGCCAAATTACAGGACCTTGGGAAAGGTCTTTGGGAATTTTCATCGTGTCATTTTGTTTATTTGACCCAGCTCACCTGAGGTACAATAAGGGGTCCGAGGGATCTGTGTTAGGGCTGGGGGGTGATTGTCTCTGCCCTTTAGAGTTAGAAGTTGATGCCTAAAATACTACTTTGCAACAGCATGAGAACCCTAGGAAGAGTTAGATCATTAGATTTGAAATACAGAAATTGTTTCCCACAAAGGATGTCAAAGGAAAAGCTCATTTTACATCTATGACTACCCCATCCTTTTGGTATAGATTTTTTAGAGTAAAAATTAACAGTGTTATGGTCTATGCCTTCGTAATCAGACCACCAGGCGTACCTGCTGCAAGGCAGAGAAGGGAAAGATCTGGACCCAGTATATTCCAGGTTCATGCTAGCCTTACCCAGTAATCATAAAAATTACGTTTTTAAAACTAGATGCTCTGAATTGGGTGCCATCTGCCCCCCCACCCCCAAATCATAGTGGTGGATTTGCATTGAACTGTGTATTTTCTGGAAACCCTGGTGGTGTAGTGCTTAAGTGCTATGGCTGCTAACCAAAAGGTCAGCAGTTCAAATCCACCAAGTGCTCCTTGGAAGCTCTATGGGACAGTTCTGCTCTGACCTGTAGGGTCACTATGAGTCGGAATCAATTTGACAGCATTGGGTTTCGGGTCTATATTCTATCCACTTTAGCCTACAACAGCATTCATTTCATTCAACAAATATTTTTGCCCTGGGGATACAAAGTTCAAAAAGACAAAAGGCCTACCCCCTACCGCCACCCCCATCAAGAACTGTTGTACTGGATAAGGATGAACTGACCAATAATAATAATATTTCAGTGTAATAGGTGCTGTAAACAGGGGTATGTATTTCTGACATGGAAGCAGAGACAACTGGCTGATGTGAGTCCAGTGTGTGGCTTTAGAGTAGGAGGGTGACATAGATTGGTTCATCTGTGGAAAAGACTTAAGACCTTGGATGAACTGAGCTACCTGGCCATAGACCATAAGAAAGGTTTGTTTTATTCTAGAAAATAAATATGTCTGAGGGCTAGTTAGAAATGTTGTTATACTGAGACAGCAACAACAGGTTTGGGGGGCTTGAGAACCTCTGATTTCTGTCCCTATTTTAGGCTCTTTGCCATAGTATTTAATGGTTAATCATTGGTTGTAGGAAGTATTGACTATTGCAGGTCCAGTTATGGGTTACATTATTGTGGGTTCTGTAACAAAATTTGTTCCTCATGGATATTTTATCAGAGTTGCTCATACCATTTTATTTTTTGGAGACAGTAAAGTGAGGCCAGCTTTGAGCCTAAAGCAGGGATGTGCTTTTCAATGACAAAAGATTTGTTAAAATGGAAGCTTGGGGCACATCTTTTAACACCTGAGCATTTATTTTGGGCAGTGTTTTCCAAGTAGGGACTTATATCAATTATGTGGAAACCTTTCCTAGAAATACGTATTCCCTGGACTTTCTGATTCAATAGATCTAGAGAGGTCTAGGGTGGGGCCTAACCCCTTTAAGAAACAGCCTGACCTTAAGGTTTTCAGTTCTGACCCATGTGACCACAAGAAAAGATACTTACCCCTGCCTGAATAATTCAATGTTGACTAGCTTTGGAAGTCAGAATTCTCAGAAGTTAGATGAACTGTTCTGAAAAGTATAAAGGTTCTTTGAATAGCTTCAGAAAAACAAAAACACAGTTCTAGTTTCTTTTTTGCTTGAGCTGAATTTCTTGAATTTTAATCTACCTCATCTTGTCTTTTTGGAGTTACTTCAGCTTCTTGTCCTTGCCATTTTAACATGCTTGATTTGGGATCTTTTCTAAGATGGAATTTTTCCTGTTCAGTGATAGCATGTTCTCCTGCTTTGTCACCTTGATCCTCGTTTCATCTAACATCATCTCATCTTGCTCTTCTGTCAGAATGTTTTAAAATAATTTAAAATCTTGGTATATGAGAAGAAAGTGATCCTCTATTTGTCTCTGAGGTCAGTAAGAGAAGGAGTTAAAACAAGGTGCTGGGGGAGGTGACAGTGATCATCAAAGGAGCCTGCACTAGAGGCAGCTGGGGAGGAAAGAGCCATTAATTAAGACAATTTCAAAGTCAACTGATTGTGATCATTAATGTCACAATAGATCAAAACCTAATTATCACAGCCTAGGTAAGAGCCATCAGTATTAATCGGAAAATCTAATAGGAAACTATTATCAAGAAATTAGGCCAAATTGAATCCAGTGAACTTTTTATCTTGTCATTCTCTCTTTCTCTCTCTGTCTTTTTTTCTGTGATGTTCCCTGGGATTGGCAGGTGTGACCCTAAGCATTGATTCAGGCACAAGTGGCTGATTCATCACACTTTTTAAGGAATTTTGCCCACTCCAAACACTGACTGAACCTGAACTGTCATTGTCATTTTAAACATTAGTCTTGAACTTTCCTACCACCTAGACTTGTCCAGTGTGATGAGCAGTCAAAGTTTATGTTTAGATCTTGGGATGTTTGGTTCTCCCTGTGAGTGGAGTATCCCTGGTGATCGTACTGTGTGTGTTGATAAATTGTTATTTGAGCTTTTGTATGTAGAATCGTGTAGCACTGGCTGCTGTGAGAGGGTAGGGAAGGAAGGAGAGGCTTCCTGCCTTTGAGAAGACCTGAAAAGATAGAGTTTGTGTCATAACACTCAGAGCTGAAGTTAGTATTTTGCGGTTAGGATTTGATTCCAAACCACGGCTGTCTATGGGTTTAGTTCCCCTTCTGCCCTCATTTTAGGATGAAGGACATAATGATTTACACCAGAATCCAGAATAAATATGGGGGGTAGGGGAGAGACATTAGATGTTTTTTCTTTTGTTAGAGAAGTTATGCCTCTGGCTGGAGGAAAGAACATTATAAGAGTCTGACTAGTTAGACACTCATTCCCTTCACCCCCCAATAGAAAAGCAGGGGTCACCATTTACATCCTTAGTCTTTAGCTGAGTTTGAAGATACTGCAACTCTTGACATTGAGTTGAGGCAGAAAGGGGAGAGGTTCTGCCCTCTGGGTATTATGGGAGAAGGGATGAGAAGCAGCAGGAGGGTGTTTGGAGATGCTAGGATTTCTAGCTACTAGCTTAACCTAGAGAGAATGCTACTGCTGCTGCCACCACTGCTGTTGCTGACCTTTCCCCACCAGCCTTGCAACTGAGACAACACTACCATGACCACCAGTGAGGACATGGTTCTCATTCTTATTCCAGCTTGAGTGCAGTCTTCGCCTCATTCTAGATTTTAGGGATCTCTCTTTCTCGATATAGAACTTTGAGAAATCAGTGTGACTTAGTCCTTCTTCACCTCTTAGGGATAGGTTTGAAAGAATATAATACATGAAATTTTGAACTCAAAGGGGAGTGAGGGTAAAGTATTTCTTTGGAAAAGAATTCACATCAGGGTTCCTGTGAATAGGTGATGCCCTTCATGTTTAAAATGTAATCTTATACATCCATTAACATGACTTTCAGAAGCATTTTGTTTCTGCAAGGTTCCTCACTTTATGCTAGGTAGATAACAGGCCCTCAGTTAATACTTGTGCATTGATTGAGTTCACAGAGTGAGGTGTACTTACCAGCATGTTTCCTTTTGCCATCATGTGCTCTCTGAGAAGTAAAATGCTCTAGGAAGTAGAATAGGAATTGAGTGGATGCTGACCATATCTGCCAACCTCCTCAACTGATTCTTAATGACTGACCTTGGGCAAGTCGCTCCTTTCAATGCCTCAGTTCCCCATCTGTCAAATGGGGGTAATAATACTGACCTACCTCACAGGGGTGTTGTGAGGCATTGTAAATCAAAGTTGATAAAATAGAGTTCTCAATGGAGGATGCCTTGAGCCGAAATCTAAGCCTGTCACACGCTTAATTCAGTCCTCACTGAGCTGTCTCCAGGGTTGGAACTACTTAGTGATCTCAGCAAATTCTTTGCCCCCCACCCCTCATCAAAGCTGCTAGTTCAGATGTTGACAGTGTTTTCATGAATGTTGGAGTTTTAATAGACCAGACTTAAGAGGTTATGGGGGAAGGCACTTAGTATTTTCTATGTTTTGCATCCACAAAAAAAGACTGTTTCAGACCGAAGAGCATTGGGTTAGGGAATCATGAGGCAGAGATTCTACTTCTCTTCTGCAGTTTGGAGATTAAGGTCCCATTCTTCCTGGCCTCGGAGCATACTTAGGGTGTCCCAGGAGCAAAGCGATTGCCAGTGGTTTTGATTTATATCCTTGCTTATCACTCCTTGAACTGATGCCAGGACAGCTCAGTCACTACACACCTTAGTAGTATCTGTACCCGAGCCTCCGGCTCATAGGAACCAGCTGGTTCAATAAACCTAACTACCACCTCCACCCCACCTCACCCCATGAAAAAAGAGCCACATTGAAAGTTTTTTTTCTCTTTCAGAAATACGTTTAACACTCAGATTTGGGCATTGATACTCCTTAAAACGTCATCCAGTTCACTGTATTTGGCATCTGTCATCTCTTTTCTCAGTGTCCACAGGCTGAACCTGACCTTTTCTTTCTCTGGTTTAGGAAAACTTTGGACACTATTTCTGTTTGCCCAGGTGTGGGCTCAAGAGCCTTACTCTTCCCATCTCAGTGTAGGGGCACAGCCAGCTCCTCTTCCCAATAGGGCACTTTCTCCTTGGCCCTCGATTTGTAACCCATAAAAAAGCACAAGGTCCTGGCCCCTTGCTGCTATCGTATTGCGGTTCTCTTTGTGTTTTGTGGACTTTGCTCCCACTGTTGACTCAGCACTTGGTATGCCAGACGGTTCTGTGGAGTTGTGGAGGATGGGGGGAGCACAGTCTGATACCCTGCCAAGTAGCCAGGAGTCAACTTGCCCGTGGCCTGCTGGCCTCTCCACCACTTTCCACAAGATGGCATCTAAGGCCTAAGAGGCTGGGTTTCTTTCAGCACTCTACCATCCTGAGTAGCAAAACAAATTATACTTCGTAGTCAGACTTCCGAATGGAAAGTGGGAAATTGGATTCTCTGTGGACTTTTTTTGGTTTGTGGGAGAGTTTAGGTTTTGTCTCGGTTTTATTTCAGCCAAACATGTCTGCTTTTTTTTTTTTTTTTTAAGGATAAGTGATATATATATATGTTCACATTTTAAATGTAAGTGTTTAAAAGTAGGCATTTATGTGTTTCCACAACTGACATCCAATGCAGACCTCATTCTCTCCCCCTCTTCTACCTTCCTCTTTTCCCTCTTTTCATACTCTTGTATTGGTTCTAATAAATGGTTGCTTTTCAAATATGGATCCTGAGTGGTGATTTGAAGATATGGGTCTCACACCCCTTCTTTAATTTGGGCCCTGGAGTGTCAGCCAGCAGTCACTCATCCCAGCTTCTGATTGTTGGTCTCAGACTTACTGCAAATAGCTGCTGGGTGGCGGAAGCGTACGCTCTCCGAAGAGAAAGTGTATTGTGTTAGCACTTTAATCCCTTAACCACTTGAGATTGTATGCCTTCCTGGTTTTCATGCTCTTGTCTGTCCAGGACTGTTGAGAGAATAAACGTTATCGTTTAGGAGCCCAGGGGCCCCTACATCAGTCAGCTCATGGTTATTAGAATTTGTATCACTACATCAATGATGTAAATCAGGTTTGGAAATTCCAATATGTGCTTGTGAAAGTAGCTTTGTTTTTTGATAGCTTTGTATTTTAGTATCTTTCTGGTTTGCTTCATAAATATCAAAGAAACTGTCTTTTCTCAGGACCTAATGCTTTTGGGGTAAGAACCAGGGATCTGGGGGAACAGTTGGAAGCTGGATGATGAAGAAGAGTTACATGGCTAATCAAGAATTTACTGGGTGGTCTAAGCCTGATGCAGTTCTGAATAATGAAGATGGGCATAAACTGTCACGGAAGAGTGAGAAGTGAAGATGGAGCCATTCCCGGAACCCACACGTCTTCCACTGAGATGTGACTCTGAAGACCGAGTCCTGTGTTTCCACCATCTCTTATCTGCAGTTCTTTCCTCTTGTTTTCCCTTCTTGCTGCTGAGTTATAGGGTCTCATCAGTCTAATCTCGTAAAGTCTTATGAAGACATCTGTAGGTTGGCTGGCTTAATGGTCCATGACCCCATAAACATGGGACAAGAGAGCCATTTGGTCCACTTCAGAGCCAGACCCTTCTGGACATTATTTATTTCCTACCTCTGAAGCCTGGACTGCTTGCCCCTGTCCTTTTGCTCTCTAGTTCACACCATCCTGCTGCTTTGTCTCTGCCTCAGTCAGTCCCACTGGAAAGTGTGACTGCAGGATTTTGATACCCCTACTCCCACTCCTAAACAACTGGGTCTTGGTTTTTGTTTCCCTCCAGTGAGTTGAAGGAGTCCTGGTGGTGCACTGGTTAAGTGCTCAGCTGCTAATCGAAAGTCAGTGGTCCGAACCCACCAGTGGCTCTGTGGGAGAAACCTGGTGATCTGCTCCCGTAAAGATTAAAGCCTAGGAAACCTTACGGGGAAGCTCTATCGTGACCTATAGGGTCACTATAAGTCAGAATCAACTTGACGGCACCTAAAAACCAGTGAGGTTGGGGCTGTGCCTGAATGGCTTCCATTCAGATGAACTCCACTCATAACTCCTCCCGGGAATCTCCTAGTCTGCTGGAGATGTCCAGAGCTGAGCACTTCTGCCTCCTCTTCTGTCTTCACTGACTGGCTGCACAGCTAGTGAAATCGATGAAACAGTGGCAGCCTGGGGAAAATGGGAGGGCCGCTTAAGGGGATCGCGGCTCAGAGCTCTAAAGCGCCATGTTACAGTCCGCAGCCCCCAGACAGCCTCTGTCTTTGGAAGGGAGTGTGAGCTGGGGCTGAGAGCATGTGCAGAGTGGAGTCCCTTAGAGCTTATGGACACGCGAAGCTGCTACCCGAGCCTTGAGAGTGACCTGTCGGGGGGGTGGGAGGGGTTACAGATTGGCAAACAGGCAAAAGCTGAGCTAACTATTGTGTGCCTGCACAGGCGGAGTAGGGTTCTTTTATTCAAGCAGTGATGGGGGAATGATTGTACAGAAAACCAAGAACTTGCTTCCATAAAATCAAAGACAAGCTGAAGGCAGATGAGCGGAAGGATCTGGTTCTTGGCTCCTGCTCGGGGTCCTTTTTCTCCCCATTGCTCTCCGACTTTACCCACCCTCTCTGCAGCTGTGACGTCTTGCTTTCCAAGTTCTGGCTCCCAGTTCTTTCAACTTATCTATTTGTGCGTCTGTGTTTGTTTGTTTTTTTTTTAGTGGTTTCTCCCCTTTTTCTACTGTATTGTGTGTGTGTTTTCTTTTTTCTTCCCATTTCTGTGTTTTCTCCACTCCCTTTAAATTTCATAAGCAACCTCAATTTGGACATTTAGTTTTAGCCCCATCACATTCTTTCTTGCAGCAATCTGGGACTCTTTATGAGCTGTTTCTACCCCCGGCTATCTCTAGGAAACAGGTGCAGCTCCTTCTGTGTATAATGTGACGCCCTCCCAGACTTAGAAGTGATGCCGGCTCAGTAGCCTCATGCCTCTTCTCACCCTTGTTTGATCATTTGAGCCAGGGGGAGTGGAAGGGATGCTGAGAATTGAGCTTGCTAATAAGTTTGGGGGTTATTTCCCCCTTTTCTTACCCCTTCCTGCTGCTGCTGTCTTCTGGGGAAGGAAGTTGGTAGGGAGCTGAGGCATTGGCCACAGCTGCTCCAGCTTGTGAACTTCTGCTCCTATATCTGCTGGTGGGGGGGGGAGGGAGGGCAGGAGAGTTCTGCAGTAGAGTCGGGGGTGGGCGGGTGATCTGGGGCCCTTGCCTGTGCCGTGCAGGAATGGGGTGGGCCATGCTTTCATGCATTTTCCAATACCATACAGCACCTCCCTGTGCAGCTTGCTTCCCCCTTGCCTTCCTACTGCACAACCCATCCCCACTATAATCCTCTGCTTCTTTTAAGTTTCAGCTATTCTTAGCAGGGGCCGGGAGAGCCCAGCTCCCAGAGACCTGGGTCTGACTGTGCTCCTTTGTCCTCTGTCACATACCTCTAGTTTCTGCCTCAGCATTCTAGTCATGTCTGCACATGGAGTTGGGAGGTAAAGGGGTTGGAGCTGCCGCAAGGCCCCAGGAGACAGCAGGGTTGGGGCTATCTGCTGCTCAAGGGTGCGGGCACATCTCTCCTCTCTTCTAGACCAGGACTCGGAGGATACACCCTTTCCGTGTTTTCTCTGTCTTTAACCTCCTCTCTCTCTCTCCCTGACTCCTCATTCATCGCCCTTTCTCAGTTACTGTTTTTCCCATCTTCTCAGTTCCTCTTTTCCTTTTTTCTTCAACCTGTTTCTCAGTTTCATGTTGCCAGTAGAGAGCTAATGAGAGGGGTTGGGGGGAGGCGTTCAAAGGGAAAAGTATAGATCGTTTTTCCTCTTCCCCTTTGCTGCTCTAGGGAAGGAGGAACTTGCTTCTCTAGCATCTCTGCACCCTCAGCTCTCCTGATTCTCTCAGCAATGATGTCTAAAACAGGGATTCTTAACCTTGAAAAATAGTTTCAATTCTTACAGGGTTCCTAGCAATTGAGTGTGTGAGGGAGGCCCTTGCCATCTTCAGGAAAACAAAGCCAGTTCTCTTTGTGGTGTATTTCTGTTAAAATTAAGAGCTCATTTTTGAGAATTTCATAGGCTTCCTTGAGATGATTGGAGCCATCTGGGGTGTTGAAACAAGACTGGAAATCACTGGTCTTTAGTGCCCAGTTAAATCAGTTGGATTCTTATTTGCCTGAATGTTTTGCTCCCTTTTTGGGAAAAAAAAAAATTTTTTTTTCTTCTTTTTTGGGGGGATCTCTTTTTGCCCCATTTATTAGCCTAAGAGACCATGGGGCAGGGAGAACCACTTTCCTGACCCGCTCCCACATCCCTAGTAGACAGGCCCAGCCTGCCTGTACGGAGGAGGTGAAGGACAGTAGCAGGCACAGAGATTGGATCTCTCATCCCACCCTTTACTTCTCCCCATGCTTCTTTCATTAAAAGCAGAGAAGAGGGTTTCTGGTTTGGATTAAGGAGCTGGGTTGGGGTTGGTTGGGAACCAAGTTGCAAGCTTGGATAGAGGAGGTAAAAGGAAAAAAGGAGAGAGGCACAAGGTTGTACCTTTGAAAAACTGTGGGATCCTGAGGAATGAAATAAGAAAGAGTGGACGATGAGAGCCTTGGGAAAACAAATGATGTACAGATGACACGTGTATGCCAAGACACAGATCCCAGGAATGTGGAAGCTCAGAGAAGGGCAGGCGAGACCCTCTGAGGCTGTGTATCCTGCCTCCAGGCAAAATGTCTTCTTCACCTAGACAAACACAGATGGCAGGAACTTCACTACTGAGGAGCTCTGGGCAATGAATCATTTTAGCATTCATCCTCATGTGTTTTGAGTTAGAATAGTCTTTGCTCTGGACTGCATGACCTCCCTAAAATCGAAACTATTTTGATTATTGCAGAAGACGATTTTGCATCCCGAATGACTTCAGTTTCCATGCTGGAATGGGGGATGAAGAACCTGGAATCTCAATATTTCTTCCCTCAATCCCCGGTTCTGCTTAGGTGATCCCAGGGAATGCATATAGGGAGGGAGGTGGGCAGTACAGGACTTGTGGGCCACAAGTAGTGGTACCTCACTTCACCTTGGAGATTTCTCAGAACTGAATTGCTGCTGTTGTCTCCAAAGATGAAGTGGGGCAAACAGCCCCCCACCCCTCAAGGAAACAGGCCCAGATGTGGATGAGAGTTGGAGGAATATTAGTAATTGAAATGTAGCTCTCCGTACATTGGAGTCCTAGTGGCACAGTGGTTGAGAGCTGTGGCAGCTAAGCAAAAAAGGTCAGCTATTTGAATCTACCAGCTGCTCCCTGGAAACCCTATGGGGCTGGTCTACTCTGTCCTATAAGTCAGAATCAACTTGATGGCAATGGGTTTTCTCCATACATTTGTGCTCATTTGAATATATTAAGCTCTATTGAACCCAAGCTGAATCACTCTAATGGAAGGTAACCAATGGCCTAGGCAATTCAAAGCACCAGATACTCCCCAAATCATTTATGACTATGATTGAAAGGTACTTTGGATCCCTCACCACCATTCCCCAGCAGATCCACTGTTTTGCCTGGATCAGCATTAGAATGAGCACATGCTGGCAAAGATGGGAGAGGGACAGGAGGAGGTTTAGCAAGCAGTCTCAGAGTTAGACATTTGCTATGCATTGTCCACCATGAGGATACTTGAACACTGATACTTTTCAAAACCCTAGCTGACTGGACCATTGGGTGTGGTATAGATTGGCACGCAGGAAAGGCTTTGGAAGGTGCCTTGTGGGCTTCTCTGGGCCAGGAAGAAGTCATTAAGGGGTACTGCTGTAGACCTGCACCAGGACAACCATACAAATCCGAAGCAAAAACTTGCGGGCATTGTGCCTCTTCAGGTGGAAAGGCAATGAGGGCCTCTGGGGCAGCATGCTGTTGGAAGGTTAGAGACACAATGGCAGGATAAAGCGTGGATTGAGGGAGATTAGGAGGCAATATAAGGTCCCAGAGCACTGAGAAAAAATCATTAGATGAGAATTCAAGCCTGGCTTTGTCATTCACAGTCTTTGTGATTTTGGGTAAATTAATTCACCTCTCTGGACATCAGTCTCCTGAGGGAATTTAGTTCAAATGTTGAATAATTTTATTTTCACAAAATAGTTTATCTTTTAAAAAATTAACAAAAAATTTAATAAAGGGAAAACTAGAAACCATACTCCTATCACCTTATTATATTTTTGTGTGCTTCACCAGATTTTGCCCATATAAGAAAAATTCCTATTTTTATATAAATATTGTATATGTAACATCACAAACATCTGGAACACTATATGTTCTTAATATTGTTTAAAATGATAAAGTACTCTGCGTGGATTCTAGCAGTATCTGTGGTCTGGAAGTCCCCCTTCTACCTCTGACCACTTCATTCATCTCAGCCTCTTACCTTTGAAGTAGTAGTGGTTCCAGTGTTCCATCCTCAGCTCTTATTCTCATCCCACTTTGCTTTCTCCTTCTGAGATATCTCTTCCACCCTTATAATCCCAGCCACTGCTTATGGACTGATGACCCCAAATCTGTATCTCTAGGGCTCAACTGTTCTCTGTGTTGCTCACTTGCCTTCTGCTGCTGCCTCGTCAGCGTCCTGGGGACTCCTCAAATGTAGACTCTTCACAGTCTAACCCAAACCTCCCTTTACTGCATCCTTTCCTTCCCTTCTCCTTGCATTCCTCATGGTGGCACAGTGGTTAAGAGCTTGGCTGCTAACCGAAAGGTCAAGAATCCACCAGCTGCTCCTTGGAAAATCCACAGGGTCACTATGAGTCAGAATCAACTCGAAGGTGACAGGTTTGGTTTGGGTATGCTCCAGGCCAAACCATGTACCACCACCCCCAACCAAACCACTCTGCATATTTTCAGTGGTTCCTTCCTCCCTGAGACCATGAATTTCTCTAAGTAGAATTACTCACTCCCTCTTCTGTGTTTTTCACAGCCCTCAGCATCTCATCTATATTAAGATATAAACTTGAATTCCTGTGGACAGAGTCCATTTCTAGTTCATCTCTGGATCCCCGATTCCTGCCTCTTGGCAAGTGCCTACTAAATATTTGTGGGATGAATGAGTGGTCAGCATCATGATTCCTGCTTGCTTCATTTTCACCAGTGCTGTCCTTATTGCCACTGGTCAGCACCCTCACTTGTCACCATCATTAACTCCATCATGACCACACTCCCTTCACAGCCAGCATTATTAACTCCATTGCCTGCACCATCTCATCAATGACAGCAACCCCGAAAAACCTTCATTAACATCTGGTCCCAGGGGATAGTATGCAAAGAGCTTTACAGATGGAGTTATATGTCATCCCTGCCTTCTGGGGCTCATGGTCTAAGACATAGCTGGCGCTTGGGGATGGTCATTACAGACTTTCTGAAGATGAACAGTGAAAAAGGATGTGAAAAATTATATGACATGAGAGAGTTTGGATTTGTCTCCATCATCATCAGCAAATTTGAAAGTCACCAAGAACACCAACAACGGTTGGCAAGATCTTCACTTGCTCAGACTGTTGTCCACAGTCCTCCCTCTTCCTTGCTGGTTTCTGCATTGGACTGTTCTAGTCCCGATACACTACCAGTAAGGCTAATTCCAGCAGTGAGGCTGCACCTGATGCCCCTTGCAGCACCAGAAGGTGTTGGCTTCTGAGTCTGGGGTTTCCAAAACGTGGTTCGCAAATCATTTGGGCTCTGGTGATGTCCTGGGAGAGGAAGCACAGTACAGAGAAGAGGATTAGAGGGAGGTGATGAAGAGCTGGAGGTGGTGGTGACAGTTCTAGGGGGAACGCATTTGGGATGGAGAGAGGATTTCTACAGGGTGAAAAGAATAGGAAGGAACTTAGCCTCAATGAAGTGAGGAAATGGAAGTAGAAAGGATGGGTGCATTAAAGGAGAGGAAAAGAGTAAAAAGAAAAGCGAGAAGGATAAGGTGTAAGAGTAAGGGTAGTGTTTCTCTGAGTTTTGTCCAGGCACTTACCATGAAAGAAAGGTGGTGAGAGTCTTGGCAGGGACAACTTCATCAAACCTAGGATGAGGGGTGAGAGGGCGGGGGATTCCAGTGGTGCCCCAACCTCTTGGATAAAATAAGTCCTGACCCTCCTACCCCCAGTCTCTATAAGGTAGTTGAGTTTCAGTTGTCTTACCCAGAAAAGATGCCTGGTGGGACTCTATAGGTGGAGTGGACAGGAGTCCTATATCAGTCTCTTACTGTTGAGCACATCCCTGTCTTGTGTGAAGCTGGATCCAGACTATGTCTCTTCATGGGTCAAAATTAGGGCATGATTGGCTGTGATCAAGGACAGCCTGGGTAATTTGGGCCTTGGCACGTGCTCTAAGTCAGCCAGCAGAGCAAAAAGCCCTAGGAAAAGACAGAAAACACTCTGGCCTGGGAAATGGGGACCAAAACCTGCCTGGGAGAGGGGGAAAGTGGAGAAGGATGTTTGGACTAGAACTAAATCCTCAGAGGAAGACCCAGAAGGGCCCATAGGCCTTTAAGGAACCTGGTGGAAAACGCAGTCCAGTTAGGCAGCCTGAATGATGTCTGAGGCCATTTGGGGGGTTTGTGCTGCCCTCTGGTAGCCATTGTGGGAACAGCAGAGAGGGCCACTCTAAGTCCTTAAAAAAAAAAACAACAAAAAAACTAGTGCCCAGGACCCTAATCCTACCAGATGGATATCTTGCTGTCCAGCATGTTCTTGCAGAATGTATACTGCTGAAATTCTAGGCCCTGAAAGCCTCAAGCCTCTTGGTTTTGATGTTAGTGGAGGGGCTGTCCTCCCCAAGGGAAAAAGGGCAAGACAGATCTTCATGTCTTCTGTCTGGAATCTCAAGAAATCTAACACGCTTTGACATATGTAAGCATTTTATGTACGATATTATTCAATCATTACAAAGTTCCGATTAAGCAGTCAATATTATTCCTGTTTTACAGTTGAGGAAACAGCCTCAGAGAGAGGAAGTGATTTTTCCAAGGTCATACAGCACCAGAATTTGAACCCAGGTCTCTTGACACTGAGTCTAGTGCCCTTTCACAGCTCTCCTTTCATAATCCCCCTGGTTTCCCACTGCTCACAATCTTGGGGTGCTTGGAGCAGTATGTGAGGACCCAAAAGTTACGGGGAAGAGGGGGTTCTGCTATGGGCTCGTGGTTGTCAAGTAAATGCTGCTTGGGACTAGCAGAGCCCTGAGTATGTCTGTGTGCTAGGGGTGCCTGGAAGAGTCGTGGCTCCATTCATTTGTTAATTCACTCATTCAGTATTTTGGAGCATCTCCTGGCCTTCAGGCTCTGTCCTGGTAACTGGGACACAGCAACGAACAGACAAGGTCTCTGACTTAACTGAGGGAGCTCACAATCTGGTGGGTGCAACTGACAGAACGTTTGCTCAGTAAATGCTAATAGATGGCTTTACATATCTGCAGGGGATGAGAGGACTGTAGGAGGCCTGCCTGGAGGAGGAAACATCTGAACTAATATTTGAAGAATGTGTTTGTCAATCAGACAAAAAGGAAGAACAGTCCAGGTGGAAGCAAGGCTCATGCGAAGGACAGAGAGAGGGAGAGAGTGCATGTAGTTTCAGGAATCTTGAGCAGTTCTGTGTAACTGAAGTACAGGCTTCAGTTTTCTGCCTGGATTTGGCCTCATGCAAGAGATAAGACAGAAGCAGGCAGAATATGAGGAGGGGCTTTCCTTGGTGACTGTGAACACCATAAGATTTATCCTGCAAGCCTAGGAAGTCCACAGTGTTTTAAGCTGTTGACCTTGGTCAGATCTCTTTTAGAAAGGTACCCCCGGAGGCACGACTACCACCTAACAGATTATGCACCAATCCTGGCAGGAAAACCTGACCAGACATCCCTGGCCCGAGGCGTCAGGGAAAGGTGATTGCGCACTTTCAGGAGACATTGAAAGGGTCCAATCCAAGAGTGACAGGCACCCGCATCGCAGTTTCAGGTTTGGCCTGCGGCTGTGCGAGGCCGAGGCAGACAGATGCCCAGACGGTGGCGCGAGCCACGGGAGGCTGGTCAGGGCAGAGCTGCACCGGCGGCAGCTCTCAGAGGCTTGGGAACCCGCCTGCCCCCGGGGCGTGAACAGCCGCTGCAGAGGCGCGCTGATAGAGCGCCCGCCTCGCTTAGGGCCCGCTCGCCTGGAGCCACCCGCCACGAATTTATGGCCCAAAGCCAGATGCAGCTGCGCACAGCTGGGTATGCTAATGTATGCAAATCAGCGCTGTCCGGGCCGAGTACTGGTGGCGAGCTGAGTCACTGCGCGGGGGAAGGGGAACAGCATCGTTACTGCTTTTCTGCTCCCCAAAGGAGTTCAGAGCAGGTGGAGGGTGTATCTTCCCTGTCCTGACGGTCCCGACTCAGGACCGTGATCGTTCACCGTGACAGCGTGTCCCCAATGACCTTGTGCTCCCACGCTCTCACCACCCCCCCCATCCGGCGTAAGGTGCTGGCAGAGGGAAGACCCCTGGCGCAAGAACGCCTAAGTTCCTATGTTGGTCAGTACTTGCTTCCTTCACCATGGGAGGGTAGGGGTCGCAGGGTAGGGTCCGAGAATCCCACTTGTCCCCAGCCTCGAAGAATTCTCTTTCCTTACCGCCGGGGAAGAGATGGGTTAGGATGCTTGTCTTCTTTCATTCCTTCATTGCTGATCCATCCTCCCGCCTCCCATCCCGCTTCTTGAGAAGTCCTTCCAGAAGTCTAACCACAGTCACACTTGCTAGTTTAGGTTTGGCAAGAACACTCTCTTCCCGAAGTTCCAGTTGTTAGGTTTTGAGGGTGTGAGAAGGGGGTGAAGAATTGCTGGGCACAGCTAGCCACTAAAACCTCCCCCTCGCCCCCACCCCCGAGCCCTGCCCCAAGCAGGACCTGGAAGTGTGTCTGGGTTGGTGACTTTCTTCTCTGCGCTCTGGCCCTTTTTCCTCACTGGATCTTTCCACAATGGCCACAAGGGGTCTTCCTTGCGTTAAGAATGGGAAATACGCAAGCCTCCAGCGCCGGGAGGCAGGTCACCCGGCGTGGGGTTCTCCCTGCAGTCCCAGAGCGCCCAAGCCCTTAGGTGTCCCGATGTCCCCCACCCAACCCCACCCCACCAGTTTCGCCCAGTCGCGGACAACCTTCAGCCGCGTTCTCCGGGCTCGGGGCTGGGGATCTGCACTGCGTAGCTCCCTGCTCCTTCCTCTGAGCCTTGGGAACTGCCGGAGTGCAGGGAGCCAGGCAAGGAACCCGAGGCAGACACACAATATGAGTTCAATAAATGTTTTTAAGGTGAAAAAAAAAAATGCGACTGTGTTCTGTTCAGAGGCAAGAAGGAGAGATGAGATAACCTGGATGGGATGGAGCAGGAGGGTGCTGAGGCCATGGATAGGTCCAGCTGTGTGAGATCAGCACAGCTGGGGAGGTCCTGTGCTGAGAGGGAAAAATTGGAAGGGAGGGAGCGGCCAATTGAAACGCAGCTTGGATTACCCTGAGGACAGAAGGAAGGAGAGAAGAAAGATTGTCAGGATGGGGAAATGAAGTGTGACCATGGAAAAGGGGCTGGAATTTTGGATTGTTTAGCTCAGAGAAGGATAGTTGAGGCACCCACTCTTCTTCCAGTGAGAACAGAACTTTTTAGGTTTAGCTGAAGCTGTTACAGGTGGAATAGTGGGTGGTCAGATACCAGGAAGGACTTCCCCATTGGTGTCAGACCTGGAGGATGGGGTGAGAGTATGACGAGGTCCTTCCCGGGATTGGAAGTGAATCCTCTGAAACATTTTTGCAATGAAAACTCCTCAATGGCCGTGGGATATAGCTACGGGTCAGCTGCAGAATGCTAAAGCCTAGGAGGAGGCAGCCACCCTTCCCCCAGGGAACAGGTAGTGGAGCCGGAGGGGTAAGCTGAGTCCCACCAGGTGCTATTCCTCTGATCGCCCATCGGGACGGACACCTGGGTGGCCCACGACCCGCCCCTGCCCCGGTATTCTCGGGTGCCTCTCCTGAGCCTAATGCGGCGAGCTGTGTCTGGATGAGCCGAGCTGTGTCTGGATGAGCCGGAGGCTGGGCCACACACGGGCTTCACAGATCCCCTCAGAGCCCTCCACCTCACCTGTCCCACCTAGTCATCTTGGCGCCCTCAGGCTCACTCCCGAGATGTCCTCCCCCATCTGTAGAAAAGGGCTGCTGGGGCCCAGCATAAGTGCCCCCTCCTCCAGGTAGCCGGCTCTGCTTGCACCAGCCAGATCTGGAGTCCTCTCGCTTCTCTAGTTTGTTTCCCTGGGTGGACTCTTTACCTGTGAACAGGGACCACACCTTGATTAGCAGGAGTCGGAATGGACTCGATGGCAGTTAGCAACAAGGACACCACATATAGCCTTGGGGTGGAGGCCTGGGTTTAAGTCTTCCCCTTACTAACCAGTGACCTCGGCTTAAGCCTCCATTTCCTTATCTGTGAAATGGAAATGCACTCATGTCTTGTTCACTTCCCAGGCTGTCAAAAGGAGGACTGCGGGAAGTAATGGAAGCGCAAGTATCTTGTTTTATGCAAATGTAAGCTACGGGAGTTCCAGCCACTCTGACAGTTGCGTGCACAGGCGTAGATACACTCACATACACCGGTGTTGAGACTCTTGGAGTGGTTACCTGGAGGTTATCAAGCAGAAGCTGGAGAGCGGTTAGATGTAGAGAGGGAACCCAAGAATGCGACCGGTGGTCCTCGGAACCTGCTGTTCCAGACCCAGGATCTGATTCTCCAGAACAGGATCCTAGTTACCTGGGGGATTTTGGGTGTTGCCCATCGTGGCGCAGGCCCAGGAAGCCAGGACTAGAGAGGCCCTACTGTGGGAGCAACCAGACCGAATTTCTGGGCCTGGCCTCCGGCAGAGGGCGCCGACTGCAGCTATAGAGACCTTTTTAGGTCCGGCCCGCCTCCCGCGCGCCCTCTGCTGGCCATGGGGGGCACCACTGCGGCCGCCCTCTTTCCTATCGCCACCAAATGGGCGGGTTTCTGCTTATCCCCGCCACGCCCCTCCAGCTGAAGTCAGGACGTCCGACTCCCTAGCTGGGCCCGGTTCTGCCCACCCCTCAGCTCCGTGGTGGGTCCAGCTCTCTCCCGTCACTAGAAGTGTGGGTGAATCAAAGTCCCAAGTTTTCTGCCCAGTTCCGCAACCACACTGGACGGCAGGCAGGAGGCGGCCAGGAGAAAAATCTCAACAGCCTCAGGCTTAAATACCCACTGCTGTCGAGTCGATTCCAACTCATAGTGACCCTGTAAGACGGAGTAGAACTGCCCCATAGAGTTTCCAAGGAGCGGCTGGTGGATTCGAACTGCCGACCTTTTGGTTAGCAGCCGTAACTCTTAACCACTACGCCACCAGGACCTCTTTATGTCCAGGCTTATGGAGACTTGAAATCTAGTCTGCCTTCTCCCAGATGACTGGCCACTGCCTGGTCCCGACCTGTCAATCCTTCAGAATCTCTCACCTGAATGATTGTTCCTGCCTTCTAGCTCCCTGCCTCCCATGGCCCCTCCTCTCCACTTCCCATATTTTCTTTCTAACGTACAAATCTGTACAGATCGCTTTCCACTTAAAAGTCCAGTCTCCCCATTGCCTACAAGAAAAGGTCCAGACTGTGGCTCATGCCACCTTGACCCTTTGTCATCTGGCCAAGCGGAAGCCTCCCATCTCATCAGGTTCCCTGCTTGCCTCCCTGCTAGCAATTCTTCAAACACACCCTGCTCTTCCATGTCTTCGCACATGCTTTTCTGTCTTCACTTGGCAAATTTCTACATTCCTCAAGGCCGAGAGCCCTGGGTGTTACAAACAGGTAAAGCACTCCACTGCTAACCAAAAATTTAGAGGCTCGAGTCCACCCAGAGACACCTCAGAAGAAAGCCCTGGTGATTTACTTCTAGAAAATCAGCCATTGAAAATGCTATGGGGCACAGTTCTATTCTGACACACATGGTGTCGCCATGAGTCAGTCAGCTTCATGGCAAGCGTTTTTTTTTTTTTTTCCCAGTTCCTCAAGTCCCAGTTCAAATGTCCTTTCCTCTGGAATTTTTTCCTCTGACACTCCAGGCAGGATGTTCCTGTGCTAGCATGGACTTTATACACACTTAGGAAAAAAAAAAAAAGTCATATATATATATATATATATATATATATATATATATATATAACAACATTTGCCAATTCAACATTTTTCAACATCTCTTTTTTAAATGCCATTTATCCTGAGGTGTTCTCTATTTACAAGTCCGTTTTCCCTCTAGCACTAGAGTTCTCTAGGGCCAGGTCTGAGGGGGGAGGGAAAGGCTGGGATTGGTACTCCTTCACCCTGAGACCCTCCCAAGGTGGAGTGGAAGGGCCTGAGGGCTCTCTGAGAATGAAGACTTGGGAAGGACTGAAACAAGCTGACCAGATAACCTCAAGCCCAGATAACTGAGAGCCCGATATAGGTCAGCCTAGCTAATGGCCGACAGGTGCCTTAGTCCCAGACACGGTCCTGCCTCCAGAGAAGGGGTGTCTCCTGTCTGCCCCTGGGCCCGGAACATGGCACGGCTGCCTTTATCTGTTTAAAGACTGCCTGATCAGTCACCTCACTCTCCGGGCAGGCCTCTGCCTCTCCCCCACCCTCCTTCTTCCTCCCTCCTGTGGGGAGGGAACACTCCAGATCCTCTGGTTCTGGGGATCCAAATCTAAGTCCGATGCAGAACTTAGTACTGCAAGAGCCTGGAAACAGCTGGGGGAAGGCTTCTCCCCTCTATAGAGGTCCAGAGACTCCCCACTGACTCCTGGGCTACATCCCCAAATCGGTCTACCCCTACTACAGAACTCACTGGGTCCCCCTTGTCTAGCCTGGGGCTTGGGGGAAAATCATGAATTTGGGAGACAAGAGGTGAGATAAAGACCATTTGTTGAAAATAGCGTCATCAATCATTTGCTAGAGAGAACACATCCAAGAATTCCCCAAAACCTGGGTACTCGGCAGCTCAGACCCCTAGCCTAAGTTGCTTGTGGTGCTCTCTATCTCCCCTACCCCAGCCCAATCCTCTGCCTCCCTGGTCAGCTTCCTTCCTGGGTTTGAGGTTACCTGGTCGGTTTGTTTCAGTCCTTCCCAAGTCTTCATTCTCAGAGAGCCCTGGGCCCCTTTCCTCTCCACTTTGGGAGGGTCTCAGGGTGAAGGAGTGTCATCCTCTGCCCTTCCCTCCCCATATTAATGATCACATTTCTGAAAGAGCCTGGAGGGGAGATTCCCAAACTCCTAGTTGCAGAGTTCCAGTCTGAGGATGAACAGATAAAAAATGGCTTGCCAAATTAATTAATTATTTTATTAGCCTGAGTAATTATTAATCAGGTCATTAATCACCCAGCTGTGCACTATGCATAGTAATTGTGTGTCGGGGGAGCAGTGGTGGAGCAGGTTATGGCTCTGAGGTCTGGCTTCATCTGGACTTCCTCCTGATGCTAGCAAGGCTTGAGAAGTTTTGTAGTTCCCATTTCTTCCCTCACCCTCACAGCCACACTTTGAGATTAGGAAAGAAATGGGTGGGTCTATTTGGGTCTCTTTGCCAGGGCAGCACACATGTCGACATTCTCCTCCTGTCTTCCAGAGTTTAGATAGAAGAAAGGAGGCAGGAGATGTACACAAAATGAAAGGGAAATGAAGAGAAATTGCACACTTGTGTGTATGGGACAGAGGGGGAACGGAGCTGGGAAAGACGGGTTGGAGGAGAGAGTCCCTAAGGTGCCAGATATTCCCACTACCTCGGTCTGACTGGTCATTTGATGCATGAGAACCATTCTGGCATTGATTAAAAACTCTGCCTTTGGACATGACGCTTTGGGATGGTGTAGATGCCACCAGAGACAGAGAGAAATAGAAGGGGCAGAGAACACAGGGAGGAGGAAAAGCAAGGTGAGACAGGTAAGGAGAAAAGAGGAGGAAGAAGGATAGAAATAGTTCTTTACCTTTGGATTTGGAATCCTGTCAGCTCCAGAATTCTGGATTTTTGTCTTGCTGGGGTGGCTGGGGATTCCTTTTCTGTGCTCTCCTTTCCACACCTCTCACCCCACTCAAGGTTCTCTTTCCTGAGGTTTGGAGTGGGTCCCAGCTCCTTGAATCTTTCCTTCTGGGCCATTTCCTGGGACTATAGCCAAGGGCGGTTAAGGGGAGATGTGAGAATAAAAATGGATAGTGAAGTGGTAGCAGATTATATTTGCCTTTGACACCAGGAAGTTCTTTTGCAAGTCTTACCTCCATCCATCTTGCTGTTTGGAGATACCATCAACTATATGCCTATGTGGTGTCCCTTCAGAAAACCGAGAGCTCTTGTCCCTTGTGTCCCACTTCCCAGGGCTCCTTTTCCTTGGGGCCAGGTGCTCCCAGATCCCCTTCCTTCTACTCAGCGGAGGGGGAAGAGATTTGTGATCATGTTTTTAACTGCTCCAGATCCCTCTGTTCATAGCTCATTTCACTTTCTGTTTATGGTAAATTTTACTCTTTATTTATAGTGGGTACTGCTTTGTTTATGACCTGCTCGGGATCAGTTTCATTTTTGTATCTCCAGTTCCTCTCCCGTTCACTGTTTGTTTATTCCTCCTCTTGGTGCCCTCTTTGCAGGCCCTTCACCAAGACCCTGCTCTAACAGGGAAGGGGAGGGCCTCGGTCTGAGAGCCTGGACCTTGCCGACTAGAGGAGATAGTCAGGCTGACAGGGGGCTCAGTGGTGGTGGTGGTCGTGGGTCAGGTTCCTGGGTTGGGGAGGCTGAATGCAGGGATAGCTGGGAAGAGGAAGGAGCTGGAGGTGGCCCAGAGATCCTGAGAAAGAAGAGGCCCTCAAATGTCTGGCCCCACCTGTTTGGGGCTTAGGCTGCTGTAAGGCTATGGGACTCCTGCATTCCATAGACCCTGGCCCCTGGGGGCCTGTCCACTGGGCATCCCTGTTCAGTGTATCTTCTCATCAGAGCAGAGCTCCAGGGGCGGGCAGGGGGTCAGGCCCAGGGGCAGCTCCTGACATGATAGAGCCTGTCATGAGATAAACATGGGGCCGGGAACCAGGCCTCTTGTTTGGAATTCTTGGCGGTTGGGGATGGTGGCGGTGTGTGGTGGAGGCAGCTGGTGGGGAAGGGTATGGAGCAGAGAGAGCAGACCTGACAAAGTCTGGGGAGGTGGAAAGGGGGACCGCAGCTCCGCAGCCCTGCAGCCCTTGACATTGTTCAAGGACTTGTTGCTGAGGGCTTGAAGGAAAGGACTAGCATCCAAAGTCCTCTGAGATTGACTTGCCCTCTTAGGAAATCACCTGGTACCACCTCTGAGTGGGCACCTCACAGGCATGGGTGGGTTCTCAGGACCCCAGGGTCAGAAAGGGTAACGCAGCCCAGTCTCAGCCAAGGTTACAAGTTCTTCCCCTTGTCTTACTTCCATCTCTTTCTCTGCAAGAGATTGGGGGAGTGGGGAGTGGAAGGGGTAAGAGCAGGGAGGGCAGGGGATGCGTATTCTTCCCTCCAGATTCTCACTGGGGGTCGTTAGTCTTCAGCTAGAAGACAGTCTTCAGCCAGAAGACACTTCTCAGCCAGAAGACACTCCAGGGAACCAGCTCCAGCCCTGCCTGAGTCTTTTTCTTGACTGCAGACAGACTCAATTAAACTCTTCCTAATTTTTTATCCTTGGTGTATGTTGGGAGGGCATCTTCCTCCCATTCCTGGTGCCCCCCTTTTCTGTATGTCTCTAGGAGACATCACAGATACGACTCTGTCTCCATGTGCTTCCCTCTCCCCAGTCTTTCTTAGGCTGGGACCTCTCTGGAAAAAGGCGTCTTATACTTTCTCTCACCCTATTCCTCTTCGCTAACCCTGCCCAGCATCACTGGGAATCCCTCCTTCAAGTCTCTTCTTCTTCCATTCAGTTTCATCTGCCCAAACTTTCCTCTAGAAAACAGGTGTTCTAGTCCCCGAATCCTACTCCATTCATCCCTGGGCCCTATACTCCAAGGCCCTTTTATGGATGCCCTAGTGGTTGTCCCAGACACCCCAAGCACTGGGGAGAACCTTCTGGCTCCTCAGGTTTCCAGATTGCTAAGGGGAGAACAGCATGCAGTTCTGCCCATTGCCAGCAGAGGGCAACACACACAAACCCAGGCAGAAGGGTGAGGAGGCGGAGGGGCTCAGGGTGGGATGACCCTGGTGAGAGGTAAGACAGTGGAAGCTTGCAGCGTAATGACTGACTTGGGGGTAGTGGTAGCAGGACACTTCTAGGACCATGAAGACGATACTAAATGGGGTGGGAATCTCTAGTTCTTCGTTTTATCCACAAACTCTACAATAGCTAATGATACCAGCTACAGTTCAGGGCAGGCACTTTCTATATGTAATAAGCGAAATTCTCAAAACGAATGTGAGATACTATTATTTTCATTTTACAGAAGGAAAAACTGAGGCTGAAGAAGGTTAAATCATGTACCCAAGGTCATAGAGCCAGGAACTGGCAGAGCTAGAATTAAGTGTCTGGCCTTTTCACGGTGGCCCATGCTGGGGGTATGCCTCCTCCCTCCCAGAGTCAAAGTAAGGAGCCTGGAAGGGGCCCTGGTGGCGCCCACCCAGCCCCCTCCTTCCGGCGCCCGGCAGGGTTCAAAGGAGGGGCTGGGAAGTTGGGCGGTGGACCCCTGCCCCCACAAGCCTTTCGTCCCTCAGCCTGGCCAGATGCCTTTGGGGCCTGGAGACAAGGACCGGAGAATGGGGCTGTCATAAACAGTGTCGGGGCTGCACTACAAGGCTGTAAAACCAGCCCGGCAGAGGCTGGAATGTGGAAGGATCCAGGAAGGATTTTCCGGCCGGGTCTGGCCTGATAGCATCTTTGGGGCCCTGGGGTCAAAGGGGAGCCCGCCTCCCTCCACTCCCTGTCCTGGCCATCCTGCTGCTCTCTCCTATTCCCTCCCCCTCCCATTTCCACCCCCCCATCTCCCTCCTCTCTTCTAGAGATTTCTCTCTTGTTTCACACAGCAGTGTCCAAGTGTCTCTACCTCTGCTTGGTCTCTCTCAGCCCCTTCCTGTCTGTGGAGCAGAACAGCCTAGTGGTCTAGACAGATGCCTCTGTGTGGGGTAACTTTGGAACTTTCCTGCCTTGAACCTCTCCTTACCTGTAAAATGGAAAATAGTGCAGTCCCTAGCTGTGAGGACAGATGAGGTAATATTTTAAGGTGCTTAGAACAGTGCCTAGCTCATAAGTGCCACCTCATTGTTAATGTCATAAGTATCAGCGTGTCTGTTCATTCGTTTCTCTTCCCTGCAGAGGGATCCAGTCGACCAATGGATTTTCTTCTCTTAATTCCTTCTCATAACTCTCACCCTGATCCTGGAGGGATGGAGCAGCTCTGAGGACAGGGTGCATGGACATCCCACCTCCTACCAGGTCAGGCCCCCTGAGCCTGGCTCTGCAAGCTAGGCGGCCATCCCTTAGCTAGCCAGCAGGGGGCAGCAGATGCCTAGACTGTGCTACCCAGGAAGGGGTGTGCCAAGGCTCACCTGGCCCTAAAAGGGAAGTGGGCAAGGAGGGCAATGAAGGGAGCACAGTGGTTGTGTGTCTGTGGCAAGGCCAAGTTGATTCCAGGGTGCCTTCTTCCTACTCCTGTGCCTCTGTGTGTGTATGTGTGGCGAGGCAGATGGCCTGCCCTGTGGTTATCCATGTTACAGGGGCAGGTGTGTATCTTAGAATGTACCAGAACCACCAAATCAGCCTGCTACAGCCAGAAGGAGCTTGGTGATTGTCTAAGGGTCCAATCCTCCTATCTTCAGGTGAACAGGCTGAGGCCCAGAGAAGGCAAGCTGCTTGCTCATGCTTGCACAGTGAGTTTGTAGCAGAGCTTTCAGACTCCTACTCCGTTGCTCTTATCAGGGTCTGTGGGTCAGCATGATGTGGGTGTGAATCCTGTTCCATTCAGAAACTTGGGCCTCAGAACAAGTGACGGCTTAGTCCTCCGTGGCTGAGGCTGCCTCCGTCCTGGAAGTGGTCTAGTTGTCCTCTGCTTCTCTGGCTCCCATCTCTGCTCTGGCTTCTTCCTCATGCCCCAGCTAACAATCTGGATAAAGGAGATTTCCCTCCTTCCCTAGAATCTGGGTATCTGAGATGGGGGCTCTCATAATAATAATAATGATAGTAGAAGCTATTATTGTTACTATTATTGTGGCCAACATTTGTGAAGTGGTTATTACCATCTACATCATTTAATCACTTAATCCTTCAATAATCTTACAAGGAAGGTACTCTGACCTCATTCTACACATGAGGAAATTGAGGCCCAGAGACGTCAAGGGCCTTGCCTGAGATCACACAGCCAGCAGGAAACCAGGCTGTCCCAACCAATTGCCAAGTACTAGACATACTGTTGCAGCTTACTCTGTCCTATAGGGTCACTATGAGTCGGAATTGACTCAACGGCAATGGGTTTTTTTTTAATGGGTTAGACATAATGTACGGAAACTCTGGTGACACAGTGGTTAAAAAGGTTGGCTGCTAACCAAAAGCTCAGCAGTTTGAATCCACCAGGAGCTCCTTGGTAACGCTATGGGGCAGTTCTTCTCTGTCCTATAGGGTCACTATGAGTCGGAATCTACTCAATGGCAACGGATCTTTTAGGCATAATATATCCCATACAATGGTGAAAACCATGGTCTCCCAAACCATCTCTTATTGCTCATTGGGTGCTCACCATGTGCCAAGCACTGTGTCAAACACATCTCATTCAATATTGGCTATAATCCTCACAACAATCCTGTGAAGCAGATTTTGTCCATTTTACAGATGAGCAAAATGAAGGCCTGGGTCTGAGCTCTGTGGCTTCATGGGAAACTTATGCACTTAACTATCCACTGTCTCAGTGCTCTCAAACTTTACACTTGAGGACTTGTTTAAATGCAGATTCTGATTGAGTAGGTCTGGGGGGGCGTTGCTGATATGCTGTGTATCTATAAGCTCCTTCAGTTGGTGCTGATGCTGCTGGTATATGGATCATACTTTGAGCTCCAAAGTCTGTAGTGCCTCCTAGTCCTGGCACAATGGGCTTGTTCTGGGGCACAGTGACCCCATCTGTGAAATACGAGAATCCTAGGAGTCCAGATTTTCAGTTTAGGCCCTTTATGCCACCCTGCCACTGCCTTATACCATCTCGAAGCACGTGGCATCATGACCTCTCTGAGTGGAGTGGGTGGACACAATCTTAAAGACCTCCTAGTGTACCCCCTGGGGGCTTTGGTGGTTTGGTCATAGAGCTCTCACCCTCCATGCCAGAGACCTGGGTTCGTGGCCGATGCATCTCACGCACAGCCATCACCCGTTTGGGAGTGGAGGCTTTTGCTATGATGCTGAACAGGTTTCAGTGGAGCTTTCCAAGCTAAGTTAGACTAGGAAGAAAGGGCTGGTGATCTACTTCTAAAAATCAGCCAGTGAAAACCCTATGGATCACAATGGTCTGATCCTGTTGTGCATAGGATCCCTGTGAGTAGGGCCAACTCAACAGCAGCTGACAATAACAACAATAGTGCACCCCCTATTTTTTAACAGCTGGGGAAATTAAGGACCTGGTGGGGGTAGATACCTTTTCAAAGTCACTGAGTGCATTAGTAGGGGAGCCATGGTGGCACAGTCATTAAGCATTTGGCTACTAATCAAAATGTTAGTGGTTCAAACCCACCAGGTGCTCCGTAGGAGAAAGATGTGGCAGTCTGCTTCTGTAAAGATTATAGCCTTGGAAACCCTATGGGGCAGTTCTACTCTGACCTATAGGGGGGCTATGATTCAGACTCGATTTGATGGCAATGCGTTGAGCACATTAGTGACAGATGGGCAACGAGACCCAGGCTCCTGACTCCCAGTCCAGTGCTCTGTGCTATTTCTGAAAGGGTCTTGGGTGCTCTAAGAATTCATAGAGGGGTCCCACTGTTGGACAATTGGAGGACTGGGGGCTCCCTCGACAGGCTGGATGATGAGTGCTTGTTACGGGCAACAGCTTCACAGGGGAAATGAAGGCATGTGGAAGCAGATCACCCTCCTTTCTTTGGCCCCATCCTGTGTGTTTTGGTTTTTCTTTCCCTCTCCCTACCTTCTCTGCTTCTTGCTGTCTCTACGCTCCAAGCTCTGGCATATCTTCCCTTTTCTGTTCCTCTCTGGTTGACTCCATCCCACCTGTTCCCAGCCTGCAGGGACTCAAGAGTCACAGGTGCTACTTTGAATGCTTGTTGACCAATTTGCATGGACAGCCTACTCACTCTCCCCTCCTCAGGCTCAACCTGATCTTCTCATGATCTGTGCCCTCTGGTCTTCTGCAGCAGAGACCTCAGGCCAGCACCCCCTGGGGCTGACAGAGAGGGGCCTGACTGTTTGGGAAAACCTAGAGCAGGAAGGTGGGTTTCCTCCCTAGCCAGGCTGGGGGATGTACCTCCTGCATGAGCCAGGCTGGATGGGGGAACCTCACCCCTGCATCTAGCAGCAGCCTTCAGATTGATCTCCAGCCCAGAGCTTTGGATGGGGGTGGGATGGAACATCTATAACCCCTGGTCTTTCTATGCCACCCACACTGCCTGGTCTCTTGAGGGGTCTGTGAACTTACAGGTTTATCTCAAGGATGAATAAACCAGCCCCTCATCTCCCCAAGGAAACCACATCTCAGAGCTGGGTCCTATGTTCTTCTGGTTGAGGGAGAACTGGGAGCCAAGGTGTCCTGGGTCCTAACTCCCCATATAACTTGAACAGGAAGAAATAGGAGAAAACACTTCTCTCTCATCCTTGTCTTCATCCGGGGACTCCAGGGGAGTCCCTGCTCTCTGGGCTGGGGCCAAGAGGGATCACTGCTGGAGTCATTCATTCTGCAAATTCCAATTGCACACTTCCCTTGTGTCAGGTGCTGGGATGGACATTGGTCCTGGTGGCTAAAAGAGGAGGGGTCTGGACAGGGGCCAGAGAGTAGGAGGGAGGCCCCTGCCCTATCAGGACCCAGGGACAAGGCCAGGAAGACCTTTCCTGGAGTTTGGGACAGAGGAGCTCTGGAGGGGAGGGGAGGAGCCCTCCCTGCCTGTACATGTGGGGCCCAGTCTCAGATGGTGACCTGGGCAGATTGCCACACCTCTTTGAGCCTCATTTCCCTCCCCTGCAAAATGACAACATGAGGCTATACCAGCAGAGGCTGAGTTAGAATCACCTAGGAGCTGGCTAAAATTCAGATTCCTGGGCCTAGCCTGGAAAGTCTGATTTGGGAGCTCTGGGGTGGGAGCCTAGCTTTATTCCCATAAGCCCTGCCATGGTTCTCATCGGTTCTGGGTGATCGGGAGTAGAGTTGGAAGTCTGGTGACCTTCTAAGGCCTCTTTTGAAAGGTGGGGGAAGGGGAGCATCCTAAAGCCTGGGGACATCTTAGAGCCCCTCTTGAAGGCTAGGGCCTTCCAGGGCCCCTCCTGCTCTGATTCACTCGTCAGCCTGTGGTTTGGAGGAAGCCACTGTGTTTGACTTTCTACAGTACTAGACATTATACCATGTTCATTCAGTTCCCAGATACATACTATCACCCCCCATCCTAGGAAAGAAACTACAACCCAGAGAAATAAGTGGGAGAATCCTGAGCTTTTTCTGTTTTAGGTCCCAATGGTTCCGATCCACAGCTTTCTTTTCCACTCTGTGTTGGTTTTTCTTCTTGGGATGCATAAGACTCTTCCCTTTCCCGTCTCCTACCCTCTTCCCTCTCTCTCTCCCTGTCATCTCCAGTTCCTAATAATCTGAAATATTTTCAGAGAGAGAGAAGGTCCTCATCAACCCTTTCCTGGGAAGTCTTCCCTGTCATCTGCCCTAAGTCCCTCCTCCAAGAGGAGTCCATCTCATGGGTCCTGCCTCACGGGTACAGAGGAGAGAGGACCTCCTTTCTGACACCTGTCCTACCTGACTCCCCCTTGCCTCCCTCCCTCTCATCCATCGCAAATCTTTGCCCCTCCTTCCTCTTTAGGATTTGAGAATTGTTTGTTTAGCTTATGACAAAGTCAAAAAGCTAGAGGAATCTCCAGGAGAAATCCTCTCTGACCCCAGCAGGAAGGATTGAGGTTAGATGTCTGGGAGAACTTCCAAAAAGCCAAAGAGAGCACTCCTGAAAGGAAGATATGTATCCAGGGGGAAAGACTGATCTGCCTCTATATAGGCTTATAACCCTCTTCCTTACTCTAGTTTCTCCTCTTCTGTATTGGGGTACTTTTTGTTCTTCCTTCTAAGGGCTCCTAGCCCCCTGCCCCTTTCCTCCAAAAGATCTTGAGTGGGGGCTTAGGGAAGGACAGAACCCATTAGTCCCAACTGTACCCTCCATTCCAAGTCTGAAATTTCTTCCCAGTTCCTGACCCCACAGTTCCTCGCCCCACGTATTTGAAAAGCGGTTTTAAAAACTATTCATAGTTGTTTGCATATAGAGCATTATTATCTCATTTGGTTCTTATCACATTCCTATAAGGTATTGGTGGGTCAGTGCGGGGGGTGGGGCGCAGGAGGGGTGGAAGGTGTGCCCAGGGTCACATACATGGAGAGTAGCAGATTAGATTAAGCGCTGAGCCGGGTTATCCGTCTCCCCTTCCAGAGTTCTCTTGGGGCCCTTCTGTTTCCTGACCAGGTGCCCTTGGGGCTGTCTATTGGGCCTTTCACTGAAGGTGGGGTACTGGGCGCTGTGCCCCTCCATCTGCGCCCTGGACTCTGGCTCTGACCTCTGGGGCAGAGAGAGGCAGGGCGACCTGTCATTCCTCGTATGACCACAAGGGGGCTCCGGGGCCTGGTTTTTCTCCTTTCCTCTGGAGCTGCAAGGATTTCCAGCAACCCCAGCACAAGGCCTTTCTGGAGAGTGGGGCTATCTTCCTGCAGCTGCTGAGGGTCTCTGCCAGCCTGGGAGAACACTGGAGGGGGACACAGCCTTTGCCTGTCATAATCCTATTTCGGAAGTACCTCTCTTCTCTCCGTAAGTCCTTCCAGCTGTCTACACTCAATTCCTGCTGTGACTAGGGGGAAGAGATTGGGCCACCCCTCTTTTTTGCATTACCATCCCCTCTCCAGGCTTGAAGGGAAGTGCTTGCTCTCTTGCCAGTCTCCTGACCATTGGAGCTCAGACTCCAGCCCTCCCATCATTGCTGAGGACTGTATAGATAACCAGAGAGATGTAAGCTAGACATCAGGAGGGACTTCCTGACATAGAGGGGCATGGACCACTGGATTTAGGTATCTAAGGGAGGCTAAGCACAGGGAAGTTGCCTATTCATCTGGAGTGAGGCTCTGGTCCTGTGGGGCTGGGGAGACCTCTGTGATTCATTATCCTCCCCCCATCTATACTTCCCAGTGGGGTTAGGGGGCTGGGTACCGTTACTTGCCACTGTGCATCTCTGAGCCTCAGGGAACCATGGCTGTTGCTATACTCTTGGGCTTTGGGGATGGGGAAGAGAGCCAAGAGATCCCTGTGGTGCCTTTCAAAGGGGTTGACGGGGAAACACCTGAAATACTCCCTTGGCTGCTGATCTCTGGCAGAGGAAATGACTGAGCTGTTTACTGCATCTACTTAACTATGTTTTCAGAGCCCCTGTTAGGTCTTCAGATTCTTGGATTGAACATCATCAACCTATTAGGTAAAGACTGAGTAGGTGCAGGGAGTTCCCTTCTTGGGGTGTTGAGGTGACTGATCCCCCTCTATCCTCTGCATCTCGACTTACCCAGCAGAAAGTGAAATGTCTTCTGCCTCTTCAGTGCTGAGAGGGCCTTGCAGTTGTGGGAAGAGCAGGGTTTTGGAGTCAGACCCCACCTCATGGAGGCAAATAGCTTACCTCTCTGCCTCAGTCCCTACATCTTTAGAGTGGAAATAATGATTCCTACCTCTCAGGGCTGCTGTGAGCTTTTTCAGCTAATGTGTGTGAAAGGGCCTCAGGGTGCACAGTAGGTCCTTCCATTCCCCCTTCCCCCCTCCACACCCAGGCAGTCTCATTTAATCCTGGAGAAGGGCAGATGTTTCCATTTCTCACACAGGAAAATAGGGGCAGGGGTGAGACTATGGCCCAAGGCCAAGATCTCTGCTGGACATGCTCAAAGGTCAGGAGTTTGGCTCCCTCCTTCTCTTTGCTTCTCTGCTCACTCCCCTCCCTTGTCTCTTTTTGCCCTTCTCTGCCTCTTCCCCCTTCTGTCCCTCATCCTACCTCCTTTCTTTCTTTCCTTCCTTCCTTTCTTTCTTGTCTCTATTTTTTTCCTTCTCCCCTTCAGCTCTACTTCCTCTGTTTCTCCACCTTCCTCTCTCCATTCATTCATTCACTAAGTACTAAGTTAGGTGAAAGTGATTACTTAGAAAAGCAAAAAGGTACATCCTGCACCCCTGGATCATCTCCTGGGACCTCTCATCTTGCATTTTTTGCCCCAACTTCTTGGCCTTTCTTCCTGACCTCCCCAGTAGGTTGATGCTCCTGTGTTCTGGGAGCCTAGGATGGGGAAGGAAGGTAATGAAATCTGGTTCAACTAAAAGATGTTGTGCCTCTGTCTGTGTGAGTTCTGGGGAAGGAGCTGAACAGGATGGGGTGGTTCCAGCCCTTGAAGGACTGGTGGCTAGGGAGGGAGGCTGAGCTGTTGGCAGCAGTGTGACAACTGCTGCCTTGGAAGCTTACCTACAGTGCTAGGAGTGAAGAGTAACATCAGGGAAGGCTTCACAGAGGAGGTGATAGTTGAGCTGGGTTTTGATGGATGAGCTGGAGTTTGCCAGGTTCATAAGGAGGTGAGGAGAAAGGCAATTCTGGCGGAGAGACCACCATGGACAAAGATGTTTCTAAGAGCAAAGAGAATTCAGGGAACTGCCAATAGCTCTGTAGGAGAGGGTAGGAGGTGGGGATGTTGAGAAGAGTGTTCTCATTTCTTCCCTACTTGTTGATTATACTACCCTGGGGAATTTAGTTAACCCATACTAGGCCTCAGTTGCCTCATCTATAAAACGGGGATAATAATGCATTATCTAGGAGCCTGGGTGGCTCAAGCAGTTTTTGATAAGCTGCTAACCAAAAGATTGGCAGTTTGACCCCACCCAGCAGTTCTGCGGAAGACAGGTCTGGAAAACTGCTATAAAGATAAAGATTACAGCCAAGAAAATCCTACGGAGCAGTTCTATTTTATAACGCATGGGACTGCCATGAGTTGGGGGCCGACTTAACTGTAACTAACAACAGCAACACCAAGGCATTATCTACCTGAAGGTAAGTCAGGCTGTTCATTTTCTTGAGGTGCCTTTCAGCACTGAGAGCTGCAGTTTTATGATCACTCTGGGTTTGTATGACCAAGTAAGGCTTCATGGAAGAGGAGGTTTGGTGCCTGGCCTTAAAGGATGACTAAGGTTGAGCTAAACAGAGAAGGGTAGGGAAGGTTGGGGGGACCATGCGGGCAAAAGTCAAAGGCAGGACAGTAAAAGTCATGCCTGGGAGAGCGTGTTTGGGTGGAGCACAGGGTTCAGATGCTGGCACTAAGATAGGAGAGGAGGCTCCGCTGGCAGGGCAGGAATGAGTCTTGTGCCAGCAGGAGGTGCGTGAGAAAGATTCAAGGGCAGCAGCATGGGAGCCCCACCCTAACCTCTACACCACCCCCCACCCCCAGCCTCTAGGGGCTAAACAGAGCTAGAGAGAGCCCAGAATTGGAAAATTGGAAGGATGGGGTAGGTGAGGGTGGCTGGGAATTAGGAAGGTGCAAATGAGATACAAACAACAAGTAAATCAGTCACTCCACCCTGTGCCTCTCTCCTTAAGTCTGTTTTGTCTGGGGTTGAGCCACAGGGAGTAGAGGGTCCTGATCTCTTTACCTTCCCTGCCAAGGTGCCTCCTGCCTCATTGCCTAAGCCTGGCCAGAGTGGGGACAGAAGCCTATCCAATCCTGCTCTTTCCCTCCTCAGGTCCTCAGGGCTGGATCCCTGGCCCCTTCTGTCCCTCCCTGGAGGGTTGTCCTGGTTCCTGTGGGAGCCTCTCAGAGCTGAGCAGGAAAGCAGGGACTGGGCAGAAAGATGGCCTGAGACAGAGGGCCTGGGATGGGGCCACAGAGGGGAGACTGAGGGGTAAGGGACGGGGGGGGGGGCGGTGGAGAGGCCCAAGGAAAACGGAGATACCCAAGAAGATGAATAGATGCTGACCCAGGAAGAAAAAACAGAAAACCCAGAGACCCAGAGAGACACATTCCAGCAGAGACCCTGACTGACAGGGACAGACAGAGAGACTGCGAGAGCTCTTCTCAAGTGTCCTGCCTGGAACATCTCTATCGGTGCCTCTGTCAGCCTCCTCTCACACGTCAGACTGTCCCTGGCTGATGGTCCCTTTGTCTGTCTAGCTCTTTGTTTGTCTCTTTGTTTGTCTGCCTCCTTCCCAGATCACCTTCTTCCTCTGCTGACTGCCTGTTGGTCCAGACCTCTCTGTCTGTTGCTGCTCTCTGTCTCGTTCATCTCTCTTAGTGGAGGAAAAGCTGCCCTCTGGGATGCCCGGACCTCTGGGTTCTTGCTTCCTGGTCTTGGGAAGGTTCTTGCCTTTCCTCCTCCTGACTTGGAGTCTGGGTTTCCTCCTTTCTGAGGTGGCCCTACCCTCTACCTCTTGTAAGACTGAGGAGTGTGTGGGGAGATGATTGTATTTATGATTTCTAAGGCATTGGAACAAAGGACTTAATGCATTTGAGAGTCAATGGCTGCTCTTCAACCTTTTAAGGACAAAGCAAGAAGAAAATAATGGGACTGCAGCATGAGGCACAGTGGTTAGATATCCAGAGGGACTTCCCCAAAGCAAGATGTAGGAAATACTAAAGCAGGTCAGCTAAAAGAGGTTAAACAATCATCTTCATAATCTCCTGTGGAGGAGCCCTGTTGCAAGGGGATGGGCAACACGACCCTCCCCAGAATCTGTGAAGCCTAAAAAAAAGGTCTTTTGATGTTATGAGGTAGCTGGGGCTTACATGTAGAGGCTAGGCTCTCACCTGCCTAGGTGGCTGGGGAAAGGGCGCCAAGGGAAAAGGGGTGTGGATGAAGTGCTATCCATCTCCCCACCTCCACCCTGTTCTCCACCATCTTCCCAAGCTCAGGACCACCCCGCCCCTACACCCCCCCATCCATGAGAGATGGCTGCTGGGGACGGAGTGATGTATGTAATGCAGATAAAATGTCAGCAATTCTAAATGGGTCCGGAGATGCAGCCGTGGCGGGGGGGGGGGGGGGCAGAGGGGGGAGAGGGCGGAGCAGGGGGGAGAGAGGAAGGGAAAATGAGATGTGGGTCCTCACCGGGGAGTGCAGCAGGGGCAGATAGACCCCCTCCAAAGGCCAGAGGAGGGGTGGGCCCAGGCGGCAAGAGCCCAAATGAGATTTTGAAGACGGAGCTGAGGGTAGGGGGTGGAGGAGAGGAGGAGGTAGCGGGGCGGGGGCAGTGGGGCCGGAGCTGCTGATGTATAGCGGTTTCATAACTTCCTCAGTATTAAAGGCAGGTTCATGGGGAGGGCAGCGCCATTAATCACCAGGCTGAATGGGACTGGGATTTGCTGAGAGCCGCGCTTGCTGTCTGCTGCGCCTGCCCGGCTCAGGGTGGGAGGGGGCAGGCAGGGATGCCCCTCCTGAACTACGGGGTAAGACCCCAGGAAGCTACTCTGAGTGTTGGGCAAGTGTGTCCTTGCCGGTAGGGGAGGGAGTAGCGGCTGAGGACCCTGGCAGGAAAAAGGAGAAAGATGAGGAGGGTTGTGGCAGTGGCTAGGGGAAGAGGGGAAGGGGCTGGGGGGCATGATGGGGGCAGTGAGTTAGGGGACCCTGGGGGAAAAAACTGGGAAGGGAGGATTGTGCATTTGAACATGAAATTGATCACATGTAAATATAATGCAAATGACATGCAAACGAGCTCAGGATTTCTCTAGGTCCATAGCTCAAGCATTCTCTTTCCTGGATGGAGAATTGGGGCTAATTTGCATCCAGTTCCCTGCCCAGTGCCTTGATTCTTCATTATTAATCTTTTCAGAGGGAGAACTCAAGGTCTCACTTTTTTAGGGGGTGGGGGAGCCAAGGTGGGACTGTTCCTCTGGGATCACTGGGAAAGGGTGAGGTCACCCCTGGGAATGGTAGCATCAGGAGAATTGACAGGCCTGAGTGACAGTGAGGGAGCTAGGTGGCAGGACTCCTGGACTCCATGCCTGAGTTGATGGTGGTCAGAGAGGCAGAGACTCAACAGGGAGGCAGCAAGATGGAGAGAGACAGACAGACCCCAACAGCTTTGGAGACAGACCCTGAGCAGGTAAGACAAGGATGCATCACACACCCTGTGAGGTGGATATTGTCATCCTCTCTTCCAAGTGAAAAGAAATAATATACCCTGGATGGGGACAGAAGCTGGCTGAATGGACACGGGAATACAAGGTGGAGAGAAGGAGCATGCTGTCTTATTACGGTGAGACAAACTAGGAGTACATAGCAAGGTGTGTATAAGATTTTGTATGAGAGACTGACTTGATTTGTAAACTTGCACTTAAAGCTCAAAAAAAAAAAATTAAAAGAAAAGAAATGATCTGTCCAAGGTCACACATCTGGTCAGTGCCAGACCCCAAATCCAAGTTTCCTGCTTGAAAGTTCAGTGCACCTTTCAACTTATCATAATAGCATCTCTGAATGAAATAAATAAAAATGGAAAACAGAGATTCATGTTTTTGACAGGTATTGATTGTACAAAGCAGTGGGCCTGTGCTTAGGAGAGAGAAGACTGAGCATTCACCTCTCAGTACACATGGTCCAGCAGGGGCCATAAGGCATTTTAGCAATAAGTGAAACACTAACCAGTTGGTGACAAGGGTCACCAGGGAGGCACAAGCAAAGGCGGGACCAGGGAATGCTTCTGAGAGGAGGTGGCATTTGACTTGGGCCTTGGAAAATAGGTAGAATGTACTCAATGGCAAAGATGGGGTGGGAAGAATGTTCCAAGCAAAGGGATCAACATGGGCTATCATGCAAAGGCAGGAGAGGATGAGGAAGTCGAGCTGTCCAATGGGTTAGAGCATGCAGTGTGCGCAGGAGTGTGAGGGAGGCCAAGCTAAGATGGTAGCTAAGATGGTAAGGGGTCAGAAAATGAGAGGGCTGAAAGGCCAAGCCAGGGAATGTGAATGTTACCTGGAGGCTGGCTGGAAGTGGGGAGCAGGGTAAATCATTCATTCAGTCATTGATTCAGTCAGCAGACATTTACTGTATACCAACCAGCGTCCGGGGCTGTCCTGGTAGCTGGGGATGCAAAGATCAGACGTGGTTCCTACCCTCAGGAAGCTCAGACTGCAGCAGTGTCCTCATCTGTAAAAAGGAGATAGTGATAGTATAACGCAGTGTTACTGTGAGGATTCAGTGAGATAAGCCATGTAAAGCACTTAGGCTGGTGTTTGATATAGAAGGAGGGCGCTCAGTAAAGTTTGTTTTTGTTGTTGGCTGCCGACGAGTAAACCCTAGACTCATGGCAACCGCAGGTACAACGGAACAAAACGCAGCCTGGTCCTGTTTCATCTCCATGACTGATTGTGAATCAGACTGTTGTGATCTGTAGGGTTTACACTAGCTGATTTTCAGAAGTAGATTGCCAGGTCTTTCTTCCTAGCCTATCTAGCCTGGAAGCTCTGCTGAAACCTGTTTAGCATCATAGCAACACACAAGCCTACAGTGATAGACAGGTGGTGGCTGCAGATGAGGTGCCCTGGCTGAGTATCAGACCCAGGTCTCCCACATGGAAGGTGAGAATTCTGCTACTGAACCACCACTGCCCCTCTCCCCAGTGGCTAGCTGCTGATTATTATCATCCTTACCACTGTTCTGAAAGGGGTGGTATGCAGAAGAGCAAAGGCAGAGAGTGGGGTCAACAGTCCCCTGTAAAACCTTGGGAGAGATGGGTGGGGCAGTGTGGGTGAGAAGGAGGAGATAGGTTCAAGAGGGCTGCAGGGGCAAAAGCAGGCAAGTGACAGTGTCAGAGACAGAGGCAGGAAAAATGTGGGGTGGGAGTGCTGTAGAGGGAGGAGCAGGGCTGGGAAAGCTAATCCTTGGTTCAAGTCCCTGCTCTTGCTGGCACCCTGGGAGGGCAGAGAAGGGTGTGAGTGTTGGGCAGGCTGGAAGCTGTGGTTCTTGAGTCTCCTTCCCACTTAGCTGCTTGCCCCCTCTCCCGACCTCATCTTGCCTCGTCTTACTTAATTCTGTCTGACACGTGGGAGATGCTCCTCCCACTCTGCCAAAAGTCTGACTTCCTTCTTTCCTGCTGCAGGACTTGGGGATCAGTCCAGTCCCCTTGGCTGGGTGTCCATCTGATATCTGTGGGGTCCCCTCAGAATAATTGCTCTGGACAACTCTAACACTGCTCAGACAGATTGTGCAGCCACCTGGCCCCGACATTTCCCACCACTGCATCAAGCCAAATTACTCAGCACCCCCCCAGCCCTGGGCTCTGGCGAAATCCGATTAGCGAGGAGAGAGCTTCCCTGAGCTGACAGCTCCTTCGATAATTGCTTCCCAAGTAAGCGATGCAAATCAGCCCATCCACCCTTTCTGTACTCCTCTCCTGGAGACCCAGGTGTTTAGGCCCCAAAGAGAGGGAGGCCACCTAAGCTGGGGAGATTTGGGAGCTCCAATTAAGTGGTCATCAATCCATAAAGCTTCACTGTGCTGCCTTGGGTTTGGTAGAGGGGCAGAGGGTGATGAGGCTGAGCCAGGGATCCCCACTGGCTGTGCATTTCTGTCTTAACTGAGAGGATTTCATTCCCCTCCTACCCTCACCCCTTGAAGAAGAATCCTATGTACCCATTTCCCAGTAAGGCAGATGGAGGCAGCAATACAGAAGATACAGAAATAGGAAGATGGCTGAGCCTGGTAAGAAACAAATTGATAAATTGGAGACTAATTCCTCTGGTTCTCCAGTTCTGGTAGGGAGTTGGAGATGGGACCTGTAGGACCTGTAGATAGATGCCTGCGTTGTGGGAGAAAGACATTGAGGGTAAGGGCTCCACAGAGTTGGAGTAGGGCTGTGATACACTGTGTCTCTGGAGGCTTGGGAGTCTGAACAAACCTCAAGACTTTTGTGGCTGTGCCTAGGAGGGCACGTCCTTGGGGTGCAGTTGCCCTTGCTCACCCCACAGATCAGGGACCCCTCCTTTTCCCTAAATCCACGACCTTTTCAGGGCCTGTCAATGTCTTTACCTCCTACATCTTTACCTCAAGCTTTCTTTCTCCGACCCCCTCCTCCCTTCTGCTGACCTTGGGAAAGTATTTTGCTTGTGATTCTGAACTTCTAGCCCCCAAGCCTAGCCCATGTGGGCCACTTTCTTTGTTGATATCTTTAGGAATGAATTGCCCAGTCTTGTCCCTCTGTGCTTGTGTGTCTATGGCCTGAATCTTGGGCCCTGAGACCCAGCATCTGCCTGAGACCCTGGCATATGGTTGCAACAACAACAACTAACGTCTATGGGGCACACCATCTGTGTGAGGCACCATAGTGGCATCTTATGTATTAAATCTTTTAATTATCACAAAAGCAGACACAGGTTACAATGATTATCCCATTTTACAGCTGAGCTCACTGAGGCATAGAGAAGTAATTCATCCAAGGTCAAACACTAGTTGACCTTGGGATTCAAATCCAAGGCCGTCTGATTCCAGAGCCCCCACTCTAAAGACCTCTGCCATGTTCCTCCTTCTCTCTAATGCTCCCCCCTCCACACACAATGTTCTTTCAATGTTTGGCAGGCTGATGGAGGGAGAACCACTGCCTGGTGTTGTAGAGCTAGGGGAGGTGGCTACACCAGAACCTTCCTGAGGTTCCCCAGGCCATAGGTCGTGGGAGCTGACAGGGTGACACCCGGTGCCTAAAGAGGGGGAAGCACGATCCTCAACTTCTCCCATACCTAATTTCTGTTTCCTGAAGCTAGACAGCTCCACGTTCCTATTCTGGGAACGTGGAGACCCTGGAAGGGCTGAAAGATTTGCCTAGCCCAAGTGTGCTGGCAGCCAGAGCTAGGACCTCCAGAGGCCGATAGATGGCGCTCACGGCTCAACACAGCTCTGGCAGCCCGAAGAGACCAAAGGAAAACCTGACGAGCAGGTTAACTCCTTCTCGCCTGGACCCAGTCCTAGGAGCAGGCTGCTGGGCGGCTGAGAGCCTGGCTGGCCCCAGCCTAGGTGACCCAGCTCTCTAAACTCTCATCCAAGCCACAGCCTGGATCTGCTTCTGCCCCTGCCTCCACAAATAACAGGCTGTCTATAAATCACAGTCAGCTAGCCTCTTGGAGACCTTCCAGAGGGCCAGGAGACTAAGAAAGGGACAAGACAGGTTGGGAAGGCCCCACCCCATGTTTCAACTCTCAGGCTCTATCTCTTGGAAGTCTTAGGACTTCTGTTCCTAAACTCCCCCACCCCCACTTCGAGGGAGCTCCTCACTCCCATCTTCCCAGAGGGGCACTCACCAGGTAGGGAGGGGCAGCATGGACTAGAGGCAGAGAAGCTCCCATGACCTTCTGGAGTCTCCACAGGAACTCATGGTGGGTTGCCCAAACCTCATTTTCTCCTTCTGTCTGGATTCCCTAGCCATGGACTCCCTGTGGTGGATGGGCTTATAGGGACAGAAACAGTTATTCAATTTGTCCCGGAAGCTAAAATGGGAGGGAGGGGTGCTGATGGACCTCTGCTCACCTACCACTCCTTAATGTCCTATCTGAAACTTTCTGCCAGCCAGCTTGGAGTGTGGAGGGGCTACCAAGATGATAAACTAGAAGTGCTTGCCAAGGAAGTGGCTGAGGAGTGGGTTTGGCAGGCAGTGTTGTCCAAGGGATGGTGTTGTTGTTGTTAGGTACCATTGAGTTGATTCCTACTCATAGTGACCCTATAGGACAGAGTTGAACTGGAAGCAGCTGGTGGATTTGAACTGCTTACCTTTTGGCTAGCAGCCAAGCTGTTAACCACTGTGCCATCAGGCTTCCATTTCTGTGTAGACACACAGAAATGCATAGATACTCACAGGTAGGGGAAACCTGAGATGGGATTCAAATGTTCTAGAAGCTTAGGATACTCTTTTCTTTTTTTAAAATTTATTTCATTTTTGTTGTTATTCAAAATATACACAGTATAACATACACGAATTCTACAATTTCTATGTGTACAATTCAGTGACATTGATTATATTCTTCGAGTTCTGCAACCATTCTCATCTTCCTTTTCTGATTTGTTCTTCCTCCATTAATATAAATTCACTGCCCCCTAGAAGCTTAGGATATTCTTATTTCAGTCATTCCAGATAAAGGAGCAGAGACAGTCAGATGTACACGGAAGGAGACAGAGATACACAGATACAGAGAGAAAGCTATACAAGAGACTTAGAGAGAGAGATACATTTACATAGGTGGAGAAAGAGGCAAAGAACCAGGAAGAGGGAGAGAATCTGGTACAAGTTATAGCTCAGCAAATACTGGGCTTTGTGTGGTGGACGAGTAATTCCATTTTCACTGTTTCGCAAGGGTGGAAAGGGTGGTTTCTCAACCTTTGTTCAGAGTCACTGGTTACAGCTCTCTAAAGCTCCTGCTACATCCATTAACTTTTTGCCTGTTGGTAACAGACTAGGGGAGCCTGGGGAAAAGTGTAGCCTCCTTACAATCTCACTTTTTCATATTTGAGGTTCACTGGTCTCTTTCACACTACCTGCAGGGAGATTTTGCATTTGTGATTAGAATGCTGGCTGTGCTGAGGTGTGTGTGCAGGGGATGTGGGTAGAAGGAACCTAGAAGAAAACTGGTCTTCGGGGATTTCAACCCTAATGAAAGGCTTATAGTCAGGATGCAAATGCAGATGCTGATTTAGGGAAAGGACACAACTAGTAGGACAGCTTTTTTTTTTTTCTGTTTGTTTAGTAGGACAATTTTGGACATTGGTATGGGGATGGGGAGGTGGGGGAAATACTATTAGGTACAGCTATAGGGTTACGATTGGTCAGAAAAATTTTCCTGGACAGAGTATTTGATAGGAAAGATTTGGAAAGATGAGAGGTTATAAGGCTGGGCAACTAGTAAGGCAGAGGAGAAAGAGAAGTCAAATGGCAAAGAATTGGCTATGGGGCTTGGACAGTAATGCGGGATGGAAGAGTCTTAAAGTCTTTGTTAAAGAGTTGTTAGGAGATGCCAGAAGTGCCTCCATGGATGTCCTATATACAGTATTGTCCCTTGCAGGGCTGCAAAAGGAGAGGTCTCTTGTACCTGGGCAGTATGAGGGCTAGAAGTGGTCTTTAGCTATTATTAAACCCATTGCAGTAGAGTCAATTCCAACTCATAGCGACCCTTTAGGATAGAGTAGAACTGCTCCACAGGGTTTCCAAAGAGCGGCTGGTAGATTGCAGCTGACGACCTTTTGGTTAAAAGCCGAGCTCTTAACCACTGTACCACCAGGGCTCCCATTAACCATTATTAAAAACCCAGTGCCATTATTAACACCTCTGAAATAGATGAGGGAGCGGGGATGACTGAAGCTCCCTCATTCGGAATCCCTTTAGGAAAAGTTGTGTGAATGAATTTTCTTAAGAGTGATGCTCTCTGAGGCTAGAATACAGTGTCTGGCCTTTAACCTGCCAACACTCCTTAATCAAGCCCTGATGCAAAGAATAAACTACACCCCCCAGCAGCACTTACTGCTAATTTAGCTCACCTTCCGGGGAAATGAATATTTCCGGCGGAAATGATCGCGCTACACCAATCGCCTTCCCTAAACAAGGCGGACTACGATTCCCACTGTACTCCGCGCCTGGGGGGATTGGGTGGGAAAAGGAACCGGAAACCGGAAGGGGAGTCCGATCAGGTGAGGACGTAGAGGTTTGGAAGTTGGGGTTTTGGGGGAGGTTAGGGGGCTCGCAGAGCTCTTCGGGCGGAAGCTAGCGGAGACTCTAAAAGTCTGTGTGTTGGGGCCCCTCGCTCAGACTGGGGCTCGCTTCGGCTCAGGGAGAGCCGAGTCCACGGAACCGTCCGGGAGGCCTGCGTGGGCAAGGCTTTCCCGTCGGACGGAGCCCGCGGGCGGACGCAGAGGTTTCGGACGGTGCCTTAACAGTCAGCCTTCTCGGAGATAGGAGGAGGGATGAAGTTGGTCTTTTGGAGTCCGTGCTCTGCTATATTATTGTTAATATAAGTGGTTTAAGGATTTGGTGGTTCCCCGAGGATCCCTGGAGTGCCCTAGGGGACAGGGGAGTGGATAGAGCGCCTTCTATTCCTTCTTCGTTTCCTGGATTTGGTGTCGGAGAACCTAGGTGGCCGAGACTTACCACTGTGTCTCCACCGGCGTTTATTCTTTGACTTGAAAAATCTCCGGATCCCCTCATTTTGGCTCTCTTGCATCCAGAGGCATGTGTGTATGGGTTTATATCACTTACACAGAAGCGGTGATTTTGTCCTTTTTCTTGCCTTCAGGAGTATGCTCAGTCCCCTCAGCCCGTATTTCAGTGAAGTCTTCAGCCAACTTTAGTCTAATTACGCAGGGAAAAAGCTTGTTTATTTTCTAGTGCTTATATGCCATTTTCACAATTGTCCCATGTAGCCAATCCTCAACCCTCCCCTTTTAGGATTTCAGGAAAAAAGTTAGACTTTTGTTCTTCATTTTCAGCTGCGCTGATTCTGACTGTTCTGCACTCTTGAGTGGTGAGAGTTTTTTGTAGAAAGTTGATGGAATCATGGTCACCCTCCCCTTCCTTTGCACTTAATATGGTACTGTAACTTATAAAATACTTCCATTTCTTAAGTCTGTGGCTCTTGGTGACTTTGGATAGAATTTCCAAGCTCTTCCCTTGGACTTCCATAGTGTTTTGTTCAGGATATTTAAAGCTCAAATCACACTGTATTACAGTGAGTTGTTTGTCCTCTCACACTTTATGAGCTTACTGAATGCCTGGTCTACATTTATTCATTTTGAAGTTCTTCCCCACCAAGAGATTGCCACAGTCCCTGGCACATAATAGACTCAAATACTAGAAAAATAAGTGAGTAAACAGCTGGTGGTAAGTTGGGTGGCTTTCAATTCATAGAGAGGAGAATTAAGTGACTTGCTTAAGAGAATCTACCTAGTTAGAGATGAAGTCAGGTCTAGAATTGGAGCCGGTTGACTTTCAGCCTGTGGCTCATCCTGTCAGATCAGGTCTTGAAACTGTAGAACACTGAAAATAAGGTTGTGTCACTCGTTTGTGTAACCCCAGGCTTCCTGTCTCCAGCACAGGTCTCTCAAAGTCAAGGAGATAGGCCCAACTTAAGATTTGAGAGAGATCCCAGAGTTGAAGCAACCAATCCACTAACCTTCGCATTGCTTGGTGAGATGAAAAGTGAGGTCATCGGAAGTATTTGAGTTCTTCACAGACCCCTTCTCAGTTTTCGTGTGAGCTCAGCTGGCTCTTGGTGGCCACCTCGACAGATCAGTTCAAGACTTCTTCTGAGATCAAGCTGAGGAAGGATTTCTTAAGTTTAACCACACTTTCTTTTCCCACATCTCCTAGGCTAAGGTCAGAGAACAGGTTGGCAGCTGCATAAGATGGATCTGGGGGAAGAAGTTACTCTTGGTCCAGGGAGGGGATCGAGAGGGGGAAAGAAACCACAGTCCTTGACATATGGGAGGCCCAGAGCCAATGTAAGCACACCCAGAGGCTAAGCTTAAGTCTGTAAGCAGCAAGCAGAGTGCAAAATGGGCAGCTGAGCCTTGAGTGGACTCAGAGTAGAAGTGAAGGGGAGTCCATCAGGAAAGACTCCTTGGTAGAAGGTAGTTTTGAACAGGATTGAAAGAGAATGAGTAGATGGAGCTGAGCAGGTGTTTCTTGAGTACACAATAAGAGCTAGGACCTTGGAGGTACTGTACTGAGGGAAACGAAAGAATAGGGCATCCTTCCCAAGTCTAATTAGGTATGAATTCTGACGAAGCCACTAACCATGGTGACACGTAGTGGTTCTCAGTCTTCATGGACCATCAGAATTGCCTGGGGGAAGCTTGTTTAAAATACAGATTCCCAGGCCCTACACCAGCGCTACTTGTATGTGTGGGGTGGCTGGGAAGCTGTGACAAACGCTGCAGTGTTCCGAGGAGGGAAGGCTTTACCAAAGGGATGGTTTGAGCTGCATCTTGAAGTATGGGTATGATATTGGGATATGTGGAGGGGTGGGGGAATCACATGGTCCCAGTTGACTGGATTTGAGGAGTATATTTGGTTGGGTTTGTAGAAGCAGCATGTGCAGAGTTGTAGGAGTCGGGTTAAGAAAGGCATTTTAAAAGTGTGGGAGGAATAGCCAGGCTGGAGCACTGAGTTTGTATGAGAGTGGCCAGAAGGAAGATTGGAAGGAATGGCCTTTACAGCTTGCAAAACTGGCTCACATACACTGCCCTTCTCCCCATGTACACACAACACCTCATTCCATCCTTATGTCCCCATTATGAAGGGGATATTTTTCTTAGTATTCAGATGAGGAAACTTGGGGCTCAGAGAGGTGAAGTGACATGGTCATATGGCTTGTAAGAGTCTATTCTGAATCCAGTAGTCTTTCTACTCACTACTGATAATTCTTGAATGTGGGAAGGAAGCTAGGCTGGGATTGGGGAGACCATGAGTTGTAGAATTAGTGAGGTGGCTGATTTAACCACCTAAAGGAGGATAATGTGGGTGGTTAAAAGCATAGCCTTCAATCAGATAGGCTGAATTCAAGTCCAGCTTCATTTCTTGCCATGTGACCCTGGGAAAATTGCTTGATTTTGCCAGTCCTCAGTCTCACCACTAACATGGGAGCAATAACACCCATCTCATGGGATTGTTGTGAGGATCAATGAGATGTACGCAGCACAGATCAATTACTCACTGATTGGAAGTTATTGCAATTAGCCCTTCCAAGTCTGCACCAGCATCTCATTCTGCAGCACGTGGTTTCCAGGACACAGCCTATCCTGGCTGGGCTTGTTAAGGATGCTGAAAGGATATCACCAGTAAATGTTTATTCAAAACCTACTATGTGCTCAGCATGACCTAGGAACTAGGGCCTCAAGGCGTACGGGTTGATGGAAAGGGATGGTAAGTGGTTATGGTTTATTTTTACTAGGTGATACATGAAGAGAAAGGAAGGATACTGGAAGGGAAGGGTCCTTTATTATGGAAGAAATGAGGTGAGCTCAGTTCTGTCCAGAGCCTGGGGGATGACTAACATGGTCTTTAAGGGTCCCCTCTGAACCCAGAAAATGCTAGTAGGAGCCCTGGCTGGCATGGGTCCCTCTATTCTGGGCCTGAGGGATGGGGCCTCTGTCGATCTCTTTTTCAGGTAACAGTGGCAAGGCCATGCCCCAGGCTTTCCTGCTGGGGCCCCTCATGTCTGCACGTGCCTTGATGGAGCCCCAGCCTTGTTCTCAAAGCCTGGCTGAGGGGTTCTTGGAAGAGGAGCTTCGACTCAATGCAGAGCTGAGCCAACTGCAGTTCTCGGAGCCTGTGGGCAACATCTACAATCCTGTGGAGTACGCATGGGAGCCGCATCGCAGCTACGTGACCCGCTACTGCCAGGGCCCCAAGGAAGTGCTCTTCCTGGGCATGAACCCAGGACCCTTTGGCATGGCCCAGACTGGGGTAAAGGGTCTGGTTTCCCCTGGTGGGTGGAGTTGGAGGCTTCCAAGGAGGGGATGTTTGGCTGGGTGTTCTGTGAAGGAAAAGTGTGTGCATGGCTGTGGACATGTGTGGCTCTGTTCCCCTGTCCCCCATCCCCTCTTAGTACACACAGTGGCTCCTGTGGTCTCAGACACTCTCCCAGCTTCTCTGCCGGTAGTTAACCAAGCACGTTAATGGTGGTTCCGTTTCCCCTATGAGCTGTCCACTAATTGCCTCTGAGAGCCCTTTCTTCCGCTAGCCCCAGCCCCATCCATACCTTACCTTGCCGGATCTCCCCTCTCCCTAGAGTGTGACTAATATCAGGAGAGGGACCAGGACTACTGGGTCCTCAGGGGAGACTGGTAGACAGGGGTACATGTGGAAGTGACGCAGGACATTCAGGCAGTGTTGGTCCTGTTCCTTAGCTGAGGAGAGGCTCAGAACAAGCCGTGCTCCAGGGCTGCCAGCTTTCCTTTCACACCAGGATGAGTGACTGCCCCTCAGTGGGGGTGCTTGGCAGGTGGGGGAGGGGAGGAAGCTTCAGGGCAGGAGGCTCAATCGCTTTTATTGACCCCAACTGGGTGATGAAGGATGATCAATGGTGATCAATGGATATGACAGTCTGAGGCTTGGGGCTGGGAGGGCACTCAGAGAGCAGTGGTGAGCCCTGTCCTTGTGCCTCCTTTAACCCAGACTGCCTTTCTGTCTCGGGCTGTGTGTCCATCTCCAGTGCCACCCATCAAGCCCTGTGTAGGTCCCAGATGTCCCAGTGTACCCTCTGCACTTGGTCCCAATGGTTAGTAGGAGTAGAGGCAAATAAATAGAATCTTTTGGACCACAGTCTGCAATGAAAAATAAGAGAAAGATGGATAGAATCAAACCAAAGGACCAAGAATTCTGATCTCAGGGCTTTGGCTGGGGTTTTGGGAGGGTCCAGGCTGGATCCTCAGGAAGGTGAAAAGGGGTCAGTTGGACCAGAGCTCAGGTGTCAGGTCTCCATTTGAAACCCTCATGTTTCTCTCCCCACAGGTGCCCTTTGGGGAGGTGAGTGTGGTCCGGGACTGGTTGGGCATTGGGGGGCCTGTGCTGCCTCCTCGCCAAGAACACCCTAAGCGGCCTGTGTTGGGACTAGAGTGCCCACAGTCAGAGGTGAGCGGCGCCCGATTCTGGGGCTTTTTCCGGAACCTCTGCGGGCAGCCTGAGGTCTTCTTCCGTCACTGTTTTGTCCACAACCTGTGTCCTCTGCTCCTCCTGGCTCCCAGTGGACGCAACCTCACCCCAGCCGAACTGCCTGCAAAACAGCGAGAACAGCTTCTTGGGATGTGTGATGTGGCCCTCTGCCGGCAGGTGCAGCTGCTGGGGGTGCGGCTTGTGGTGGGAGTGGGGCGGCTGGCGGAACAGCGTGCTCGGCGGGCTCTGGTGGGCCTGATGCCAGAGGTCCAGGTGGAGGGGCTCTTGCACCCCTCACCCCGTAACCCACAGGCCAACAGGGGCTGGGAGGCAGTGGCCAAGGAGAGGCTGAATGAGCTGGGGCTGCTGCCGCTGCTGACGAAATAAGTGCCCTGTGGCCTGGGCATAAGACACATTCAAGACCCCCAAGTCTTTCTCAGCAAGCAGATGACTGCATACCTAGCCTGGAGCAACAAGATCTTCTGGGCCCCCTGATTGCTGGGAAACAGTTCATTGATCTGTTGAACAGTTTTCTGACCAGCTTTGGCAGTTCTTACACTACTCCTGCTTCCCTCTTCATTCTTACTTTCTTCACCTTCCTTGATCCTTGTCCCTTTTGTCTTGTAATACCTAACTCCATGGAGCATCAGCAGACGGTGGGCTTTGCTACAGCTTCAATATGCTCTACCTCAGTGTTGCCTTGGGAGCCTCTATTCAGCTGAGAGTGACTGCTTAAGGTCATATTTGTTGTCTAGAGAAAAGATCCTGCCAGTATACCCACCCGTCCTCATATAGCAGCTACCTTCAGCTGACCGCTTTCCTCACTGGGACCAGGACAAAACATGGGCCATGGAAGTTAAGAGTGAATTTCTTGTAGGAGACTGAGGCTAGATCAGTGGGGGAAGTCCTTGTGACAAAGTGGAAAGGCACTGGCCTTAGAAGGCTTGGGACTTGTGCACTGTATGGTATTAGACAAGTTGATTAACCTCTCTGAGGCTTAGGATCCTTATCTGTAAAGTGGGGTTCCCTACCTCACAGGACTGGTATGTGGATTCACTAAGATAACACTTGAAAGTACCTTGCATCACACCTGGCACGTGGGTGCTTACTACATAGCGTCCTTCCTTTCTCGCCTCTGAGTGGGGGAGGCATCACACTGTACTACAAGGGAAGCCCCTCCTCTCCTGAAGACTTTGCTGTTGGGGAGCTTGGGCCTGTACTTGTGGCCTGGGTGAGGGGCCAATCCTTGCCCTGCCAGGGATGGACCATTGACTTTATGAAAACCCTAGTCTGTGATTTTTCAGTCTAAGCATTAAAAGCTCCTAATCCTTTTTGTCTTGGTACTTTTTCCTCCTGCATGTTTGGGGTAGGAGGTGATTGTTTAGATTTTCCCCTCTTTTACCTCCTAGCTGTTTGCAAAGAATTCTCTTGGGCAGGGTGTGTGTGTAAACAGACCTGTAATTGCCTTACCAAAGGTACAGGGTCCCTGTTAGGGGGCTTTCCGGTAGTTTGAAACTGGGGGCACTGTGGGGAGCAGTGGATGGGTGCCTGGTATCTCCAGCTAACTCAGTTCTCATGTCTGCAGAATGGCTAGTTGGGGGGCCCCTTTGATAAGGACTGGAAAAGTGAATCAAGTTGGAAGTAGAACAAGTATGGAGAACACCATAATGAAGAACAGATGGTCTGACTATCTCCTGGGGCAATCGTCTCCAACTTTAAAAATTCATAAGATTTTTAGTAACAGTCTTCCCCTGCATACCCCTCCATGCTTTAGACTCCTTTTCCTCTTTCTGCTTTTAGTGCTGTAGTGCTAAAAGTACCTCATATTTGCAGAGCACTGGATTAAGCACTGTAGGGTAATTGCAAAGAGATGGAAGCCATTGTTTCCTTATATATCTTGCTGAGGTGATCAGGGAAGGCTCTCTGGAAGAGGTGGCATTTCATATGGCCTTAGAAACTGGGAAAATTTTGGAGAGCTTAGAGAAAAGCATCATACGTTCAAGAAATGGCAAATAGTTAGCCCAGTTGGGAGAGAGTGGAAAGGTAAGTTGGGCCAGCTTGTGAAAACTCTTGAATGATAGTCTTTGAGAATTTACAGTCCAGTGGGGCAAGTAAGACACAGAACACATGTATAAAATACCCAGTAATAGGTAGAAACCCACAGATAGGGATGAAAGGGCTAGCCCTATAGGAGGCAGTATAGGTGCAATAGGGTCAGGAATAGGAAGAGAGTCCTGGGGGAGAGCAGAAACTGAAAGCCTGAAGTTGGGGGTGAGAATTGTGAGATAACCAGAGGTGGAGGTAGGCTTGGGCAGTGGGTGGGCGCACTTGGATGGTAGTGGCCAGGGTGATGACTTGAAGGCCTGGGTGTGGCAGAGACACTGCCCAGTCTGGTTCTAGTGGTGCTTTTGCCCTCAATTCTTTGAGTGCCTCTTGTTGGGGAGTTGTTTAAGGGCCCTGGGCCCACCTTTTCCCAAGGGCAACCAAATCCATGTCGCTGCTTTTTCTGTCTTGCACCAGTGTCAACCTTGAACAAAATGAGGTACTAGGGAGTGCCTTTTCTCCAGAGTGTGGGGGTGGAGGCTTGTCTAGCAGGTTAGCTATCTAGTTGATAGGATTTAATCCCACCACACAAGCTCCTCTCACCCAACTTGTCCCAGAGCAGTTTCATCAGATGAGAGTGTCCTTAGGGAAAGGAAACTCATGTTTTCTCCTGAGCCAAAGGGAATGGAGACTTCAGTTGCTACGAAAAGCTAAATTGAAATGATTTGGAATCATCTAGAATTTTGCAGTCCAATATGGTAGCCCCTAGCCACGTGTAGCTGTTTAAACTGAAGTAAAATAATTTAGTTCCTCAGGCACTAGCCATATTTCAAGTACTCAGTAGCCACATGTGGACACGGCAGGTATGGTACGTTTCCATCGCTGCAGGAAGGTATAGTGGACAGCGTTGAGCTAGAGATCAGTGGCTTACAGCCCTGCCTGTGAATCAGAATGAAGTTGGGATTTAAAAAAAATAGTGTGTCCCAACTCTCCTCCAGGAGACTCTGAGTTAGGAGCTCTGAAGTGCAAACAGAGCCCTGCTGGTACAGTGATTAAGAGCTCAGTCTACCAACCAAAAAGCCAGCAGTTTGGATCCACCAGCTGCTCCTTGGAAACCCTATGGGGCAACTTCTACTCTGTTCTGTAGGGTCACTATGAGTCAGAATTGACTTCGACAGCGACGGGTATGGAAGTGCAACCTGGGTATCTGTATTTTTAACAGGATCTCTTTCTATCATCAGTATGTAGCCAGATTAAGGGAAGATTGCACTGTTGAGTGTCTTGAAGGCAAGGAGAGGATCTCTTATTTTCCTTCCTTTCCCCAGTATGTAACCCTATGCCTGGTAAAACCCCCCCCAAAAAGTAGGTGTTAACTATGAATGTGTAAGTTATGAATCTACTGGTTTTGGAGATATGCTCCATGGTGCCTGTTCTGAATTGAATTGTGTCCCCCCACCCCAAATATATGTTGAAGCCCTAATGCCTGTGCCTGTGATCCTGTCTGAAAATAAAACTTTCCTTTTTTATGTTAATGAGGTCATATCAGAGTAGGGTGGGTCCTAAACCTAATCCCTTCTGGGTAGTATTATATAAAGGCAAGTACAGACACAGGGAGACACATACACAGAGGGAAGGGCAGATGCATCTACTAGTCCAGGAAGGCCAAGGATTGCCCACAGCTACTACCAGCTAAAAGAGACAAGGATCTTTCTCTAGAGCTGATACCTCTGATTTGGACTTCTAGCCTCCAATCTGTGAGACAATAAATTTCTTTAAAGCCATCCACTTGTGGTATTTTGTTATGGCAGCCCTAGAAAATTAAGAGAGCACCCATCTAGTGACATGAGTGCCCAGAGTCTTGCTTTTGCCCAGTGATGGTTCAGAGGAGTGATGGAGGTTTAAATGTCCCTCCCCAGCACATAAACACACACACGTTCAACTTCATAGACATCTAGGCTGTGCTTGGGGTGGGAGTGCTAGAGACTGAGAGGTTAGGTGAGTTGGGGAGGTAGGAAACTTCTTAGCTCTTCTTTTTTTTTCCTTACTGAAACGGGATGGCTGGGTCTTGAGTTTTACCTCTTCGTGGTCCCTCACTTTCCTTTCTCAAGTCAACAGACGTTTATTGCTGCTGCTGTGCGTGCCATTCCCCATGCTAGGCCCTGTAGGGAGTGACAGAAGTGAATTAGATGATTCTTTGCCCTCATGTTGTTCACTGTCTGGTACAGAGAGATACCAGCATATAATTATAGTATAAATCAGCCTGAAAACGTGTTGTGAACAAGTTATAAACAGTGCTATGGACACACTGAAGGAGGAAGTGATGAGCTCTCAGAATGTGGGCAGAAGGTGTGTGTGCCCATGAGGGCAAGTGGTAGCTGAAGATTTATTCTTTCATCACTTGCTAAATCTTAGCACTGCCAAGAAACTGATTTTTTTTTCATAATCTAGTTTTTTTTAAATTGTACTTTAGATGAAGTACAATTACAGAACAATTAAAATTACAGAACAAACTAGTTTCTTATTAGAGTTAGTATACATACTGTTTTATGACATTGGTTAAGAACCCCATGACATGTCAATATTCTGCCTTCTTGACCTTGGGTTCCCTCTTACCAGCTTTCCTGTCCGCTCCCGCCTTCTAGTCCTTGCCCATGGGCTGGTATGCCCCTTTGGTCTCATTTTGCTTTATGAGCTTGTTTAATCTTTGGCTGAAGGATGAAACTTGGGAGTGACTTTATTACTGAGCTAATAGAGTGTCCAGGGGCCATATTCTCAAGGTTTCTCCAGTCTCTATCAGGCCAGTAAGTCTGGCCTTTTTTTGTGAGTTAGAATTTTGTTCTACATTTTTCTCCAGCTCTGTCTGAGACCCTCTATTCTGATCCCTGTCAGAGCAGGGGACTACCATGTCAGATATTTTCAAGAATTTCTCAGCTTCAGCTCTAAGGGAATAGGAAACAGGATGAGGGAAGGGGCGCTGGAGGCCGGAATTAGAATGGGGCCAAGGGTTGGGTTTGACTTTATGGGAGATGGGAAGTGGAATGTTCTGGGGCTCCCTCTTTGATCTTTTGTTTGGTTAACTTACTAGCTGGAAAACTGCAGCAGGTAATGTCAAGGAGTGTCCAGGTGCTAGATCAAAAAAGACTGTTTGAAAACCCAGCCTGGGCATAGTTGGGGTAGGGAGGACTACAGATGGAATAGAATAGTGGTTGTGCCCCAGCCCAGAGTCTTGATTCTTCAAGAATTCTTGTTTAGGAAGATGGAAGAGAGAGTTGTTTTCTATTTTTTTTCATAATGCCTCAAAGAAGGCAATAGCTTCAACTGGAGCATAAGGCATTGAGGTTAGACACATGGATAAACTGCCCAGCTATGACCATCAGGTGATGCAGAAATAAGTTGCTTTGGGGGAAGCTGAATTGCTTCTCCAGAGGCCTTAATGCTAACCTGGCCCCAGTCCAAGATTACTGTCAAGGTTGAATGATAATATATTTTGGGAAACTATCCCTTTCTCTCTCCCTCCCTGTTTTGGCCCTCACGCTCTCAAAAACAAGAAAACAATGGCAATAGAATTTTCCTGCACTTCTTGCTGCCCATTCTTCTGCCCCCACGTCCAGCTCGAGGATCCTCAATCTGACGTCAGTCTCTAGGCGGAGCTTGCAGAGGGTGGCGAAGAGCCCAGAACAGCCCTCCACGGTGGCGTGTGCCAAGCCAGTTGCCATTGCCATATTTATTAATTGAAGCAGCTCTAACCTGATCATTTGAGGCCAACGGATTTTCTGTCTCCTGGTTGGGAATATGTGGAGGACATGCCTTTGCAGGTCATTCTGTCTGTCTATCTACCTTTATGGTACTAACTCCTCATCTATGCTGCAAAAATGGGTCTCTGTTGCAGTTAATTGTGGAGAAGTCCAGCCTCATACAAATACCCAGACTCACCTCTTGGTATCTCTCTTCTTAGGCCTTTCTGGTGTGTACTCTCAAGCCATTTCCAGCTGCCTTCTAACTGATTCCAACCATGGTGAGTCCATGCGTGTCAGAGTAGAACTGTGCTTCACAGGATTATTAGTGGCTGGTTTTTCTGAAGTAGATTGCTAGGCCTTTTTTCCAAGGCATCTCTGAGTGGACTCCAACCACCAACCTTTCAGTTAGCAGCCAAGCACAAAAGCCATTTGCACCAACCAGGGACTCTCTTAAGCCTTCCTGTTGTAATTTTGGCCCAGTTTGTTTCTTTGTTCAGTTTTTAGGCTCTTGATGACTGGTGCAGTTGCCTCTCAGAACCTCATCTGAGGATACTTTCTGCTGTTTTGTGGGGGAAGAACAAGGTAATCTCTGAGGGAAGGGTTTGCCTTCCAGCCTTGGAAAGCCACACAGTGGAATGATTGGGGTGTGAAGAGTTTGCTCTGAGTGTGAGAGTGAATGTGTGTTTTGCTCATTACCTAGCTTTGAGGAAGGTCTGTGCGTCTCTCTGTGAGGTCGCCAAGTTAGCATCATTTTGTTACCCTCTATGGTAATGTCTCTCTGTAATCACCATTCCAATGGGGTGGTGTTCCCTCTGGAGTATTACCTGCATTTGAGTACTCTTGTGATCCATGGGGATCTTTTTATTCCTAGGCACTTTTTAATCTTCCAGGTGGACATTTGTGTAATTTAGTGCGTGACTTGCTGTTGTTGCCATTGTGTTTGTGTGTGTCTGTACTATTTTTGTGTATCCTCTCTATTTTTTTGCATCTTTAGGGGGTTAATTGTATCTTTCTGATTGTCCTCTGGCTGGACTTGGGAGGGAGAACAGAAGAAGGAGCCTGGACATGAAGGGGAGCTGTCGGCGTGTATGGTGGGGAGCGTGGTGGGAGGGGGCGGCCTGCAATCTGTGACTTGGAAAACAGATTTGCAGAGGAGGCGAGCAGCCTGGGCGTGCGGAGCGTGCGGGGCGGGGGCGAGCAGTGGCACTCTGGCCCCCAGCTCCTCCGCAATCCAATTAAATAACATTTAAATGCATAACCACCCCGCGCAGCGATGAGGCTGGAGATTGGAGCGGGCGCGGCGGCGGGCCACGCGGGCGGCGTTTTGTGGAGCTCAGCGATTCTGGCGGCAATTTCCCTGCTCCGCGCGGCTTTTACGAGCCCGCTCCCGGCGCCGCGCCCGCTCCGCTGCGCCCGCCCCGCCCCAGGCTGCTTCCCGCCACTCCCCGCCTCGCCACTTTTTTCTCCCTCGCCTTCTTTGCAGCCTTCTGGTCCATGTGCGTGTCTCTCTCTGTGTCTTTATCTCTGTTTCTCCCTCCCTCTTGCTGTCTTTCCATCTCTTTGGGCGGGTCTCTGTCCGTCTCTCCACCCCTCCTTCCCTGGCTGGCTCCTCTCTCTCTCCCTTTTTGGTCTATCTCTGGCCTCCTCTGAAACAGTCTGTCTGTGCTCTATGCCTGGGCGGCTGATTCTCTTGCCCCTCCTGTCTCTGGCTCCTGCCATCTGTCAGCTTTTGCTCTCCCCTTTTCTACCTCTGACTTTGACCGCCTTTTTTCTGGCTGATGCTATCTGTGCATTACCATCACATCACAGGTTCTCTTTCTCTTTGCATCTGTTTCCTTGTCTCTCTGGCCTGCATCCTCACACCCCCAACCGTTCTGCTCAAGTCTACTTGCCTTTCCCTCATGATTCAGGCCTGTCCTGGGCTGTTGTGCCCTGAAGGTTGTGACCTCACCACACCAACCTTCCCACCTGCTCTGCCCTCTCCTCAGCCTCCCTGTCTTTTGAGACCTCAGAAGGAGTTCACAAAGGAGTGCTAATGGGGGAGGCCTCGTGATTGGGAGCAGCCAAAAGGGCAGAGGAAGAAAAGGGAGATAGGGTAAGAGAGGGAAAGGGAAGGGAGTGAACTTACTATGGATGGGTGGGCTCAGGCCTAGCAGGAAGATGGTGGAAATAAATATGAAAGTGAATGATTGAAGGAAGACTCATTCTTCCCTGTGCTCTTTGGGAGGGGGGAGTCCAGGAGCATGATTCTTCTGATGCATCAGGTGGGACTGGAGTGAGCTGGCAGAAGGCACTGGCTGCCAGTGAGGCTTGGCCCAGTCAGCAATGGGGGAGCGAGGTATTTCCTTTTCAGGAGGTCCACAAGCTAAAGAAATGTGACCCCATCAGGGCTTGAGGCTCTTCTGAGGGTAGGGCGGAGAATGGGTTATTTCCTGAGAACCTGGCTGGGGCAGGTCCCCCATAAGGAGATCCCCTGAGCTCATGAAGCCAGGTACCTAAGGAAGATGAGTCATTTTGTTGCTTGCATGGGTCCTGAATCCATTGTCTCTTCCTATCCACCCCGTTTCTCATCTGTACTCAGGCCCCCCAACATATGGAGCTTCCCATTTCCCAGATGCTACATGCCCATGCGGATTCGGGGGGAAGATCATTCCTAGCAAGCGGAGCAGCAAGGGCAAAGGCCCTGACGTGAGTATGTCTGGTGTGTTGGAGGAACAGCAATGAGGCTTACATAGCAGGAGCAAAGAGAGCAAGGGAAGAGAATAAGTGATGAGTCCTGAGAGGTAATGGGGAACCAGATCATGTGACCAATAAGTATCAGTAAGTACTTTACTTTTTAGTCCGAGTAAGGTGGGGATTATTGGAGGGTTTTGAGCAGGAGAATGACATGATCCAGCTTGTTTTTTTTTTTTTTTTTCTCACATAAAAATTTATACACATATTGTTTCGTGTCATTAGTTGCAATCCCCACAATGTGACAGCCCACTCTCCCTTTCCACCCCGGGTTCTCTGTGTCCATTCAATCAGCTCCTTTCCTTTCCTGCTTTCTTATCCTCTCACAAGACAGGAGCCAGCCATTTGGTCTCGTGTATCTGATTGAACTAAGAAGCATACTCTTCACGTGTATTATTTTTTGTTTAACAGTCCTGTCTAATCTTTGTCTGAAGAGTGGGCTTCTGGAATGGTTTCAGTTCTGGATTAACAGAGGTCCCGGAGGCCATAGCTTTGGGGCCACCTTGTATTTTTACAGAAGATTCTTACTGCTACATTGTGAATAGACTGAGAAAAACAAGGGCAGAAACAGGGAGACCAGTTAGGAGCCTAGCTCAGTACCAGGTGAAGATGAAAGAGTCCTGGACCAGGGAGGTAGTAGTGCAGTGGAGAAAAGTGATTAATTCTGGGCATACTTTGCAGGTAGAACTAAAGGATTTGCTGATGGATTAGATGCAGGACGTGAGAGAGAGAGAGGAGTCAAACATGAGACCAAGGGTCTTGGCCTGTGTGACAGGAAGAGTGGTGTTGTCCTGAACTGATGTGAGAATACTTTAGGAGGAGTTGAGATCAGTTTTGGATGCATTAACTTTGAGATGTTTGGGCAAATTAAGTTTGAGATGCCTACTAAGCATCCAAGTGGATGTGTCTAGTGAGTAGCTGGATATATGGGTCTGGAGTTGAGTGGTATGGTCCAGGCTAGAGATACAAATTTGGGAGTCATCAGTGAAACTGGATGAGATCCCTGAAGGAGGAAATGCAGATAGAAAAGAAAGGGTATCCAATGACTGAGCTAGACACTTCCACATTTAGAAGTTGCTGAGTTGCGAAAGAACTGAAATATCTCAGGCAGGAGAGTTTGGGGATGTGGGGAGAGTACCTTTTGGCTTGATCATTCTTCCCTTAATCCCAGCCACCCTGGTGGGCAAGGCCCTCATTGGCCCATATCTAGATGGCCCTAGTCCACTCACTGAACCTCTGCTTCTTTCCCCTTCAAACACCACACAATAGCCATACTTAGTACCTCTTGCCACCTCTTCTCAAGGACCTACAGGGGTTCCCAAAGCTCAGCATTCTGGTCTTAGAATCGGGTAATGAGAATGAGGACTAGAAGGGACCTTGAAGATCTTGGTCCACCTTTACTACTTTGTGGGTCACTGAGGCCCTGAGAGACAGTGACTTGTCCAGTTTCCCTTAGCCAGTAGGTGGCCAGGGCTATCAAGACATAGTTGAGTGCTCTTTATACCATTCCACACTGCCTTTTGGATCACTCCCCAACAAGCAACAAATATTTACTGGATACCTGATTGCACCCACCATATGCAGAACAGCAATGGGGAACTCTAAGGTGTCCAATAGAAACAACGTTTCTTGCCTTCGAGAAGCTTAAACCTAGGACCCCTAAATGATTTTTTCATTCGTCTCCCATCTCATCGCTCTCATTCCTTATGATCTCCCAACATGGGCTCTCCTCTTCCCTGCTGTATGCCTTTGGTTTTTCTCCCTCCAAACCTTGTTCTAACCTTCCAGAAGCCTTCCCCAGATCACCCTGGATTACCCGAATCCACTCAGTGGCTCAGGCCCCAAACCCAAGAGTCCTCTTTTCCTCTCTTTCCTTCATCTCTCATACCCATCCATATGTAAATTCTATTGGCCCCACCATCAAACTATATCCCAAACCTGATCACATCTCACAATCTCCTCTTGTATGATCTTAGCCAAGTCATTGTTTTCTCTCACCTGTGCTGCTGATCACAACAGTCCCCTAATTGGTGTCCTGCTTATCCCCCTATATAGTCCATTCTTCACAGAGCATTCAAAGTGATCTTTTAAAAATGTCAGATCATGTCACTCACCAGTTTAAAAACTTTCCAATAATTGTAGCGAAAACTCACATTGCTCTTACTATGTGCCAGGCTGTGTTCTAAGCATTCCATAATATGTTAATTAATTTAATCCTTACAAGAGCCCTATGAGAATATGTACCATAATCATTCTCATTTTAAAAATGAGTAAACTGAGGCACAGAGCCGTTAAATAACTTGTTGAAGGGCGCATAGCCAGTAGTGGTGAAGTCAGAATTCAAACCCAGGCAGTCTGATTCCAGTTTGTGGCCTTAACCACGATAACTTATAGCCTCTCAATGGCTTCCCATTATAGTTAAAGGAAATCCAGACTCCACCCCAACCCACAAAGCCTCAGGTGGTTTGGCCCAGGCTTATGTCTCCAACCTGAAGTCCAGCTGTTTTTCCTCTCACTTCCCAGGCTCCAGCTAGACTAGCCTGTCTGTGTTCAGAAATGGGGCCTTTATATTGTTGCTTTCTATCTGGACACCTGGCTGGTTCCCAGTCATTCACAGCTCAGCTCCAATATCTCCTCCTCTAAGAAGCCCGCAATTCTCTAACTAACCCTCATCCCATTCCCTTTCTACCCCATTACCATGCTTTATTTTCTTCATAAAATAAAGAAAAAATAGAAGTTACTCTATTAATTTATTTGTTTGCTTAATGATGGCTTGTATCCCTCCACTAGACGATAAGCTCTATGAGAGTAAGAACTTTATGTGTTCTGTTCACTGTTGCATCCCCATACCCAGGACAGTGTGTGACCATGGAGGAACTCTTTTTTGAATTCTTATATTTCACTGTTTAGCTATTGAGTCTCCAGCCTGGTATTCTTTGTTCGTCCTAGACTTGTTTGTGTTGCTCCCACCTGCCCATACTCTGCTTTGGGTCTGTGTCCCATCTTCCTGATGCAGTGGTTAGCTCTCCAGGGGGCAGCGACATTGTTTCTTATTTTTTCCTTCCCTGCTTCCTTTCTTACTTTCACCTGAAGCCCCTCACAGTCTTTCCTGAGTTTGTGTGATTCTTAATATTCTTATGCCCTTCATACCAGTCCCCCTGCCTTTCATCTCCTGTTGACTGTTATCCTCATCCCTAGTAGGAACGTGTTATGCACTTGATAGCCTCCTACTCATCCTTCAAGTTTAGTGTCTGAGGTTTTTGACTTGCAGGCCAGGCTAGGCTCGTGCCCCTGTCTGCTGCCCTTCAGTGGCATTTTTTCCATGCATATCATAGTGTTTAAAGCACAGTTCTTTGTCCCCCCCCCCCACCCCACCCCAGAAGACTGGTCAGAGCAAGGCTGTTGATGATGACCCTTGTGAGTGACTGGTGATCATCTTTGTATCTCTGGCAGTTGGGCGAATCCAAGTGGTCTAGCTGCAGAAGCCATGTGCTTAAGAGTGTATTACACCATCCTGCCTCCCCAGACACTGCCCCAGGGCCTCTTGGGGACGGGTTGGGGAACCACTCACCTTTCCCCAGACGTGGCCTATCTTTTTCATACCAGTCCTGGGGATGGGGTGTGGGGCTGGAGGGGCCTGGGCATTCAGACAGTGCTCCTGAGGATCCCGTCCTTGGAGACCATCTCACTGGGAGTTGGGATGGGGGGCATTGTGCTATCCTGGAGGGGGGCACTCAATGAGGAAGTCAAAAAGTAGAGTTGGGTATGTCTGTGAAGTGCTGGAGGACATTCTGAGAGCCTGTCTTAGACTCACTTTTCATCACTTCCATCTTCTCCGTTTCGTTCTGTTCAGCACTCTTTCTGATTCTCGTCAGTCCATCTCTTCTGTCTTATGACTAATTCCCTGTCTTTGGATTTGGGGGAGGGGGGATCCCCTCACTAGTCTCAGGTTCCTGAGAGATTCTACAGGGCACCTCTATTTCTGACCCAAGCTTCCTTCCACTCTGGGAACCTGGGCTGACACAGCCAGGTGGGAAACATTTATCTCATCCTCTCTGGCCTGGCTACCTGGTCTGAATCATTCACTACTGTATCCCCAATGCCCAGCACAATGCTTTGCACCCAGTATGTGCTTATTAAATATTGAATGAATGAATGAATCTCTTAGGCATTCAGCTTCTCTGTTGGGCACCTCACCTGGCCTTTCTAGTTCTTTAGACTAGAGCTTCTCAAACTTTAATGCCTACACGAACCACCTGGGGATCTTGTTAAACTGGAGAATTGGATTGGATAGGTCTGGGGTGGGGCCTGAGAGCTTGCATTTCTAACACTTTTCTAACAGAGATGCTGATGCTGCTGGTTCTCAGATCACATTTTAAGTAAGGCTCCAAGAGAAGGTGGCATTGCCCATGCAGAAGGCATTCCCAGCCTAAAATTGGAAAAGAGAGTGACAAAGATTGAGATTGAGAGACAGTGACAGATGGAAGATCCATAGGAAGAAAGGGGGCCTGAGGCCACTGGTTTAAAGGCCCCCATAACCCCTCAGAAGTATCCAGCCCAGTGGTCTCAGGATGCCTAGAAGCAAATACAGGATCTCCAACAGCAGCCTTCATCCTCCAAAGGCCTCACCCCTGGCTTGGGAAAGTGGGGTTCTGGAGGTATTTGCCACTTCCCTGTCCCTGATTGGCCTCCTTACTTCGGGGAACCCTGTGAGTCTCAGAAAAGAAAGCTTGGCAGAGAACAGACTTGGAGTTCTTAATTCAATTCTGCAAATATTCCCAGGCTATCTCTCAGCACCGGGCACAAAAGTGAACAAGATCCGGAGGTCCAAGTAGTGGGGAGGACAACTTGCATGAGTGAAAGAAGTTGGGATTTGAACTTGGCCTTGGAGGAGGATTGGGAGACTTTGATGGGCATGTGGAAGCTCTGGGGACGGGTAGGGAGGCCATTCCAGGCAAGATGGACTGGAGACAGGATGGCTGAGGGCATGTTCCTTGAGCCATAAGGGCACTAGTATCTAGGAGCGATGGAAGAAGGGAAAATTGTAGGAATTCAGTATGGGTTTGCATTGAGGAAGGCTTTAAATGCCAATTTTTTTAACCATTAAAATAATTTTATTCAAATACATTGAGAATAAATTAGCCATCACATTTAAAGCAATTTTTAAAAATTGTGGTAAGTACATACATAACAAAACATTTGCTATTTCAACATGTTTTACATATACCATTTGGAAACATTAATTGTGCTCGTTATGTTATGCAACTATTACCACCGTCTGTTTTAAAGGCCAATTTGAGGAATTAATACTTTATTGTGAATTCAGGTTTGTTCTTTATACATTAGGGAACCACTGAAGGTTGTCCCATGAGGAAATGTGTGCTTTTGGAAGACAGCTGGAATTTCACTGTGGCGCTCCTTGGAAACTCTATGGGGCAGTTCTACTCTGTCCTATAGGGTCACTATGTGTCAGAATCAACTCAACGGCAGTGGTAGTGGGTTACAGTGGATTGTAGAGCTGGTCACTTCAGGGAAGGCTTTGCCGTCAGTTGGTTGCCTGACCTACCTGGGAGGTATCATTCTCTGTGGATGGTCTTTTCAGACTGTACACTCACTGGAGGCTTGGTCAGGCTTTGAAAGTAAGAGAGTGGTCCTGGTTTGGGGAGGAGCTGGGGATGAGCTTTTTTTGTGTGTGACAGAGTTATAATAATTTTGTTCTGAGGGAAGTTTTATGCGTTTCTGCTTTAACTCTAGGTTCTTTTCCTCAGGAACCCCTGTTGAGGACAAATGCCATTGTGTCGATTCCAACTCATAGCAACCAACCCTATAAGACACCGTAGAACTGCCCCATAGGGTTTCCAAGGCTGTAATCTTTACGGAAGCAGACTGCCACATCTTTTCTCCAGCAGAACAGCTGGTGGATTCAAACTGCTGACCTTTTGGTCAGCAGCTGAGCACTTTTAATTTTTAACCGCTGTGTCACCAGGGCTCCTAGGCAAGAGAAAGAGAGGAAAAATAAGGAGGTCAGTTTTTCATGATGGATGAGCAGGTAACGGCATGATTGGTACATGCTGGTGAGTACTTGGACCCACTGGGACCCACCTCCCCAGGGACTGTGCTTTAGTCTGCAGTCCCCGCAACCACTTAACCTCCCTCAAGGCCAGCGTGAGACCATGGAGAGGGTACCCCCGGGTATATAGCCAGTGTCATATGCTTGGAGGCTCTTCCAGTTTAAATATCTCTTGGCCAGGTGTCAGCCTTCCTAAGAACTAACTTTTCAGTTTAATACGAGTGTATTTCACACACAGGCATATACGAGTGTAGGCTCTTTTTTGCTGCTGCTGGGAAAGGGGCAGCATTTTTGTGATTGTTTGTGGAGGGGAGCCTGGCCTGCAGTTCTGAGATTTTCCCTGACAGGGATCCATCTCCTTCCTCCCTGTAAATCCCTGTCACCTGTTCTGTGCCCAAGCTCCCTCTCTTATCTGTGCTTATTCCTCCTGCAGCCTGAAGTCGTGCCAACAGGGAGGGCAGATTTTGTTTCCGTGGGAGAGAGTAGGATATTATTTTCACCCGACTTATTTTGGTTCCTGATGATCCCCATGCTGATGTGCTAAAAAGCAGAAGAAGCCAGGTGCAGACTTTACCAGTGTCACATGGAAGGTGGGTAGACTGACTGGGGGCAGGACTTAGTCCCAGATAGGCCATCTGGGAGCAGGAGGGGGGCTGAGAGGGCTTGGGGGCAGAAAGCCAGGTCTGATGGCTATCACTGACACACCTCGGCCTCAGTGTCTCAGCTCCAGGAGGGGCCTGGCACTGGGATACCTTTTTGGGGCCCTTCTTCTTTCAGGGTCCCTTGGCCTTTGACTTTCACATTCCTCACTGTTCTCGAGCTCTTGCAGCCCAGAGGACTTCCAATTTTTCTGCACCAAATGTGCCCAGCTCATCTCAGGCAAATTCTCCTTGAACTTACAGACTGAAGAGAAATGTATACCCTTGGTGTTGATCTTGTCTTTAATGCATGGCACGTAGTAGGTGCTTAGTACACGATCCATGAACAAGTGAGTGAATTTCTGGTGTAGGCAAAGAGGATTTTTAGCTACTACCTGGTTTTGTCTAGTTTTAGTGTTAGCTGAGGGCGAAGTGTTGGGTTCCTGTGCGGTAAGTATCCATTCTTAGGTTTCCTTTCTGGGGACAGCTTTCTTACCTCCACCTCTTTACCTATTCTTGTTCTTTCACAGGTGTTTTAATGGTTCTGTTATATGTGTCTTATAGGTCATCTCAGATCTTTTTGGGAAGAAAGTGGAGAAAAGCTCTGAAGACATGGTCTTATTTCACTTCAGCCATTGTATGATTTCTGTTTGGGTGCTACCTGCCAGCTGGCCCCCAAATGAAGGGGCTGCCAATCTCATCCAATCACCCTAGGTCACCAGGGGAAGTGCCCAGAGAGTGAAAAAAAGCCAATTTTGGTGAGGCAGCATGATTAGAAGAGGGGAATTAAGAGAGGGCAAGAGAAGATGAGAGAGTAAAAAGAGGGTCAAGCAAAGACAAAAGATTGGAGAAGAGGCAAAGAGGGAGGGGCATGGGACCTAATGTTTTTACCTCAGCTTTGTTGTCCGTAAAATGGGCATGAGAATGCCTCATAGGGTTGTTGTCAAGAATAAGAGTTAATACATGTAAAGTACTTAACAGATAGTATTATATAACTGATGATGATGAAGATAAATGCAGATAGTATTGCCTGCTTTGAAAGGGTTGTTGTGAGATGGGGCTTGTAAAACACTTTGTAAACGGCAAAACGCTATTGTTATTCTCCCACTCTTGCAATTTTTTCAGCCACTGTGCATCTTCATGTTGATGAAGGGGGAGCTGCCAGGAGGAGGCATGGACCCCTGGGTTCTGTTCTGCTTTAGGGGTTGTTTCCTTCCTCCCCACTTCACCCCCTGGTGAACCAAGTCCAAGCCCCTCACCTTCCCTGCTGCCAAATATGCCCTGGGGCATGGCGGAGAGAAGGTAGAGGCTGGCAGGAAGGGCCCAGGAGAAAGGCCAGGGAAGCCAAGCTGAAAATGAATGCTAGGGAGAGGGCAGGGAAGCAGCACTGGAATCATGTTTGCATAACGAGCCACTCCTCTCTGGCTTGCTGTTTTCCCAGATAGGACTCTTCCTCCTTTGTCCTCAGCCATACATCAGTCTCTTTTCTTCTTTCTTTCCTCCTGGACACTTCCTCTCATTTCTTTGCCCCTTGATTCTGTCCGAAGCCTCCCCAGCCCCCTTCTCTTCTCTTCTACCTCCCTGACTGCTGCTCTGAGGCTCTCTTAGTTTTTCATCTTGTTCCCCCCTTCTCCGCCATCCATTCCTCCCCCTGTAGGGTTCTCCTCTGTTTTCCTCCATCTCTCTTCCCCCCCACCACATCTCTGTGCCACCCCTTTCTCTTCCTTTCTTACTCCAAGTGACCCCCATCTTTACCTACCTGCTTCTATCTTCCTCTTACATTTCCTGACTCTCTTTCTCCTTATATCCTCACAGCCCTTGTCCCCCAATCTTCACACCCCTGCCCTCCTCCCCTCCTCCTGCCTTTGTCAGTAGCACCCCCTGTTAGTTGCACTGCTTGCGTCCCAGAGAGCTCAGTGCCTAGATTCAGAGCTTGCTGATTAGCCCTGGTTCTCTCGATGAAATAATAGGAAAAATAAGACTAAAATTTAATGAGTACTTTAATATGGTCAAGTTTCCACTAAGCACTTTATCTGTGTATTATCTCATGTACTCTCAATAACTGTGAGATAAATATTATTATCACTATTTTACAGATGAGGAGACTAAAGCTTAGAGAAGTTAGAGAACTTGCTGAAGGTCTCACAGTTAATAAAGTGTTGGAACTCAAATGCAGCTCTGTCTAAAGGAGCCTGTGCTCTGAACCACAAGAATCGGTGCCAGCCTTGGGAGAAGCTATTCTCACTTTCTCTACCAGGAGCTTCAGAGAGCCCTGTTTCTTTAAACATCATCTTGGCACCCCCAGATTCCTCCAGACGTCATTTGGCTCCTTCTCGTTTCTCTGTGTAAGACCAGCTCTAACCCAGCCTCAACAACATGTTCTGTGTGACAGTGCTACTAACAATATATTGAACACTTCCTATGTTCCAGACACCGATCTAAGCACTTTATGCATGGATCTCATTTAACCATTACCACAATAACTCTGTGAGGTAGCAACTATTCTCATTCCCATTTTACACATGGAGAAACTGAGGTACAGGGAGGTTAAGAAACTTGCCCACAGTCACACAGTTAGGTGGCAGAGCCAGGACTTGAGCCCAGGCATCTTGGCTCTAGAGACCCTGCCCTCCTAACCACAATACTTCTTCACGCAGCTCTAGGGAAAACAGGTTTTGGTCTCCCACCCATTGTTATTAGCCCAGTTGCTTTGAGCAGTTCTTGTTGGCCATCCTCAAGCCCATGGCTGTGGCCCATTTCTGTGGGCACTGCCCACTGTGGTGTAATCTCTGCAACAGCACCGATAGCTCGCAAGCTCTGGCCAGGCCACCAGCCCTAATCGGTGCCTGAGGGGATTTATTGGCAGCCACCCCCAGGGAGCAGGGACAAGTGTTTTCCTCTCCAGCCCTGCTGTACAGCCTTCCAACCCAACAGCTCCCTCGTTCCGGCCCATCGAGGCAGCTGATTTACCTCTGTGGCTTAGGGATTTAGCTGCTGTCCTGGCTCCTACTATAAATCCCCCAACAAATAACCAAGCTCTGCATCAAAGCAGCCAGCAGGGGAGCTAGCAGGAGCAGATGGCTGCTTTGGCCATGGGGTGAGGAGGGCAGGGCAGGTGGGGAGGCCCCAAGGCTGTCTTGTTCACCCCTTGGCCACGAAGCCAGGCTGCACCTTTTTCAAGCCCATGGGTTTGCCCTCAACTTTCAGAGTATTTAACTACCCCATCCAGCATCTCCCAACACTTAGCACCGGCAGGTTTGGGTTAATGTCCAGTCTTATCCCTGCCGCCCCATATGAAATCTATTTGCCTGACATCCCTGGAGAAGGAGATACTGACCACCATCCTTGGGTTTGATTATGCCTCAAAAGAGTTGAGCATTTCTTGATTTTCTGGGGCTCCTGTTGGATGTAGGTTCTGCCCTCCCAAGGAAAGCTGAAACTGAAGCAAGAGGTAGTGAAAACTTTCTAGCCAGAAGTGGTAGAAGACCCTAGAATGTAGGTGACCCAGAGGGGGGACTGACAGTAACCTCCAAAAGTAGGCCAGAGTTAGGGTGGATGAACCCCAAAAGGTAGAGCTACTTCTAAATGTGAATGAGGTAGGGTTGTGGTAGCCATGGTTGGGATCCCCAAACCTCCCACATTGTAGCCCAGACTTGGGAGTATGATACGACTGCTTAGGGGTCCACACATGAAATGGGGGATGAGGTGGGACGGATGGGACTTGCCCCCTATCAGTGCCCCTTGTTTTTCTGCCCCTCCCTTTCTCTGACTTCTCCCATATCTTCTCTCGGTTGCTCCCCACCTGCCCCCCTCCGCTTCTTTCTGTTTGCCTTGTTCTCTCCCATGGTACTCTCTCTCCATACCCAAAAAGCACTTCTCTTTTTCAACTGACCAGCTGGCAGTGGTGGGTTGGGCTGAAGCTCGGGGCTCTGGTTCCGCTCCCTGGAACCTCACTCAGCCGGGAGCCTGTCCCTGGTGTCCGTGCCATTTTGTTCTTACACTCCCCATCCATCTTCCCTGTCCCCCCTCTCTGCCCCCCTGCCACAGCTGCCTCCGCCTGGAAGATTACAGACACTGAATCAGCAGCCAGCTCCAGCATTCTGCTGACAGGGGGCTTTCTGCCTCAGAGGTCTCAGTGGGATCAGGGCCCCTCCTGGGGCCCAGGGATTTGAGGTGGGAGGAAGGAAGGGGTGGGGAGGAGAAGAGGTGGATGATGAGGGAGAGATGAAGGGCAGAAGGTAAAGGAGAGAAGAGGATGGAGAGATAAAGGGAGAGGTGGAAAGAAGGGGAGAATTGGAAGATAGGAAGGGATGGAAGAACAGTGAGGGATGTAGAGAAATAAGCAGAGGGTGGGGAGATGGGAAAGAAAATGGAAGAGGGAGAGAGAGAGGGTTTGGAAATTAGGTGGGGCACGAGGAGCTGGGGCAAGGATGAGGGTGAGAGGGTGGGTGAGCTCCATTCACCAGCCTGAAAGCCCAGGCCTCAGCTCTGCCCTCCTCCCTATCCTAGTGCCCTACAGGCCACTTTGAGGCCCAAGTTCACTAGGACTGGGCTGAGGGGTGCAAGCTGAGCCCCCCTCCCCTGGCCCTGATCTGGGGCTCTGCCTTGCGCCTCCCTCTCTCCCTCTCACGTGGTGGTTTGTACTTCATCTTGTTTGCGGGGCGGCTGGGCCTGCTCTCAGGGTTTAATGATCTGTGCCATTATTTATAGCTTTGCGCGCGGAGAAACACACTGAATTTATCGCTTGCTTCTATAAATAACCCTGGCAAACGGGTGCCCAGGGAGGAGGGCGGGATGGGGAGGGAGAAGTGAAGAAAGGAGAGGTGGGGGGTAGGGTAGGGGAGGTCTCTCTGGACTTTTGTTCCCAAAATGGGGTGACGTGTGTGCACAAGGACAGCAGAGACTGGCAGGACTGTTTAAGTGTGGTTGTGTGTCCAAGTGCAAGTTAATAGAAATGGGACAGTGTATGCCCCTGTGATGAGGGGAATGATTGTTTGAGCTTTTCTGGGGATGTGTATGAGTTGACTATGTGTTGCCATATGTGTTTGTCTCTGGTGCCATGTGGGTGGCAGTGAGGTTGGAAAAGCACAAGGCAGCCCCAAGAAATGGCTAGTCTATAAATGGGTATTCAATGGGGCTGAAGGCAGGGGTCAGGGGAGGTGACTTGGCTCCCTTCTTGATGGTTAGGCTCCTTTCTCTATGGTGAGGTGGAATAAAAAGACTATAATGAGTCTATTTTTCTGAGTGTTTGACAAGAGAGGTGACAAGAGGAAGAGATGAGACCTGAGGAAGCAGGCTATGTATAATTCTGTGTGTCTGGCTGGGCCATTGGGGGTGTGAAGGCTCCTAGTGTCCTATGGGGCAGGGGCTAGCTCCCTGCTTTAGGATCCAGAGGAACCTTTGCTTTTGAGCTTGGTGGATGGAGAGGTGGGGGTGGGGGATGCGCAGGCACCCCGCCCTGTCTCTGTGCCTGGGTGCACTTAGCTGCAGGACCCCGCTGGCAAATCCTGACCCAGGTTGGGGCAGGGGGCAGCTCGGGCCTGCCTGCCCAGACGAAGCCAAGTGCCCGGTGCTGTGGCCTGCTGACTCTGCCCTGCCTGCCCATAGCAGGCTTTTGTCCCAGGCACAGGCACAAGACTCTCACGCCCATCCCCAGGACTGCCTGGGGACTCTCCAGCCAGAGGATGTGAAGACCTGCCTCCTCCCTTTCCCCCAGCCAGTGGCTTCCTTCTGCTCAGCACATCCACACAGAAAGGGCTGCAGCAGCAGCAGCGATTAGCTTAGGAAGCACTCTGCATCTCTAATAAGGATATTTGCATATATAACGAAGAACCTTCACAGGTGTTGGTGAGGCCGCTCCTCCTCTTTTCCCTTTCTTCTTTACTGCCAGCTGCCACCCTGACCTGTGGCTGGGGGAGGTCCTTGCCCACTCAGCTGAGAGAGGGGTTGAGGTGCAGTGTATTGGATCAGAAACAGTCAAGGTGAAAGCCCATTGTGTGGGTGTGCACAGACAGGCCCAGCAACACATGTGCATGTGTGAACATGAGCCTGCACACACACAGAAAGGTAGGCACAAGTGCAACAAGCCCATCTCTTCCCCAAGTGTGCTGCAGCGTGTGGTCACACACCCAGGTCAGTGCAAGTATGCAAGCCACGTCCTTGCTGCACCCAGGCGGAAGCACTGTGCACGCGCTGCCAGCACACGGCCTCCTCACAGGGCCTGGCAGCGATGCAGGCAATTAGAGAAAATGCACCTGCAACCAACACTTCCTCCATCCAAACAGGGCCCCCCTCCCTCTTTTTCTTTCTTCCTTTGAGCCAGCCCAGCCGCGGTGTGTTTCTCACGGAGTCACCAGCCCTTATTCGGGCCAGAAAACTACACCCCCTCAGCCCCCATACACACTTATTCAGGCCTATTAAGCACACGTAAGAGACCATTTTTCTTAAAAAAAAAAAAAAGGTAAGAGGGGCCTTTACACCCTAGTCAGGTACCATGGAAGGGGAAGAGAAAATACCAGGGCTAGGGTGGTTGGTAGGACCGGGGGTGAGGAACTAGGGGCAGGTGGGGGGTGTCTAGGGAGGAACAGAGTTGGGGGGGCGGCTGAAGTCCCCACAAGGTCATTCTCAGGTTATCCCCTACAGCCCTGACTCTCGAGCCGCAGACTAGCCAATCCCTGGCGCCCCCCGGCCTCTCTCTGCCCTCCTGTTGGTCCTGCTGAGGCATGTGACCCTCCCCTACTCTGGCAGCTGACCTGGATGATGGATGCAGCTGCTCAGCTGTACCTGTTGGGGGACAGGGACCTCACAGCTCCTAATTACCTCCTTTTCTAGTGAGGGCTGGGGGCTGGGCTACAAGACGGTTCTCTGCTCAGTCCACTGGGGCTGAGGCTGACATCCTGAGCTACAGCCAGGCCTGGAGGCAGGCACTCCCAGACTGCTCTGGGGTGATGGGGGGAAGTGGGGGCACTGGCCTGGGGTGTGGAGTGGGGGAGCAGTTCTGGAAGGTTAACACGGGACAAAAACACATCACAGCCACAATTATCAGGAGGCTGGGATAGGACTTTGAATAAATTACCTTTTCAGGTCCTTCCCATTGAGGGCAAGATTCAGGTTAAATATCAAGGAGTACTTCCTGGCAGTCAGGGGTAAGATACACACGATCAAAAGACAGAAATGTGGGGACGGAGATTTGGAAGCCTCCTCAGAAGGCAAATCCTTTTCCTGTCCAGTGAGTGGCTCATGGCAAACAGCAGCAGAAGAAGGCTGGGTTTAGAGCAGGAGGGCTTGAGGTTAGAATTTAGGATGATTTCATGGAGGGCAGAGTTGGGTTACCCTGGACTGGACATTCGAGGAGATTATCACATATCAGGATGGTAGGCTCTGTGGGTTGGCTGGAGGAGGGTTGGGAAGACCTCGGGATTGTAAAGATGGCAGAAATCCTCTAGACTTCCTGACAGGGGCACCAAGGTCTTCGGGGCAAAGGCATGTATTCAACAAGCTAACAACAGTGGAATGCTATGCCTGGTGGGGTGTGAGCTCCCCAGGTTGGAGGTGAGCAAACAGATGGTTATGGAGGAACTGGGACCTCTGCAAGATTGGTTCTGACTGGGTTCCTACGGTTCTATAGCCTTAGGATTCTCCATGGGTCTCCAGAAGGGAAACCATGGGAATAGCACCAGGCATCCTGGCTGCCAGTTCCCTTTCCGTGGGCAACCTGATGATATGGCTATAATAATCTCTAAAAAAAAAAAAAATTTTTTTTTTTTAGAGATTATATTAATTGATACTGCAGGTCACAGTAATGACAGCCCATCAGGATTCATTAGTCATAGCCCCCCATCTCTTGAGGTCTCTGAGCTGAGGAAAAAGGGAGGAATGTCCTGAGCTACTGGGCACAGTGGGTCCCAAAGGAGGACAAAATAGAACAGCTGTTTAGGCAAGGCGGATCTCCCCCTTACTTTAGTCAGTGCCTGTAGCAAGGAGGGTAGTGAGCAGGAAGCCAAGGGGCAGGTGGGGTCCTAATGCTCCCAGTGACCTCTTTTCTGAATGGTTCTCCCTCCTGATCTCTACCTCTGCCTCTCCAGAGCATTTCTCCCAGTGACCGCTCCCCTCTGAGTTTACATGGGTCCAGGTTGTTTGGGCTATCTTCCCCAGCAGTCCCCTCACCCTCCAGCACCTGACTCCTCACTGCCCTGGGCTCCTCGAGATGCTGAATGGGCAATCTCCCCACTCTAGGGAGGTGTCAGGTGGCAAGATGCTCACTCTGTCCCCAGGCGTTTGTGTGTCTGCTCCTAGGAGGGCTTTCTTCATGCCTCCTGAGAGAGTGGGGCATGTGGAAGGTCTAGGGAAGGAGGCGGTGCTCTTGTGCATTCAGGGTTATTACTGGAGGGAGAAAGGAGGGGGTGGGGAGGTAGGGATCCATAATCCTACCACCCCCAAAACTGACCAGGGAAGTTTTGTGAAACTGGGCTTTCCTGGTTTCAGCACCAGGTGTATGTGCACATGTATGTGCATACATACACACAGACCCTCACCCAGAGATCACACACGGACACGCATGCCTGTGTGCCTTGGGTCTGCTCCCAGGAAGTCTGCCCTGTGAGCTGCTTCCAGGGTAAATTTCTTAATAAACCTCTGGCTTCCCGCCTACCCCAGACAAAAGCCTTCCGTGACTTTCCAGTGTCCATGGGGTAAAGCACAGACTCCCTAGTCTAGCACTCAAGGTCTCTGAACTGGCCCCAGCCTATCTCCTCAGCCTCATCTGTAATCCTTCAGAAGAATCTTCCTAAAGAAGACTGGGTCATATACATTTACATTTCCTACTTCTGAATGGATCACCAGGGCAAATGCCCTTTTCCCACTCACATCTCTACTGGTTTAGACCCACCTCCTCCAGGGAGCCTTTCTTGACTGCCCTAGCTTACAGCAACTTCTTCCTTAGCATGTAGTGCTTGGCAGTTAGAGGATAAGTCTCTCTACAGTTTGGAGTGGGAGAACCTGTCTCCCCACTTCTGAGCCTTTCAAGACAGGGCCTGTATTTATTCATCTTTATTTCCCCGGTGCCTTATATGGTGCCTGGCATCAGTATGTATAAGTAGCTTAGAACCTGGTTCCAGGGAGGAACATCCATCTTAATTGGATTAAGTCCCTGCTTTGGCTCGTCCTGGCTGTGTGACCCTGGGCAAGCAGCTTCCCCTCTCTGGGCATCAGCTTCCCAAACTGCACCATGAGGAGGTAGGACCTCCTGCTCTAAGAATCTGTTTTTCTGTGGTTGTGAAGATGTAGACAGACACTCAAGTACAGATGGATGCGCAGATAACCCCTTACAAAATAGAGGTTCAGGAGGCTGGAGGTGGTAACTAGATCAATGACAATTAAATCCAAGAGTCCTAAGAGCTCCTGACTCAGGATTGGTCTCAGATCTGTGTGATCTTAGACTAGCTCCTTTATGTCTTTCACCCTCAGTTTATATGAAAAATGGGGATAATGTTACAGGATTCTTTTGTGTGTTAGAGAAGGTCGAGTACCTGGAAGCTTAATTCATACCACAGAGTACATAGTAGGCTCTCAGATATTTGGGGAGTTGTGACTGGGTCCTCTCCCTTCACCTCTCTCCTCTTGTGGGCTCTGCCCTGTTTCCTTTCTCCTTAATAAGTGTCTGGGAGAACCCACACTCAACTCCTCTCAAATCATCCCCAGTGCTTGACATCAGGCCTAAATGGGGTCCCTGATCCCCAGCCTGCTTGGAGGGACTGGGCTACAGAATGACTCAGCGAGCTTCCAAGGGTCAGCTCCTTTTGTGGAGTTTCCTTTGCAAATGCCATTTCTGTGAGAATCACAGGGTTTCCCACCACCCCAGATTCCCATATTCCCAATCCCCCTGCCTCCAAGACACCCTGCCCCCCATCTACCCTGACCTCTGGGGTCTCTCCCAGCCTGAAAAATGTCCCTCTTGCCTCATCACCCTTTCCTGAGAATACTGAGGTTGTAACTATTCAAAAAGGCCAGGAAAATTCCTCAGAAATATGAGGAAGGAAGGGTCTGAATGAAGGGAGACCCCTGTCCTATATTATGGCTTCTGGCTCACCCCTACTTCCCAAGTCACCCCTGGGAGAGGATTGGATGAAGGCCCCAGAGTACACCCCCACACCTCTGTGCTGCAGGACACTTTCTTTGCAGGGAACTGAAAGGGAACTGGAGTATGTTCAGGGACCCCAAGATCCCAACTTCCCAGCCCCTACCCACTCTGTGATCTCCAAGGACCTCGGTGCATCCAGACTTGGGAGCAGCTGCTCTGTTTATGGTGTGGGAGGCTTATTCCCACTGACGGCTTTCAGCCCATGGCTCTGGAGAGAAGAGGTGATAACTGGGAAAATGGAGGTAGAGGAAACTAAGCCCAGCTTTGGAAGGAGGTGGGGTTGGTGATTTCCCCTAACCACAGAGCAGCTGGGAGAATCTAGTAAAATCTACCAGTTTCTCCTAGGGAGGAAGGACCCTAGAAAGCAAGGGGAAACCCAAGAGGAGGAAACTGAGGACAGAGAAGGGTCAGCAGTTTGTTGGGGGCTGAAGTTGCTGGAAGTGAGAGTTAACAGAGATCACAGAGCAGAAAATGCCAAAGTCAGGATTCATTGAAATTGGTTTGGGTGTGAATATGAATATCCAGGTCATTGTGAGTAAATGCGTGAGGGCCCCAGAGGCAGGGGCTGAGTTACAGTGTTTCATTTTTATGACTGGGACTGGCCTCTGCAGGAGGCCCAGAGAGGGAGGAAGTTTGGGCAAAGTCACACAACACTAACATCTGACCAGGGGCTGGCCTGGCCTGACTTTCTTTTGCCCTTAGTTTCTCAGCCACTCCTGACACACACACACACACACACACACACACACACACACACACACACTCCAATCTCCCATGCTCTCTCTAACCCATCTTCCCCCTAAATAGTTATCTGTGAACTTTGACCCCAGGAATCCTCTTGGGGGGAGCATTTTGGGGAAAACATGATAGAGCCTCGTAAAGAACTCCAACAGCTTGCAAACGGCCTGTGCTAAATTGCCCCTTCAAGTGAAAATTAAAGCAAATGTCTGTTTTATGGCCATGTTTTCTTGGGCTGCAGCTATGGTAGAAGAGCAGGCAGCTCAGAGCTGGGAAGCGGGGAGAAGGGGGAGACACGTCAGGGTGGGATACCTAGGCAGGCAGAAGGAGCTACTCTACATGGAGTATGGTCCATTCCCCAGCATCCCTCGCTCCTCTGCCCCTTTTCTATGCAGACAGGGTGTTGAAACAATCCTTAACCACAGTTCTTTCTTTCTTAAGGCCTCTCCTCCTCGCCCAAAGTGGTTTTGGAGGTTCTTGTTCTTTCTGGGGCACAGCCTCCTAGAGGACCAGTGGTGGAGGCCTTTGAGGTCATGCCGGGCCAGGCTCTTGACCTGGGGTCTGTAAAGCCCCAGAGCTTCAACAGGCCTCTGGGCTGCTACTGGGGCAGAGGAAGGAAGAGCCACTGCTCAGGCTCCAGAGCCCCCTCCCCACGATTTTCTCCAGAGCAGCTGCACTTTTATATTAGGGTTCTGAGCCATGTTTGTTTGAAAAGAGGTTCTAAGGCAAAAGAAGGAGGAGGAGGACTAGGAGGAAGAAGAAGAAAGAAGGAAACCGCTGGTCTACTCTAATCTCTTCATTGCACAAATGAAGACACTGAGGCCCAGAGGGGAAGTGTAGGGGGAAGATCCTTGGATTCAGTGGAAAAAATTTGGGTTCCGATTCTGACCCTAGTCACTTCATCTCTCCAGGCCTCAGTTTCCTCATGAACTTCCAGGTCCTTTTCAGGTCCATGAAACCCTAGATAAATAAGTCCATAACAATGACAACAATATTTTATTGTTTATTGACCCCCTAGGATGTGCCAGGCCCTAAGGGTTATGGACTTTCCATGGGTCATTCCATTTACAACTCAGCAACTTTATAAGGTATTGTTGTTATTCCCCTGAGGAAACTAAGGCAATGAGAGGTTATATAACTTAGCAGAGTTCCTTAAATGGCAAAGGCAGAATTTGAACCCTGGCATTCCCTCTCCAGGACTTGTGCACTCAGTCACTACTCTTATGAGGCCTAGATCAAGGTCACCCTGATGGGGAGTGGGAACCTGACCCTGCTGACACCTGGGTCAGTGCTGTTGCCACTAAACTAGGCCTCCTTCCCCAGCCAGGGCAGTGCCGGCCTCCGGCTTTCTGGAGGCTGCTGGGGGCTTCTGTACACCATGGAGAAGGGGACTTCAGGACAGAATGGGGCTTCTTGAAGGAGACCTCTAAAGGGTTAGAGTGGTTAGGTTTATTATGAGGGGCTCCAGGAAGCTCTGAGAGTTCTTGATCAGGGTAGGAATGGCACAATATTATATAAAATCCCCTCCCTGCCCTAGACCCAGTGGCCTGCCCACCCAGGAGATCCTGTAGCAGGCAACTGGACTGGCCAAGCCTATACAGCCTCTCGGTGACCCCCTCCCACACACACACACAGTGTCTCTTCCACCCTGGTCATTGCAGCCTTTCCTCAGAGGCTTTGCTGCCAGAGCTCAATGTGGGATCTGGCTTCCTCCTCAGAAGACAATTTATGGGGACATGTCGGAGACTCTGTTTTAATGAAGTTGCAAAAGTAGGTTAATGGGCTGTGGGTGTTTTTCATTCCCCTCCCCCTGCCCCATCTCCACCCCTGGGCGGATGAATGATGCCTCTTCCAGCAAGATGCAAAGTCGGGCTGAGGATCTCAGGCCTGAACTCAGAAGCTCACCCATTCCTTCCTGGGCCTCTTGGGCGACTCCCTGGCATCACTCCTCCCTGCTGCTCGGAAGATGCTCAGAATATTTAGCTCCAGTCCCTGCTGCTGTAGGTGTGGCTAAGAAGATGCTCTTAAGTCTGCCAGAAGAAAGGAAGGTGGCATATTTGAGTGGCAGGGGCTGGGGCACCGGGTGGGACCCTGGGAAAGGAGAAGCTAGAATTATGGAAAATGAGCTTCTTTTGGAAGGGAGAGGCATGGAGGCAGAAGCTTAGCTAGCATGGACCCAGAGACTCTGCAAGTGGATGCTGGTTTTTGGGGGAGGGGCTGAATTTCTGGGAGCCTCCTTAGTTCTGTCCGTGCCTCTCTGACTCCTCTCTGTGCTCCTCTGTGTCCCCTATATCATGCTGATACATAGCTACTCTTGCAAATGTTTGTGAGGTGAATGATGGCTATGAATGTGAATGACTCTTCTCTCCCTACCCTAGGTCTCTGGGGTGAGAACTCACCTTCATCCTGGCTCACCTCTAAACCCTACCTCAGCCTGGCTCCTGCTTGGGAACCCCTTCCTTCCCACCATTCTGCCCAAATCTTATGCCACACTCCCCTCTTTCAGGGAGCTTTCCATGATGCGGCTGCAAGAACAATTCCCCACTTATTTTCTTGAGCCTGAGATGAAGGTCTGTCATCCCTGTAAGACTGGGGTCTCCAAGAAGAAGGGTCTATATCTGTTTCCTTTGGAGTCTTCCCTGCAGCACCCAGGGCAGGGCTCAAAGCATGAAGTGGGAGCTCAGACCTTGGTTGTTGCTGGGGACACACACTCAGGAAGACCATGGAGGATCCCTAGGGGGGCCATCCTACTGCCTAGGCCCCTGTGCCTGGTTCTTCCTCCCTTTAGAAAGCTAGGAACATGCACAAAGTCTGACCTGCAATCGCTTGCAAGGGAGCAAGGATCCTTCTTCATTCCCAACCCCCCACTGCCAACAAATGAGATTGTCGGCTGAGGCTTGGGACCTGAATACCAAGACAGGGTGGATCAAGGCCTCATTTCCTCAAGTCTGCAGATTACCCCTTTCCTTCTGGCAAGATGGGCCACCTTTGTCCTTCCCCCTGCAAACTCTCTAACTTTATTTTTTCAGCCCTAGCTCCTTCTCCTCTTGTGGGCCCAGGCAGTAACACAGGCTCCTGACCTTCCAGAGTAACCTTATAGAAACTCGGCAGCAACCCTACTAGGAAGCCCAGAAAACCCCACAATAGTCTCCAGGGTAACTCCTGAATAATACCCCAAACTCTACAACCAAAAACCAAAACCAAACCAGTTGCCATCGAGTCTATTCCAACTCATAGTGACCCTATAGGACAGAGTAGAACTGCTCCATAGGGCTTCCAAGGAGTTCTTGGTGGATTCGAACTGCTGACCTTTCAGTTAGCAGATGTAGCTCTTAACCACTATACCACCAAGGTTTCCAAACTCTACAACAGCATCCAGAATTTACAATAACACCCAAAAAGCCTGTAGTAACACCCAGAACTACCAGGCCCAGGTAGTGCTATAGCACCTCCCCAAGCATTGCACAGGAGCCTCCACACAGACCCCTACAGGAGCACCTAAGTCTTCCAAGCAGGTCTGCTAGCTCCCCGAGTGCATGTTTGCTTTTCTGACCCAGACAGAACATCCTTCTTGAGGACTCCTGCCCTCACTGGCCCTTGCTGTCCAATAAACTTTGCTGTGGTTGAGGTCCGTGGACTGGTGCACACGACATGGGTGTGGGTTGGGGGGAGCGTGGAGGATTTCCAACAGGGTCTGGTAGAGAGGCCCAGCTGTTTCCTGCCTCATCAGATTGCACAACATGCTCAAGTAGGATACCTAGAGGCTAGACCTTTGGAGGCCCTGCCTGAATTGTTAAGTTTTATTCAGAAATGGGTAAGCAGAAAAAGGGTATGTGACTTCTCTTTTGTTCAATCCCAGCTGAGGGCCCCCTCACCTGAGAAGCTGGAAGAAAGGAATCTGGGAAGACAACAAGCCAGATAGCCTCCAGAGGGCCAGGGAAACCCAGAAGTTTATACCCGATGTGGAGATCCTAGGGCTTCTGTGAAAATTCCCCTGATGAAGAGGTGATAGAACTCCTGGGTCCCCATGGTTACACACACACGCATACACAGTGGAGACCTGTTTTGGGTCAGGGTTGGGAAGTGGGAGGTGGTGGTGAAGAAAATGGGTGGGTTGGAGGGTTAGGGGATGGTAGTTGAGAGGGAGGAGACATAGGCCCATTTCCCTGACCTGATGGGAGAGAAGAGATTCACACCCAGGACCTGACTTAGGAATAACTGGACAGCGTTGTTCAATGCAGGGAGAAACAAACAAACAAAAAAAAGGAACCAAAGCTTCCAAATCAGGGAGGGCTTTGTGGAGGAGGAGAAGCAGAGTTGGGTTGGGAATCCTAGGTGGGAGCACTGTATGGTTCTCATAGTGGTTGAGAGCTACTTTTGGCCTCGAGGCAGGTTTTCCTGGCCAGGCTGAGAGTTCAACTTGTAGAGCTGTGAGAGATTGGCATCTCTGGATGTAAGGAAAGGAAGTGGAGTCAGGAGGCTGTGCCCTTAACTCTTGACCTTGGACAATTCATGCCCACTCCTAGTGTCTTCTTTCTCTAATCTGTAAAGAAGGAATGAAAACATGGAGCATACATGATTTTTTAAAAAACTTCTTGGGCGGGTGAGAAAACCACTTGGGAGGAGGCTGTTGAGACCCATGCTTTAATAGATTAAAGTCATGTCAGCCCCTTCCTAGTAGGTGTGAAGTCAAGATCAAATGGGGCTAGGACAGTGTTCCAGTCCTAGCTCTGTCCTCAACCAGGTCCTTTTACAGACCTCGGTTTCTTCATCTGTAAAACCAGGGAAGTAGCACTGGCTGATCTCTCAGAGTCCCTCCTCCCATCAGATATTTGTTACTAACTTATAAATGAGATAATGAATACCAAGACACTTTGCAAAATATACAGCACATTTTCAAGGTGAGGGGTTGAGGTGCTGCTGGGGGTGGGGAAGAGGGCTTTGGGGTGGGTTATGGGCACCTATCCATCTGGACTCGGACCCCTGGAAGGGAAATGCGGGCAGCCCTGTTCCAGTTTATCCCACTCCCTTCCCATAGCCCTGCCAGCACCAACAATATTCCTTTCACTCTTCCCAGTCCACCCCCAGACTCTGGGGACCAAGCCCAGCTCAGGATGGGGGTGGGGGTTCCCAGGGGCAGGGGCAGAGGGGGTGGGAGCCTCCCTTCCAAGTGGCTCTGTGCTGGAGCACAGCAATTACATGGGAGGATTTATGTCCTTTTCCCTTTAATCGGAAACTCCGTGTCAAGAAGAAAAATCTGCACTGTCCTCCGGCCCGGCTTCCTGCTTTATCATTATTATTGGAGGAAAGTTGATTTGGAAACTTAAAGTGGGGTTGGGGGGTGGGAGCCACAAGGGAAGGGGAGGCATGGGGCAGAAGGATGGCCTTCCTGCTGTTTGTCCTGGTTTGTCACAAGAAGGGGACAAAGGGCAGGGCTGGGGACTGTAAGGACACTTGGAGGAAGGGCAAGGACTGGGTGGTCATGGAAGGAATGGGCATCCAGGGCTGGGGACCCTAGTGGGGAGGTAAAAAAGATGGGTAACCATAGGGGACAGCCAGGGGTTCAAAGGGCATGGGGTGATAGGAAACAGAGAACTAGTGGTCATGGCAGAGGGCAGGGGTAGGGGCAGTCAGGTACTGGAGGGACACTGTAGGGGACAGAGGGTGGAATGACCAGAGGAGACAGCCAGAGACTGAGAGGGGATGCTATGGGAGAGAGAGAGCATGTGAGGCAACCAGAGGGGACATAGGATGAGGGGACATGATGGGGGTTATGGAGGGAAGAGGCATCCAGGGGCTGGGGGGATACTGTGGGGAGAAGGAGATGGTTGGGTAGCCACAGGTGATGGCCAGGGGCTGGGGAGACATGAGAGAGGAGAGAGCGTGGTGCAACCAGAAGGGGAGCCAGGGGCTGGGGTTCCTTGGTGGGGTAGGGTTGGGGACTCTGGGACGTGGTCTATACCTGCTCCTATGATGGCCGCTTCTCCCCTGGCCCACCCAGGACCTGTGTCTTCAGGGCAGAAGGCTCTCACTTCCCACAAAATCTCAAGTTTTCAACTTCCTCTTTGGGAGCTATTTCTCCGGGAGATGGGATATAGTGTGTGGGAATACGCTGAGGGGAAGCCCTTGACTCTCAGGCCCGGGGACCTCTGTAGAGGGTTGGAACTGAAGTGTCAGGAGGGAAGACAGGCCCTGAACTTTGGAGAATGGGGAGGAGCCAGGGAGAGATGGGCCACAGTCTCTTGCAGCTTTCTGCCCCAATGTCCCCCAAATCTTTGTTTGGAAGTCCCCCCCTGTTGTCTTACCTGTTATCCCTCCTGTTTTCAAGGATTTCATTCTGATGTGTGGAAAGGGCATCAACTCTGGAATCAGGCTTGGGTTTGAGTGCCACCTCTGACACTGGCTACCTGGACCAACCTCTCTGAACCTCAGTTGTGGCATCTGTAACATGGCGACAGTAATGTCTACATGGCAGAGTTGTTGTCAGGATGTGAGATAATTAGATGAAGTATCCAGCACATGGGAGGCCTTCAAAATATAGCATGCCCACCTGGGGGGCAGCACCCAATATATATGACCTCTTCCGTTTACAAAGCCCCAATTAATTCTCTATACATTTCCTTACTTGATCTTCATGACAACATAGTGGGGATCCTGGGTAGGTGTCACTGTCTTCATGTCAGTGATGGGAAACCGTGATACAAAGGGACCGAGTGACTCATCCAAGGCCATACAGCAAATCACTGGAGAAGCTGGGTAAGACTGTCCCATCGTACCACTGAGATGCTTGAAGATCTTCTCTGGGCCTCCTTCCCCATCCTTCCCCCGAGGGCCCCCACCCAGACTCCATCCTGGGACCTGGAGTTGGATTTGGGTTGCTCAATGGAGTGGCTCCGCTTCCAAACTTCCTGCTTCCTGGGCTGTGCCCACCCTCACGTGCCTCCTCCCCAGCTTGACTAAGAGGTTTTATAGCCATTTACGAGCAATTTCTGTCCATATATCACCAGAGATATATGGCCAGACAAATATTAGGGACCCAAGCGGAGGTTTTAAGAGGCAAGTTTTATTGCTGCTGAAAGAAGGTGTGATAGACAGCCTGTGGAGACCCACCTTCCCTATTGCTCGCGGCCGGGTGGTGGCAGCATGGGCTGGGGTTCAGCCACGAAATACCATCTGCAAAGCATTAGTGTCAGCACCTAGGGGTGCTCAGGGAGAGGATGGTGATCAAAGGGTGGGGCCCTGGTCATCAGAGAGCAGTGCCTTTGGGGGTGTTATGTGAGGGGGAGGGCAGAGGTCAGGGGCTGACTTGGATACACCGTCCGCTCCAAACCTGAGCAGTGGACATTGAGTTTCAGCTCCAAGCAAGGAGTAGGTTTTGTCCACAGAAAAATGGGCTGAAGTGAGACACCAGAAAGAACTTCCCCACACTGGCCACTGGGAGAGGTTTTGTCATCACCCCTCCCGAAGTCTTTAAAAACTGGGTCTGCGCAAAGAAGCTCAGAGACAGAGGGCTGGACAACATGACCTCTCACACTGCCTGCCCCTGGTGGTGCTGGGAGCAAGGCCTGCAGGAAGGAAGTCATCTTTGACCTCCTCTCCCCTCCTTCCCAGGCCCCGGCCTAGGTGTCATCTGCCCTGTGTGGGCTGCTGGGAGTGAGTGAGTAGCAGAGGGGTGAGGAGAGCCTGCTTGGCTTATGGCATATGGTGAGAAGATGTCCTGGGGAATCCTCGCTCCTGATTTAAGCAGCTCCGACAGCTTTATAGCACCTCCTCAAGTGAGCCCCCAACGTTGGCCATTTAACTTTTTAGCGTCGTTTAACACTTAGGCTCCAGTGGACAGGCAGGCCCCTCAGCCCCAGAGGCAGCAGCACTAAATCAGGACACTCTGAGGCCCTGATAAATAATTTTTACAGGGCACGAAGCTCATAGATCACCAGTGGGGGTGGGGGGGAGAGCCGCTGTGATATTTCAACCCATTGTCATATGTGACTACCCTGTGCTCTGATTCCAGGTCATCCACATGGCAGGTGGTTTCATAGCCACAGCTGACTCCCGGGTCCTCCACATGGGGCATGGGGGAAGAAGTGGGGAGATGTTGCCCCAGTAACCCCACAACCAGCAAATGACCCATTGCCTCCTGTGGTCCGGGGACACAGAGTCCGTAGAGCATGAGTGCCCCAGTCTAAGCTTTCTCTGGCACTGGGAGAAGGGAAGGCAAGGGGGCAGGGAAGGCAGTAAGGAAGAGAAAGAACTTTTCATATCCAAAAGGTCACTTTTCAGACCAACTTCTCTCTTCCCCGACCACCTTTGAACCTAAGGGCCCCTGAAGTGGTCCGAGGGAGGGCAGCACTAGACTTGCCCCCAGCACTAGAGGGCAGAGTTGAGGCCTGAAGGTACTAGAAACTGGGCATCAGCCCCTATGCCATTTACGCCTCTAGTGAAAGAGAGCAGCAAAGTGACAGAAGGGAGGAGTGTGGAAGGAGAGGAGAGAGACAGAGATAGTATGGAGGGAGAAGGCTAGGGAATGAGGGCAGAAAAATGAAGAGACACATGAAGACTCAGAGAAAAAGAGAGATAGAAACTCACCCACAAAGAATACCCCAATAGTCAGGGTTGGGTGGGGAGAAGGAGGTCTTTTCCTAAAGCCTGGTACCAACCAAAAGGAACAGTGGTATCAACAGGCCCAGATAAGGGGCTTCGTCTGTGCCAGGCTGTCCTGCGCTGTGCCCTCTGAGGTACCCTCCAACTGGCTCCCGGCCTGGGCTTCTCTATGCCAACTCCACACTGTTCCCCTCACCCTTTCTCCCCTCCCCCTGGTGCCCTTGCCCTGTCCCCTCATCTGTAAGATCCTGGGATTTGCCGGGACACTTAATCCATATGGAGCTGATTCATTCCCATCTAAATCATCTCCATGAGCCTCCCTAAGAGCCCTCTGAGGTGCCAGCCGCCATTCCTCTCCCTGGGTGATGGTGGGCTGGGGGCTGCCAGTAAACAAACCTCAGCCACCATCCATCCATCCTGAGGTCATCTATCAGTCCAGCCAAGACCATTCATCTCTCCCACTGCTCCCCCCACTCCTCCAATCCCTCCCCACTTCTGTCTGTCCCTCTGTCTACCGTCTCCTTCTCATGCCCCATACACTAGAACCTCTACCTCTCTGCCCTGTCCTGAGCAGGACCTTGAGGGTTCATCTCAGCCATTCCCCTGCCTTCAGAGAGGAGCCTTACCTCACCCTTGGCTCAGCAACACAGGGCTTTCCTGGTTCACCGCCTTCGCAGAAGAGAGGCCAAGTCTGATGATTTTGCTGTATAGCCTCGACAATCCACTCTGCAGGGAGGTTCTTTCTTCTGTCTAGCTGCGTGCTTGGTATGCATATATGATCACATGTACGGATGGGAATGAGGGTGAGATTAGGGGGGTCTGTGAAAACAGAATCATCTCGAGCATTTGTAGTATGTACTTCTGTGGGTTAATGTGGTACATGGTCCCTCTTTCACCATCTCCCCCAGCAGAGTCCAGCCTAGTACCAAGTATATAGTAGGTGCTCAGTGTTGACTCTTTTCTGGCCAGGAGTTTATTTATCAGCTCCAAGGAGCTCAGTGACCTCACATGCATCATGGGGAGGTTTCCAGTGACTACAAGGTTCGGGAAGGCCAGATCATGACACAGCTGGACAGGATTTCAGGAAACACTGAGGAAGTATCTCTCACTTCTGTCCTCCTACCCAGCCTTGTTAACCCAAGCCGGGGGGTAGAGCTTGCACAAACAACTCTGTCTTGGTAATTAGGGGACGGGTGAGGAGGAGGGTGAGTAGCAGGTGCTGATGGGGCCTTCCATGGCACCAAAGCGGAACCTTCACATCCTGGCCAAAACCCTTATGTCCCCATGCATTAATAAGGGAGTGCGGGGCCTTGTCGCCCCCAGCCCCAGCTATGTGCACAATGACTCCCGGGCTTTTCATCTCAGCCTGGGGATGGTGATTCTGGGAAAGGGCTAGAGAGGAAATGGAAGCAGTTCTTCTGGTTCCGTTCCAGTTTCTCCACAGCATCAGTGGGAGTTGGGGAACAGGTCTGGCTCTGGAGTTTGGGTCAGATTCTAGTAACTCTGCAGGAGAGATACTTTGGATTGCTTGTTTGGCCATGAGGAAAGGGTTTAGTACAGCGCAAGCAGAGTTACAGGCAAGAATGAGGGCAGCACTTGGATTCCACAGTAATGGTGAAAGGAAAAGGAAGAGGGGAGGCAGATGGGAAAGAGTCTTCAGATGTCCCAACCATTGGCCAGCCCTTCTCCCAGACCCAGGGCTCCTTGTCAAACATGAATTCCCGCCCTTTTCTCCCTCCCCACCTCCACACATGATTTCCTAGCACTTTTTTCCCTTGTCCTTGGTCCCCTTCAGGGACTCACTGTGAGTGTACAGAATAGGAGGGACTTGCCAGCTGCACTCCACCTGAGGCAATCCCTGACCATGCTCCCCCCACCCCCACCCCAACTTTGAGTGGAAACACCCAATTCTGGTCAGAAAGATGAGAAAGGTGAGATGGGAAGAGGGGCTGGAGGGGGCCATGGTGAAGCTAACCACTTGCTCAAGTTATATGAACATATGGGAGAAGAAGGGGTCTGCAGGTGGTTAAGGCCCCGCTTAAGGATGATGGAATGTTTCTAAGCTCTCTGAGCTAGAGACATATGGGGTATATAAGACCAGCCAAAATGAGAAATTATTGCCTAAGAAAGAGAGGATGTGGGCAAATAAGAAAAATTTCAAGCCAGTGAGGCCCAAGGCTGCCCACCCCACCCCATCACTATCAAGACTTGACCCATCTGTGCTTGACTGGATTAAAGTCTGGAAGGAGGAGGAGGCATGAAAACTGTCCCTCAGGGCCCCCAGGGGCAAAGCTGATCCCCAAACCATGCATTTCCCTGAAGTCCCACAGCTGCTCGAGTTGAGTTCTCCAGGTGGGACAGCCACATGGAGCTTCCCTGCCTACTTATTCCTGTGTGCCTGCCTCTCTCTGTAGCTCTTCCCTCTATCTAGTCCAGTGGGGGAATCAGCACTCTGTTCTTCCATTGGTCTGTCTTTCACGGGTCTCCCAACCTCTTGTCCTGAACCTTCCTTACCCACTCAGTGGCTCCCAACCTCTCGTCTCCTCTGAAAATCCCCTTCCTGAAGGAAGTCTCCCAATCCTCTTCTCTCCCCCCACTGGGCCTCTTTCCCCTCTCCCTAAAAAAAGTACACTTACCTGTCCTTATGGCTGATGAAAGTTCTTCAGGATTCACTGGTGGGTTGATGCTTTGGTCTAGCAGGCTTTGGAGAGTCTTTGGTTTGTCCGTCCTCTATTGCTCAACATCCACATGTCCAGTTTAGGCTGTGACCTCCACAATACAGGCAAGGATCCACATATTTATATGGTAGCCGGCACAGCTCCAGACGTAACCTGATTTTTATATAGTTGACAGCCCTTCTTCTGATTCCACAAGGCACAAGTGTCTAGAAGGATGTTGATGGGCCTTAGAGGACCAATGAATGTGACTGATGCAGCTTCCCCTGGGAAGCCACCTCCTGCAAGGTGTGTGCAAGCAGTGATTGAGGCTGGACAACAGGAAGAACATCTTAAGGTTAAAGGAAAGATCTTCTGGGGCTTTTAGTGAAATGCTTGAGGAGAGATAACTTTAAGCATTTCAAACTCTGACGAAGCAGAGAGGCTTGTAAGTCTGGAAAAGTTTATGTCTACCCCTGCAGAATGTCCCAGAAAAGGGACGATCACTTCCTCTTTCAAAAGCCCTGACTCATCCACTTTTCTGTTCCATTCCATTCATAATTTCTTAGATAATTGTTTGTTCCATGGCCAGAAATCTGGTTCTCGGAATCCCTGTACTACTCTTCTCATGATCTGGGAACCATCTTTGGGAACCGCCTCCAGCTCCATCTTTTGGAGCCAGAGGAACAGAGAGGTAGAGCCGTTTCTGGACAGTCACACAGCAAACTAACAAAGGAGCTGGGAATGCTCTGTTATTGGGATCCACTTCTCTTCTTTGGATGTGAAGGGAAAGAAAGTGATCATGGGAGGAAAGGGTGGGGTTGGTGAGAGCAGTGTGTGGTATCAGCTAGAAGAGCACCCCACCCAGCCGACCTGATCCAAATGTGCACATGATGGAAATGTCTTCAGAGCCAAGTGGCTGTTCCTCCCAAGAAGAAAATTCCACAACTGGGGAACATCTGGATCAAACCACAGCCATGAAAGCCCAACATCAAACAAGGGCTTCCACGTGACCTTCCCTACAGGCCCTGAGAAATTGCAGATCTTCCTGCTTGGAGCTTTTAAGTGTCACAGAACCCCTCAAGTTTGGGATTGCTTCTTACTCACCGGAGACAGATGTCCCCGAGTGAGCACGATTGGGTTTGATTACCCCTGCGGGAGAGGGTGTGTGTGACCTGATCCTGGCAGTGTTACACACACCAGGTGGGTGGGTATAGCCTGGAATTTAAAGCTGTGATGAAGGGCTCCAGCAGTTCAGGCTGGGGGCTGGGGAGGGAGAGGGGACAGGTGGGCCTTTTAAAACGTGCCTACATCAAAGGTTTGAGTCTGCTCCCTTCTCAGCTTCAGAGCCTCCAGGGCAGGAAAGTGGTGATTTTACCACATAACTGCACGTAGGGATCTCAGTCTGAGAAATTCTGGGGAATGTGGAGAGGGGAGGGAGGGTACTCCCCAGAGGGGAAGAAAAGGCAAGGGGAGTTTCTCATTTCCAAAATAACCTACCCAGGCCCAGGAAAATGGGGCCATATGCTGCCACCCTCTGACTCTGCCTCTTGTGTTGGGGGAGTTGGAGGGAAGGGATGCAATCTTCCCAGGCGAGGGAGAAAGGGGCAGCTGCAGCAAAGGGGGTGGGTGGGAGCTGGATCACGGGTGGAAAACAGGGGAGAAGAGTATCTTCTTCAAAGGTGTGAAAGAGGAAGGCTGCAGAGTATGTGAATTCTAGGAGAATTGGCCCTTCCATCCCTGCTCCCAGGCTCCTTCCAGGCCCAGGAATCGGAGAGAACTTGGACGTCATACTGGCAGGGTGGGAAGAACTGTGAAGTCGGTGGGTTAGGGAGGTACTCCAAATCCAGCTGGAATCCCAGATCAGGTTTGGATAATCTGCCTGGAGGATGAGTGAGAGAGTACTGGGATATTGACACCCAACTGTAACCTTGGTTTGAGAAGTTAATGGCTTATTCTTGGTGTGGAAGGTGACCTTCAGTTGGAATGGGTATAGGGAGAAGAAGGGTGTCTTGGTTATCTAGTGCTGCTGTAACAGAAATACCACAAGTGAGTAGCTTTAAAGAACAGAAATTTATTTTCTCAAGGTTCGGGAGACTAGAAGTCAGAAATCAGGGTGTGGCTCTAGGCAGAAGTCCTTGTCTATTTCAGCTTCTAGTAACCAGCAATCCTTGAAGTTCCTGGGTTTGTAGATTCATCTGCCTCCGTCGTCAACAGATAGTGTCTATCTTCCCCTGTATGTGCTTACTTGTCTCTGTGTCTCTACTCTTCCTTATAACTCAGAAGAGATTAGGTTTAAGACACACCCTATACTGCCATGACCTCATTAATATAAGAAAGAAAGCCCTACTCCCAAATGGGATTAGATCCACAGGTCTAGGGCTTAGGATGCCAACACATATTTTTGGGGGACACAATTCAGTCCGTAACAAAGAGGACCATCTGCACACCATTTTGCTTACAGTTTACCTACCACCTCCCTTTGGGAAGCCTTCTCTGGCCCTTTCCTTTCCCCTTTATCCCAGAAAGGTTCAGGTGCATACATGATATGCCCACAATGCCCTGGGCATATCTCCAGTGTTGGTTCTTCCCACATTGCTTTATAAAGATCTATTTATGGGTGACTTTCCCTTTCTAGACTGTCAGTACTTTGAAGGCAGGGACTTTCTTACTCTTCTTTGTGTTTCTAGTGCCTGCACAGTGCCTAGCAGAAAGTAGGTGTTTAATGATGTTATCCTGCTGGAGCCCATTCTCCCACAAAAAAAGTTCTGGGGAAACAAAAGACAATCCATAATGACTCTTTAGTAGCCTGGGGGCCTATGACGGGCTCTTAGCCTTCCTGAAGTTACAACAGCTGCTCCTATCTGACCTTTTCTTGGAGTCTTTTGGGAAGACCCTAGTTGATACCACTTTCTTGCCCCTTTGAAATTTATTGTCCATAAGGCTCACCTTCATGGTCAGGTTTATTATTACTTTTAAAATCTGGGATAGATGTGTCTTTGTCAGATGAGACCAAACGTTCTTTGGGGCCAGGCCACCCCTTCCCTTTATATGGCCTAGAATACCCAGCATGAAGGAAGAGTCCAGTCAGTGTAGGTTGGCTGTTGACTGGTTGACCCTCTCTGCAAGTGTGGTAGCTTTGTCTGGAGCTCTGATAGCTGAGCTTCCATGAGCTGCTTTGTAGGGGATGTCCTGATAAAATAGGGTGAATGGGACATGTGAAAGAGCCCCTGTCCCAGTGAGGTAAGGACATGGGGGCCTTAATGTCTCTGCAGGCCAAATCAATGCTTGAGGGGGATGTTGTGGAAATGACAGAGGTCAGTGAGTTCTATCCAGAAAGACTCTTTGGGAGAGAGGAGTGTAAAAGAGGTTGAGAGGAGTAGAAGGGAAGGGCTAGGCAGAGGATCAAAGAGGATATCCAAGAGGGATATACTTCAAAGGTGACCAGGAGATAAATGAAGTTTTGCCTGCTGGTAAAGGACCAAGTGTGAGTTTGGCAGGCCTAGGGTCTAGGAGAGGTCTGGGCAATTGTAAACAGTCATTCTATACTCTGAGGACAACCCCCTCCTTTTCCATTACCCACCTCCATTCCTCCCCAAGCTTAGGCCAGATGGGGTCTTATGCCTTACTATGATTTCTAGGCCCAACCTGACCTGTGATCCGGCAGCATCTCCCAACACCAAGCTCGGGTCAAACCAGCTTCGTTCTATACCCTTGGGGTCCTCTCTGGGGCGGGAGCTGCCTTTGAAGTTGATGGAGAGAAGATTGGTGAGCTGTGTGCTGAGCCTAAATCTTCCAGCCATCAATGAGGTGGGGAGGATTTCCACTTTGAGCCCTTTTTCGGGGGCCGAGGTGTTGACACCTTGGTTGTCAAAACTTGGGCTTTTCATCCTTGAATGTTGCGTGAGGCTGACAGAATGACCAGGCATTTCTGGGCTACAGGGCGGCAGCATTGCTCAGCTCCAGGGGCACCATTCACTGCACTCCTGGAGCACAACTCTAGGTGGTGCCATTCACATAGAATTCAATATGCATGATGCCCCCTGGAGTTGTGCAACTGTGGCTGCCATAACGCCCTTTTTGGGGCCAAGTTCTATCAGCCTGAGAACCAGAGATAAACGATGCGTGTCTGGGGACAGAGTGATGGACAATATGATCTCTGAAGTTAAGGCTTCATGAGATGTGGGTACCAGGAAAAAGGAGCTATATCCGGTTTTCCAGAACAACAGGGGCATAGAGTAATGTGCAGTCTTAGACTAAGTAATAGGGAAAAGAAATGAAAAAGTCAGAGAAGGAAAACTACCATAAATCACCAGATTGAAAGAGATAACCCTTATGTAAGCACCTGGGGTCCGTCACTTAGTAGATATGCAGTCAATATAAGGTGAATCAGAAACGAGGTCTACATTCCAGTCTCTAGGTTTAGGGTTCTTGGAAACAGAAAAGCCTAGCCACCCTCGTTACACTTGTGCATGGGAATTTGTGGAAATCAGAAACAGGATCAGAAAGGGGTCAGGAATTTGTTTCCTTCCCTTTTTCTCCTTTTAGGGAAAGATTAGTTCATTGTTTAAGATGAAAAATACAACCAGATGAATGGAAAAAGGATCATCAGGGATGATAAATAATACACTCCAGATGTGGCTGTAGAGAACTGCATCGGAATGAGCATTGTTGCCTCCAAGTAGTCACCTTGGGGGAGATCCCCTTATTCCAACAAGGCTGCAATGACACAAATAATTTTTTGGAATCGTCTTCAGGGTGTATGACTGAGTATTTTGAGTGTCTTTATAGGTGACAAATATTTATCCTTGCTTTCTTAGAATCAGCCAAAAAATAAGTCATAGTTAATAATGGCTGTCTTGAATACTTTGTAAACTGGCTTTGAAGGTAATTTTTAAAGGACACTTTGCAGAAATGTTTTAATCAACAGTAGTATATATCTATATACTCTTAAGGTGACTATTTTGAAGGGCACCCTTGTTTGTTTTGCCATATTTAAAGAAGTTAATCACATGTATCTCATATTGTATTCTAGATTATAAAATAATGTAACATGATGTTGAAGTGACTATGTTAACCACCACCTCCTCCTCCTGCAATTATGAATCAATGTCTCTGACAATGTATAATGCGTTTGCTTTGCCAAGGATGGCAGGGAATGGAGGCAGAGAGGCTGTGTCTACACAGGGAGGCCCAGATGAAGAATTAGGACAGTTAGCTGGGGAGAATGTTTGGGACCCCACCTAAACACTTGCTTCTGCAGAATCAATGAACTGGCTCTGTGTTCATTCTTCTGAAGGGTTTAGTCAATGGGCAGAATGTTCACAGCCTTTTTTAGGGGGAATATTTATTTCTTAGGATGGTTCTGTCATTCGTCTGCAAAAATCATCTTCATTAAGGTCTAAGGGAGAGAACCTGTTGGTTCCTGAATTCTGTAAAAATGTATTTTTCACAAAAGGGAAGTAACTGAGATCAAAATGAACCTACACGGCAAATCTGCATACAACAAATACTGATTAACCTAAACGAGAAATTTTCCAGTGAAGAAGTTTCCAGAAACTCTCCTTTCCTGAGGAAGAGCCAGGAAGAAATGGATGAGCATCAGGTCAGGGAGATTAAGTCTCAGGCATACTTGCCTGCTTTCAGCAGTGGCTTCTCCGTCCCTTTTGGAGAGACTCCTGTCTGTCTGGGCTTAAGTCAGGTGTGTGTGTGTCGGAATGGTGTGACTGCCTGTGCTGGGGACAGAGGGCTGGATGGAATGACCTACAGGAGGCCTAGCCAGGCGGAACACTCAGCGCTCCTTCACTGATAGACCAAGCTACAAATCAGGAATTTATTAGGAGCTGAGACTCATTTTCCCACCCTTTATAGCCCTGACGACTCAGAGCCAAACTCTGGCAAGGGGCTTCCTCATGGTTTTAATTAGACAATTAATTTTTTATTGGGTTGTTTGATATCCGGAGTCGATTCCACTCTCCCTCTTGTCCTCCACCTGCCTCCCAGCTGTGAACAAGCCAAGGGGAGACAGGGGGATCTAGGGAAAGCTCAGAGAAAAAAACCATGTCTGACTTTGAGCTGATTTAGGAGTCAGGGAGGGGTAGGAATCCCTCTGCCGCCCCCAGCTTGTCTAGCACAGGGACACTATCCAGAGCTCAGACCTGGGCTTGCAGAGCCTGCCCAAAGGCATTCTTAGCTACTCCTCCCCAAGCTTCTCCCAAGCTGTTGGGCTAATTAGTAACACAGGGTGGAAGTGGGGGCAGGGAACAGTGCCCCGAAATACATTAGCGGCATTTCTGTGGTTAATCCTGGCCGTGCTCAGAGGCTGTTTACCCTCTACCCAGGGATTAGGAACCTGTTTGAGTTAGAAGGGCAGAGAGAGGCCATGGCTTGGTTCTGTCCCCTACCTGCTTTCAGGAGCTGAGGTAGGGGCACTGAGCCAGCAGAAAAAAAAAAAAGTGAGAGAAACCTGTCTCCAATCTGTCTCCCTTATTGATCTCCTGGCCTTACAGCCGCTTTGCCTGCTTTTAAATCTTGATCCTCTCCGCCACCACCACCACCCCGCTTTTCCCCTCTCCACTATCCTGGTTGTCAAATATCAAACTGGCTTTCACCTAAAACACAATAAAATATTTAAATATATATGTATGTATATATGTATATATATTTGATATATATATATATCAAACTGGCTTGGAACTGTGTGGAGGAAAGAAAGTAGGGGATGTGGTGTCTTAGCAGTGGGGATGGGCCTGGGTACAGAAGGGCCGCATGTATGTCTCCTGCAGTGAGTGGGGGATGTCCCTCTCCCAAGATCCCTGATCATCCCCATACTCCACCCAGAAAGAAAGACAGGAAAGCTAGACTCTAGGACGAACATACTCACTTTTGGGGTTGGTGGGGGGACCTGCAAGAGGTAGTTCCTTTTTTAGAGTTTTATGATATGGCAAGTCCAATATTTTATTGAGAACAACATTGCTCAGAGGCCTTAAAATGGAACTGCTGGGAGTGAGAAGACTGTTTCCTCAGGTGTCCTGTTGGTGGGGACATTGTCACTTGTTCCAGTACAAGGGCTCCTCCTGGAACTGTACGCATGCACAAGGACACACACACACCAGGGGCACCGACCCACGCACGCAGGCAGGCGCAGCACCAGGCATAACCCCTCAGTGTGCCAAAACTTTGGTTATCCACAGAAGGACGTATGTGCCCACATATATACCCACACTGATGAGGTAGCTACTTAGAACTGATAAGCCTCTGAAGACACAGAAGTGGGTTCCAAGGGGCCTCCAGGGACAGGGCTCTGGGGCCTTCACAGGTAGAGCAATCCCCCCCAAGAGAACAAACCAGGACACTATTCAATGAGAGGAGAAAAAGGTGACCCTTTTGGCTCCCCTACATTCTCCTCTAATGTGAAAGCCACAGCTCATTGGTGACTGTGTAGACCTAGCCAGCACCACCCCCCATGGGAGAGCGTTAACTTCCCTTGGGATCCAGGACTGGAAGAAACAGTAGAGCATATTTATACCGGATTGTGAGAGACACAAAGAAAAAAGCTCCCCTGAAGCTCAGTGTACAGTCCTGTGGATCTAGGGTGTGTTCTTAAATAGATTTTCTTTTCCTTCTGGGAAAGCTCATGCTGAGCAATCTCTCCGCTAGGGCTTGAGGTAGATTCCTGCTGAGAGTGAGGGGGCAGCCCAGGGATGGGCCTTCTTGGGACAGTTCTGTCCCAGTGGTGGGGGCACATCCCTGCCAGCCTGTTCACTTCCTCCCAGCTGTGCAGAGCGGTATTTAGAAATCCACAGAAGAAGGGATAGAAGAGGTGTGGGGGGTGAAGACAGAGCAAGCCATTGACATCTGTGTTTCCATGTGACCCCAAGGAGGACAGAAGTGAATTCAGACCTTCCAGGCCTTGGAGAGCTGGTTTAAAGGTGGTGCAGTATGAGATCCTGAGCTCTGCACCCCAGGGGAGCCAGAATGAAGGGGCCAGGAGTGGGCAAATCTCCATCTGAGAGGTCGAGTGTGTGGGTGGGTGAAGGGACCACCTAGGGAATTTGTTCATCTTGGGAGAGGTAAGGGCAGGAAAGAGAGAAAATGGCGAAAGTAAAGGAACAGGAGAAAGAGAAAAAAGAAAACTGACGGCACTGAAACAGAGAGAGAGAGAGCTAACGGAGAGATCCACACAAAGAGAGACTGTGGAACGCAGCGTGCGCTTGGGAAGCTGGTGGTGGGCAGAGGGAGGCCGGTGATGGGGAGCCTCAGGAGGGTTACCAGCCAGAACAATTGGCTAGACTCCTGCCAGGAAAGGTGGGCAGGAAGCAGTAAGGGGAAAGGGCTGCAAAGAACACCCTGCTCTCTGGGCCAAAGAGCTGGACAGTGATTAGATCTGCTTCTCCCAGCTCCAAAGCTAACGGCATTTTTTCCCCTGCCCTTCTCCCTAAGCCCAGGGATGAGATTGACGGAACTGCAGCTTCTCTGACTCCTGGGTGGATTTGAATAATTAAGTCATCTGAATTCTTATGATTTACCATTTTCAGTGATAGACAGTGCCCAAGCCAGCCAGTTGGCAAAACTCCGGCTGCTAGTTATAATTTGTCAAGCTGCCAGCAGATTCATGTTTTATGCTAATGGAGAGAGACTCTTTGACTAGGGGGAGGCAGTGACCGGGTCAGCTCTTTCCTCAGGCACCCCAGAGGTCGAGAGGTCGGGGGAGAAAGGCCGAGGCTGGTATGGATTTTCTGTAAGGGTCAGTGTAATTTCATAATAATTCAGCGGATACACACTCTCACATACACAGAGGATCGTGTATGCACATATGATCAGATCTGCACACACGCACATGCACACACACACACACAGATGCACCTGTGCAGGCTTCTGGGACCCAGCGCACACAAGCCTGGCACAGGCACACTTGTCCACCCTCCCTCAGCTCATTTGCACATGCAACCCTTGCTGTCACCTTCAGGCATGTGATTACACCAAGGCAAACTCACAGGCCCACTCAGCAACCAGAGAAACAGATCACCCACCCCAGACCCAGCAACACACACCACAAAGACTGGGACGGACCTTTCAAAGGCCCTCTGCCGACCATCCCAAACCTCTTATTTTAGGGCTTTCATGTCTGCTGAAAGGAGCCCTGGTGAAGCAACGGTTAAGCATTTGGCTGCTAACCAAAAGGTTGGTGGTTCGAACCTAGCCACGTCGGGAGAAAAACCCTGGCGATCTGCTCCCATAAAGATTACAGCATAGAAACCCAATGGGGCAGTTCTACTCTGTCACGTTGGGTTGCTATGAGTCGAATCAACTCTCCGGCACACTACAACGACAATGACAACATGTCTGTTGATCCCAACTCGTGTGTCTTCTCCCATTTTAATATTTTCTCAGTGGGGAAACAAACGACCCCTGGGGCTGGGAAGCTGGAGCCAGGAAGACAGGCTCTGTAGCTCAGCACATGGAAGACCGCAATCAAAGTCAGCTGAATCCAATCCAAACTTTCTCTTCCACTGGTTTATTTACTGATATATTTGTCCACAATACATTGAAGCTCCACACTGTAAAGAATCTTTTTTTGATAATCATGGCAAACCGAGGCAGATATAATGCTTTATACACAGTGTTGTTGTTGTGTGCTTTCAGGTAGATTCCGACTCATAGAGACCCTATGTGACAGAGTAGAACTGCCCCATAGGATTTCCAAGACTGTCATCTTTTTTTTTTAGACTGTAATCAATTTTATATTTTTTAATCTTTATGGGAGTGGATCACCAGGTCTTTTCTCTGGGGGACGGGGAGTGGCTGGTGGGTTCAAACCTCTGACCTTTCGGTTAGCAGCCAAGTGCTTAACCATTATGCCACCGGGACATCTTTTATACATAGTAGGTACTAAAAAACACTAATGGAATGAACAGATGAAGCTACTGACTTCTAGATGGAGGAAATTGCCCATTTTCCCTTCGATCCTCACACCCTCTAAAAACAAAACAGAACATCTTGAAATCATCACTGGTTTGAGAAGCCAGAGAAGAAGTGTGGATCTGGGCGAAGACCTCAGGGGATTTCTGTTCCTTGGTGTGAGGAATCTGGCTTTTATTGTGAGTGATAAGAGAAGCTAATTTTATACAGCTAAAGAAATCAAGTCTCAATTTGCCCTCAGAATGGATGGATGAGCAAGGCAGGACTAAGGCAGGAGTGTCTGCCCTTCCTCCTGCCCAGAAGAGAATCTGAATTTGGTTTGAAGAGCTTATGAGCAGGGCTGAAAGTTCATTACCACCAGCACCTTTCAGTTTGGTAGGGGCATGAGGAAGGATTTGGGGCATAGGGAGAAACATTTCATTTCCCTCTTCTCCATCATCCCCAAATGAGGGGAAATACAACAGCAAACTGAACACAGCATCAGAGCCTGAAGCAGCCATGAGAGCCCAAAGGTAGAAGCTGCTCTCAGCATCAGACTCCAGGATGGAGCCGTAGCTGCTGACTCTGCCCACTAAGATTTTGGATCTGGCAAAGTGTGCTGGATTCCATCTATCCCTTTTGGGGCTAGTTTGGGGCAAGGAGGCTGCTTTGGGCAGAGAGTCCACATGCCCACCATTCAAAGCGTGCCTCCCTTCTTTACTGAGTAGATGTGAAGGGCAGTGGGCCTGGTTAATCAGGGATGTTCTTTGGAGAGATGGCCAAGAGGCAGCATTGACCCGCCTCTCCATCTCAGGGAAAGAGGCCCCTTAAATGCATGGGAACTAGGGAAATACACTTTGCTTATTTAAGAGTTTCAGTCTGTGGCCTGGTATCACTGATCTCACCTCTCTGCAGCAAGAAGAGCTCCAGAGCTCCCTTAGGCCCTTACTCAACCTGGGAGAGCAACGGCCTTAGTGGCACTAGCAACTCCACGCCTGGGGCAGACTGACTGTGGCAGGAAAGAATTTCCTGGGGTGAGCTAAGGGGATGTGAAAGCAATAACATGATTGTTACAGAAAACAAATTGATTCATCCAGTGCGTGATTAGCAAAGCTTACTCCCCATTTTGCCCCTCGTCTTCCAATCCCAGTATTTGCATTCAAGGTTGCCTTGATTTGTAACTGACTTGACAACAACTGGTTTCAAGGAACTCTTTAGGGCAGGATACACGTCAGCAAAGCCTGGGATGCCAAGATTTATAAAAGCCCCAGCTTGGACTAGATGAAAAGGGAGAGAGAGAAAAAAAAGAGAGAGAGAGAGAGAAGCAGAGAAGGGGGTAGGGAGAGAAAGATAAATAAAGGAACCCGTTGCCCTGGAGTGGCTTCTGACTCACGGTGACCCTACAGGAAAAGTAGAACTGCTCCATAGAGTTTTCACGGAGCACCTAGTGGATTTGAACTGCCAACCTTTTGGTTAGCAGCCACAGTAATTAACCACTACACCACTAGGGTTTCTGAAATAAAGGAACAAGCTAGAGGAAAGGGGAGGCAAAGCTTAAAGTTCAATGTTAGGAAGTGCTGGTCTGAGGCCTTCCTGATCAGCAATTGCAAGGTTTGCCCCTTCCCAGTTGGTGGTTGGTGGTTTGGGGGTCTCCCAGCCTATCCTCAAGGCTTGCACTGCCGTTGGAAGATCTGGCTGACCCCAGTAACCTGTCCTGAATCCCACCTTTAGGAGACAAAGGAGTTATCTATTTGGCTTTTAAAATCCCTCTGAATGAAACTGGGCGGTCACAGCCAGAGCACGTAAACAACAAACAGAGATGCAAGCCCAGCAGGCTGCGTGTGTACAAATCCGCATCAATCCCCTCTACAGGTTGAATCTAAAGCCAGTATGAAAATAAATCTTTTTTGTGTATGTGAATTCAGTGAAATACACTGCACCCCTGAAGTCCACTTACTTGCCCTAGTAGGGAACGTCCTCATTCTCTCTCAAGGGTGAATTTCCTTCTCTGGCTCCTCCAGGGTTTGCAAGCCTCATGCCGAGCTCTTTATAGATTACTCCAACCCCTTCTGGCATGGAGGAACTCTTGACCTGGAAGGTAGCTTTCTGTGGCAGGGATGGAGATAAGGATGGCAAAAGGAGGATGATTTTTCTTCTCACCAATGGAAGAAAATGAAGATGCCCTCCCCAAAGCAGGTCAGACCTCATCTTCACCCCTCCTTCACCTGCACATATACAGGCAAGCTAGCCAAGGCTACAGAAAAATCCTCTAGTGCAAAGGGTTCATTTGACAGTTGATCAAACTGAGGCCTAAGGTCACAGAGCCACAGCGCAGTAGAAGAGCAGAGACCAGTTCCCAGATGGCCTCTGCAGGTGCAGTCAGAGTGGAGGCTGCGGGTGGGGGACGGTGAAGCACCGGGGAGGAGTCTGAGACCAGCCCCTCTCTGGCATGGCCTTCTCTGTGCTAGTTTTGGAGCCAGGTCTTGATCTGCGTGTTGTGGAGCCTTAAGGTCGCTGCCAGCCTGCAACCTGGGCTCCGGCCAGTATGGCTGCAGGAGGAACTGCTCTGTCAGCTGCTTCAAGGAGAAGCTGGTCTGCAGGCTGCCGGCCTCAGCCTCCACCTCTCTGGTCCCACCGGCCGCAGTTGCCTGGGCTGGGCACTGTGGTGGTAAGTCAGGGCCGCAGCGTCACCAAGGTCGAGGCTGGATGGCGTCTGGGGACCTGAGAGACCCCTGCTGGGCCTCATTGGACCTCACACCTCACCCTCCACTGTTCTGTCCCTATGCTCCTCTAAGACAGGAATCCTCTGTTTACCCATTTTCTTCCCTCCTCTATTTCTATCTCTTTTTTCTGTCAGCTTTATATTCTTCCCTTCCTTCCCCTCTCTCCTTTCTCTCCTTTTCTACCTCTCTCTTTCTCTTTATTGCTTCTATTTTTTTCTTTCATTTTCCCCTCCCTTTTCCTTCCCTTGTCTTTTCTGTTTTAGCTCCTTTCCTTCTTTCTTTCACTTTCCTTATTTTCTTTTCTCTTTCCTTCCTTTCTGCTTTTTTCTCTCATTAAGAAACAGACAAACAAACAAACCTAATTTGGCTCACCAGCTCTATTTTTTCATCAAGATCCTTTTCATGTTCCTCCCTCTTCCACCTGCTTCTGGGAATCCCTTTCTCTGTCCCAGCATTAGGGCTTTCCTGGCATCTTTTCATGTCTCCTCAGCCTTTTCCCATTGTTGCTCTGAAATTTTCTGGCCTTTTGTGCTGTTTTCCAGGACCCTCCTTCTATTTTCCTTTGTTTCTAAATCCTCTCTCTGCAATAGACATATGGCATAAAAGCTGCCTCCCTCCCAGTTGGGTTTCTGTCCTGCATCGGTCCAACCATCTTTCATGCCATCTTTTCTCAGCTCCCTCAACTTGGGGCTCCATCCCAAGAGTGCAAGATTGAGGCTGTTGGGATGTCATGGCTGGGTCCACAGCTCCCCACTACAGACTTATGGGAGCCTTGTCAAACTGTTGTCACTCCATCAATCCTAAGAAGAAAGAGGAAGAGAAGAAAGGAAAGAGACAACACCACAGAACTGTGGCATGGGAGGACGTTGGAGGGGCCAAGGCAAAAAGGATCTGGTTCATCAAAGGGGAGGGGAGTGGGGGCAAATCTCAGAACCAGGCACTCTCTCCCAGAGCCCTGGGACCCACAAAAGGAAGCCCCAGCCGACTCCCATGTTTGTTTTGGGATTGGGGAAGGGTAAGGCCTTCCATTCATCCAACTTTTAGGGCTAAAGAGGTGTACAGGGCCACGGGATGAGTGGAAAGAGAAGGGCAGGGATATGTTTAAAGTATCAGTTGTCTTCACATCTGCCCCGACACGTGCCTCGAAAAGGTCCTGTTTTCTGGAGAACAGCCAAGGTCGCTCTAGGCACTGCCAGCTGCGCCCTCCTAAAGCTCCCAGCTACCCAGACCAAGGCCGGCCCAATTCCGGGTCTCTGGGAGGAGCCGGTGCTGTGGCCGCCGCTGTGCCGCCGCCGGCAGAAAAACTTCAGGAGCGGCGAATACAAAGGCCTGGGAGGCCTGGCGACTCCTGGCGGAGCAGGGCCAGGCGGCCTGTGGAGGTACCGGAGGGTGCGGATCAGAGACACAACCCCATCCAAGTGGGAATTTCTCTCCTGGGATCCACAGCCCCCTGGCCCTCTTCAGGAAGCAGTCCCACTGCGCGGTCCGCCGCCTGCCCTGCTCCTCCAGCCCCGCTTTCCCGGGAGAGGCCCGACCCGGAAGCCTCAGGCGCAGCGGAGACCCTCGGCCCCCAGCATTCACTCCGGCCCGGGCTCCCTGCCGCCCAGGGACGCCGCGGGCTGCAGAGTGTCCCGGCCTTGCCTGCGCACCTGCAGCGGCCTCGGTCCTCGCCTGTTCCCCCAGCCCACCCGCGGCCGGCCTGCCCCCTGTCCCCACTCGGTTCTCGGGCCCCCAAGTTCAGCCGCGCCTTCTGAACCTACCCCCCTGCCCTTTACTCCCCTTTGAGAGGCTGCCTATCTCTTCCTCCCTCTTTGGAGGGCGGGGGACGTGCTCATTTTCTCTCTCTGGTTTGGGAGCTAGAGAGGTAGGGAGGATGTGCTTGGGGTGGGGTTAGGGTCTCTGAGTCCAACTGGATTAAAAAATAAAATAGAATAAAGAAGATTTTGGGGAGTTGTTCCCTCTCTCGTGCCACTTCTAACTTAATAATCAGCGGAAGGTCTCGGGCAGCAGGGGCCGAGGCCCAGGCGGTCCCCGGCAGAGGCTCTGGGCCCATACCCCTCCCCCATCTCAGCAGAGTCGCCAACTGCTACTCTCGGCTGGTACTTCTCTGCCTTTCCGCGGAGACCCCTTGGGGGATCTCCAAGCGCCTCTAAAGGCTGGCTGGGTTAAGCAGGTTTGGGACCCGCCGGGTTTTTCTATATTAATAATCAGCCCCGAGTGGGAAGCAAGCAAATGCACCCTCCTTTTAGAATAGGAAACAGAAGTGTCCCTCCTCCCTCTTTAACCTCAACTCTGCTCTCTTCCCCATCTCCCTTCAGACAACTTCTCCAAAGTTCCCGCAAGTTGCGTTTGGGGAAAGAAATAATTTCCCTTAGAGTCTTTGGGTCTCTGGGGTCCTCAATTTCTCTCCTCCTCCCCAGTCTCGGAAGTAACCCTCTCCCACCCCTCCCCTTTCCCCAGCTGCGGTCTTAGTCCTCGAACTCAGGGGAGGAAAGCTGCTCTGGCTCCGTGCATCTGACAGACGCCAACCCCAGCCCGATTCCCTCCCGGAGCGGGCGCTTCAGTGTGCCTGCAGGGGAAACCGGGTGAGTGAAGACTCCGGAGAGGCAGAGACCAGGAGAGACAGACGGTTCCCAGGCTAAAGCGCACCCCTCCTGGGCCCAGCTCACCTGCTCCGGACGGGCTTCTCTTGGTTTTCATCCACTCCAAAGTTTATCCTTTTCTCAAACTATTCCAGAAGAGGTGCCAGGTCTGCCCTGGGGGGCGCACCTGAGGGCGCAGGCGCCTGATTCAAAGCGAGTTAGGGGGAAACAGGGTTCAGTTACCCGGTCCCCAAAGTGAAGGCCAAGGCAGTGCTTCGAGGAGGGGGCATCCTAGCGCCTGGGGCAGAAGGCCAGGGTGCCAAGCCCAGGGATGTCCCGGGGCAGAGTAGGCGCTATAGGAGTGGCTAGGGGAGCCGGGCGGGCCTGGGGAACTAAGACGGCCCTGGGTCCTTGGCAACGTCTCTTGCTTCCTTCAGTTTCTGCTCTCCCGGGTGTGTCCCATCCCACAACATTCTCTCGACCCCTTCTGGGGCGGCGCTCAGGGCCCCGACATGACGTAGGGGGAGGGTGAAGGGGCGAAGAGACCCCCCCTCAGCCCCCGCGCCACCGCTCCCCCCTTCAGTGCCCAGAGCCAAGGGACAGGGAGAGAATTGCAACTAGAAATTCGATCGATTGGTACGCGGGACCACGTGGTCCAGGGCTGGCCAATGACCAGGCCGCCCAGGAAGAACTAATAATGGAAGCAATTTGTAACTTTCAGTAGCTCTCTAGGCCTGGGTACCAGAGGGAGAGAGGAGGGCGGAGGTGGGGAGAGGGGCACCCCCAGTCCTTCCGCCCTCCCCATTTGTCCAGTGGCACCCGGAGTCGCGATTGCGCCTTTGGCCCAACACGAAGGCACTCGCTGGGTCCCTTGTCCACTCCCGTCCGGCCGCCGCCGCTCCAGAGCTGGGTACGGTAAGCGGGTCTTCCACCCCGAAAACCACCCAGCTCCCCCCATTCCGGTTCTTCCTGGCACCTGCAAACAAGGCCCCTTTCCTTGTCCGATTAGACTATTGAAATCCAATTTTGTTTTCTCTTAATTGAAAGAAAATCGATTGTTTGATATTCTTTTGTGTAAACCATTTCAGGTTTAGGGAAAGATTAATTTTAGGTTAACATACTTTTCGGGGGGGGGGTGAGTGGTACTTTTCTTTATTTTTTAAAATAAATTTTATACTCTGCTGTTTAGGCTTTTTTTTTTTTTTTTTTTTTTTGGTCCTGGAGAGAAGTGCTCTACTTATGGAGAGTTTAGTTTTCTTTGGTGATGAGTTACACATCGTTTTTGCAAGTTTTACTTCTTTGATGATGTCAAGTTTCACCTCTTTCTCCATCCTTTCTCTACTTTCGATATTTTAAAATAATCAGTTAACAGATTTTAAGTTTATTCATTTGTTTTCCTCCACCCTTACTAGCTCTTTAGCTGTCAATGAATTTTCACAAGTTCATTTTCTTTGTGTGGATCTAGCCTTTAGTTTTGTGTTAATTTCTCTTTTTGTTTTGCAAATGAATTTATTGTTTGGGAAACTCAGTGGCGCTGTGACCAAGGTCTCTTTTGACTAATTCCTATCTCTCCTCTTTTCCAGAACAATTTACTTGAAATGTTTTATGCATTTTCCTCATAAAACATTTCAAGTAAATTGTCTCAATTTTTAAAATAATTTTTATTGTACTTTAAATGAAAGTTTACAAATCAAGTCAGTCTCTCACACAAAAACCCATATACACCTTGCTACACACTCCCAATTACTCTCCCCCTAATGAGACAGCCCGCCCTCTCCCTCCGCTCTCTTTTAGTGTCCATTTCGCCAGCTTCTAAGCCCCTCCACCCTCTCAAATTGTGTCAATTTTGATGTCTTTTACCTCTTTTTAAAACCTGATCTTTTCTTTAAATTTAATATTTTGTATGTTAAACCATTGTAAAAGTTTATTTCATAAGCTGCACCATTTTGTACATTTCCTTACCCTTCCCCAACTCCCTTTTCATTCCATCTCAGAGCCCCCCAATTTCCACCTTCAGATATGACTCACCCTTCCTCCTCCCTCCAGCCTGGGAGAGGAAAGCTAGGGGGATTCCTGGGAAGAAGAAAGTGCCCTACCTGGGTCAGAGCCTACACTCGGATTCTAGCTCTGAACACTTCTAGTCCAACCTCCCAAGTCAGTAAAACTGGGGAGAGCAGAATATCTATTCAGTTCTTAGTCTGGGACTAAGATTTTCCACCTAGACCCTATTCTGGACAACTCTTTGCAAAGTACAAAGTTGAATTTTTAGTTCTTATCTTTCCTCAAAGTAAGAAAAGTACAAACAGATTCTTTTTTTCCCTCCCTTAAGTGTGACTTGTTAGCTGGGAGTCAGCTCGTTGGGTATTTTATCTCCGGGGAGAAGATTCCCAGAGGAGACACACCATGTTCATCCCTCCCTTTTGATTAAAGCGGAGGTTTTCAGGGCTTGGGGGACCCGATTTTGATCCCAGGCTCTGGCCTTGAATGGACATGAAAGAAGGGTAGAGAGTTAGTCTAGGGACTTATTTGATTGCTTCTGGTTAGTGAAGTTTGGCTTAGGAGGGTTTGGGGTAAATCCCAGCTCTGAGAATTTTTTTCTTTTTAGCATTACTGTGAAGGAAAACCTTGAAATGCTGTGCAGTGGTTTCAGCCTACTAAGAGCCATCACAGCCACAGAAAAATAAATTACAAGACAATATCACTGTGAACAAGAGCAATCCATGTTTCCCAAAAATTCCCCTGATGACTTTGTCCATTCTTCTGAGGGGAACTGAACCCAGCTGGCCAGAACTCAAACTGCCGCTCCTCCCATGTTGGTTCTCCAGTCCTGTCATCACATTGACATTCCGGGCACATTCAGCCCACCCGCCTGCCCTGCTTCTCCCAAGTATGAATCTAAATTACTATTAATAAGGGGCCGCTCCAAGTTAATTGGCATTAAAAGAATTCATTTCAATTTGTTAATATTAAATGAATGCTCTGCACTTTAACTCCCATCTTCGCCCTGGATTCCCTGATGAGTGATGGGAAGCGGGGAGGGAGGAGCAGAATGGGGATTTTATTTCTGGCTCTCCAGCTCAGCCACTCGGGCGCCTCCCTGGGGGTGTGCAATCCAGGCCCAATGGGGGCCTGACTGGGGAACACTCTGGTGGTCTTTTTTGGAGAAATTCATCTGAATCAGCAGGAGCTGTGGGGGAGAGCAGAAGGAGAAAGACATAAAGGTTTGGGGGACATTGAGAGGGAGGAAAGGGACTGTCAGGAACAGGAGTAGTTGGAGAACAGGATTATGGGTTGTGGGGGTAAAGCAAATTTGTGAAGAAAGGTGCTAGTGGCTCAAACACCCACCTAGAGAAGGAGTGGCTGAGGGGGGAAGCAGGTGTGAGGCGAGCAGTTGGGGTTCTGAAGCTTTCTAGCTATGTGACTTCAGGTCTAAAGTTACTTAATTTTTTTAGTTTCTTGACTTGTAAAACAGGGATAATAATAATAGTATCTATCTCAGGGAGTTGTTTGAGGATTAAATGAAATACATGTAACATGCATTCCACAGTGCATGTTACATAAAAATTGCCAGTAAATTTTTTTTTTTTTTTTTTGTAGCATAGTGGTTAAGACCATGGTTTCTGGAGCCAGACTGCCTGGTTTTGAATCTGAACTCTGCCTTATACTAGCTGTATTATCTTGGGTAAGTCATTGAACCTCTCTGTGCTTCAGTTTCCTCATCTGTAAGATGGAGTAAATAGTACCTACCATATAGGTTGTTGTGAGGATTAAATGAGTTAATGTGTGTGAAGCACCTAGAATAATGCCAATCCCACAGTAAGCACAATATAAACATTACTCATAATTGATGTCTTTGCCCTTCTGATTAGGAAGGATGGGCAGGGGCACGGAAGAGCTACCTCTTAGAAGAGCTCAGAGGAGCTCTCTTAACCTCATTGCTGAAGAATCTGGTCTAACTGAAGCTGCTTGAGGTGAGGGCAGGGAAAATGAGACTCTGTGACCCCGGGAGCTGGGACACTCAAGTTCTTCCTTGATCTCTGGTCTGGCTCTTGGGCCGGTGGTCCCCTTCCAGGGCTTACAGACTTCAAGGGGAAGTTACTTCTTTTTCCCTTGGGAAGAACTAGTGACGGGAGACTTACTTTCTTGGTCTAATATCTCCCTTTGGTAGGGAGTTATTCCTCAAGGACAGGTGTCGAGAGAGGGTAGACATGGGGGGGGGTCATATTTCCTGGCCATGGTGTGGGGTGGGGGAGGTTGGGTAGAGCAAAGGAGACTGATGTTTACACCCTATAACTGTTTACCAGCCCCCACATACCTGATCTCACTTTAGAGTTGAGGGAAAACAGAGGTCAAGAGAGACTAGGCAACTTGCCAAAGTTAGAAAGTGGCAAAGTTGGAATCTGAACTCTGATACGCCTGATGACAAATCTTAACACCTTCCCGTTGGCTGTACACTTTCTGAAGAGGGAGATGGAACTTCCTGAAAGGGGAGTTGGGATATAAGTACCAGGATCACGGGATAGCTAGAAGGTGGGGTGTAGGGGTGGGAAGAGGCCAAGTGGGAATTTCTCAGAGAAGAAAGTCTTCCTAGAAAAGTGTAGACGAGGATTCAGATGGGAAGGGAATGAGGATAGAATGTAGAGGGAAGGAAGAGAGTCATGTGTTCGTCAAGGAAGGAGAGGAAGAAAGGACCCATAAAGGCTGGGTGAGGGCAGGGGACGTGAATCAGATTTGCCCTTCTTCCACCAAGTAAAATTAGTTACCATTTATTGAGGGCCTTTTAGTATATATCAGGCACATACATTAACTTATTTAATGCTCACAACAAAACTGAAAAAATTACTTTCTTAGTTTTATTTCCAAAAGAGTCATTTGAGGCTCAGAGAGCTTAATCCCTACTTAAGGTTACAGAATTGGTAGGTAGCTGGGTTTGCCTGACACCAGAACCCATGCTTAGCATGGGCTCCCTGCCCTGGTCTCATCTTCCATTCTTACTTCAGGACACCCTGTATGATCACATTTGTAGCCATGCCTAGTGACTTGGGAACAAGAGGATAGAGAAAGAGTGGGATGAAACCGATAGAAGGAGTGGCAGGTAGGCAATGGGGACAGAAACTCTCCTCACGTCCACGTGAGGAAGATGGATAGAAAGGTATTCTCTCTAAAGGGCGCCTTCCACATCTTGGAGCTGCTGATCTTAGAGTGAATGGCAGGCACTTGATTGCAGATCACGTTGCTTTCTGGGCTGGAGGCTCTTGTTCTTCTCCTCTGGGAGGGGAAGAGAAAGAGGGCAGTCCAAGCGTGGGGTTTTTGAGCCCTGGATTAAGACTGCTAGTTGTCCACTAAAACCCATTCTCCCTTTGTTGCATGAGGGTAGAGTTACCACTGGGCACAGAGCCACCCATCTGGAGACTCCATTTCCCAGATGCCCTTGCTGCCTGCCAGGTGTGGCCAGAGGGGAACAGGAGCTGAATGATGTGATCAGAGCTGTAAGACATTGGGTAAGGTCTCCTTTTTGTTCTTTTTCTTGAGCTGGAACCAGACTCACCTGAGATTGAGCTTTGACCCTGCAATTGCCGAGAAATCTCTCAGAGAGAGTAAAATGACAATATGAAAGGAACCCAAGTCCCTGATTGACCAGGTAGAGCTGAGCTGCCTGCTGTCTGGGACTGCTCCCTTCCAGACGATTATGTGAGAAATAAACTGTTTTCTACATGCTGCTGTGTTTTGGAGCCTTTTTTGTTATGGTAGTTTTTCCATCATCCTTACAATGTACCTTCTCACATCAGAGTTGTCAATCCAAGCTCACCAACATGATTACATCAGATCATAAACCAGTTGCTAAAGAATCGATTCTGACTCATGGTAACCACACGTGTGTCAAAGCAGAACCGTACTCCATAGGGTTTTCAATGGCTGATTTTTTGGAAGTAGATCACCAGGCTTTTCTTCCGAGGTGCCTCTGGGTAGACTTGAACCTCCAACCTTTTTGGTTAGCAGCCAAGCGTGTTAACCATTGGCACCACCCAGGGACTCCATCAGATCATAGAATAATTATAGTAATAACATTTATTGAGTGCCAGAGAACCTGTTAAGGACTCTAAGCACATTATTTAATATGATCCTTGTGACAATCCTCTGAGATCGGTGGGTGTTGTTATTATTCTAATTTACAAACGAGAAAATTGAGCACAGAGAAGATAAGCATTGTGTCAGTGGACACATAGTAAGTGGTAGAGCTGGGATTTGAATCCATGGACTGTACTGAGCTTCCACTCTTTACCATGGGGCAAATCTCTCCCTGAGGACAGAGCTGGGAGGGACCTTGGAGGTCAATCTAGACTTGGCTGAGTCTCTTCACAGTCACCACAGGGGCCAGGGCATTTGGGGCTCACATCCTCACCCTCTCTTTAACTCAAGAAGCTCAGCAGGGCACCCATGCTTTATGTTGGGTTGCTACATAAGGTTTTATTTGAAAAAAGGATCCCACAGCTAAAACCAGTTTGAAAACCCCTAATAAGTTTGATCCTCTTATTTTATAGATGAGGCCGTTAAGGATCAGAGGGAGGAAGTGACTTGCTTAAGGTCACATGATTTGTTTTTCTGTCAATTTTTTATGGATCCAAGACATGTTCTCTTGCCCCCATATCAGGCTGCCTCCACAAGCCAAGAAGTGCAAAAATAACCAACTCCAGGCAGAGGGACACATGTCTTCTCCATTAATGCTTTGTGAGAGCCAAGCCACATTTTTCTAACTTCTCCTCTGCCCTTCCTGTCTATGTTGGATCTCAGCCTGGGAGACCTGCCTCCCTTGGGCCTGGGGAAAGAGTGGGCTGCCCCTTTTCTCCACCCTTCTCATCTCCCAGATGGTCAAAAATGCAGAGAAAAAGGAGAGCTGGGCCAGAGCCAAAGCGGGCAAAGGAATCTCTCTGACTCCCTCAAGTCTTTCCACATTGGTATCTGGAATCTAAGGCTCCTCTTCCCCCCAGGCCTCTTCCTAGTAGCCCACCAGGGAGGAGAAGGGGGAAAACTGACATAAATTTCCCTTATTTATACAAGAAGACAGAATGTTTCTTGTGCCAGAAAAAACACAGAGAGGGAGCTGTCAGGGGAGAAGGGACCCAGCCCCAAATCTTCTGGGGTCAATTTATCTTCTCGAATCGTGGCTTGGGAGCTACCATAATGTTGCTTGTATGAGATGTAGTTTTTGGCTTGGGGGGCAGCCAGGACAGGCAGGCCTGGCCTTTGTTTCTGATCATGGCTTTCTGCTCCAGCTCAACTGCCCCCCTTCTCCTTCATTCTTGTGTCTCTAGAAGCCTGGATCATAAAAAAGGAGGCCTGTGGGCAAGATTAGGTGTGTCTTACGCATGAAAGTGCCCAGCACCCACGAAAGCAAGGTCTTAGGACACGTCTTCTTTTGTGTTTATTACATGCGCTAAGCTGGAATTTCCTCCCTCTGTTACAGTTACTAAAGTGGAATATTCTCTCCTTTATCGATTCTCTTTATCATTGTTACTTTTGTCACTTTCCGTTTTGCTCAGACTCAGGGACTCAGACCTTTCTCCTAGGGTTTCAGAGAGCCCGAGTTAATGAGTAGATGTCTTACCACTGAGGAAGAGATTCCCTCAGCCTGGCCTTGAGTGATCATCCAATACCTCACAGCTGAGGGAAGGCCTGTGGAGGCCCCACGGTCAAGGAAAAGTGATGTTCTTGGAGGCTGATTGAGCCCAGAACCCAGGCCTCCTGCCCCACCTCCTTGCCTGGCCCATTTCAGTCTTGCAAATATGCTTGTGCTCAGTCCATTCACTCGCCTAGCAAGTATTTACTGAGCATCTGGTGAACCCAGCTGGCACCGTTCCTGCCCTTGTGAACCTTGCAGCTCTAATGGTGAGAGTAAGACAAATACAAGTGAACAAAATAATGGCAAGTTGTACAAGCTCTGTAAACATTTACTGAATGAATGAATAAATGAACGAATGAATACTTGCTCTGTGTTCTGGAAAGAAAATGTGAACAAATCAGAGCTCTAAGTCACTTTCTGCTACCACCACCTTTTCGAGCCTGGAAGTCAGCACTTCTCCAGCTCTTGGAGGGAATGATGTGCAGATGATGTGAAATATTGGACCATGTAATAATAAAAAAAATTTTTAATTATTATTACTAGCTACCATTTTACCATTTTATCGGATGAGCCAACAAACTGAAGGATTTGTATATCTCACTGATCTATCCACTCTGAATTAGGCATAATTTTCTCCATTTTAAAGATGAAAAATCTGAGGCTCAGAGAGATTAAGTGACTACCACAGCTCACATAAGCAGCAATGAGTGGCAGAACATTTGTACTTGACTCTGGGATGTGTATCTACCTTCACGTCTTTTGTTCTGGGTATTTCCAGCCCTTCACAATAAATACTGATGTTTCTTTCTGAGGTCCCGATGAGAAGAGTCAGGCCACCCTACTCTGTCCTGCCCGTCCTGCTTCTCGGCCTCAAAGACAAAGCCGACTGAGGAAGAGGTCCCAGTCCCCTGTCTCAGCACAGCTTGCTGTCCCGTGGCTATACCTGCCTTGTGGTAGGAAGGGAAGGGCCAGTTTTACTTTCCAAGACCATTTCCTTCCAGGCCTTGCTGAGCTGCCCATTATGTGTGGGAGGGACCACGAAAGGCCTGGATGTTGTCAGCGATACTCTGAGACTCTTGAACAAGCCAAAGAGCAAGCGATGTTGACAAGAAGAGGACCTCAACAAGGCAGATAATCAAAAGTTGGCGATTGACAGCCTTTTAGCATCCCCTCCACTTCCTGCTAAATCAGGCCTCTTAGATGAACTTGATGACAAATAAACTTTAACACATTATGGTTTTCACGTACATTAGCTCACTTCTCATGGCAAACCTAAGAGGCATCTAAGGCTGGGCTTGTTACAGAAAAAGGGTTTGTGAGACTAGAACCCAAGTGTCTTGCTCAATTTTATGTAACAAAAACCTATGTAGAGCTTACTATGAACCATATACTCTACTAAATATTCCATGACTATTAACTTACCTACTCTTCTTTTCTACTCTTCTCTACACCAAATGACGTAGGTATTAGTATCATCCACGTTTTTTTAGGTGAGGAGACTGAGGCATAGCAATCAAGCATCTTGCCCAAGGTCATGCAAACAGCAAGTGGTAGAGCAGGGATATGAACCCAGCCGCTTAGCACTGAAGCCTGTGTGCATAACCACTAAACCAGGTGGGCTTGGCACAGTGACTACAGATGGGAAGTCTAGTTTGTTTTTCTGGTGATCTCCCTCCTCTTCCCCCTGCTTCCCTCAGTCTTTATGGCCCATTGGAAAAAGCAAGCCAGAGCTGTGGCTCCCAGGGTGACGATCTTTCAGCTGCCTCCTTGGCACTGTCACTCTCTCCTTCCATCTCTTGCCAAGGGCTCCAGCCGGGAATGCCGCAGACAGTTTGCCATGGATCAAGATTTCTCCAGAGAAAGAGCTCACAGGGAGGCGGCTGTGAGAAATGAAGTAACTTGCTGTTCTCCCAGTCCCCCCATCAAGAGGAGCCAAATGAAGTCACTGTACATTTGAGCAGGTGCTGTCAAAGCACAGCCTTCTGGTCAGTTTGGAGACATACATAGGCTCATGTGGCCAGGGACTGAATGGCTGCATGGAAAATCTGAGGTAGTAGATGACTGATGTAAAAACTTCCATGGGAGTGTTGTGTGTCATTCATGCAGTAGTGCTGCGGCACGGGATTTATGTGCGCATGAGCTGTGAAGGGTTTGCTCATTCATTGACTTGTTATCCATTCACTTATTTATTCAATAAATTCTGATTATGCACCTCAGAGGCACTGTGCTAGGTGTAGAGGGAGAACAAGACAAAATCTCTGCCCCACAGGGGCTCACAGTCTAGAGAGGGAGGCGGGAGCAGAGCTCGTGGTGGTTTGTTCCAAATACTCAAGAAGGAGAGTCATTCAGCATGGCCACAGACACCTCTGACCCCTGGTGCTGTCCTTCTTTTTTCCTCTCCATGCTGGGAGTGGGCAGCCCCATGTGTGGGTGCATTCCCCACACAGCCACAGCAGCCTGCTTCCTTCAAGCTCATTGCCTAGATCCCACTTTCCTGTGAGCCGAGTCATCTGTGTCAAAGAAGGAGCCTCAAATCTCCTTCCCTGCCAATCACCGGTTGGCTGCAGGCAGGACAGAGGTGGCAATAAAGGAGCAGGGAGCCGCAGGGGTGGGGTGGGATGGGGATTATTTACAGTTTGCCTCCCAATCCTTTCTCAGTGCTGCTCTGTACCTAGGAGGCCAACCGATCCAGACTGCATCACCCAGGCTCCTCACCCTCTTGCTTCTAGTGGGGTTTGGCCCAGGGAGATCCTGGCAGAAAGGGAGAGAGAGGAATCAGGGTGTTTGCTTTCCCCTGCCATCCTTGATGCCTGGCTAAGGTCCTGGCAGGGATCATGATCTCTCTGTGGCCACAGCTTAGCTGGGTGTCCCCTTTCCCATGACCCCAGCTCTCACAAGGCTCTGGTAGTATCGTTTCCATCTCTTGCCCTCTTGGAGCTGCCTGGTGCCTCACTAGTCCTTACTGATTTCCTTAATCCTGTCTATAAGGTCCCTGGGTGGCACCGACAGTGCCAGCAATGCCATGGAAGAAAGCCCTGCTGATCTGCTTCCGGTAAAGATTACTGCCAAGAAAACTCTGTGAAGAAGTTCCTCTGTGTAACACACGGGGTCAACATGAGTCAGAATCTACTTGATAACAATGGATATTTTGGTTTTGGTAATCTTGTCTATACCTTTTAAGTTGTCATGTCATCAAACTCTCCTCACTGAAGCCCTTTCAAGTGTGTTATCTGTTTCCTGTTGGAACCTTGACTGGTCCACTTGGTTAACAGTCGATCGCTTTAACCACTGCACCACCAAGGCTCCTTAGTAAGCACTAAAAAACAGAAAACCAAACCTGTTGCCGTCGAGTTGATTCTGACTCATAGTGACCTTATAGGACAGAGTAGAACTGCTCCATAGGGTTTTCAAGGAGTGACTGGTGGGTTCAAACTGCCAATCTTTTGGTTAGCAGCCGAGCTCTTAACCACTATACCACCAGGCCTCCTGGTGAGCACTATATACGTGCTTAAAAGAATGGAGCTTATATACCACAATGGAGTCCCTGGGCAGTGCAAACGGTGAACGTGTTCAGCTGCCAACTGAAAGGTTGGAGGTTTGAGTCCACCCAGAGGCCCCTCAGAAGAAAGGCCTGGTAACCTACTTCAAAAAATCAGCCATTGAAAACCCCATGTAGCAGAGTTCTACTCTGACACACATGGAGTTGCCATGAGTAGGAATCGGAGAAAGAAAGCGGAGCCTCATCCACTTATTCTCCAGTCTCCCTTCTTATCTCCCACCTGCCTGCCTTCTTTTCAAGGCCCTGAAAAAGGGTAAATGACTGGAGAGCTTTTCGACAAGTATGTTGATCTCCCAGCCCTTTGTGAACTTGATTGGCCCTACCCTGCCCCCAGGCATCACCAATTTGGAGAGGGCAACAAGGACCCAAGACTCCAGGCTGGGTTATCAAAGATAGGTTCCTAGTCCCAGTGCTGCTTGCAAAATAGCCTTCTCTCTCCAGCCGCTTCAACTTCCCGTAGCTGCAGGAGGCCCGGGAGCTCTTGGTAACAGCACATTAAGCCCGTTTGTGGGAACTTTAATTTAAACACAAATTAGAGCCGGCAAATGACTCTGGCAGTCAGATAAGCCATCCCAGGAGAGCAAGGAATAAACCAAGAGAATCAGCAGAAATAAGACCTGAGTTTAAACTACTGTAAATACCCGGAAACCTGAAACACATGAAGGCTGGGGGTTCTGAATGGAGAACACATCCCCAGAGGACTGGGAAAGTCACTCTTACTGCCCAGCTGTTCTGTTCTGGGCTCCATGCCACCCCATCTTCTCCCCTCAGTCTCTACATTTCCTATCTTTTTGCCAAATTCCAACCTGATTCCTGAGTCTATCCCATCCCCCCACCCCATCCCCCACTGTTTTAGATAACTTGATTCTTTTACTTACTTTGACTCTCATCCTTTCCTGTGATCTACCACTCTGAGAAAGTTCTAGTTGTTATCTAACCTCCATCTATTCTACTACAGTTGGAACCTAATATATCCCGTTTGGTAGTGGCTCAGGGGGTTTCTATTCAGGAGGGAAATGTGTTACAGTAAAAATAACCTGAATGTTAAAAGACCTGGGTTTACTTCTCTGGGTCTCAGTTTGCCCATCTGCATAATGAGTGTGAGAGATGATCTCTAAGCCCTTGTGAGCTCCATGAGGACAAGAGCATCTCAGGAAGTCTCTATCATCCTATAACCCAGGAATTTTCCCCTGTTTTAGAAATATTCTTGGCTGTTTTGGGGAGAAGGGCAGGCAAGCCCATCTATTCCTTTGTGGGAAGGGCGGTCAGGCTTTGCTCCTACCCCTCCACACATAACCCAAGCCCAGGCCCGGGAGGCAGGCTGCCTTTCCAGTTCTGCCAGGGCCTGCTGAGCTGAGCTCTCTGGGGCTGTGGCTGACGAGATGTTGTCACTGTCCTCCGGAGTGGGAGAGACATATGTTCCCTCTGTCACAGCACCTGTTAGGGTGGCTGAGGGATGGCAACCCCCAAGAGGACAGAATTCTACCCTCTCCAACTGACCTTGAGAAGTCTTGTTGTCCTGCCTTTCTGGGAGACTTAAAGTGAAGGCAGAGGGGGCATGTCATCACAGCCTCAAAGCCCCCACAGAACGGGAAGCTGCTGTCCTTCACAGAGTGTAAAATAACACGCCTTGGCCTCAGCAAAAGGGAACGGGGTCAAACCACATGCAGAATTTTCAGGCTGGATGCTGGAGCAGACAGTTGCCCTGAGAGGTCATCCAGAAAGAAAATTCATGGCTCTTGCTCTTAAAAGATGTCTGCAAGGCCTGGGCCACTGGCAGAGGTGGGGGTGATGATCCTGTGACTCAAGAGTCAGAAGGTCCCTGTGACTGGAATAGAAGGATCTTGGCATTTTCCCTGGCCCATGGCCCTTAGACAGAGGTAGGCAGTTGCCATCAGGGCCCAGGGCCCAGGTGCATCCCTACCTTGCCTGCCTTCCCCCTCCTGTGTGTCTGGCTGCCCCTGGAGCCCCAGGCCTGCCCGCCATCTGGGCAGCTCAGAGGAAAGCCCACTGCCAAGGGGGTGCCAGCATTGATTTATAGCCTGCAACCTTGGCAGGCTTGGGCTGTGTGCTGGGAACCTCCTCTGCTCAGGGAAGAGGCACTCCTCTTAAAGGAGCAGTATAGCGGAATGCAGGTATGTTTGGGATGGGAACTGAGGTATTGATGGGGCTGTCAAGGAAGGGCACCCATTCATTAGGACTCTGGGTGACTGTCATTTCCTGGGAAGATTTCTGACCACTCATCACACTCGTCATAATATACTTCTCCTGAAGTCCAATTATAACAAATTAGTTTAATGTCAGTCTCTTCTGATAGGCTGTAAACTCCATGAGGGCAAGAATCAGATCTGTTGTGTTCACCAGTGTATATTCAGCACCCAGCACAGTGCCTGACATATAGCAGGCTCAATAAGAATTTGTTAAGCATACAAGAAACAAAAACCAAACCATTGCCGTTGAGTCAATTCCGACTCATAGTGACCCTATAGCACAGAGTAGAGCTGCCCTACAGGGTTTCCAAGGAACACCTTGGTGGATTGAAACTGCTGATCTTTTAGTTAGCAGCTGTAGCTTTTAACCACTATGCCGCCAGGGCTTCCTTGTTAAGCACAGGAAACGATAAATAAGTGAAAGTCTTTACCCACAAGGTTCAGGTAAGACCATGTGCTTCTTCATTGCCTAGCTTGGTTTTCAAAACTCTTAGCACCTGTCTCTCTCCTCAGGACCTGTTCCTCTAGAATCCCTTGCCCATCCCTGTCATATCAACTTGGGACCAAAGGGACTAATCTGTTACCCAGATTTACTTGTCCCCCCCCTTTCCTTGCGTCACTTCCCTTATCTCCTCCACACAATGTTCTTTTTCTTCCCATTTCCCTTCCTCCTAGAAGCTTCCTCTGATAGCCTAGGGCCCAGCCCCTGATGTAGATAACTCTTTGCCCACTACTTCTCAGCATGGAAGCACTTCATTAATTAATTCATTTATTCAGCAATACTGACTGGGCACCTACTGCGTGCTAGGCACTGGGGGCTGAGGATTCGTTAATGAACAGAGCAGGTGTATGCCTGAGTTCAGGGAGCCTACATTTCAGGGGGTGAGACAGACAAAAAAAACAAGTAAGCAAAAAAGCACACACATAAATGGAAGTTGTAATTCCTGCTGTGAAGGGGGCTAAGGAAAGGGTAGAGAGGGTAGAGTGGGAATGCATTTTCACTTACGTGGTCAGAGAAGGCTTCTCTGAGGAAGTGCCCTGTGAGCTCCGATTGAAGGGTGAGAAGGAGCCATGTGAAGAGAAAGGGAACTGGAACTGCATTCCAGAAGTGGCAGGCATCACCTGGGAGCAGGTTAGACATGCAGAATCTCAGGCCCTGCCCTAGATCTGCTGAATCAGAACCTACTTTTTCACAAGCTCCCCAGGTCATTAGTCACAATGGTTTTTGAAAATTGTCAATTTAGATACACTTTAAGGGTGGAACAGGGTGTGAGAACACCAGGAGATTTGAAGCGGGGCTGGGTTGCAGGGAGTGGTTGCTGGAGAGTTTGGATGGGGTGTGAGAGTGTGCAAGAGTCTGAATATGTGTCATTGTGTGTGCTTGTGTGTGTGTGCGCATGTGTGTATCTCCAGCACTGTTGACTGTGGGCTATCTGAGGCTTTACATTTCCAGGCTTTTACCTTTCCGTGGGTGTGGATTACCAGAGGATACATCTTCACCCCCACGGTGACAGCGCCCCCACTTAGATCTGCAGCTGAGTCAAATGGAATCTGCCAGCATCTGGGTGGTGAGGACACCTCGGAAGTGAGGCAAGGCAAGGAGACTCCCTGTTCCTGACCCCCGGCAATCCATTTATCTGACCTGAGTCTCATAAAGGCGTCCTGAAGAGCCCAATTGCTTCCTAATGGTTATGAGCTGAGACCTGGGGATTTATGGCTGAGGCCTCAGTGGTCACCAACAGTAGCAAGGCTGTGCAGCAGGAAACTGGGCTCCGCATGGCTTCAGGTCAGGGAAGCCTGCACCCGGGACCACAGTGGGACTCCTCACCCTGCCCTGCTTTTGGGGCAAAGAGCAATGCCTGGTGGAGGAGGTAGGGTTCAGGAGAGAAAAGATCTCTGGCTGCAGATGTCCCAGGGCTGAAGGGAGAACGTCTAGGAAACTGGCCAAGGGTCCCCTGGCCCACCCTGGCTCAGGGGCGAAGCCAGGGGTTAGGGGACACCAAAGAAGTGAGTGAAAAGGAGCACTGGAATTGGGGCAAGTCAAACTGGGGTTCAGATCCTGGATCTGTTATTTACCAATGTGTGACACTAGACAAATTTCACCTCCCTGAGCCTCAGTTTCCTCAACTGTAGGTGGGGATTGTAATACAATCTCATAGGTCTGTGAGACTTAAAGGAGATTTTTGTGAAAGGCACTCAGAATACTAATTGTGTGTATTTAAGTGGGTTGAGAGATGGATTCTCATTCTAGCTGTGCCACTGTTTTGCTGGGATTCTAGCACTGACTCTGTTACTAATGGCTTTGTGACCCAGGGTACTTCACATAGCCTTTCTGGTCCTCAGCTGCCCCATAGATACTAAGAGGGGGCTGGACTTGATGTTCTTTTGGCCTCTTACACCTCTGCTGTTCTGTGGTTCTAATGAGAAGCCCTTGGGTTGGAAATGGAGAGTCAGATGGTGTGGGCCTCATCCTGCCCAGGCAGAAGTTATCACTGCCGCTTGTGATAGGACCATGGTTGGGGGGTGGGGAAGGCTGAGTCAGAACAGCCCCGTCCCCAGCGGTACCATCCTGTGAGCACAACCCTGGCTGGTGCTGGGCAGAGTGTTGGGGAACTCTGGGGCAGGAGGCGTGATCAAGAAAGGCCCTGTGGAGGGATAGGGAGCCAGCTGGGCATCGATGGGAATGCCAGAACCACTCATATCTTTTGCAGGTGGGTTTTCAACCCTCCCCCTCCCTGCCTGCCCAAGACACATTCACACACACACATACACACACCCATACCCACAGCAGGATATTAGAGTCTAACCTGATTGAGAAGTGAGCCAAAAGGAATAGGAAATCATTCTCAAAAGACCAGGCAGAGACCTGAGAATTCCTAAGCCACAGAGCAGAACAGGCTGCTCAGCCTTTCCACCATCCCCTTATCCCAGCCTGGGAACCTCCTGAAGCCAGTAACTGTGGGAGACAGACATGGCCCCCAACCCAGCCCCCACAGCCCCCACCCCTGCCCTCCTCTTCTCCTTATGCACTTGCATCCTAACCATGAAACCCTGGAGACCTCTAGGGGGTCAGAAAACAGCCAATTCAATGAGGTTTACTGAGCACATGCTATGTGCTAGGCACTGAACCAGGAGCAAGGGATAAGGAGGGAATCAGGCCTAATCCCATCCCCAAGATGTCACAGCTAATGGGGACAGACTTTAAACAATGACAGTACATTTCTAAAGGACAACAGGTACTCGATCTTTACGGGAAAGAGAGGAGTAAAGAAAGATGCTTGAGCTGTTTTTTTTTTTTTTAACAATTTTTGTTGTAGAAAATTGAAAACATAGAAGACAGGCCAGTCTAAGAAAGCCCTGTGTCCTCACCACAGAGTTCAACAGTGATCATGTCATGATCACTTTTGGTGCAGCTACACTCCCACCCACTCACCACATGCCAGCACTAACTTTTGATTGAGGTGGGCTGTTTGTGAGGGAGAAGGGCAACCCCACACGTGGACAAACAACGGAAGGACACTTCAGGCAGAGGGGAATGGAATGCCCAGAGGCAAGGAGCAGTTCTTGTTGTTGGCACATCAAGTCCAAACTGGAGGAGTGGGACAAGATGCCACCCCACCGCGCGTCTTGTCTGACTTGTCACTCTTTTTGGAACTCGGTGTCTCTCAGGCAAGTTCTTCCACAGAGTCAGGGAGGTAGAGCAGGCCTTTTGAGAAGAGCGGTGAGGCCTGCTCAGAGAGGAGGCTCCGCTAAGGCCACGGGCGTCGGCGAGCCTGGAGGACATGCTATTGATGGCTGCGGGGCCTCTGGCGCAGGGGCCGGCACGCACCGGCACTGGCGGGCGCGTCGGCGCGCGGCCTTAAATATTACCCGGGAGTTTTCAATTATCTCTTCTTAATGGATTTGCAGGGGCTCTTTCATCAAGCCTGGGATGGCTGGGTGTGGGGGTGTGGGGAGCGCGCGGCGAGGGCTGGAGCTGGGAAAATGGCCCATATTTCAATATTAAAGCCCTTTACGATCGTCAGCAGCATGAAAGATGCTGCAAATAAAACGGAGCCGCCCGCGCCAGCCTCTCCATCTAGCAAGTTTTAATTAACGCTGAGAGGGAGGCGGCTGCCGGGCGGGGTCGGAGCCCGGCCAGAGGCGGAGTGCAGGGCCTCCTGGATTCCCTGGTCCCAAGTGTGAGGCGCAGGGATCCGGCCGGCCTGGCTGAGGGGGCCTGTGATGGGTCTGGGAGTCCGGGTTGAGGCTGCAGAAAATGCAAGTAGAGATGGGAGAAGAGGTTGGGAGGTTTCTGAGTCTGACCGGGAAACATCGTATAAGTGAAGGAAAATGGATACTGTTATCAAAGGAGAGCGGGCTTCACCCCAGCCCTTCTTTCTGCTTTTCTTCTTAGACCAACAGCTCCCCCCAAATGCTCCCACATGCTGCTTCCAGGCCCCCCCCGCCCCTGCCACACACACACACACACACACACATAAACACAGGGTTCTCCCCCCTCCCCATGGCGTCCTGTGGCCCTCCTTGCAGAGAGGCAGATATATTTCCTGTGACCCCAACAGCTCGGGGTCCCCGCCTCTCGCGGCTCCTGTTCTGGGCTGTCTGCTTTCTCCATCACGCCCTTGGCCTGCCTGCTAGCCAGGCCCCAATCTCCAGGCAGGCCGAGTAGCACTCACAGAAGCGCCACTGTTCTGCCTTGGCAGCGGCCCGGCCCGACAGCTTGTGCCTGAGCAGCAGACCCATCCGTCAGGCGGGAAGGATGGAGCGACATCCGGCTGCCCGCTCTGAGGACTCCCCTGAGAGCCACCTCTGGCCTTGGCCCAGATTCCACGCTTCCCCTCTCCCAACCCCCCCACCCCCACCCCCAACTGCCAATTTGGTATATACATTTGTCTCCACCCCCACTCCCCTAGCCCAGAGCCTGGGACCTGAGGCCCAGGAGAACCACGTTCTCTCATGTGTCACACTTGGAAGTGCAGAAATCTTCAGTTTAAGAGGATCCAAGGATCTCAGTGGACCACAAACTAAAGCTAAAGCAGCCAATCAGCACTCAGGTTTAAACCAAGGACTTTGGGGAAAACCCTGTAAAGTGGTGGAATTGGAAACATAATATAAATAAAAGACATGGTCTTTATTCTTGGATATTTACAGGCCCTTTATGCACTTTATGATGGCAACTGATGTGTCCAGAAACACTTTGCAGAAATCAAATTCACTTCTCATTGTGCTAAACAACTTTCTTTTTGCAAACACCAAGATGATAAATTCTGCTAAAGCAAAAACAGAAAAAAATCCTTCTCTTTTTGGTGTATATTTTTTCTTCTTGTCAATTTTTGATAACCATTCATCAAGCCTGCTTATAATAGAGTATACTTGTTCAGAGTGGTTAGGAAGCCAGAACACACACCTAAAACGGGGTAGGGAACAAGCACAAACTGAGTTGGCAGGAGCTGTTGGGATGTAGAGTAATGGGAGAAGGGGGTAAAAATTAAAACATGTTTAGTTTAATCTAGGAGGAGAAGAGACTGAATTTGGAAGTAGTATGGTGATATGAACTTTAAAAGAAAGTTCTTGATATGAACTTTAAAAGAAAGTTCTTGATGGGGAAACCTTAGTTCTAAAATGGGACAGAATCTGTATTTTATTTCAGGTTGAGGAGCAGATACAATTGGCTACAGGACATCCTTCCTGAGAATACAGTAAGATGAAACAAGACTTGTGTGATAGCAGGAAGAATTGAGGGTGGACAGTGGGAACTTGGATAATGCTGGAGACTCAAGTGAGTGGGGAGGAGCCCTGAAGCACCACTTCTCCCGAGGAGTCCTCCTGTACCTGGGACAGGCTATGGGAGGGTTGCCTGGGCTCAGGGACTCAAACATCACTTTCAGTTGTACCATTAGAAGATTTGGGTGTATGGTCATCACAGGCAGGAAGGGCTCCACAGCATCAGCCACCAGCCCTGATACATGTTGGGGGAGGAGAGAGGGAGAAGCAGGGATTCTCTCCCACCTCCCCAGGTTGTCAGGTGAGAAGCTGCGGACCATTCACTCAACTGCACAAACATTTATTGAGCACCTACTATGTGCCAAGCACTATACTAGGCACTGAGGATCCAGAAATGATCAGGGTGCAGTATCTGTCAACAAGGTATTCACAGTTTAGTGGGGGAGAGAGTTCACTTAGTCATTCTATCATTTGATCAAAACAAACAAACAAACAAAACCAGCTTTGAGCACTTACTATGAGTCAGGAGAATATCAGGTGCTGGAGACAGACCTAGTCCCTGCCCGCTGGGAGCACACAATCTGATGCAAAAGACAGGTACATATACATGCAGTTATAAAGCAGGGTGATGTGTGCTGGAAAGCGGAAAGGACAGTTGCCATGGGGATGGCATCTGAGGAGCACCCACGCTAGTCTGTGAAAGAGGAAGCAAGGATGATAAAGAAGACGCAACATCATGTGTAGAAGTCAGCTGCAGCATGCCCTGGAGACAGTGTTTGGGCCCAGAGTTCGTTCATCTCCCTGCTCAGCAGCCCATCAGGAGCTTGGGACCAAATCAGGCTCAGGCCGAGCTTTCCTCCCTTTAGTCACAGGATGGCACTGGCCTGTGCTAAAGCAGCTCTTCCCACACCAGCAGGGAAACCCGGAAGATAATCCTACCAGAACCAGACCAAGGAATGAGGTTATCAGTTTTCCTTATTCTGCTGGGAAGCTTCTGCCTCAGGGCTGGGCTATTTGGGGAGGATCTGATGGGGGGAGGGCTCTGTGGAGGGTCTTACTCTTTCCATCTACCCCTCACTGATAACAGTTTTGAAACAAACCAGATTTTAAATAAAAAGAAACAGGTGATCTGTCTTTCTAGCTGCTGCTGAATACAAACCAGTACAAGAAAGATTTGCCCTCCCCAGAAACGTTTCTGCCTCCCAGGTCCACACTAGCCATCCCACCTCAACCCATACCATGTCCCTGTAGCTTAGACAGGAAGGACAGGAGTGAAGTAGCAATGCAGGAAAGGGCATTCAGGAGAGGGGAACAGCACTGGCAAAGGCACAGAGGCAAGAAAGCCTATGGCTCTTTGGAGAACTTCAATGTAGAGCAATGAGGCCGCAGAGGAGATTGGTACAGACTCCTAAAGGGCCCCATAGGCAAGGCTAAGGGCGTGGAGACAGTGAGGGACTCAAGGATTTTATAGGTTAGATTTTGATGAGTTTTCCTGTAACACAGAAAATACAGAGAGTCATGTAACACTCTGTACCCATTGTCCATACTTGAGGTTTTGTTAAACTACTGTTAACATTTTGTCAACTTTGCTCTTGAGTTTTCAAAATAAAATAAACAGGTCATTACAGATAAAGTTGAAGTTCCCTTTGTTCCCTTTCTTTAGTTCAATTCACCACCTTCCCCAGAGGCACCACATGGTGGATTTGGAGCGGTTCTTTCAGCCCCTGTTTTTACGTTTTTACCACATACATGTATCCCTAAGTAACATATACTGATGCTTTAAAGAAAAAAGATGTTCAACTGTTATCATATCACTTACAACTTCCTTTTTTCACTCCACTTTTTTTTTTTCTTGGTTTATTTCTGTTGGTATACATCATCCAAGTTCATCTGAGCTTTTTGACAAAGTAGTGACAAGGGCAGAACTGGATTTGGAAAGATCCCTTTTTTTTATTGTGGTTTAAGTGAAAGTTTACAAATCAAGTCAGTCTCTCATACAAAAATTTATATACACCCTGCTGTATACTCCTAGTTGCTCTCCCCCTAATGAGACAGCACCCTCCTTCCCTCCACTCTCTATGTTTGTGTCCATTCGACCAACTTCTAACCCCCTCTGCCCTCTCATCTCCCCTCCAGATAGGAGCTGCCCACATAGTCTCATGTGTCTACTTGAGCCAAGAAGCTCAGTCTTCACCTGTATCATTTTCTGTCTCATAGTCCAGTCCAATCCCTGTCTGAAGATCTGGCTTTAGGAGTGGTTCCAGTCTAGGGTTAACAGAAGGCCTGGGGACCATGACCTGCAGGGTCATTCTAGTCTCAGTCAGACCATTAAGTCTGGTCTTTTTACGAGAACTGAGGTCTGCATCTCACTGCTCTTCTGCTCCCTCAGGGATTCTCTGTTGTGTTCCCTGTCAGGGCACTCATCAGTTGTAGCTGGGAACCATCTAGTTCTTCTGGTCTCAGGCTGATGTAGTCTCTGATTTATGTGGCGCTTTCTGTTTTTTGGGCTCATAATTACCTTATGTCTTTGGTGTTCTTCATTCTCCTTGGATCCAGGTGGGTTGAGACCAATTGATGCATCTTAGATGGCCGCTTGTAGCGTTTAAGACCCTAGATGCCACTCTCCAAAGTGGGATGCAGAATGTTTTCCTAATAGATTTTATTATGCTAAATGACTTTGATGTCCCCTGAAACCATGGTCCCCAAACCCCCGTCCCTTCTACACTAGCCTTTGAAGCAGTCAGTTTATTCAGGAAACTGCTTTTGGCTTACTTCGTTGTGCTGACCTCTCCTGTATTGTGTGTTGTCTGGAAGGATCACTCTTTCTGCTAAGTAGAGGATTCCAGGTGACAGAGGAAGACTGAAGATGGTGACAGAAGGGAAGAGGGTCAGAGGTAATAAATGTTCAGAAGGTAGAATCTCATCATAGTCACTGATGGCAAGCCCATGAGGGCAGGGGCTTGTTTTGTACATGCTGTTCTTCAGCACGATGAAAAGGGCGTGGCTTGTCGAAGATGCTCGATAAATATTTGTTGTCCTAGAGAAGTTGATAGAGGGGGAGGAATGCAGAATGGCTCCCAGACTTCTGGTCAGCGTGACTGACTGGGTGATGGTGCTAGTCTTCAAGATGAGGGTCTCTGGAGGAGAAGCCAGATTGCAGGGAAGGATGAACCCAGATGCCATTTCCTGGTGCAGAGGAAATGAAGCTGCATTTCAGGAGGCGGAATCAATGCTACAGAGCGGAAAGGACTTCTAGTTCTCAGGGTTAGAAATTCTAGAGCTGGTAGTTGTTGAAGGGTATGGACCCTGAAGGATTTTCAGGGACTTAGAAGTTTCGGGTGTAGAGTAGGGGATTAGTCCTGCCGGGAGCAAAGGGATAGTTGAAAAACAACAACAAAAACAAAAACCAGTTTCTTCAGAAGTCCAGAAGGGCCCAACCAGGTTTCTGCATTACCTACAATGAATGGCTTGTTGCTCTTTGTGCCGTGGGTACCCACAGCTCATTAGCCAAGGCAGAGGAGGAGGAAGAAGGTATAATAAGTGATTCTAGAATCATAAAGACCTTGTCAGACGCCTACATTCTCAACTTTGCTCCCACTCCATATTCATCAACAAGATAGACGGGCGGGGTGCTCATAATCGCTTCCTAGGGACTTATTCTTGGCCAAATTCAATCTCTTTATTCAGGGAAAGATGTGAAATATAACCTGATTTTTTTGCTTTTAAGACCCAGGCTCCTGGTCCCTCACCTGGTAGCGCTGCCCTCTGCAAAGAGCTCCCTCTCAGACCTTCAAAGCAACTGCTACCCTCCCTTCCTCACCCTACTACCCCCTGCCCCAGGCCTAGCCATCACCCCCCTGCCTGCTGCTAATTCAACTTTAGACAATCTCTTGCGTTGCACCTCCACTCAGCCTTGTTCTTCTCCTTCTCTGACACACTCCCCTCCCCGGATGCCATCCCTGCCCCATCCTTCCCATTTCCCCCAGCACTGATTTCTGGAACTGAGTCTTCCTGCTCATAGTTCTGTCCTTCTCAATTTTAGTCTCTCTTTTCAGCTCCTCATCTGAGCCTTTGACAGCTCTGCCTCAGAGTTCTTCCTGCCCTGGGTATGGTTAATTGTCCTTTCTGTATTTCATCCCTGGATTCAGGGACAGGAATGCTTTTCCATCCCTAATCCCTATCTCTTGGGGGAACCACAGCGGTCACTTCACTTTGTTTGATCTGGCAGAGTAAGGCATGCCCTACTCCCAGAAATGGAGCTGCCATGGATCTAAGCCACTTGGCTCTCTTTCCCAGGAGTACTTGCAATTTTGATTTGTTCTTTATTCAAGGAATTTTAAATATCATGGAATGATAGAGTAAGTAGAGAGAAAAACCTTGGAGGGGCTGGTGAGGATCTGGTCAGATCACCTCTCCATGAGCCTACCACTTGAAGGTAGATGATGGGATCCATTGGAAAGGGCTCCTGTCCTCTGGATCCAACCCCTAGAGTCACCCAAGGATCAACCTAATGGTCCTTAAACCAGGTTGTGGCCAATCCCCTTCTACCCCAAACTCCTGAGAGCTTCAGATCTTTATCAGTGCAATACACCCTTCAGAATCCCACCTCCCTGAGCAACTGTACTGAACAGAGCACTAAACCATGAGAGAACCAGACTATACAGACTTCTACCTTAAAATAGGTGTAGACTCAGCATGGCCCCCAAAGTCATGTGACTTGCCCAGCTAACCAGGGTTCTTCCTCTTCCTTTTTTGCCTATTTGAATTGTTAGCTTTTTCTACAATTAGCATATTGTCATGGATTGAATAGTATCCCCAAAACATATGTGTCAACTTGGCTAGGTCATAATTCCCTGTATTACGTGGTTGTCCTCCATTTTGTGATCTGATGTAATTTTTCTATGTGTTATAAATCCTAATCTCTGGCTGTGGTTAATAAGGCAAGATTAAAACCAAACCAAACCCAGTGCCATTGAGTCAATTCTGACTCACAGGGACCCTATAGGACAGAATAGAACTTCCCCATAGAGTTTCCAAGGAGAGCCTGGTGGATTCAAACTGCCAACCCTTTGGTTAGCAGCTATAGCACTTAAACACTACACCACCAGGGTTCCCTAAAAATGATTAGGGTGGGATGACCCTAACATCCTTGCTCAGATCACAGCCCTGATCCAATAAAGGGGAGTTTCCCCGGGATGTGGCCTGCATCACCTTTTATCTTACAAGAGATAACAGAAGAGAGAAGTAGAGAGTTAGAAGAACCTCATACCACCAAAAAGAAGCACTGGGAGCAGAGCATGTCCTTTGGACTTGGGTTGCCTGCGCTAAGCTCCTAGACTAGGGGATGATTGATGACAAGGACCTTCCCCAGAACTGACAGAGAAAGAAAGCCTTCCCTGGGAGCTGGCACCCTGAATTTGGACTTCTAGCCTCCTAGACTGTGAGAGAATCAGTTTTGTTAAAGCTTTTTTTTTTTTTTTATCCACTTGAGGTATTTCTGTTATACCAGCACTAGATAACTAAGACACATATATTATTTGTACTATTTAAAAAAAAAAAAAAAAACAAAACTGTGGAGAGGCCAGCAGTTAGGAACTTGACTTTAGGGGGCCAGGGTGAGGGACACTGCCGAGTTAGGTAACAGAGGTCCAGTTAAATGTCTCCTGTGGATGTTCTAATGAGTCAAGGGCCACTTATGAACATGGAAGCCTTGACCCCTGAGCAGCCTCAAGGCTGTGCCAACAAAGCGCCTGCAGGAAAACTGAGGGGATACTTTAAAGAGAGGCAACTAAAAAAAGGAGACTTTGTTCAAAAAGAAGGAGTCAAAAGCAAGGCCTGGCGATTAGTTTCCCTCCATAATAATACAAATTAAAAGTATCTAAGTCACAGCCAGCCTTCAGATTTTTCCTTAAGAACCCAATTATAAGTGTTCTGCTTTGTAGACTTCTATAAAGTGTAATTATTCATCTGGTTGATGATTAGTGGTTGAGCCAGTAATTATTAAACAGGAAAGAATTAGAAATAAATAGTCATAAATTTAAACTGAATACATCATGTTCTTAATGCTAAACTTGAAGGTGAAACAGTGGGAAGTGCTATGTATAGTATTTGTTTTGTTCTTTTAAAGAGCAAAGAAGTCAGGAATTCTGGTTCTTGTCCAGGCTCTGACCCCAACACAGGAATTCTCAAGCTTTTCTGCCAAAATGCTTTTGATATTAGAGAGAGGAGAGTGAATGTGGACCTCAGAGATCTGGGGGCTTAGTCTCAAGGACCCTCAGCAAGAACAAATTCCTTTGAGGCCTGAAGCTTTAGTTTTAAAATTATGAAAACTTTACGTAATATATTTTGCCTTTTTAAAAGAATTTTTATTGAGCTTTAAGTGCAAATTCACAAATCAAGTCCGTCTCTCATACAAAAAGTTATATACACCTTGCTATATACTCCTAGTTGCTCTCTCCGTAATGAGACAGCATGCTCCTTCTCTCCACCCTGTATTTCCATGTCCATTCAGCCAGCTTCTGACCCCCTCTGCCTTCTCATCTGCACTCCAGACAGGAGCTGCCCACATAGTCTCATGTGTCTACTTGATCCAAGAAGCTAGCTCCTAACCAGTATCATTTTCTATCCCATTGTCCAGTCCAATCCCTGTCTGAAGAGTTGGCTTTGGGAATGGTTCCAGTCTTGGGCTAACAGAAGGTTTGGGGCCTGTGACCTCTGGGATCCTTCTAGTCTCAGTCGGACGATTAAGTCTGGTCTTTTTTACAAGAATTCGAGGTCCACATCCCACTGCTCTCCTGCTCCTTCAGGGATTCTCTGTTGTATTCTCTGTCAGGGCAGTCATCGGTTGTAGCTGGGCACCATCTAGTTCTGGTCTCAGGCTGATGTAGTCTCTGATTTATGTGGCCCTTTCTGTCTCTTGGGCTCATAAATTACTATTTTATGTGTCTTAATATAGAAATGATGCTTTAAACTATTTGCCATCAAAAAACCTCTGTGGCCCTCAGAGGTCCTTATATACCTTGTGACACCCTCACCATGCAGCCACTCCAGTGTGGCCCTAGGGCACTTGCACCCCAGGTGAGAGGTGCTACAAAGTGTAGCCCCAAGTTTTTTTTTTTCCATTTGTCAAACTTCCCTGCCACTCTCCCATGTTACTACTACATCTCTAATGATGACCATTTAGTAAGAACTTACTATGTGCCAGGCTTTACACCAGATGCTTTATTGCATCATGGTATTTAAATTCTTACAACCACCTGAAACTCAGAAAGGTGAAGTGAGTTGCCTAAGGGCACACAGGTGTAAAGTCTGGCTCCAAAGCAGGCTGCTGCCACCTGCTGCCTCTTGGGGAGCCAAGGCTGGAACACCTGGTGGAGTGAGTGGTGGCCTCTTGGTGAAGGAGACTGTTGTGGCACGTCTAGAAAGAACATGAATGTAATACAGGAAGAGTCAGAAAAACTAGGTTGAGGTCTAGCTCTGCCTCTGAGTAGCTATTGGTTCTTGGGGGGAATCCCTTAACCTCTGGATCTTTACCAGTAAAATGGGATGACAAAGGTCTATGAAGGGACAATGGGAAAGAGATGAGCCTTAGAGTCAATATCCTAGGTTACTTCTTGCTCTGCTGCTTACCAGCTATCTCATCTTAAACAAGTCATTAGATCTCTAAGCTTCTGCTTCCTTACCTCAAAAATGTGGAAATAATACTCATCTTGCAGGGCTGCTGTGGGGATTAAAAATGATACAAGTAAAACACCTGAAACAGAATTTAGCATGAAGTAGTTGCTCAGTAAATGCTTCCCAATAATAGTCGTCATCATTGTAAATCATGCTATTAGCAGTTGTACTCATATTAAGAAATTGTGACTTTTAAAATGAGAAAAATGTGTGACAGAAAACTACAAGTAAAGCGATTTTTTTTTTTTTTTTAAATAAGGATCTAGAGAAAGATCTACCTTAAAGCATCCCAAAATAGTTCTGCTGCCTGAAGGCCTGGAGTTCCTTTTGCTGAGAAACCTCTAACATAAATTGAAGCCAGAGAGGGAGCCACCATTCATGTTCTTTTTTCCACCTTTTCTCCATGGCCCCAGTAGGAACATCCCTCCAACCCATCCCCACCTGCGCTGGTACCTGGCACTCAGAACACATCTATGTTAAGTTCTTCTAGGAAAGAAAGCAAACATCTCCTGGAAACCGAGGATGGCCTAGAGAAAGGATGCCTGGAACACATTGAGGTAGGGACCAGCGGGTAAGCAGGGAGGATCAAGGTCCCTCTGCCAAGCCCGTATGGAGGACAGAGCCAGACACTCCATGAAGTGAGACTCAAGGTCCCTCCCAGCTTTAATATTGGTTAAGTCCGATTCAGTGACTCGGCCAATCTGCCCTAAGTCCTCAGTGTGGGCAGGACCCCAAAAGACCATCCAAGGCAGGATCAGTGCATCAGTGAACTTGTGTGGTCTCCACCTTGGCAGCCAGACCAGCACTTGCCAAAGTCACAGTGATGGGGACTCTTTCTAAAGGAACTCTTCGGCTTTGACAAAAGACCACTTTTCGATCATCCTGTTGGGGCGTGGAGTTCAGCCTGGAGGGAGTTTTTCAAAGCAGGTGGACTTTCCGAGTGACCAAGTTGCTGTAGGTGGGATAGGTTCTCCTCTTCTTGGACCCCATCCTAAACTGATGTCCCAGGCACCTCTTCCAGTTTGGAAAGCAGATTATTTATGGTTTATTTTTGACACCAGATCATCGCTGCCCAAGTTTCATCAATTTGTCACTGTTTTTATTGTCAGCAATTGCCCATAACTGGAGCACATTTAAAATGTCATTGATCTTGGTATTACAGTGTCATAATCTGACAGTAATAGGTGTAGCCAGCACAGGAAGCCCAGGCCCTGAGATTGATGGTGTTCAGCACACCAATTATATTCTGTCCATCTAAGTGATAAAAGAGTACGTAGGAGGCATTCAATAGATAAATTAGATATCGCTCCCAATTATGTCCCTTTATTTTATGGAGTCACATGGTCCCCTTAGAACTTTTTTCTTCATTTGGTGTGTAAAGGGGGCATTACTTGATGCCCAAAGACCAGGGCTGCCTCCTCTGCCTGTCTCAATTTCAGTTCAATCCTGATCCTTCCCTACCTTCTTGTAGTCTCACCTGGGCTCTCCCTGGGACTTACCTGGGAGCCTCCCCAGTGCAATGAGTGGGCACACGTGTGGAAGGAAGGAGGTACATGTTCCCTTGTGTCGGAGAGGGGTGGGATCTGGCCTTTGAGAAGGACTGGGAGGTCTGATGATGCCTTTTCTCATGTGGAACTGGCCAAAGGAATGAGACTGGGGGAGAAGTCATTAAATGGGTTAAGATCCTCCAGTCCCAAACACCAGCAGAGTCTCTAGAGTAGAACAACTAGTAAAATGGCTACAGCTGGGGAGGAGGAGGATGATAAGAAAGTTTTCAGTCCCCAGGAGACAAATTCATCCATCCTTCTGCCTCCGCTCTAGCCTGAATTGAGCCAAGTCAAAACTTACCTCGGAAGAACCACTCAGAACCTCTCACATTCCTATTCCAGTCTAGAGAAAATGGCCTTCCTTGACTTCCAGCATGATCTGGGTTTCCTGGGGAAGGAAGAGGGCTCCCTGCTCTGGAGAGCAAGCCTCAAGAGCAGCTCAATTTTACAGAAGGGAGCTCACCCGAGGCAGAGGTGTACTTAGCCAGAAATGGGAAAGACGGAATAGAGGCAGAGTGAGGGAATAAATTTATTTGAAGCCTGGCTTATAAGCCCCTTAAACTCTGAGGACAGCATTGACCTGGTCCAGACCCCTGTCCCTTCATCTTCCCAAGTCCCCCTGAAGCAATCAGGAAACAAGAGGAGGCTGAGACACCAGATGGTAAACAGTGATCTAGATCCATTTATTGAACTTTGAAAGAGAAAAAGTGTCCATGGGCTTGGCTGTTCCCCATAGCCTGTTGCCATCTCAACTGTTATAAATAACCCTGGCACTAAGTGCCCTGTTACACTGAGGGGAAGTAGTTCTTATAGCATGAAACCTGAGAATATGGGTCAGGGGAGGGGGAGGGATGTGGGACAGAGGAGAGAGATGGGGAGCCATCCCCCCCGCCTCCAAGCATCCTCAAGTACACCCCCGAACTGGTGATAGATGAATTTTTCTGGAGCAGTGGTTGGCATTTCAAGTGAACTGTTTATAGGAAACGAGTGTGATTTAAACAACGTCTTGGCCGATAAACACCAGCCAGATCGGAGGAGAGGGCAAGGCGAGGAGTAGAGGAATCAAAGGCCCAGAGGCCCCCAGTGTTAAGTAGCTGTCTGAAGCTCTGCTCAAACACACACACCAACTCTGGTCTTAACATGTTTTTAAGAGCTGGCTATGATTTCCTTTAGGGAGTCTCAGATTAAGACTAGAGTACAGCCCCCAGCTGAGCTCCTTTAATAACTGTCCATCACGTCCTCTTTAGACAGAGCAGACTTCTCCCTTTGGTTCAGGGAGCCTGTGACTCCTGCCCTGTTTATCAGCCTGCTCCCAGGCAGCACCAGGGCCTGTCTGCCCTTTGTGCAGGCCCTGCCCTGGGTGCTAGGGCAGGTCCCAGGGACAGGAAGTGATCCTCCACCTCACAGAGCTCTTGGCCTTCAAGGAAAAGGAAAACACACAACTAGAAGAGAGAAAATGAAGAGAGCAAAGGCAGGGAAGCCAATGAAGGGAAAGCTATCACCAAATTCTGTCAGCTCTACTTTCAAAATACATCCAGAATCCGGGCCCTTCTCACCAGATCCACTGTTGCCATCCTGGTCCAAGCCACTCAGCTCTCACTTGGATTAGTGCAACAATCTCTGAGAATTCTCCCTGCATTTTCCTTTGGTCCTTGCAGCTTATTCTCAATAAATAAGATAGAATGACCATTTAAAAACTTAAGTCCAATCATGTCTTTCTTCTCTGTTTCACTCAGAATAAAAATCAAAGTCCTTAAAATAGCTTATGAGGCCCTACATGATCTGGTAATGCATTACCTCTCTGATGTCATCCCCTTCTGCTCTCCTCTTTGTTCACTCCATTCCAGCCACACTGGCCTCCAGGTTCTACAAACTCTCTAGGTGTGCTCCTGCCTCAGGGCCTTTGCATCAGCTATTCCTTTGCTTAAATACCATCTTCTCAAGAAACTCCCTTACTACGATATTTTAAATTATAGACTTCTCTTGCATTCTTATCCCCCTTTCCCTGATTTTTTTTTCTATGTGGTGGAAACAGTTAAGCACTCAACAACTAGCCAAAAGTTTGGTGGTTCAAACTCACCCAGAGGCCTGGTGATCTGCTTGCAAAAGGTCACAGCCTTGAAAACGCTATGGAGCAATTCTACTCCGCACACATGTGCTCACCATGAGTTGGAAATGACTCAACAGCAACTAACAACAACATTTGCTTCTAATATACTATATAATTTACTGATTTAGTAAGTAAATTATTTATCTTTTGTCTCTTCCTGCTAGAACATAAACTTTACAAGGACAGGGGTGTTTTGTTTGTTTTGTTCACCAGTATACCCTAAGAACTGGAAATAGTGTTCAATAATAATTGCTCAATGATTAAATATAAAGGATGAGGTTAATGAGGGCAGGGTTTGGAGGGGAGGACAAGGGGAGGTCATCCCAGGCTTGGGGTTAACTCATGCCTTATCTCAGAGAAGGCCATGTGTGAGGATCTGAGGGCCAGGGAGATGGGCACAAGTGCAGGCATTGGGCTAGGGCACCACCAAAACTGGAGAAATTCAGTCAGCAAAGTGGTCAGCCTGGATCTACTCCCTGTTTTGATGGTAGACTTGGTTTTAGGTTAGGACCTCAAGGAAAGAAAAAACAACACACAACCTAGAGAATATGAGAGAAAGCGAAGAGAGCTAAGGAATGGAAGCCAAGGAAGAGAAAACCGTCACCAAATCCTGTTGGCTCTACTTTCAAAATACAACCAGAACCCAGATTCTTCTCACCACGTCTACCATTCTCTGGAGTCTTGTGGAAGGTGGTGGAAGGGCTCTTCCATGAAGCTGTCATACTCCATGATGGATGTGTGCTGTTGGGGTAACAATACCAAAGGAATGTGACAGGTAAGAGTGAGGGTTGGAAGTGAGGTAACAGAAGAGGAATTCAGAGGCCTTTGAGATAGATGGAAGGCAGCTGAGACAGCAAAGCAGTGCGGTGTCTCCTAAGTACGGAAAAAAAAAAGAGCAAGGTGCCTGGAAAAAGACTAAAAAAAAAAAAAATTCTTTTTTTTTTTTATGTAAGTCGGGGGAGGGGAAGGAGTCACCAGAAGTTATCATCTCAAAGAGGACATTCCATCTCCAGCCAGGGCAGAATAAAAAGCCACAGGCTGCATCTAAAATAGAAGAATTGGAGTGTCAGACTTCTCCACTGTGCAACAGATGGTAGAGGGAAGGCGTGGGGTCTTGTTCTCTGGAAAGCTTGAGCAGGACCCAACTGGTTGCTTGTCTCAGCCAGGCTAATGCTGAGGGCCCTAGGAGTCTTCTAGGCCCCAGGATGGGAGTGTGTGAGTGTAGAACCCTGAAGGATGTTCCTGCCTCAGCCTGGCCCCCAATCCTATCTTCTTACCTGCAAGGCTTCTGAGCTCCCAAAGTGTGCAGCCATTTGTCCTCTCTCCCATCCAAGTATTTCTGCATCTTACTAGAGGGGGAAGAGGAAATGGAGACTATTTGGTATTCCAAAGTCCCACCCACCAGTCCAGGTATGTTCCTTTACCACCTTAAAACATCAGTGCTCAACTAATCTTGTGATGCCTTCAGGAGATGAGCTAGGGTAGGTATAAATTACCTTTGGAGGTTTATACAAGATGTTGGTTACTGTGGTTACTCTGAAGAGAAGACCCAGGTGGTCTGGGTGTCCTGAGGATGGAAGGGAGACTTATTTGTCATTGTATAACTTTTGGAGTCTTTTGAGTTTTGAACCATGCACATGTATTTCCTATTTGGAAAAAAAAATTAAAATCAGACAACAGCAATAACAACAACGAATAGATCCAGGGAAGTGGGAACTTGATGCCTACAGCTCCTATCCTGAGGAAGCTGGCCTGAGCCTTCTTGCTCACGTGTATCCTCCTCCTCATCTGGTATCCTCATTCTCTAGAGGCTCAGAGATGGGGGTATGGCTGGTCTGATAATGAACAGCATTTAAGGGTTAGCAAAAGTCTGGCAGTCAAGTATCTAGTCTCTCAGTGTCAGCTTTCTCTCCTGGTCTTCAATGGCCCAGTCTCCCCTTGGCCTCTTATGTTATTTGTAGGACTGTATATGCTATAAACCAGCCTTTAATGAGAAAATTTAAAAGCTGCACCATCTCAAATGCCATCTTTCCCAGGGAATCATCTCTTTACAGAGCTCTCCTGTGCCCTGGTGTGGTGTCTGATAGTTTACCCTCCCCTACCCTGCCTCCCTCCTCTCCACCCTCTATCACCAGTGTGGCTCTCCACAGAAACTTGACCCTGCCCCTGACGAGACATGTGACCTTGAGCTATGCCTCTATTTAACCTTTCTATACCTCTATTTCTGCATATATAATTGAGGATCATGACCTTCCTCCCATGGCTCTTCATTCATCTGTTTGTACAACGAGCATGTATTCTGTGCCAGGTGCTGAACCCAGCACTGAGGATCACACGAGATGATGTATGTGAAGTTAGTAGAGATACACAGAGAATTATTGGAAAGGCTTTCTGGGCTGGGTACTCCAGCCCACTCATCTGGCACGCCCTTGGAGGAATTGTTTCACAGTCTACTCCCAACCTCTTAACTTTAACTTCTAGCACTGCTCTTGGGGTGAAGTTGACATCTGCTTAGGACAAAGTGTCGGGGCTGCAGCAGTAGCCTTTTTCCCAGGCCTTTCCAGTGGTTAGATCCCAAGGGAACCACTTTGCCTGCAAGGAGGATTAATGCTGATATTTGTCTGTGGGTATTTAGTGTAGGACTTCAAGAGTGTCTAAGGGTGTCTACCTCTCTTACCCCCTGGAAGCCCCATCCCTGGGGCTTAGGGGTAGTCCCAGCTCTGTTCAGGCCTCTGCTCTCTCCTTTCCTGATCCCCATGTCTCTTTGGGGAGCCCTGGTGGTGCAGTGGTTAAATGCTTGGCTGCTAACCAAAAGGTCAGTTGTTTGAACCCATCAGCCCCTCCAAAGGAGAAAGACATGGCAGTCTGCTTCAGTAAAGATTTACAGTCTTAGAAACCTTATGGGGCAGTTCTACTCTGTCCTGTAAGGAATCGACTCAATGACAGTGAGTTTGGTTTTGGTTATGCCTCTTTTGGGGCTGGCACAGAAGCTAAGATTCTGGGACTTAAAATTCTCACATTTGCCTTCCTCCAAATGTAACTTGGGTTGTGGAGGAAAAATGGCACTTCCTGTAAAACAATAACCACGTCAGAGTATATAAGACCTTGTTTAAGATAGAGGAAAGATCAATTGGCAAAATAATTCTCTTACGAAAACATTCTGCATCCCACTTTGAAATGTGGTGTCTGGGGTCTTAAATGCTAACAAGCGGCCATCAAAGATGCATCAATTGGTCTCAACCCACCTGGAGCAAAGGAGAATGAAGAACACCAAGGTCACACGATAACTAAGAGCCCAAGAGACAGAAAGGGCCACATGAACCAGAGACCTATATCATCCTGAGACCAGAAGAACTAGTTGGTGCCCGGCCACAGTCAATGACTGCCCTGACAGGGAGCACAACAGAGAACCCCTGAGGGAGCATGAGATCAGTGGGATGCAGACCCCAAATTCTCACAAAAAGACCATACTTAATGGTCTAACTGAGACTAGAGGAATCCCAGCGGTCATGGTCCCCAAACCTTCTGTTGGCACAGGACAGGAACCATTCCCGAAGACAACTCATCAGACATGAAAGGGACTGGACAGTGGGTAGGAGAGAGATGCTGATGAAGAGTGAGCTAATTGTAACAGGTGGACACTTGAGACTATGTTGGCATCTCCTGTCTGGAGGGGGGATGGGAGGATAGAGAGAGTTGGAAGCTGGCAAAATTGTCACGAAAGGAGAGACTGGAAGGGCTGACTCATTAGGGGGAGAGCAAGTGGGAGAACGGAGTAAGGTGTATATAAACTTATATGTGACAGTCTGACTTGATTTGTAAACGTTCACTTGAAGCTCAATAAAAGTTAAAAAAAAAAAAAAGAGGAAAGAGAATTCTCCACAGCTCTCAGAGGGAAGATGTCTTCACTTCCTGCCTGGCCACTGAGGAGGTGTGTCTGTTTAAAAATGTGCTGTTTCAGCCCTGGCCATGACAAAATCCTAAGTCAAGGTGATGATAATAGACCATGTACAATAAGGAAGAATCAAGTTTAGACATAGGAAGGCACTTACTGATTGTCAGGGAATGTGTTTAAAGAGAGGTCATGGAGGGTTAGATGGAACCGCTCAGATACAGTCCTCCCAGAGGCAGGAGAATGGATGAGATGATTTGGGAGTTGCAAAGGATTTGGGGACTCCATGATGTTATAGGCTGGCACTGACAGGGAGTTGTCAGATCATCCATGTCTAGAGCACAAATCCTGTGGACAGGGCCCAGGTTATCTTGAGTCCCCAATATGCACAGCACACAAGCCAGAAAGGAGAATCTGATTGAAGAGGATTTGTCTTTCCCTGGAAGTGGTACCAACTCCACACTTGGGAAAGCACAGCTGCTTTGGCACAGCCGAAGCTGGTTCCAGACTATGGGACCTAAAAGTATTTCTTGAGCATCCAACCTCAACTCTGCTCACTACAGCTCCATGTGATCTCACTCCAGCCTGTGGGGCTTGCTCATCCCTGGAGAACAAATGGGGCAGAGAATAAGGGCCTTGCTTTCAGCTTAAACTGTTGGCCATGAGAGGTAGAACAAGTTGGCCAAACTGTCAAGCACCTGATTCAGCTCCAAGGGAGTCACATGGACACAGGGGAAGGGGGCTCCTCCATGGAGCTGCTACACTCCATGAGGATGCAAGTAGAACAGCAGACTACAAGGGGGGTGTTCAAGGCTAGGAGAGGTGGGGTCAGGGAACCACTCCTGGCTGGGGGTAAGGAAGTGCTTCTAGATGCTAGAAACCCCTACCCTACCCCATTCCCTCTCACAAGAAAGACTTCAGCTTCTGGAGGACTGGAACTCATCCTAAGCCATCTTGGCAGCCCCAGTGCCCAACACAGAACAGATGCTCAAACAAAGGTAGGCGGAATGAATCCAGAAGCCTGGGGGCCAAGAGCTGACTCAGCTAGCAGCTGGAGTGGGTCTTTGGATCAGGGAGTCCCCCCTCCGGGCCTCAGTTTCTTCATCTGTAAAATGAGGGGGTTGCACTAGATTATCTTTAAGGTTTTTCCACCCCTGACAATCTATGATTTTCTATTTCCCTGCTTTCTCACCTTTCCTTTCCAAGTCTCTCTCCCTCTACATCCTCTCTTTTTCTACCTCTTTAAATCCTTCTCTCCTACTCAACCCATATTCTCCTCACTCCCCTTCTCAGTCTCTTCCCTCCCAGCCCACTTTTTTTTGTTTGTTTGTTTTCCCCTTAACAGGTGTTTCTCCTCTTCCTGGGTCCCTCTCCTTTGCCTTCTGTGTTCTGGGTGCTCTTGTCCTCGTTCCCCCCACCCCGCCGTTCTAGCGCGCCCCCCCCATCGACCTTGGACGCCAGAAGGGGGGAGATTGGGAGAAAAGGAGGGATCCTGAAGCACCCTCTCCTCCTGCCCCCGCCATGTCCTAAAGCCCCAACGCCTACCCCTTCCTCCTCCCTGCTCTGGCCCCCCCTCCAACCCCCGGGAGCGTGGCCAGCCCGCCCCTCTGGCAGCAGCGGGAGCCGCACTGCGCCCTAGCCCCACGCTAATGCGATCTGGAGAGACCCCGGCGGGCGGCGGGCAGTCTGGGCTTAGCGTCCCAGGCAGCGCTGATGGATGGTCCCCTGACAGTAATCACAGAATGAGGACGCGCTGGCGACGCTTTCACCCGAGGCTCTGCTGCTGCTTGGCGAGCCCCAGAGTCCCCCGCTTTGCAGCGCCCGTCTCCTGGGCACTCTCCCGTCCCGTTCGACTTTGGGGAGGCTTGAGACCTCCGGTGAGGGCCCAGGTGGGAACTTTCCCTGCTGTCTCCCTCAAGGCACTGATTTTTGTTTTGGAACCCTCCTTCTTGGCTCCCACACTGCTTCCGTGATTCTGAACAAGTTACTTGTGTTTTTGAGCCTAGTTTACCCTTCTGTAAAATGGGAAATGGTCTTTCTAAGCCTGGAAGGAGAGTGTTGGGAGCAAAGGAGAAAATATTGAGAAAAGTTACCACTCTCCTTTAAGTAAAAATACTTACTTTTAGGTTATAGTGCTCAGAATAATCAGGGCTAAATGTATGAAGCTGAGTAAGAGCTGAGTGGGTATATGCACACAAAATATACACTTATACGCACTTCATAGTCTAATAAATACATTTAAACACAAGGGACGCAATATCAGCACTGCTCACACTGTCAGTACAGACATATCTCCAGGGAAGTGGCTGCCTCAAGCAGGACTTTCTCTAGTCTCCTAAGGTGCACCACTAGTCTAAGCCCCCATCCCCATCCAGAGTCCCCTTCAATCCAGGGACAGGCTGACTAAGGGGTCTGGTCTGAAGAAAGATACTGCTTAGAGAAGTGTTCCTGGACAATTTCCCAACCCCTCACCCACTTCCAGGAGACAGAGTTCTAAGACTCCCCCCGCCACCCCTGTTCCTCCACACCCCCACCCAGGATTCCCCCTGGGCACAGGCCCTATGGAAGGGTTGGGGGCAAGGATCCAGAACCAATTACAGTTCTCAGAGCACACCCAGATGCCTCCTCACTCCCTTTTAACCTTTCCCTCTCGTCAGAAGCCAAATTGAGTTAGCCTTGAGTTTTGATTTAATTCCCGAAATGGAGTCATAATCTGCTTAGTGTCCTTTTTCCCAAGTCCTGGGTACTGAAGTGTGTGTGTGTGGCGGGGGGTGGGGGCTAATGAGAGAGCCGCTCGGTGGCCTCTGGAGAGCCTCACACAACTTACTCCACAACACCATAGAGAAGGAGACACCATGACTGAGTCGCTGAGTGCCACTAGTGGCATGATGGTGATGAGGATAATGAAGATAACAACTAACACTTATTGGGTGCTTACCATGTGCCAGGACTAAGCCAGGCATTGTACTTGTACTTCTCACTTAATTTCACAACTATCTTCCAGGTAGGTACCATAAATATTTCCAATTCACAGATAAAGAAACAGGCTTAGAGAGGTTAAGTCCTACAGCTATCAATTAAATGGCAGAATCCAAAATTGAACCTACACAGTCGGACTACCAAGATTGTGCTCTTAACTACTTATTAGCTGGGTGAGCCTGGATAAGATACTACTAAAGATACTACTACTAAACAAAACACAGGTAACAAATGGAGGTAGTAATAATATACTCCTTCCACAGGGTGATTATGCTGATTAAACGAAATAAGGCATTCACAGTACTCACAGTAAGCTTTCAATTGTTGGTTGCTGGTTTATCATCATCCAAATAGGTGCCCGAAACATTGGGGTGGAGTTGGGCAAGGGAAGGTGTACAATGCAATGCAGTGGGTATTAATTATGAATTGTCACTGCTGATAACAATAGTTATTATCATGTATTGACAGCCTACTAGGCACAACCATGTATTCAAACATTGGGCCCTTGAACTCCAAAACCTGCTGCTCCCAGCACCCTTGGGTTACCAGAGACTGGCCTCTCCTAGGGGAGGTCAGGCCTGAGGCCAAGTAACACCCTCTCCCACTTGTGACCTGGTTTTCTCCAGGTGAACAATGTTTTCTTAAAGGAACAGGAGGAAAGTAAATAAAGAAGCAACTAAATTTCTCCCTCCTCCAAAGCCAAAGCAGAGGCTCCCCTCCCCACCCCCGCCCCCATCAGCTCCCCCGCTTCCTTCACTCCACTGTTTCCTCTTTGCTCAAGTTTGTGGCCATGAAATAGTAGAGGAGAAAGTTTGAACCAGGCATGAAATATTTATCAGTTAATTACAATATGCAGATTCTGTTTCTGGGGATGATTCATCTCTTTTGGAAATATAGGAAAAGATCCTGGAAAATTGTATCCTAATTGCTTGGCCTATTGTAGCAACTAGGTAGAAACTCCATTTACTACGTAACTACAAATTTTCCCCCTGCTGGGGGTAGCTGGTGGTCTAGGGACCCTATGCTTTTCTGATGAGCGAGGAGCCTTTAAGGGGTCAGTTTGTCCATTCCCCTGTCTACTCTTGGAGTAGCCCCTGTGTAAATCCTAATTGTTGTTGTTAGGTGCCATTGAGTTGGTTCTGACTCATAGTGACCCTACAAGACAGAGTAGAACTGCTCCATAGGATTTCCAAGGAGCCGCTAGTGGATTTGAATTGCCGACATTTTGGTTAGCAGCTGAGCTCTTAAACACTGTGCCACTAGGCTCCTAATAGCTATAGGAAATAAAAAGGTTGAGAGGCTCTGAAATTCTAAGTTCTCAAAAAAAAAAAAAAGACTTTTCTCTAACAGCCCACTGAAGCAATGTGGCTGGTGAAGGGTGCCCCATGTTAAGAAGAAGCTCTCTGCTCTGAGTCTCCTTCCTGTCCCTGCTCTTCACTCATACACAGGAGAGGAGCAGAGGTGGTACCTTCTAGGGCACACATTCTTATTCTCTGGCTGTACATTAGCATCACCTGAGGAGTTTGAAAATATCCAGAATGCCTGAGCCCTACCCCAGACCAACCCAATTAGAAACCTCTGGGGGTGGGACCCGGACATCAGTATTTTCAAAGCTCCTCAGGAGGTTCCAATGTGCCACCAACGTTGGGAATCTTAGTTCTAGGATTAGTAGAAGAATATGGCTGCCTGGTAAATGGGCCCTGCTTATCGGCAAGATATGTGACTTTTATCCCTCCCTCTCAGGTGCAGGAGAAGGCAATTCCTTCACTTTTATTGGAATCTGAAGAGCATCCCTTTCCCTCCTCACAAAAAGTGTCTAGTATTAATAACTACCATTAATCAAGCCCCTGCTGAATGCTTGGATCTATGTAAATATTATTTAATCCTGATCTACACAACAACTCTATAAGGTCAGTGGTTTGTGTCCATTTTATGGATGGCTCAGAGAGGTTAAGTAACTCACCTAAGGCTGCACAATGACCAAGTGACAGATCTGAGATTTGAATCCAAAACTCACACTTTTAACCATACTGGCTCTCAGTTTCTCAAGACTGGAAGGGAAATGTTTCAAAGCGACTATCTAAAGGACCTAGGAAGCATCTTGGGAGGAGGGAAAGGAGAAGAGAAGCAAGGAACAGTGTAGAAAGGCAGATAGGAGCTACAAGTAGATGAGGGGCATGGAGCAAGGAATGGTGGTGAGTGGCAGAGACTGAAGAGGGTGTGTCGGGATGAAATGTGGTACACAGAGGAGGGTATGTCCAGCAGGGATGTGTATGGGAGTGGGGTTGGGGTAGTACCTGTGGACAAAGCTGGGTAATGGGGTTCAGAAATGCAAGCTGGTGGCCAGAATATCAGGAACAGCGAGTTGTGCCCACATGGGTTGCACACCTGGGGAGGGGAGAGGCCTTGTGTTGGAGGAGGGGTCTTTGTGAGACACGCAGCAGTGAGGAATGCCCAGCCATGAATACTAAGGGCAAGAAGAAGAGAAAGGGCCAGAGGGGGCTGGGTGATGTTTAGCTGCTGGGGTGATTAATGGGGGTGAACTGAGGGTGAAACTCAAATCCTTGCAACAGAGATGGTGGGGAATGGTTGTCCAAGAACAACAGAGCACTGTTTCATCGAGAAAGCCAATGTCCAGAGGAGAGGCGGGTGGGAAGGATGCCTGGTAAAGTTGCTCCTTCTTTTTTTTCCCAAGGTCTCTTTATTTACCATCAAACAGTAAATTAAAATATACTCCCCAGCTCCAGGGGACACTCCAGACTGGCTTCCTACCTACCTCCTGGCTTGGGTGGAGCATGGGAGAAGGGAGACCGAGGAACACAAGAAAGGTTTGGGATGGAAGTTGAGGTAACTCCATGGATCACCCCATGGGCAAAGTGGGAATTGGTAATGTGATGGCTGGGCTACTGGCTTCCCTTTGGACCAGATAGGCAATGAAAGATGCATGGGGTTTGGGTCCCTGAATGTCCTCTGGAAGGTGGTGGAATTTTTAGAGCTAAGTTCTCACACCAGCCCCTGCCTCTGGGAGGGGAGAAGGTCTTCTTTTTCGTCAGAGAGAGAGTTGGGGGAACAAGGAGGGAAGGTTTCCAATGGTCCTGGTTTCACGGTGTTGAGCTGGGTTTGAGGAATGGAGGTAAAACCTGTAGGAAGTAGCAGACAGCCCTGGTTTGATTTTCTCTCTCATTTCTACTTCTGTCTCTTTCTCTAGCTGCAGCTACCTGGAATTGTCTTCCCCGCCCTTGCCCTCCCCACCTGTATCTTCAGAGGACAAGAGAAGGGGACAAGGATGGTGAAAAGAAATGTTTCAGTGCTGGAGGAAGTGAGCTGCTGGCGGGGATTTAGATGGAAATTATCTTATGGGATAGAAGCAATTTTCTCCCTCTAGGCCTTTACAGATGTGAAACTGGCAGATCCCACTTCCCAACCCCCACCCAGCCAAGGGTATAGTGTGTCCTGAAGCCTGTGCCTTCTACAAGGGGGCGGGGTGAGGGAAAAGGGAAGTCTGGAGAAGGAGCCAGGTATATACTCAGGGGCCCCCAGGGTGGCTGAGATCAGCAGCTCCTTAGGGTAGAGGAGGCAGAATGTCCATTATTGACCCCAGATTGCTTGGGTATTGAGCCTGTAAACTTTGCTTAATTGCTGTCTTCACACAGAGCTTGGCCAAGCTGCTGCTTCTGTTGGGGTCTCGCTCCCAGTCCCCACTCTCTCTCTAGAAGACAAGTCTACAAAGCACTTTGAAATCTGAAGTTAATGGGAGGTGGTTGTATTGAGCACAGATACTCTGTGAGGAGCATCATGACTTGACTGGTAATGAGCTGACCATCCCACATAGGGAGAAGGCCTCAGTTTGCTTGTTACAGGGGGCCGGGCCTAACAGAGGCTGCCCTCTGCCTCAAGGAGGAGAAGGAAATAAACAGGTCCACTGGAAAGCAATGGTCACAATCAACAGTTTTAATTATGAGTTATTAATTCATAATTATTCCAGACTTCCAGATAAGCACAAGCCTACTGAAATTATTTCCCAATGAGGAACACAGTCAGAAGGGGAGGGAAGGGGATTTGAGTGCAGCCATTACTTCCAGAAGCTATTAGGTTTACTCCTCTGCTTCCCAACCAGAACCTGGAAGAGATTCGTTAGCTTCCTTGGCCCACACTTCCTAACAGCTACCCATCCCACCTCACCCCACCCCACCCCCTTAAGCTTTTAAACACTGTGCCACACTGCCTCTCTGTTCTTTCTGAGGCCAGAGGAAGGCTATCCTTTCCCTGTCAAAATGACCTCAGAACCCAGACTATGGATTTCTCTCTGTTGCCTGTTCCCCATTCTGCTGTGTATGTGTGGAGTGCCCTGCAGGAGGGGTTGGTGCTGGCTGTGCGTGTATGGGTGGGTTCAGCCATCTTCATGGATCTTTTCTCTCTCCCTCCTCCTGTCTTATGGTGATTGCCTAGGAGCCATCCTATTTCTTTAGAAGGCCTCTCCAAGTCTACACAGCAAGAGAAATAGGGAGTGCCCCCTCTAGGGGTCTGGGTTTGAGGAACTGGCTCTGACTCCTTAAGAGGAAGTGTACTGGCATCAGTAATGGAGATGGGAGAGTCCAATAGTTGAAGTCAGGGAGGCATGCCCAACACCAGGCTCAGCTCTCTGCTGCTCCCCTCGCCTTCACCCATCATCTCAGATTCTCACTCCCTGGGATATGAAAACATTTAAAAGATGTCTCAAAGAGTCACTCAGACCTTCACAACTCCAGGGTATCTCCTTCTCTCTATCTCCTATCCTCATTTCTGTCACCCCCCTTCTCTTTCTCCTCCTCACCCTCTAGTTGCTGAGGTTTCTCTCCCTTCTTTGACTCAAAGGCAGGACATCCCAGAGGGCCCCCAAAATTATGTCTACCCAATACCTCTCATCCATTGGGAATCTGAGAAAAGGGGTAAATTCTTGTTTTTCCAAGTATTCAAAGTCTCGAACTACTACAAAGGGGCCTTATCATCTGACCATTAGGAGACCTCTGGACCACCATCTCTGCTGTGGCATCACCTTCTCCAAAAGGAAGAGGGACTGATCATGGGCCAAGGGGATCTGGGATTAGAAAGGATTGATTTCCAATCCCAACTCAACAACCATCCAATTAGCCTTTTAATTTGCATCAAATTTGCATGTCAGCCTAGGTCTACAGGAGGAAGGGAACTAGAACACTGGAACTAAAAATATCCCTGCTCAAATCTGGGGTATAAGAGCGCACTTGAAAAGAGGCTACAGAGTAAGGAGAGTCAGCCAAGCACACCCGTAGGCACCTACTGCCACGGAAACAACATGCATTCCATCCCTCACCCCAAACTCTCTCCTTCCCCTGGACCCACTTTTGGTCTCAAGAGGAGGATCAGTTGGGGGCATGACACAAGTTATCCAGGTAATCAACTGTGGAAGGACAGATGTTTTTTAAAAATGCCACTCCTATGTTCTCCAAATATGAGGGATTTAAATCGCTTCCCTCGCTTCCTCCTATTCTCTGTCCTCTTCCCCAACATACACTCCCAAATACTAGCTACAAAAAAAAATCCCAAATGTAGGGAGGTAAACCGTTCTGCCCTGCCATTTTGCCCCACCTGCACCCCTTGCCCCCTCCCCCCCAAATTTCTCTCTCTCTCCTGAGCCTTCGCTCTTCGCTTCTTCAAAAAAAAAAAAAAAGAAGAAGAAGAAGAAGGAATTTTCAATAGTCCCACTTGTCAAGCGAAGACCATCTTTTAACCTTCAACAGCAGCGAAAGCCGTGTGAACTCTCGGTGAACCAAGATTGAAGTCATAAATCACGCGTACAAAGGCGGCTGCGGAGGCTGGCGCGGGCTGCTGCACCTTTAACGCTTTCTGGGGCTGACAGGCGGCGGCCCAGCTAAAGTTCACAGCGCCCGGGAAGACCCGCCCCCGCCTCCCCTACCCCAGCCGGGCCCCCGCCCGGGCCCAGCCCGAACCGCCCGCTCGCCCGCCCGCCCTGCAGCCGGAGCCGCGCCGAGGCAGGCCCAGGAGCTGTTCCAAAGCGGGGGGTGCATTTTCTTTCCTGCCAACCCTCTCTGTCCCAGGGGCTTATTCCTGGCTACCCCCTCCAGGGGTTTGCTGTATTTAGATAGGCAAATAGATCTACCCACCAACAGGGACACAATAATTTAGCCTGTTTTGTTTTTGACATTTTCTACAGGATCCCCAAGAGATGGGTCTTCCTCTCCCCTTCCTCCGTCTAGAACTGGCACCCTTTTGTCTGTCTGTCTGTCTGTCTATATAGGTCCAATTATCCAGATCCTTGGAGCTCCAACAGGGTCTGAGTCACTGGAACCAGCGCACCTGGTTGAAACACGCCAGATAATTAAAAAGAAATAATTTTCTTCTCTCTTCTTTCTTTCTAAAGAGGGCTGGAATTAGGCCCCTCGACTGGGGCGGAGTAGGGGTAGGGGACGGGAAAACCTTCCTCCAATGACCCGGTTTTCAGCTCCTCAGAGAGATTGCCTAGGCTCTCGGCGCCAGAGCCCCGGACTGGCTTCCTTCCTCGGCCTCTCGGCCTCCTCCTCCTCCGATCCTTTTTCCTACCCCCACTGTCTTCTCTTGGTTTAATTAAAGTTCAGAGACAACTTGCTTCTCCTCTGGATTCTCTAGAAAAGCAGAAACCAGACGGCCAAGCGGCCGCGGGCCCAGCGGCTCCATCACAACTCCGGCTTGCAGCCGGTGGGGCCTCCCTTCGCTCGCCTCCCTCCGCCGAGGACTGCGTGGCCTCCCCGCCAGTGTCCTGGCCCCTCCGCCATCCCGCAGGTGTGCGGCCGTCTTGGCCTAGGGGATCAGGATGACCTGGGCTGGGGCAGCAGTGCCCTTGTCTTCCCTCGGGCCCCTCGGCTTGCTCCAGAAAGTTTGAAGGGTACACCCGGATCCCAGGCGCCCCCGCTCCCCTAAACCCATGGCTGACTAATCTGATATGACAAAAGCCCGTGATGGATTTGGTATATGTTAATTCACAATGCCCTTTCCTCCAGAATTTAACTATAAGTTAATACACACCGGAAACCACGCGCATACACGCTCGTTAATGGGCTTAGGTATTAGCGAGTCCTAACGATGCATACAAATGTGCTCTGCGCTCTGTAGGCCCCTCAAGATTTATGGGCCTGGAGCTCTCTGAAGCTGTAAACAAGGAGAAAAAAAAAGAGAGAGAGAGAAAGAAAGCGGGAGAGACTGGGGGAGAGAGACAGAGGCCTGACTCGCCCCTCCAGGTTGTGGGAGAGAAGGGATCTCTGCGAGTGGGTTCTTATGTATTTTCCTCTCCTTGCAAACTCGGTGCGTGTGGGTTTTGGCATCGGTCTGGGGGCGGGTGTTTACACCCGAACGTTGCCGTGCGTGGGGAGCGTGTTGCTTGTGTGCTGGAGTGGGAGGACGCCTGCCTCCTGTGAATTGCTGTGGCGGGGCCTGAACATAGCAGGCATTTGTGGGTATAGACGTGTGTGCACTGTGCAAGGGGTGTGTGTGTATGTGTGTGTGTGTGTGCGCGGGCGCGTGGGCGTGCTTGAGCCAGACCCCCCTCTAGGCCTGGCCGTTGTCCCCTAAACCCGGTGAACAAATCTCTAACAACAATCATAATAACAATAAATAATAAATAATAGAACAGTAGCTAACAGTCCCTCCCTAGCAGGATAACAATAAAATGCAAGAAGAGATGTTTTGAGGAGGGGAGGAAGACATAATCCAGCATCTGAGGGGAAGGCAGGAAAGAAAGGAAGAAAGCTGCTTCTTACGGCCTTGGGCGGCTGGGGTTGGAAGCCCGCTTCCCCAGACCAGGTCCTCCGGCCAGCGGAAGGGAGGCAGAGCCAGGAGCCGGCTCTTCCTCGCTTCTTTTTTCTTCGGTTTTTTGATTTGTGCGATCAAGGGAGGGGTCTCCACATATGGGGCTGGTTAGTGACTTTGGGTACTCTCTGAGAACCCCCGTTTTAAAGAGGAGGCCACGAGTGCAGGGTCAGGCCGAGGGAAGATCGATCCGATCCCGGGCGTAGAGGTGCCGCGGATGACGAGCTGCGGAGCCCGGACGGAAGCAAGAAAACATTTATGGCCGCCCGGGAGTACGGAGGGCGAGCCCCGGGCTCGGGGAGGCCTGGGAAAGTTCCCTTCCAAGAGTCTTTTTCAGGAAGAAAAAAAAAAGGGGGGGGGCGGGTAGGGAGTGTTGGTGGAGATAAGGCGCGTTGAATTTTCCTCTCGGGGCTGGGGACCGAGCCGATTTCAGTAAGGAAGAGGAGACCACGGATCCTGCAGCGTCCTTATTCTCTCCAGGTACAATTTTCTGATAATTTTGTTAATTTCTTTCTTTCGGGCGAAGAGGAGGTAGGAGGTGTAGGGATACGGCAGAATAATCCAGAGGGGAAATCGCCCTACAGTTTCGGGTCTAACGAAATCCCTCCTTTAAAAACAATTGTACAAAAAAAAAAAAAATCAAAGAGGAAAGTATAAAAACACAAATTCGTCAACTTTTTAAAGGAAAGAAGAAAAAAAAAGACCATAACAAATGAGTATGAGAACTTTTTTAAAAAATTAAGTCACAAACCTTTTCAGAGGTTTGGATTCTTTTTCAAGAGCCCGTGACCCATTTGGTCTGAAAAGAGACGGAGAAATGCATTTTCCACTGAGTCACTTTAAAAATAAACACACAGAAAAAGTCCCCGCATTTGAACACAACATAGGATGGTGTATGCTACGATAACCAATCGAAAGCAGTAATAATAAAATAAAATAGAACAGGTTGAAGCGCTGAGCACAGGGCGCGGGGAGAGGGCCCTAGTCTTGGGTTCCAGACAGCGGGTGGGCGAGGCAGCTTCCCCAGGCGACCAGGCGCCGGGCGGAGGGGGGCCGGGTGGGCCTGGGACCGGCCTGCAACCGCGCTCTGCCTGGGTCTCTCTAGCCCCGCCTGCAAACCTTTTCCCCAGCCTCGGCGCTCCTCAAGCCCTCTCGGCTGGGATACCCCATCCGGGCTTCTCTACTGCGAGGGTTTTGGGCCTGAGAGGGGCCACAGTGGCTCAAGCAAAACTCTGCCTAATTTTTCTCCCCTAGGCCTCTGGCACTTGCCTGAGCCCTCAGGCACAGGGAGATTGACCAGGAGACTGACCGAAGGGGCTTCTGGGCTGCTTTGGGAGCTGACACTGCCCTCCACCCACTCTGAAATGTCCAGCTTCCTCCAAACCTCCTTAAGGAGAAAATACCAGTCCCAGGACATCTCTGCGCCCTGTCAGATGTGACCGTCCTCACTCCAGCAATATTTTACAAAGGAGAACAGGAAGAAAGGATGGCGTAGAGCCGTGTTTACATCTAATTCTACTGATTCCTTTACAGCTGGAGAGTTTATTTATAACTCCCTCTATAACTCTGCACTGGTGGCTCTACTGACAGACTGATATCTAGAAAATATTGCCCTATCTCTAACTGTACCTAAATGTGCTGTGGTTGTATTTACAGATTTATGATTGGGGAAAATATAATTATTTCCATTGTATTTGTGCATATACAATAGTTATAGGAACAGATTTATATATGGGAAAATATATGACTCTTGTATAGTCATCCAGCTTTATGGACATTTGATACTCTGACAGATTTATGTCTCTGAGCACCTAGATAGATAAATGTATGCTGTTAGAATTATGTATCAGGAGACATACTCTTATTGATTATGATATAGAGTAGTTAGAGCATACACTGAGAACCATATATGGCTATGGAGGTATTTCTATATTATCATCACTATATAAAAGTTTTTTTTTATATATAGGCATATCTGTTTATAACTACATAGTTATAAGAATAGACATAAGTAATTATAGTCCTATATGTAGGTGCTAACAGCAGTAGGTGTTTTTTATGTACGTGCTGCTACCTCTCTCCGGAGTTATAGACACTCTAGAATATAACTCTATAGAGATATCTGTATGTATATAAGGGTAAAATTATCCTGTGATGTGTGTGTGTTGGGGCTTAGGCCAGTCTATCTCTGTATAGACATATTTGTAAGTAGGGGCTGGGAGAGACTTGTTCATGGAGATATTTCCAGAGGGCCAACTGAAAAGCTCTAGCTGGCCGTCTAGGTAACCAGCTAGCAAAGTTCTTTACTTATGGAGGGATAGGGTTACAAAAGGGTAAACAAAGCATAGGAAGCCTCAGGTTCTAGAAACAAACCCAGAGTGATTGGGGGGCACTGATACACACAGATAGAAAGGAAAGGGGTAAACAGGGCACCAGAGCCAAGTGAACCCGTTTTCTGAGGGGCTGGCACAGAAGAATGAAGGGATTAAAGAAGGGGAGGCAGCGAATAGTCCTACAACCCGGAGACACTAGACCAGAGAGCCGGCCTTCGGCTCGGTTTTTAGTACACTAAAAGTCAACGACTGCCTTACCCTCCCATCTTTCTAGTGCAAGTTTCTCTGGGCCCTAATATTTGGGTCTCAAAGAGTGGGCTTCAGATATGAAGTGGTTTGGAGAGGAACAGGGCAGGGAGCGTGGTGCACTCTAGCCGCCTCGGCGCCACTGGTAAGGAGATTCGGAAAGCAATCGATGTGGGCAAATAAAGCTTGCTTTCAGAGTGGCCTTCTTTACCCCTGGAGGGCTGTATCAGGGTTGGGGCAAGGAGGCGGGTGGATTGAGGGGTGAATGTGTGAGTATAGGGCGTATTCTGATGGGGGCTTGGGAAGGCCTTCCTTAGCCGCGCTTCTCCAAAGCATGGGCCTTAAAGACTAGAATTCTGCTCCACTGGGCTGCTTCTTCTTTGTTGGTCCCCAAATTGGGATTCCCTCTTCTCTGGGTACAGAGGGGCCCCTCCAGCTCCCTAACAGCCATGCTCAGAGGCTTAGCTAAGAGAATTTGACTTTAAGGAGCCGAACAAGGACCTGAAGCTCTAAGACCTCCCTTCTCCCACTCACAGCCACAGGGCACCTCCACCACCGCCCTGTCCAGGTGCCACTGGGTCAAGACTCCGTGATTCTTCCCCTGCCATCACCATCCCTTTTCCTCCCCAGGGGAAAATATCACCTACCCCCCTCCTCAGTTCCTTTTTTTTTTTTTTTTTTTTACCAGGGAATCACATCTTTGCTGAATGTTTTGTGTGGAGAGGAGTTTCTCTGCACTCAGTCTCAGCGGCCGGGCCTCCAAGCTCTCTAGGATGCCGGGAGGGAATGGAGACGCCCCCCATGCTGGGCTTAAATGCCAAGCACCACCCTCCCCACTTTTGCCCACAAGACTGGGAATTCCTCCAGGGCAGGGACTGTCTGCTGCCTGGCACAGAGCTGTTGCCCAGTACGTACTTGTTGAGGTAAACTGAATGACAATCCAAAAGCTTTGGCTGAGTAATTCTCACCCACGCCCTGAACGCCGACGACCAGAAGGCAACCGGTACCCAGCCTGCAGGAGCTTAGCGAAGAGTATGGCTGGGGGCATCCCAGCAGGGAGCCACCAGCCCAGCGATCACTGGGCAGCTGACAGCAGAGCTGGCTCTGCCTGGGCTAGTGGTTAGTGCTGGGGCAGGACAGCAGCCTGAGTCAGTGATGAGGGGTGAGGTGGAGGTTGGGGAGGGTGAGGATAAGGCAGAGGAGGTACAAGCCTGAGCATGGAAAGTAGGCCCTCAGTCCCCAGTCTCTCCTGGCTCCCCAGACCCCCAAATACATGAAACCTAAGCCAAAGCTGAGATGAGACCTGGGCTGGGAAAGAGCTGCCTGTCGTCCTGAGGAGCCCGCAGAAAAACCACCACTTGGTTCTTTAAAGTATACACAAATAAAACAAAAATAAATCAGCATGAGACAGCCAGCCAGCCAAGGAAAGCTCTGCTTGGGGGATGCTACCAAACTGATGAGGTTTAATGTCCAAAAAATTTTTTAACTTTAAAAGTCTCATATATTTTCCAATCCAGTAAGGCACCCAGTTAGATTGTTATACATACATATATGACTTTTTATTTTTTCCGCCCCTGAAGAATATTTCCTTCCAGGAAGTCTGGGATGGGCAAGTCACTGTCAGTGAATGGGGTAAGATGGGCAGATTTTGGGTCCCTCACTTTGGGGCCCTGGTGGTGCAGTTTGAATCCACCAGTCGCTTTTTGGAAACTCTATGGGGCAGTTCTACTTTGTAGGAAGTCAATGGGTTAGTTTTTTTTTTTTTTTTTTTACTCTCCGTAGTGAAGATCTAGGGTCTGCCTACCCTCTCCCATCACGGGGTGGAGCGGGGAAGACCTTCCCAAACTTGGTTCCTTTTTTCCCTAAAGATCCTTAGGAGCAATCTGTTCTCTGTCTGGGCAAGGGACTGAGACCTGGAGACTGAGATTTGCCCAAGGGTGCTCAGCTGCTGAGTTAAACCTGGAATCCCATTTCCTAGTTCCCCAGCCTTTGACAGTTTCTTCCTCAGACACCCAATCCCCCCATGTCCACAGGGATGGTTAATGGTATCCCTAAGGAAATGCAGGGAGTGAAAACTAAGGATCCAGTATTTACATATCTTTGCCTAAGAATGATTCAGGGCAGGTGTCTGGGCTCCAGCCAAGATTGGAGTGGGCGGGGGGGCGGCGCGGGGGGAGGAGATGTAGTCTCTGTAAACATTAGAACCTGCAGGGTTCTGATAACGATTGTTCTGGCCAAAAGGCTGGAAACCAAGCGACACTGGCCACACATTATTGAGCCTGAAGAGTTCTGTGTTCCTCCGCCTGGGCTGGAATGGCTCTTGGCTGTTTTTGAGACCCAGATCCCTTTGAGAAGCTGACAAGAACAATCAGCTCTTTCCCCAGCAAAATGTATACACACACACCCCCCCCCCCACACAATATCCTCACAGTTTCGGGGGTTGCACGGAGTCCGGGAAGCCCATGATCTCCAGCCTGAGTATCCCTCATTTGTAAACGTTCCCTTTCTTTATGTCTGCCTTTGCTTTTGCCCTCCCTGAGCCCCCTTGCTTGGGAGTCTAGAAGTTCTTTCCTAGGTATATACCCCATGCCGTTGTTGGCAAAGCCCCTTCCTGAGTCTCCTTTACTGGAGCAGGCACCAGGCAGAGGCCATGCCCACTTCTTCCGAGCTCCAGATCGAGCTTCTGCAGAAACCCGGAGATGGCTGCTAACTGAAGCCTGAGCTACATTGCCCGGTTACTCAACTAATTTCAGAGAGTAGGAGAAGCCTGGGGGCATGTTGGCAGCAGTGGAGACCTAGCTGTAAGGGGACCAATTTCCATCTCTAGTGGAAACGTGGATGCAAGGAGCAAGTTGCAATTGCTATAATAATAATAATAACAATAATAATTTATTTAGCATATCATTAGATGTGTATTTACTGTCTTCCCTCTGCTTTCTTACAAGTGTCTCCTAAGGAATTCTCACAACACCCAGGGGAAACAATAATAAGCTAATTACCACCCTTCCCTCCTTCTCCTCCTCGCCTCCACAAAGTCACCCTCCCAGAGATGATGGAGCATTTACAGAGCCCCTTCCTGTGTTTTATACCTGCTTAACACATCCCCCCATGCCCAAGTCTCCTCTTTCATTCTCATTTTTTTCCATCCCTGTTAAGGAAGTTTTTTCCATAATTTGGAGGAGGGAGCAGCTGAGGCCCACAGAGACCTATGTTGTTGGGGGTATTAATATTGTTTTCCTGATATCACAGCAATATTTAGGACAGTGTGGGAGGAACCAAATTCTTATTTCTCTGGCTGTTCCTTTTGGGGCAGAAACTACCTGTGCAAGGTTTAGAGGCAGACCAGGTTAGAGAGAGGAAGCATGCTGCCATAATGCATGCTGGGTAACCTGTGTAGGAGTGTGATGAGTCCTGCAGATGTAACATCCACACTGGTGGCCTTCAGAGATGCCTGGCCCTACATACCACACTGGTTTCTTTTGGCAATAGAAAAAAAGGAAGGGAGGGAGGAAGGAAGGTATGGAGGGAGGAAGGAAGGTATGGAGGGAGGGAGGAATATAGGTATACATATATACATATTTACATATTTATATTCATATACACACATAAAAAAAACCAAAAAACACTGTCATCCAGTTGATTCTGACTCATAGCTACCCCATAGGACAGGGTAGAACTGCCCCTTAGGGTTTCCAAGGAAGTGGCTGGTGGATTTGAACTGTCAATATTTTGGTCAGCAGCTGTAGCTCACCGTAGCACTTAACCGCTGCGCCACCGGAGCTCCATACATACATAGTCACGCATATTTTTTCCTCAGTGTGTAACCATGACAATGGCTATGTGTTTCAAAATATTTATTTATTTGCACTTTTAAACATAAGTTTATATCTTCTCAGAGATTACAATTAAAACAGAAACCAGACACAAGATTTTGGATGATGAATTCTGGGTGGACTCTTGGACCACTTAAAAGGCCCCTGGAGTCCCAGTGATCTGCAGAGCACACTCTTAGTTACTCATTTCCTTGGCTGTAACCCAGGGGGTGGAGAGCTGTAGCCAATGTCACAATGCTCTTGGTCAGAGACAGAGCTGCTTAGCCTCAGTTATTGAGATCCTAGGCGTTGTTGCTTAGACTACCTGGACACTGGGGTTAAGGCTCCAACTCTCTACCCAAGTACATGATTGCTCCTGGGAAGAAGCAGGTCTGGATTGGAGGGTACAAGAGCCAGATAGAATCAATATTAAGGGGAACAGAAAAATTAGAACTGAATTCACTTCTTAGCTCCCCAAACCATGGGTAGGATATCTAACATTCTTGGTGGTTCCTATGGCTCATTTGGTGTCTTTTCCTCTTTCTGCTGCCCATAGTTTCTACTCCTCTGCTCATCAAGTGAGGCCTGCCTCCTGGAAGGAAGAGGCCTGAGCCCTGCTCCTTTAATATTCCCAGTCCTATCAAAACTTACTTGTCCCAGGTCCCAGCCATTTTTCTCTACTGAGTAACAGCTAGAATGCCAGATTAGGAAACTCTCAACAATGTGTTGACACGCATATTCTCCCAGGCAACTGTGTGCTTTTTGGTAGGGGTGTTCAGGAGCCATTGCCCAGATAAAAGGAAATAGTTATGATGGAATTTCAGACCCATAGCAGTGGCATGATATGAACTTGGGTGAGGGTGGTTTATGATTTTTCTTAAATCATATCATGGAAGCAGCCACCCATCCTGTTTGTTGATGAGGCCATTCTTGCCCCAAACCTAAGGTTTCCAGGTTGCCCAGAGGAGTCCAGAACTCTCTCTGATTCCTTTTATCTTGGGAGGTAAAACAGAGTTGGGAAGAGGCTGGATTCATTCAGTCAAGGAGAAAATTGTATATGAATTATCGGGGTCTCAGCTCTGAATTTTTCCGACCATGGTGGTCATTCATCCTATGACTTAGTTTGAATTCATGGATGGTGTCCTGAAGCCCCCTAATACTCATCACTATAATAATTTCCATTTATGGAGGAGTACTACATGCCAGGTGGTTTCTATGGAATTTGATGAGGAAATATAATCTCAGAAAGGTTAAGTCACCTGCCAAGGTCACATAGCCAGTAAGTAACAGAGCCGGAGTTCAAACCATGTGTGCGTCCCCATCTGCTAGGCTTCAACACTTCAAAATCATGCCTCCTGGGCTAGATAAACACCAGCACTCTGGAAATGAAACTGATTTTTTTTTTTTTTTGTCCTGAAATAGTTTTACGTCCTCTGGACTCCACGAGGCACTTCTATACTGGCTTCTACAGCAGCTTATCCAAGTGCATGTACACTAACAGAATGTTCATCTCCCTGAATTAAGTTTTACTGGTAGCCCCTGTGATTTTTCAACATGATGCTTGCCCTCACCACTTAGAGTCTACCCCTTTCTAAAGACTAGAAATATACCCATAGTTGCAGGCATTTGATTTCTAGGGGAGTCCTTGAGTCCCTACTTCCCCAGGCAGAGTCTAGCTTTTCCATAAGGGTCAGGCAATGTGAAACTGAGAAGTTTCTAGAGATTAATCTTCAGAGCCCCTCATCTCCCTGAGCATCCCCCCTCCCCCAAGCACTACTTTTCTGGTTCTATCCTTGTTTGATAAAGTATCCCAGTGGTGCTTTTTATATTTTAAAGGATGTGATCTGCAGAGGACTGTACTTAACACCATGTGCTCTAATGGTGGGACTTAAGGCATTTCAGTGGCAGGAGAATTGGGGAGAGGGAAGAGAGCCTTCCCAGGGGCTTAAACTTCATCACTGCATAAGGCTGGTTCTGAATCTCATTATCCATTAACTTCAAATGGAAGCTATAAAACTGGATCCCTTTATTCTGGTATTTGAAACTAAGCAGAGACTGCGCTGATTTCTCTGTTTTTACCTGGCTACTGGCACCATGCAGACATTCTCCCCATCCTCCTGCCCCAACCTGTCTCTGCGTCTCTCCCCTCAAGGGCAGGGTCCTCAACGGAAACAGCTCCCCATGGCATATCTGCGGGGACCCTGAGGAAAAGGTTGAGTTGTCAAATGAGGAGACACCACAGCTAACACCCCTGTTCCCCCCACCAACTCTGGAATGAAGATGGAGAGTTTTCTGTGCCTGGTTTGGTTCACAGAGACACATAGTCCATCATTTGATTTGCTACAAAGAATATTCTTTCTCCCTCCCCCCAGCATCCTCTAGTCTTTGCTTAGAGTCTCAGAGCTAGAAGGATCTTAGTGATAACCTAGGCAAACCTCTTCACTGTGAAGGAAGGGAAACAGGCCCAGAAAGAGGCTAGGACCTAGGTGTTCTGATCCCCAAACCAGTATACTTCCCAACACCATGTTGCATATGATTTTCCTTCTCTGCATTTCAACTGGGTACTTTTGGAATCCCTCGCTCCGAACCCTAGGATCCAAGCTTGCTTTCCATGGCAGAGAGCACAGGCACCACTATCACAGTAATATCCCCTCCCCATGTGCCTAGTTGCGAGAGATGCTGTGGCCACTTTTTCGTCACTCCCTGTCACCCACCCCACACTCCATAATCTCACTACAGCCCATTCATGCTTTCTGTGAAATTAGAGAAGGGCCTCTCCCTTCCCCCTGACTGCACTTCATTACATGTCAAGTCACCTCAATCCTTTTCCTAGAGTTGGCCAAGTCCTGGTGTGGGAGTTGAACATCTGAGGGCAAAGGGCAATGGGGTAAGGGCAGATCTTTTGCCTCTGACTTCCTCATCCATAGCCTCAGATGAGGACAGAAAGAAGTTGTTTTTATTAGAAAATGTTCCTTAAGGTGTCAAGCTTTCTTCAGATCTCAAGGGAAAAAACTATCTTAATATATGGGGCTTATCTTACTGTCCAATTTCCCTGAGAACTGGGGGCAAGGGAAAGCAGTTGAACTTTGCTGATTATACATAAGGAAGAACTTGCCAGTCATGAGAGCTATCAGACACCTGTGTTCTCTGAATATGCCATATAAGTTCTCATCCTTCTGAGATGGCCAGGTTAAGCTCACAAGGTTTCCCCAGCCTAAAGATTCTGATCATAAACTTCCTTTCCCAGTGGCTGGCGGTCTGTCTAGGCCCAAATTCCTTAGCTGGTGCTCACTCAGTTTCCTACTGGGCCTTGGCTCCAGGAAACATTTTTCAATCTCATGTTGGCCTTAGACAACAACTCTCCATCCCTAAGAAACAAAACAAAATTGAACCAATTCAGGAACAAAATCCTTCAGATCACTTATCAGTATAGCTTGGACAGAACAGCACTGGACTGGATCTCTAGATATGTCTTGGCCCCTCACTTCTTGTGTGACCTTGGACAAGTCATTTAAAACTTTCCAAGGCTCTGCAAGTGGCCATCCAAGGCACAGCAGAGGAACAGAGCAAGAGATGAAGAATGAGGGTCAGGAATAGGAGGATATGCAATGCATGGTTAATTTGTCTTTATGAAAAACTGCTTCCTTTGCCATGAGACCAGAAGAACTAGATGGTGCCTATCTACTATTACTTAACATTTTGATCAAAGATTCCATTTAAAAATCCTGATCAAAAGGCGGAAAATGTAGAACAGAATTTCAAATTGTCATGGACTCTGGACTTTCTGGAGCCATGGGAAGTGAATGAACCCATGAAACAATGGCCCTGAGATAACTTTTAAACCTTAAACCAAAAATAGCTCCTGAAGTCATTTTAAAACTGAACAATAGTTTAACTAGTAAAAAAAAGGTCTGCTTTGAGCATCATGCTCTCTTAAGAACTATCTACATGGCATCAAACTGACAGCAGATTAGATAGGAACCTTAGAGAGTACTGAGTTTATGTTATTGAGGGAGGAACAACTCAGGAAAGGAGGCTGAGAATGGTTGTACAACTTGAAGAATGTAACCAATACCCCTAAATTATATGTGTAGGAACTGTTGAACTGGTGTATGTTTTGCTGTGTATATTCTCAACAACAAAATAAATAAAATTTGGAAAGAAAAAAAAAATTAACCAAAAAAAAAAAAAAAAAAACCTCTCCTAGCCTCAGTTTACCCATGAGCTCTAAGGTCCCTTCAAAATGTAACATCCTGTGATTTCATATAAAGGGAAAGCTCTAGTTTATACCACACAACTTTTTTCTTTCTTACCAATGATGTCAGTTTTTAGTAGACACAGTTCCAGACACATGTACTCATGTAATCACGTATGCAGTCTTGTCTCACTACTTCCAAGTGCACAGGCACTGCCCTAAATGCCAGTGTAGATCCAGCCTGCGGGGCAAGCACATTTGCCCTTCCTGACTCTCAGATGCTGTTGCTTCATCTCACAAAAATTGGTTGAATGACATTTTAGTCAGTTGACCGGTTGTTTGGTGAACACTGTGCTAAATAGTCCCATGGTTTCATCACTACTTAATTGACTGATCTTGTTTTTAAACTGTCAGGCTCCTTTCATTCTTTTTTACTCCAAATCACTCTATGGCCATGCAAGGTCCAATCAATGCCTTATCTAGCCAGCCCCATCGCCTTTATTCTTTGAATTGACTGGTAAGTTCACTCAAAAGAACCAACCCCAGACGACTGACCCAGGCTCACTTAGGCCCAGAGAAAGCATCCTCTGGCTGTGTCTATAAGATGCCAAAACACCCACTTGAGTCAATCAGTTTAGTGAAAAATCAGTGTAGACAAAGCAATGTTCTCTTGTCAGCCTGCGGTGACTTCAAGTCTGTACATGGCCAGCGTCTTCCCCCCTCCTCGCCAAGCTGCCTTACTTACTAGGACGAAGAAATGTGTGTTCATATGGACACATACACACCACACCACACTGCTTTTATTTCTGCCTTTTGGGGAGAGAGGGGACTTGGGGATGAAGAGCTGGTGCTAGCAGCGGCAGTGCAAAGGTCTTGGAATGACTTAGATTGTACCTTTGATCAGTATTTGGCCCATTTGATAGGATGAGAGGGAAGGATTCTGACATACTTGGGGTTGACCACGTTTACTGGCAATAATTAAAAATGGCCCAGTGTGTGCTTGTGTGCCTCTGGGTCTTTGAATTTGGTTCTAAGACTTATGTGTTTGTATCCCTGCCTATATATCTAAGTGTTCGGGTTTGTATCTCTGTGTTCTCCTACATGCCTGAGTTCCCTGATGTGTACTTACACATTCGCATCTGCCTTTGAGTGTTTGCATGTGTTTGTACATAGCCTGCGTATGAGTGCCTATGTGCGTATTTCCTTTTGGTTTTCTGTATGAGGATGCTGTTATGTGGATCTACACGTCTTTGGAGATTAGTGAAACTCCAAAGGAATTTCAGACATATCTCAAATGCCTGGAAAACCAGGGATGAAATCTGATGCTAGAGAATGGAAAGGACCTCTGCTCAGATTTCCTCTAGCTCAGTTCCTATTTTCTTCCAAGATGAGGTCTGCAATATCTTCTAAGGGTTCCCTCTGACTGCTTCTACCACATCTAGATCTCCAGGGTCCTCTCTTAGCCCATTTCTAAGGAATCTAATGAGTAGAGAGGAGGAGCTGGAGGTGGCCTGAGATTTTAGAGATGGAAATGAAAAAATGGAAAGTTCATTCTTTTCCCCGTTTTCCCTTATTGACATCCATCAAGGCTGAGCATAAGGCGCAGGGAAGTCAGCTGCTCTGCACTACTTAGGCCTTTTTTACTCTTTAAAAGCTAAAAAAATTTAGGGGTCATAATCATCTTGTGGTTATGTTGTTAAAAAAAAGTCTTTATCTTTTAGAGCTACTCATTGAGATGCTTATAGAAGAAATAATATGATGTATTTGCTTCAAAATATATGAGATAGTGTTGGGAGGGGGAATAGATGAAACTAGAACGGCTGTGAGTGGATCACTGTTCAAGTAAGGTGATGGATATATAGGTGTTTGATTATCTTATTCTCTGTACTATTTTGTTTGGACTTTTACATAATATAAAAGAAGCACATTCACTCAGGCATCTCCCACTATTTTTCCAACCCACCCTCTATCCTGAGAGGTAGCTGAAACTGCAATTATTCCCCCCCATTCTGTGGATGAGGAAGTGGAGGTTCTCACTGGGTAAATGATTTGCTTAAGGCTCCAGCTAGAATTCAGGCAGCCTGACTCCCCACTGAGGGTTCTTCTCATTGGATTCTGCATAAACATGAGCCTCACACAGCCATAAAATATAGAATTTGTGAATAAATACCTATCAGATTAATGAAAGAACTGAGACTCCCGTTGCCTATACATTTGCATGGGGCTTATGTAGATAGATACATGAATACCCAGGGGTTGTACATTTGCATCTGCAAATACATACCACAGCTCACACAGCTATGTTTCCTGGGTTGTACACTTGCAGATCACTTATTTTGGAAAGGTATGTTATGTGTGTTGTATAAGGGGAAAAAAGGAGGGGATCCGACTGCTACTCCCACGTATTCTGTGTGCTTATGTAAGGGGTTGGACTATCTACGTATCCTCAGTGAGAATATACCAACAGGGCATCTCAATGGAAAGAGTCTTCTTGCCAATGGGTACATCAAGCCCAGGACCACAGACACATGGAGAATTTGGTGAAAAAGGAAAAACATTGACAGATGGTGTCTTGTACCTCTCAACAAAGCTACAACTCTGCATGCAGGGGTACAAGTTTTTTTTTCCTACCATGTATAGCTATATTCAGATAAATGCAAATAACTTTTCATATGTACCTCCATAAACAGCTTGTGCATGGTACACATCCACTTTTCATATGCACAGTATAAACCATGTCTCTAAAGACAGAGACTGAGAAGTTGATCACTGGTCTAGGAAGACAGCAGTTCTAGTCTACTGTCTACCACTTGCTGATTATGTCACCTTTAGCAAGTCACATCATCCCTCTTTAGCTCAGTTTCCACTTCTGAAAAACAAGATTGATAATAATACCTGAGTCGCCCACCTCAAACAATGTTAAACATATCAAAGCTATTATATCTATGTTGTTATTGTTGTTAGTTGCCTTTGAGTCAATTCTGATTCATGGCGACCCCATGCATGTAGAGTAAAACTGTTCCATAGGGTTTTCAAGGCTGTGACCTTTTGGAAGCAGGCCCATCTTCCAAGGCAGCTGTGCATAGGTTCGAACTGCCAACCTTTCAGCTAGTAGTTGAGCACTTAACTGTTTTACTCTATATATTCATGCTGAAAATAATGTCTACTGCACCTGTGACACACATGTCTCTCTCTCTCTATCTATCTATGGGATATAGAGATTAAGTAATTTGTCTAAGATAACATAACCTATCGTGAAGAGATGATGGGTTTTGGAGTCAGGAGCACCACTAAAGAGCTAAAATGTCCAATTTAATTACTATAGAATGGGTTCTGCAGGCTATCTCAGTTTGTTCCATCAGTGGTTCTCAAAGTTTTGTCCAAGAACACCGAGGGGTCCTGGAGACCCTTCCAGGCAGTCTTCGATGTCCTCCCTTTTCAAACTACAGATCTACATGAGGCTATGTACTTCATACATGTAAACCAAAAGAACATATTAAAACAGCTTGAATGCAGAAACAGGTACAAGAATCCCACTGCCTTCTACTAAGCTAGACATTAAAGAGATCTGGAAAAATATAAAACAATGACATTGTTCTCATTCTTTTGAAAATATAGTTATTTTTCATTTAAAAAGTTGGTTATGTTTAACATGTAATAGGTATATTATTGTTATTTTTAAATTAAATATTTTAAAAGGTTTCAGTTATACCCAGAATAGGCAAATACACAGAGACAGAAAGCAGATTAGTGGTTGACAGACTGGGAGGAGGGAAGAATGCGGAATGACTGCTTACTGAGAATGGGGTTTCCTTTCGGAGTAATAAAAAGTTCTGGAACTAGATAATGGTTATAGTTGTACAACATTGTGAATTTGCTTAATGCCACTGAATTGTACACTTTATTAAATGGTTAAGATGATAAATTTTGTGATGTGTATTTTACTATAACGGCACTGGGTGTATTTTACTATAATAATAAAAAGGGGTAAATTTTTCATTTCTAATAAGGTAAGTATTGATAGGTACAACCCATATAAATAAAACCTCTTTGGAATTCTAATAATTTTTTTGTGTAAAGGGGTCCTGAGACCAAAACGTTTGAGGACCACTGGGTGAGAGCATGGTGTTGATGAGGACAAGAACCTGCCAAGGTTAAACCAACTCAAGTAGCAGAACTCAGATTACTCTAAGTCCTACTTGGCCTTGGGCTGGCGCTACCCTTGCTTTCTCGCCAGTATCTTCCTGCCAGACTCAGTCCCGTTCTAACAGCCAATGCCCAGCCTGTGTCCATCATGAGTGAAGAATCCGAGTGGCTCAGAGCACCCACTCTGGGGTCAGGCAAATCTGATTGGAGTCCTAGCTCTGCCAGTAGGATGCATGCTTAGCCCCTCAAACCTCACTCAATTTCCTCTTGTGTAAAATGGGGCTACAGTTTCTTTACAGGGTTATTTTAAGGCTTGAATGAAATAATGGATTAAGCACAGTGCCTGATATGTAGTAAGCACTTATAAAAATGCCCATTATCGTTAATAATAATAATAGATAGCACTGACTGAAAGCTTACTGTATACTAAGCACTAATCAAAGTGATTTTCTTGTATTCATCCATTCAATCCTCCCAATACCACTGTAAGGCAGTTAGCAACCATAGGAGATAGCTATTTTGCTGTTGCTATTGTTGTGATGGTGGTTGTTTTATAGGTCCTTCCTATGGGCAGAACAGTGTAGACTGGAGGGTTAGATAAATGTTTGTGGCTTTGATTTAACTATAACACTTAAGTGAGGAATATGATCTTCCAGAGACTCTTCTGACTGCCGCCTCCATCCTCTGTAACCACTCCTCCTAGTCTAAGGAACCAAGTCATGGAATCAAGGTGAGTCATCAGGCCACAGAGTCTTCAACAAAGGGACAGGTCTTTTAGAGCATCTAAGGGGGAGAAGGGACAGCAAGGGCCTGTTACCAGTGACAGCAGTGAGAAGCCCAAGGACCCACTGCATAGGTGCTTTGGTTGGAATGTTATTCTCTGTCGCGCATTGCCTCTACACACACACACACACCCACCCACCCCCACACCCCTAGTCTTCAGCAACGTCATCTACCAGTGCAAATATGGACAGAAGAAATTAGTGTGTTGGGGTCCTTACACCCATGTATTTATATGTGTTTTGAGTTTGTGCCTCTAGGTAAACACATGTGCAGAGAGAAAGGACTGAGTGAAATTATAGACTCTAGAGAAGGACTGTCTCGCTAGTCAGCCCTCTTCCATCATGACGAATTAGAAAATATACAATAACAAAATATAGGTTCCCATTTCCTGTATCTTTCTTAAGTCAGGTTCCCCCAGAGAACATCCTAACTGGTCTGTTCAGCCCAACCAGTGGGTGTGTATATGCAGGGTGGAGGGGAGATGGTTCCGTGGCTTCTCATTGTCATGGAGACTGAGTAGCAAAGCAACTGCCAGCTTGAATCTGGGGCTCATGGCTAACAGCCATGACAGAGTTGGGGACAAGATCCCAGGCTGGGAGAGGCTGGAACCTAGAAGGGAGCTGGAAGGAAGGGAACAACGAGAGTTTTCTCTTTTCCACCAGTTTTCAACTATGGGCATTAGGGCAAGGACCTTGGTATTATATCAGTCTGCTGCCCTGGAGATATAAAGTGGGCTCTTGCTAAAGACAGGTTTACCTGGCAGAGTTCAAGAGCCTTGGGCCTGAATTATCTGGATATAGACATAACTAGACTGACTAAGATACGAGAAGACAGGCTATGGTCTACCCTGACTGGGTTTACCACCCTCTCCTCCATGCTTTGAAGACCATATAACCCCTGAGTATGAATGAAGGAAGGAGGATGTAACGGAGTCTTTTTTTTTTTTTTTTTTAAGGCAGAGAAAAGAGACCCTACCTTGCTCTCTTTAGTTTAGATAAGGGACTGCTGGGAGCTATTGGGGACTTTCAAATTGCCCAGAAAATCACTTTGCAACCAAGGGAAGGGGCATGAGGATGACAAAAGAAATAGCCAGGAAAAGAGGTTAGAAAGGCCCTCTCCCAGTTTATGGGACAATTATGAGGATATGTTCAAAATCCAGGGCCCAAAATCCCAGCACAGAATTGAGACAATTATCTAAATAATCCGGCCCACATCCTCCAACCTCAGATTCCTTGCTTTTACCTGAATTTAATAGAAAATTTTTCCAGTGGGGGAAGATGCTGGTCCCTGGGGGACAAGACTCAAATCATTCAATTCCAGGACCCTCTCTAGCTGGAACAATGAAATAAAAGTGATTGGGGGTTGAGGAGGCACCTCAAGTATTGGCCTCAAAAGCCTCTGGGCCCTGGGGTAGCTGGACAGGCCAGAGGCCTTACATTTGGGGGCTTCTTTGACTGCCTAAGCTGATGGGAGTTAGAAAAGGGAGGGAAGAAGGGCCTGGGGGGAGGGGCAGGCAGGAACAGATGCTTCCAGATCTAAAGAGACAATTTGGGGCGAAAGGCAGGATCAAACAGAGGAAGAGGAGGAGGAGGGGGGAAAAGGGGAAGAGAACAAAGGTACAACGGAGATTGGAGCCTCTTTGGTGCAGGAGAGATAAAGGGGAATCTGGGTGAGGTGGCTGAGCCAACATCTGTCCTGTGCTATAAAACCCTGTTCTCTTTGCTGCTGGCCCAGGGGCCACTCTGGAGTGGTCAGATGGGACCCTGCAGTGGCCTGGACTGGAGGCTAAGCCAGCAACCTTTGAACCTCAGCTGTCCCTCCTGATGGCCCCCACCCCCACCCTTTGGTTCCCCTTCCTCTGCTTTCACAGTTGGAGGGCCCAGGAGGGGTGCTGGGGCCCAGGGATTGTCCTAGGAAATTACTGAAGGATGAGAGAGGAAGGAGAGCAAGAATGCAAGGAAATATGGACCACAGTGAACAACAGAAATGCTAGGCAGAGACCCCGAAACATCCAAGCAAAGGCAGACAGCCGATTCAGAGTTGAAGGGGAGTGACCACACTCCGAAACGGTTTGTTATCCTTGGAGAGGTTTCTGGTTGGGAGGCCCACACCTTCTTCCTCGTACCTGAGAGTGGCTCAGGGGAAGGCCTGCCATCTCACTACGGCATAGCAGGGAGAGGGAAAAGTCTACTAAAAACCATGGAAGCCAGCATACTTTTGGAATATTCCTTACCTCCCCCATTTTCTCCTTTCTAGAGAGGAGAAACCAAATTCCCTGAGTGCCTTGTTCCTCTGGATAGAACTCAACACCCATTCTGCAGCCTTATTTCCCAAAGTCTGGTCCAGGTGAGCACGAAGGCTACACATGTACAGTTACAAACACGGTGCACCCACCCAAAGGGGCAGACTCACAAAAGGATTTGGGCCATCATTGGGGTGGGGGAAGGAGTAAGCAAGAGAATGTCCCAACAAGAAGGAACTAGCTTGGGAAATGTCTTCTGAGTGACTCCTCTCCCCACCTTGCCCTCCATCGGTAGCCCAGTCCTCTCCCTGCCCACTGGATTTGAGAAGGATTTCCCCTTTTGTAAGAGCCTTAATAATAGCCTGGCATCCAGGGACAAAGGCCAGAGGACAGAGGGAGGTCATTCTCCCCTATGATTCGGGAGAAGCCCACTCTTGGCCTAAAATTCTTCTGATGAAGGGGATTGTTGGTTGGCATAACTATCCCGAGAAAGATCTCGAAAGGGTTGCATTTCCTGCTCTTGGAACTCCGAGAAAACGATCATTCTAAAAACACAGCATCTTTTTTAGTGGTGGAGGCCCTGGGGTATTGGTCAAGGAGAGTCCTCGACTCCTCTCAATTGTCCGAGAAATAATGGAAGGTGGACTAGGGGAAAGAAAGGAGAGGTTGGGCTTTAAAGAGCGAGACCCCCAAGGCTGAGCAGAGTTCACTGCGCAGTGAACCCGCTGGCCGCCCACGCACCCCGCGGCCCCCACCAGCGCCCTATTGTCCGCTGTCGGAGCCTGGGGTCGTGACCCAGCCGAAGAGGACACCGCGCCTGGAGCTGACGCGGCGGCGTTGAGCCCAAAGAAGCCCAGCCGCCGGCGGCCTCTTGCGCCTCGCCTTTGCCCCTCCGGCCCCACTTTGCGATCCCCGAGACCCCGACCGCTCTGAGAAAGGGAGCTGAGACCCTCCAGATAAAGGCAGTCTTATTGTGTCCCATTCTCTTGCGCGTAGTTTACCGGGAAGCCAGAGGCGGGGGAAAGGGGAAGTAGGATTGGGCCCTTTGGCAATGCCTTGTTCACATTCTGTTTTAGGGTTTCTCCTCCAGGAAATTCAAATGTACTCCCCTCTCTCAAACACTGATGCTGGAAAGAGAGAGAGTCAGAAGGGAGGAGAGAGATGAGCTTCTTTCGGCTTGATGCGTACCCCATCACAGGCCGGCAAAGCAGACCCTAGAGAACCCTACCTATTAGGGAATCTGGGGATTGTTGTTGGGGACTGGACATTTAAAATAATGCTTTGCCTTTTATTAGACTCTGTAACCCTGTTCCCCTCATACATACTCTGAGACCCCCTAGACAGGTTGGACCCATTCCTGTTCCCTCTTCCTCCTGATTTAATAGCTGAGCCTGGCCAGGGTCAGGAAGCAGAAAGATGGAGCTGCAGAAGCCCTTATCCCTGCTTGCATGGATTTGGGCTTAGTCGGATACACTCCTGTGTTGGAAGAACCTACAGAACTGACACCAGAGAGAAGAAAAGAGAAACCCTGAAGCATAGAGGGAGAGCCAGATCTTAGAAGGGACTTCTGGCCCTGGAGGCCAGATGAGAAAACCTCAGGATTGGCTTTATCTTCTCTCTGCCCCCCAAATCCAAAAGGGACCCCAGATCCTTGAGCTGCACAGGCTTTGAAGGTGGCTGAGGGACCCCTTCAGGTCTCTGGTTCAAACAGCACACCCCATCATTTTTAATCCTCAGGAAGCAGCTAAAACTCGGACATCCGGAGCGAGTCAAGCATTGCCAGAAAAAAATTGAAATGGGAATTGCCATTCGGGGTGCAGAAAAAGTAGGCCAAGGGGGAGTGGTCAGTTCTATCAGAAAGACTGGTCAGAGGCAAAGACTTTTTTTTTCTGCCAAATCCCCCAAATGTTTATTTTGGGCCCCTGCCCATCCAGATAAATCAAGCTAACAGATTAGGAAGTTCATAAAATTGTATTCTTAGGTAATGACATCCAGGGAGGTAATAAATATTCTCTCTGCTCTGGTGGCCACTGGGGTGGGGGATCCTCCCTCTCTTTTTCCCAGCCTGGAGAGGTCTCTTGGAAGGGGAGCCTTTAAGTTAGAATTAACTCTCCAAAGGTGGGGTGCCTGGAAGAAGCTGTGGGAAACCCCAAGAAGTAGCTTTGTGAGGGGAAAGCCATGCACCTCCAGGGCTGGGCAAAAAGCAGAGAGAAGGGTAGCGGGCTCCTCCCAGCACGGGCTCCTCCCGGTTATAGCACCCTCGATCTCAAGAGCTCCTTTCAGAGCCAGTCCCCCATAATCCCAGGAAAAGGATCCAAACCGTGCCTAGCAGATGGCACCCTGGCCCCAAGCTCCTGCAAACCCCTTGTCTTACCTTCCCTATGATCCCCCACGCTAAATACACACACACATCTAACAGCAGGCAGATGTCCCTGGAATCCATTCTGCCAACTCCACACACGGAAAAGGCAAACGCACAGCTCTCCGAGAAAAGTTTGTAGGAACTTCATACAAACAGCAGCGAGAGGGCCTCAGAAAAACAAAGTTCCCCAGATCTCTTCCCCCAGTCACACCTTCCGGGCTCCCTCTCTCTCCTTTCATGAGTCAGGTTTCTTCACTACCCAGGTACACGGACTTCATTTTCCTCAAGTTCCAAGCAGAACCCCGCTGTTCGCAATTATATTTCTCACCTTCCCTCCCTGAGCCCCCCAGAGACAAGATAAAAATTGAGTGGCAAACAGCAATAGAGTTTAAACTTTTATGCCTCCTCACCCCCAGAGCAGATGGAGTGCTAACTACTTACACGTCAAGGGGATTTTTGACCTGCAGGGATCTCCTGGTGCTTGGAAAGAAGGACCTTGGAATATTGGTCGCCGATTCACCCTGTCTTCTTTTTATTTAGCCATTGGAGAGAGAGAGAGATACAATGCACTAGCAGGCATTCACTGCCCCTTGCCTCTCCCATTACTCTAGACAAGAAACCCCCAGCTCTACAAAAGCAGTGGCATCCTATCTGGAAACTAGGGGCTGGCTTGGGAGGGTTGGGGATGGGGGTGGGGGAGAGGTCAGAGGCGCTGCCGAATATAAAGGCGATGGGAGAGAAAATGCTGTGTCCTCCCCGTGAACCTGGGTTGCATCCTCCCCCCAGCCTTTCCCCACTGCTCAACCCAACTTCAATAAAAACCCCAGTCCTCCGCTTCCCGGCGAGGCTGTAGCAGCATCAGGCGGAGCAGGGGGGACAAGGAGGCCAGAGCTAGGGGCCCCCTACACCCACCCCTCCCCTGGCAGATCACTCCTATTCTGGGTGGTCAGGTCCAAGGCAAAGGAGAGCTTTGGAGATAAAGGAGAGAATGGAACTTACTGGAGAGAAGGCCAGAGTCCAAGATATTTAAAACTTAAATGTAAGGGGTTTTAGTTTTGTTTCATTTGTCAAAACTTCATAGATTTCTGATATTTCCCCTTTTTAGATGAAGAGGGAAAGGAGACATAGAGAATGACTGTGTTGTGAGAGAGAGAAGAAGACCAAGAAATAGAGACTCATAAAGAAGGGGAAATAAAATGTCTCCGTGCTTTTATGCTGCTTTTTCTGAGCTAAAGAGTGTCCCTTCAGCAAGTTCAGGCAAAAACTGAAGAAATAAAGTGAAATGATTTCCCCTTCTTTGCTCTTGTCTCTTCCACTTTGAGGGAAAAGGGAGATAAACTCCCCAAAGCCAAAGGAACAAACTTAGGAAAGGACTATCGATCCTAGCTTCCTTTTTTTTTTTTTTCTCCTTTCCATTTCAGCTTCCTTACAGACTTGAAAAGACATCCCCATTCACCCCTCAGACCTTCCCTTCCTTTCCTCAAACATAGCTGGATAGCCCCACCTCCCCTTTCCTGCCCCAAAGTCAATTGCCTCAAAATGATAGGGGCTACAATCAGCTTTGGCCCCTAATTCACTTGATTACATGAAATAACTCCAGATAATTGTTGGCCCTGCTTCCTCGCACTGTAGGCAGCATGTTTTGCTGTCTCCAGGGCACCATTGAGGGAGAAGAAAGTAGACCTAGAGGACCAAGCAAATTCCCCTAACACACACACACACACACACACACACACACACTCTCTCTCTCTCTCTCTCTCCACTCCAAGTATCAGCCAGCAAGTGGTTTCAAGAGGAAACAAACACAAAGCACACTAAAGAGATTTTCACAACTTGGTCTTGCTCTTTGTTGCCTTAGCTTCCAGAATTTGGGGATGAGCAAAGGGGTATTCCTGGCTCCCCTACACATCTCAGATCTCCTCTCCCTCTCTCTTCTATTTCTGATATTCCTCTATCCTGAAATTTGATAAATTGCCTGAAAGGAAGTTCACTGGACTTCCCTCCCTTTTCCCCACAAGCAAAATTTTGGGCAGGCCTTCCTTCGGGCCTGGTCTTCAGGACCAGAATGATTTGGGAGTATTTGGCTTGAATTAATTATTTAGGTACTCCAGGTCAGTTTTTTTTAGCCCCAAGGAAACAATATATATATATATTTTTACAGCCAAAGGGCCTTGTTCAGGCTATCTGCAAACCCCGTTGGGACCTGTGAGGTCAGGGGACGAAGGGATAGTCCCAGGCTCTCTTCTAGTTTCTTCTCAACACCTGGCAGATTACGATAAAAGTTAGGGGTGAAAATAAAAGTGCTACATTATCTCCCAGCACCAGGCTTTGAGGCCTTCCCATGCAAGGGGGCCTCCCAGGCCTCTGGCCTCCACTTCACCCTTCTCTCCAAGTCTAAACAAACAGAGAAGCCATCCTGACAGGTCACTTTGCTGCCTCAGAATCACCAGCTCAAAACCTTTTTCTTCTTTTAAGGAGAACTTGCATGTTGAGGGGCCATCTCCCTTCATTCTTCACCCCCAAAGACCCCCCAAAAGGTGAAAGCTTTTCTCCCTCCCACTCTCTAAACTTGCCTTCTTGTCTGGAAATTAGGCAGGCCTGCTCAGCAGAAGGAAGGGAGATGGAAGGGGAGGGAAATAGACAAAAAGAAGGGATTGTGCCTAACTACAGAAAATATGACACCCCCTCACCCCAGCTTTACTATAAGTACCCCAGGAGGGTCTTTGCAGACCCAGAAGGAAGAGGACAGGAGAAATCAGTCCTAATCTTCCATGTCCCTCTTCTGAGGGTCCCCTACGCTAACCCCCTTGCTGGTTCTTCTAAAGACATTGGCAAACCGGAGTTGCGAGCTAAGATTTGTGTGTTTGCTTGGAGTAAACTTAGGCAACTAGAGAGAAGGTGGGATGTTAAGCCAGGCCAGAAGGAGGAGGGGGATAAAAAGAAACCATCAGACATTGACGTAAAACTAATTCACATCCACTGGTTTATTATTGATCACGGGGCATTTCACATTGACACTAAAATTCTTTATTGCAAGTTTTACAATAATCAAGTAAATTCAGTCCAAAAACACAATAACCACGATGGTGGGGGGGGGGGCAGGGGAACTCTACCTATAGACTGCCTCTCTGAACTGAAAGTTCATTTTGATTTTCTTTTGGCTCCTCAAACTGAACAGCTCTGAGAGGCTCTCCAGATGCATTTAGCTTTGTCTGTTGTCTTTCCCCCCTCTCCTCCCACCCCCCCCCAACAATGATACAAAAGAACTTCATAGCTTTGTTCTCCTTAAAATGACTTCCCCCTCACTAACCTCCTCTGGTGCATTTTCAATGCAAAAGGCCTAAGGAAAGAGGGGGAAAGGAGGAGGAGGAGGAGAAGAAGAAGGATGAGAATTGGCTTAAAAATCTCTCTCTTTCCTTTTTTCTTTTCCTCTCTTCCCCTGAAATTCACCCAAACCAGACCATCGCACCTTGCAATATATAATTTTTGCAGTTTTTCTTAAAAAATAAATAACCCCCCAAACGGCCTTGAAAAAAAAAAAAAACCAGTAAGTACCATGCTAAGACAACATCACATGCTTAAAAGGGCCCTTAACAGTGGAAGGGAGAGAAGGGCAGGGGGCTTGTTTGTTTATCTGTTTGGAATTGACAAGGGACAAGGTGGGAGGAAGAGAGAAAAGAACCAAAATATATATATATATATTAAATTCTATAAATAAGAGTCAATTTGTGTGCGAGGGAAGGGTTGGGGCGCGGGGTGGGGGCAGGGGGTGTGAGTTATGTTTTATAACCTGGTAATGTCCTCTGCCCGGTGCTGCTCCGGCGGCGTGGCGCTCTGGGAGTGGTCTTCAGAAGTGCCCGCGGTGGCTGCCGAGAGGGTGCTGGGCGCAGCGCCGGCCGGGGGCGCTGACCTGACTTTGGTGTTGGGGAGTCGGTGGTCCTTCTTCCATTTCATGCGACGGTTTTGGAACCAGATTTTGATCTGCCTCTCAGAGAGGCACAGCGAGTGGGCGATCTCGATCCTTCTCCTCCGGGTCAGGTAGCGGTTGTAATGAAACTCTTTCTCTAATTCCAGGACTTGCTGGCGAGTGTAGGCTGTCCTCGAACGCTTGGGTTCCCCTCCGTTATAATTGGGGTTCACTGGGGAGGAGGGGGAGGGGAAAAGCAAATAGTGGGGTTCAGAGGCAGCAGCCCCCCGTCCTCAGCTCTGAGGAGCAGGAGGAGGGGGTGGTGGAAATAAAGTCATCAAGCTAAATGGGTTATAAAGAAGTTGAAGGAAGCTAGAGACTTTGTAGTGTAATAAGAGGGGAATCCTCATTGTAACGACACTGAATTATTTATGCGCCCTTAGAAAGCGAGCATAGTTTTCACACATACATAACAGATCGTAGCACATGGCTTGGACTGCCCAGAGTAGCTAAGCCATAAAATTTATGGGGGATGTAATTACCCATTCTCGCTCGTAAATCCAGTTCAATTGTGCTAACCCAGAGTCGCTCCTGGATAAAGAGGGGGAAGGAGAGAAAGGAGGACAGGGGCCAGAGGGGGCCGGGAAGGGTGGGGAGCGCTGGGGAACAGGAAAGGGAGGGGGAGAGCAAAAAGCAAAGTTGCCTACCCGTGCTAACGTGGATTTTTTTCATCCATGGGTAGACTATGGGTTGCTTGCTGGCGGCGCTGGAGGGATGGTCGGGGGCTGGCTGGCTGCAGGCTGGCGGGGCTGGGGACGGGGAGGCGGAGGCGCCTGAGAGAGGCGCCGGCTCGCAGAGCGGCTGCGATTTCTCGGGGTGGTGGTGGCCCGCTTGGGCCGGCCCGTGGCCTCGCGAATTGCCTGGCCCCTGGAGACTGGTGCAGCTATACTGGCGCTCAGGGTAGCTAGGGCGCGGAGGCGGTGGTGGGTACAGCTCCTGGTGGTGATGCTGGAATCCCGATTCCCTGGTCCGGCCGTAATATTCCGGACTGTGTTCAGGGATGTAGCTATTTTGCGAATATTCTTCGCATGGAGGAAATTTCGGATCGATGTAGTTAGAGTCCATCAAATACGAGCTCATGATCATTAATTTCTGGAGTGGAAAATAATTTTTCTCGCTTTGTCGTTTTTCTGCTCCATAAAGCCCTCCTACTAGCTAGCGACCCTGTAAAGTTACTTTCACCATGTGACTCCGCCGGCCAATCACACGGAGCAACCCAGTCCCCGGATAAGGAACCGAATCGCTTTATTCAAAATGTATCCAATTTTTTTGTGTGTGTGGTGGTGGTGGTGTTGGGTGGGGGGTGATGTGGGGTTAGCTGGCAGGGGCTGGGGTGTCCCCAGTACACACCTTGCCAGACTGACAACCCTTCCCTGCAGACGGGGTGGGAAGTCCCCAGATCCCCTTCAAAGCCTAGGCACTGGGAGGCTGTCGGGAGGCCGTGATTCAGCCCCCGCCCAGGGTCTCCCTTCGGGGCTCCAGTGGGCCCCGTGGGCCTCGGCTTCTGAGCTTTTCCAGAGGTCTCCATTCATGGCGATCTTGTCTCAGTCTGTGTAGGTCACCGGGCAGCGCCCCTCTTTTGCAGGAAGAGGAAGTTGTGTGAGGACTGGAGTGGAGGTTGGATGGGGAGGGGCCCAGGCTGAGCCAAGAGGCTGGAGAGCCTGGGGTGCCACCCATCCAAGGATACCAGAGTCCAGCCCTCCTCTCCCATACACACTCACCCAACCCTCTGGCCTTGGGGATGGTGAGGCAGGGTCCCAGCTGGACCGAACAGGTAGAGGCAGCCGATGCAAATGATTCTGACGTCATGTCTGGAGGTCTGGGGCTTGAGCCCCCGCTGAAGAGAGACAGGAAGTGGTTGGCAAAAGCAGAGCTCAGAAGCCTTGCCCTCCCGTATTACCCACTGACCCTCCCTGCCCCAGCCCAGAGCAGAGGATCTCTTCTGACCTGGCTCAGGTCTCCTCTCTCCAATCCCACCCTCCTGCTGCTTTCTGACAACTACCTCCAAGGCTGGCTCCTTAGGAGCTGAGAGGAGGAGAGTTCCCTGCCAGGAGTCAGTGCCCTTTGATAGTGTCCAGCCAAGGCCCTGAGAGCTCTTCTCTTTCCATCCCTACAGAGTGCAGATCTGGCTAGGAGGGAGGCCTGAGTGTGCAGAGGCTGCTTCCAGCCAGGAAGTGTATCCATGTAACACGTGTGTTTACATGTAAACAGGCATCCCCAAGGGCCAGCTCCAGGCTGCCTTCCAAAAGCTGAGGGGTGAGCTGAGCAAGATGGGGAGGACAGCAGGACTTGTGGGTGTCCAGTTCATTCTCACCCCCCCCCCACATCCACAGGAATACCTGATTGGGGGTGGGGGTGGCAGGGTGGTGGGGGTGGCAGGGCGGTAGAGGTGGGTGGGGGCAAAGGAAGGGCTGCTCCCCAAACTCTCTCTGGCTAGGGGTGGCCAGTCACGCCGCCAATTCCAATTAACTGGTCGTCCATAACTCAGAGTTGGGGGGGGAGAGGAGGGGAAAGCCCAGGGAGGGAGCCGAGTCCCCTTGTTGTACTTGATAACAATTATAGTTTAAAATCATAGCTTGCCGGGGCTCAGCTATATTTTACTTGATAACAATAAAAGTGACACATAAAGTTAACTGTTTATGTTTTATTTATTAGACTAAATCTGCCAGCGGTGGTAGGAGCGCTTGCCTCGTCGCTACAGCTTTTATAGGGCTGTAAAACGTCATAAATCAGTCTCGCGGAATCGCCGGCACTCTTTGTGTCGGCGGCGGCGCAGGACTGGCGGCCGCTGGCTGCCTGCTCCCTCCTTTCCACGAAAAGTCGTAATGTGATTTTTTTCCCCTCTGATTTTATTATTATGATCGCAGCCGTGATTAGTCAATCTACCTTTAATTCGCCGCCCTACGCTGCCTCCTCCCAGCCTAGCCTGGTTGACACTTGAATAAGTACCTTTTAAAACAGCATAACAACTATTTGAGGGTTTAATTAGAACATCTGCAATTAAGGGAATGAGGAGGGGAAAGGGAAAAAATAATAATAAAGCCCTTGTGAGCGGAAAAGACTGAAGGCGAGAGACTCCCAGCCCTTCTCTCACCAGCTTTGGCATGTGGGAAAGGGTCCTCACTTCCAAATTAGGGTTCGCCCTGTGGACTGAATGGGAGGGAAGCTGGAAGCTGGGCCACAGGCAACGCCGAAAGGGGTCGATTCTTCGCGTGGGCCCCTCGCCACCTTCCCGCCTCCTAAGCTTCAGACCCCCACCACCACTGCAGGCTCACCGGCGGGTGCTCAGTTTGGGAGGAGTCGGTGCTTGGGGGGTCACTGGATACCCTCTTCCCGAGAGGACAGCGCCCCGCCCCCACTGCCACAGGCTGGGTGAGGGAAGTGGAGTTCACTGGAGACCTCTTTTAGGGGAGACTCGTAAATTTCCCAAGTTAGTTGAGACCCCCGTCCGCTCCTGTCAGGCCCCTCTGCGTGTGAGGACCGGCTGGGTTTTGGATGGAAGAGGAAATTGAGACTGTGAGTGAATAGGGGGAGGCTGCTGGTTTGGTAGTGGGCTGGAGTTGTGTGAGGATTGTTTCTGTTTGTTTTATATTTTTTAGTAAATGTTGGTCGGAGGGTGGGTTAATTATAGCTTTCTGGAAGAGGGCAAAGGAAAACCAATGCTGAGTCCTGAACTGAACTACATAGAAAGTCTGATTAGCAGCTCCATGGAGAGGGCCGAAACTCCAGTAGAGCTCAGGTAGGGTAGGGGGAGGGTTGAGGAAGGGGGAGAAGCCTCCCCACCCCACCCCACCCTCAATCTCCCTTCTGGGGCCTGCACCCGGATGCTGGCTGCCCCGCCCGATCCCAGCTGGGAACATTCTTTTTCCCATCTGGACAGGTGAGCTTTCAGCCCGACTTCCCTCCTCCCAGCCCTCATGCCTACCTCTGCCGGCCCTGCCACTGCCTCAACCCCATTTTCTTCAATTTCCTCACCCTCTCCGGCTTGTTAGGGAGTCTATCCCAAGGCATTGCCCATTGTATACTCCCTCCCCTAGGCTTCTGAGCTCCTGCAGGTGGGTTGAAGGCTCCGGAGCAGAAAACCTACTTCCTACCAGTATATGTGAGCAGACACAGAGGGAGACTCCAACTGAACGTCAAGTCTGTCTCTGGTTATTATGGTTAACACACATATATATGCATATATACTATTAATATTTATTAATATATTAAATGCCTCCTTATGCAGCCATAAACATGTGGAGTTCTCATTCCAGGTTTGCACAGCTGATTCAACACGCATATCTAGAAAGTGAGATCTAGGAGATTACCCCAAATGTGCCCTGATTTATTTACAACATTACAAAAGACTCTTTGGGGATCCTATACAGCTTAATAGCAAAGAGGTCACCCATCACAAGGATAAAATAGCAAGCAATACCCTGCCATGCACATATATGTAAACATTTTTACCTGAACATTATTACAAGCACAGAAACAAAACCTTTTCAGAGGGCATCTGCACTTCATGTTAGCTTAACTGGGATGGGGGTTTCCAAAGCAACCCTTGCCTGTGATGAATCCTCATATCTGGTCCTGTCTTCTTTTGTGCTTTGCTCTCTTGCCTCCCGCCTTGCCAGCCCATGGACCTCCACCACCTCTGCTCTGCCTCTACCTAGCTCTGCCCCAATTTTATTTTTATTTTTTCTGACCACCTTTTGCCAGCATCCAAACATTCTCCACACTGGCCTCCCCCTCCCCAGCCCCCACTGCCCCACTCAATCTCCTTTCTGAATCTCTATCTAGTTTCTCTTTCGCAAACATGTTTCAGTACAAAGCGCTTCCCTTCTGACACCGCTGAAGAAAAATATGTGTCCATTGTGTGCAAGGCCTTATTGTGCCTGGATTACCATACTGACCGTTGGATAACCCATATTCCTCCCCTCCCCAGTAACAAGCTGCCGGCTGAGAGATCTCAGCAACTCCACAGATTCTGAGCCCTGCTAAAACCTCACCTCTTAGACTCCCTGGATTTTCCTAGGGAGAAAAAGGAATGGGAGAACCAATTTAGGACTCGTAGGGCAAGGAGAAGGAAAATGAGGGTCATTCTTTTCCCCGTCTCCGAAGCGCAGGGGTTTTTATAGTTGTTGTTGTTGGTTTTTTTGTTTTGTTTGCTTTTTTAGGAATTAAAAATTGCAACATTTCTCTTCCCTCTTCCTCAAGTAATTCACTTTTACATGGTATGCTACCAAGCAATTAATTTCATTTTTATCTTTTTCTGTTACCAACTTGAAAATCTCAACTAAAACAAGACTTTTAACCATTTTTTTTCTGTGCATTTGTGTGTGTGTGTGTGTGTTATTTGTCCCTTTCTAATGCCAGCAGGCAGGGCTAATGTATGCAAAAGAATATGCAAATGCTTAATTGATTTTTTCTTAAATCTCTTGTCAGTAAAAGTAATGAATTGGTCTAAAATGATTTTAATAACCCAGACTGTCACCAGAAAATACTCAACCTTTTTTTCTCCTGGAATTGCTTATAGTCTCAAAAAAAGCAATCATAGAATGTTAATTTGCCCCCCTTAAAATATTAAAGATGAATTTCTCTTGTTTGTTCAGAGACCATAGGCAAGGTCCTCTTGTGAATTTCCCCCGCCTTGCCTTGCCTTCTTTGGAATTCAATTTTTCTCAAATCTCGTTTAAAGTGGCTTTTAAAAAAGTGGCCACATTTTAATATTGGTTAGACAGAGTGACCTGCATTTCACCTCGGGTGTTTGACTTGTTCCAATAGGTCACTGCCATGGGGTTATTGATGGGGAAACTCCATTGAAATTTGTCTCTTCGCAAATGGCCTTTAGATCTTCCAGAGAGTTCAATAACTAGTTATAATGTGGAAGGGGAAAAATGAAGGCCCTGGGCTAACAAATTTGATGTTTCATTTTTATGCTGGAGAAATTGTTAGTTAGAGGTTGGGTTCCTCCATCCCCTTTCTTGCTCATCCCGGCCTCACTTAACCCCACCCCTATCCAAGGCTGCTGGATTATACCCCCTTTAAAACTTGGGCTGAGTTGTCCCTTTCTCCCTTTGATGCAAGCTTTAATTCTTATTAGGAATATTGTTGTTGAAAAATGTGACTTTTGGATGTAGGAGCTTGCGTCACTGGAGGTTTGCAAAATGATCTTTCCTGTTAGAGGGCAAAGGACTTTTACTTTTAAGGGAGACTAAATGGTTTTGGAAGATCTAGGAATTAGGCTGACCTTAGGGCAGTTTATGGAGGGCTCCGTGGGCTGGTGCCCCAGAGTTAAGGAGACGGATGAGGTGATAGGAAGCTGGCAACCCTTTCCAGTTTGATGAGGGCATCTCAAAGTGCCCTAACCTCTTCCCAGCCTCTGGGTGTCCAGGACCAAGGAAGGCAGAGGGGAAAGGCAGAGGATAGATGGAGAATTCCACAGAGCAGGTAAGGAAGTCTTGAGTCCCTTCCAGGGTCTGAGATAGACTTCATAGGGATTTGAAGGGTGACGGCTTGTGGAACTTTGCTCCTTTATAAGAAGTGCTCTCTGGGAAAGCCGAATGCCCCCAGAAAAGTGTATTTTAGTGAACTGGAGAAAGCAGAGGAAAATGATGGGGGTAATGGAGATTTTATAAGGTTGTCCTTTTTCTGGAGTTCTCAAGGAGTGGGAGAAGAAAGGGCCTGGAAAGGGAGGGAGTTCTTTAGTTTATTCTTCCCAACCACAGCCAAGCTGGGGAGCAGCTGGCTTCTCCAGAGAAACCATTTTTATACAGAGTGCCTCTTGGTCTCTCTCTGAGCTGACCCAGCCATACCAGATCATTGCCATTATTAACCTCAATAATAACAAGAACAACTTCCCCTTGCAAAACAGAGCTCCTTGTGTGCCTTACTTTCTCTTCTTCCAGGAACTGTTCATTCCCTTCCCTGCCCAAAGAGGTCCAGATCGCTCTGCCCAAGATCCCCCTTTAATAACCTCCCAAAAGTCTCGGGCCCACCCATCACAGCCATTCCAAAGACATGCCTTAAATCCGGGGTTGGAGAAATCAAGACCAACGGAAATATGTAAATGTCTGAAATTGGGGTGCCATTTCCCTTCATCCCCTGAAACCTGGGGAGGCAGCATCTTGGAGCCACCTGGACTATCAAACAAACTTGCCTGGCAAATCCGTGGCACCATTAGGATCTGGGGAGCAGTACTCAATTGCGCGCCACAACCCCATAAAAAGGCAAGAGCCCCCAAAAGGGGCTATCAGAGGCTTGAGGACCAGGCCTGGGAGAGGGCACATAGCCTGCTCTTCCCAGCCAAGCGGGAATCAGTAGCGATCTGTTATAAACTTCCCCGCAGCCCTTACTCGCGCTCCCGGCCGCGGTGAGCGAGCCCCATGCCCGGGCCGCTCGCCCGCTTCGCCCCGCACCTTGGCCGCCAGCTCTGAACCTGGGACCCCGAGTCTTGGGCCTCACCCCCTCCTCGTTTTAATTACGTGATTGATTTTCATTTTGGCTGCGTCTGGACACCTCTGTCTCCGACTGTTTAAATCTTTCGGCTCCCTTTTTGCATTTCCGAGTCCTCCTGACGGGCTGCAACTTAGAGGCCGCCCTTTGGGCGGCCAGAGCGCATTGTGCGGCTTCGGTCTGGGGTCTCGGGCTGCTGCCTCACCCTACACTCCAACAAAATGGTCCTTCCACGGTATTCTGCGCGGCCAGGTCTGCAGCCGCCTCACCACGCGGGGCTAGGATACTGTGGTCCTGCCCATTCGCCTTTCTAAATTAAGTCGTGCTCCATTATTCTCTGATAGAAAAATGCTCCGTGTTTGGGTTATCACTCCTTGCCTGGGCTTGGAGGTGGGCTCTCTGCGTTTTTGCGTTTTTCTCTTCCCCGAATGAGGTGTGCGTAAGAAGGTCTGGATTGAGACCCGGAAGCAAGACGCCTGGCCCCTGGCTCGGCGGGAAACTCAAGTCCCTTCCCCCAAAAGACACGGGCTCCGTGCAGGCGGGTGAGAAACGCCTGGAAGAGCAGATTCGGTCACAATTTTCCCGGCTAAGCGCGGATGGGACCTAAGAGGTAGCGGTCCTGACCGAGGCCCCCAATCCGCAGTGGACAGTCGGATCTGATTTTCTGTCGACAGCTGCAGACAGAGGCTCCCTGACGGCCCCAGCCGGCACGGGGAGAGTTTCCTGGGGCAGCTGCGGACACCTACGTCCAGGAACACGCTGTTTAGCCCCTACATCGGAGGGACTGAAGGTGAGGTGAAGGAAAGGAAAGAGGGGAGGAATTTTTTTTTATGAGAGGAGTTGATTTGGGGTGGGGAGAGGAAGGGGAAAACATGAAATAAAGAAAAGAAGCCCTTTCTCCCACCTTAGCTGACCTCTTTCCCTTATATCTCTTCCTGAAGAAGAAACTCTTTTTCATCCCCAAGCCGCTGGTTTTCCACTGAATCTCTCATCTACTTACAACTAATAAACACTTCTCTGCTCTTTCTCCCAAGTCCTGTTCCGTTCTTTGATGCTTTCCAACAAGGCAGCGGTGAGTTGCTATTAGTAGTATTTTATGATTATATTGTTTTCCTCACGGAGTGGAGGGGCTTGGGGAATGTCTTTCCCACTGGGAAAGAAGTTCAGCAAAACTTGAGTTGGTTAAACCTTCCTGTCCCCCGACCTACAACACCCCAACTCCTGTCACCCCCCCTTCCCCAGACAGCAATGTTGTGGGGTAAATAAGAGTCCGCTTGCCTGGCTGGCTATTACGATTCTGAAGACGTTGGCATCTGTAACAATCATTAGTCAAAGCTGTGGAAGCCAAAGGAGCCGAGGAGTTGGACAGAAAAAATCTTGGAAATGATATACAGGAGCCACGGAGGCATCAATCCCGGCTGATAAGAGCTCGGGAGTGAGGCGGCCAGCTTAATTGGGCCCTGGGCACCATGACCAATTGGAGCAGGGGCACCTTCGGTTCATGTAATGACCCTGGCTCAATTTGGGCACCCTACAAAAAACAGTTGGGGACTTCAGTGCCCCTTTCCCTAAATTTCAAAGGCCCAATTTTGGCAGAGGGAGGCCTACATGCCCCTCCACCCTGGGAGCCAAGAGGAGCTGGCTGGAGGACTCTCGCCTTTCTTTGCTCCGTTTTCTTTTTGAAATAGGTGGCTAGCTTGGAAAATGCCACTGTTTAGGGAGCCTGGCCTGGGGCTTCAGGTTACAGTGACAGCCTGGAGGGAGGCTGTGGTCCCTAGAGTGGGTTGTTGGGGGGGGCGGATAACTCAGTTGGACTACACTTGGAAATAGCCTTGGAGATAGCAATGGAACCATTTGCTTTAATAAGCAAAACGTCTAAAAGATATTTGTTCCCCATCCCCATTCACCTGATATCTTTATAGATCATTGAGACAGAGATGGAGAGGGAGACAGAGAGATGCAGTGTTTAAGTCCTTCTAGAGGAGATCTATGCTCCTACACACAGATACATGCATTATGGAACCATCTCTAAACATATGTTCAAATACCTAAGTTTGCAGCAAAACTGCAAAGACTATAAAGATCTCCAAATATGTAGCTTCAATATGTAGCTATCTTATCGGTTAGTACCCTAAAATAAATCTAGATAAAATTTTTGAAATAGAGATTGAGCAACCCATGCATAGTTCTTTGCAACAGAGAAAAAATCTAAATATTCATTTAGATGTTTAGAGAGAGCTGTACCAATATATCCCAGCATATACATCCAACCACTATAGAAAGATTAGTAATGTGCACACAGGAATTCTGACAGATAACTGTTTTATTCACTATGGATCTATAAATCTAAAGACCTATAAATCTGCATTTAAATGTGGAGTAGAGAGGAGTGTAAAACATACATTCTGTTATATAGACATAGAATGACCTATAAATATATTTTCACATATACTGCTCAGAGGAGTGCTCATCTCTCTATAAAGACACGTGTATATTCGCACAGAGTTCTAGAAATGGGGAGTTCTCTGACTCTTGTGGGTATGGGGCGTTCCAGCCCACACTTCTCTGGGAAATTGATGAGGGCAAACTAAAAGGGTCCAGGAACTCTTATAATCTATGGCCTCATTTCCAGCACATGGGACCTTTTCTCTGGAGATGGATATGAGACCTGAAGTCTGGGCCCCAAAAGCATCCTGGCCTGATGAAGCCCAAACTGAGGTGGGGGTGGAAGCCTCTTCACTTCTTTTTCCTTCTACTCCCCAGCCCAAGGCTGGGGTTGGGGGAAGGCCCTTGAGGGGCTGGGGTATCTTTTAGAGGGGAGGGCTTATTAACATTATAAAATGGAACCATTTAGATAAAATATGATTTTATTTGGAGAGAGCTGCATAGAAAGATGTGAGAAGGCTGCAGGCTTTCACACACACCCCTGCACCTAGCTTAAAATAAAATCCAGTTACAGATATCAGAGAGCTTCCTCCACTCACAGGGCTCTAGACGGTGTTTTCTCTGTGCCTTGCTCCATCCCCTCTCTCCCATGGCTCCTGTGAGCTCTCCCTTACATACCTGGAGTCCCATCTCTGCAAGAAGGGACTTTGAGTTGGAGAAAGGGGTCACAGGAGAACCCCAGGACTCAAGGCATCTACCCCCAGGCTGAGGAACTCAGTCAGCCTTCCATGTTAGTTCTAAGCATAGAAGCGGTTGGGAGACCAGGGTCTGAGCCAACAAAAGGAAATGAAAGGTTGTATGGCTTTTTCATCTGGGACCTTGAGGGGGAAAATCACCAAGAAGTCCTTTTCTTACACTACCTAGAAGGGTGAGAGTATGACCCTAATTGCTACAGAATGCCTCAGCTATCTCCTGTCAGCGAGTGCAGACTTTCAGACCAACAGATCTCTGGTTGTGGAGGCAGAGCAGGATATTGGGGCTCTGAACTCCCTTTTATTTTTCTTCTTTGGTTTACTGGGGAAGGCAGGCAAGAAGGGGCCCCAGGTGGGCTCCCGGAAATGCAATCCAACCTAGCTGGCCTGCTTGGAGGCTTGGGGGAGAGTGATTTACAAAGCAAAACCTTAGATGCTACTTCCTGAGAAGTCACCAGATCAAAACAGCCTCCTCTGGGCGTTTATGACCGTCTCTACTCCCAACAGGAAAAGCACCCTCAATAAAACCTCAGCCCACACCCTCATCCTCTACAGGGGGAGGGGAAGACACAATCTAAAATGAGGGGAATGACCCTTACTTCCTCCACACACACACACAAACACACACACATACGCACACACGTGCCCACTGTGTTTTCCAGCCAGAAAGTTGGCTATTTAAAGAAGTATTTACTAGACAAGATCTTTCTCCACTGTCTAAGCAAAGAAGAAGCCCTGAGGGGTTTGGAGTTCCAGCTCAGAACATCCAGCAAAGGGGGATTCAATCAGATAAGAGTCTGGCCCCAAACTGCCCTCCCATACCCATAACCCAATTCAGGCCAACAGGACACTAAAGGTCACTGAGATCTGGGTAGTCACCACCCGTGGGGGCTATTTCATGGTTTGGGTTTCCCAGGGAGGCGGAAGGGAGGAAACTGGACAGTTGCGTAGGGCTGGAGGGGTAGGGATGGGGTGAAGAGGACAGTCTCCAGGCTAGACTAATGGAAAGGACAGGGGTGGGAGGGAAAAAGTGGGAAGATGGTGCAGCAAAAGTTTGAGGCAGGTTATCTTTATACTGGGACTCTAGCCTCTTTCATACCATAGTTGGGCACAGACATATGATTCTACATGTACAATGGTGGCCAGGGGCTAGGGATTTCTAGAGGGCAGAACCCAGCCTATCCTACCTCTCTGAGACCTGAGACACTTGCAACACCAAAGGGATCCCAGGTAAGTGTGCCCACACACTCTCCCTGCCTATGTGGGGCTGCAGATCATGGTAGAACTTTCTCTGTGCATGTGTCCAGGTGGCAGAGAAGTAGCTTCTGCCCTGCACCAGCTCTCCAGCATGCCCAGAGCCTCCTATTCCACCTCCCATTGTAGATGCTAAGGCCTGGTTATCAGAGATTGAACAAGGTCCTGGATAACCTAGCCCAACTTTCCCAAGTCCCAAATTACATTTCCCCTGCTTCCCCCTCACAGTGCTAGGCTTGGTATCTTTCTGGGTATCTCTGTTCCCCTTTTGCCCCTCAGTGACCCGTAAGGATGGAAGAGGGAGATGGATTCCAGAGTAGGGCTCAAGGCCAAGGAGATTTCTATCATCCCTGGTTCCTTAGCCCAGGTCTTGCTTGGTGACTCCTTGGGGTCCTGGGATCCCGTCAAAGAAGCCAAGAGAGTTATTACAGAACAAACAGAACTACTCCTGGTTAAACCAAAAACCCACTGCCATCGAGTTGATTCCGACTCATAGCAACCCTATAGGACAGAGTAGAACTGCCCCATAGAGTTTCCAAAGAGCACCTGGCGGATGTGAACTGCCGACCTCTTGGTTAGCCAGCCGTAGCACTTAACCACTACACCACCAGGGCTTCCCCCACTCCTGGTTACATGGACCTAATATAAAGGGAGAGGGGTGAGGAAGGGTGTGACTTTCTTGGCCCTCTAGCAGCCTAGTCTCCTCCTTAAATTGAAATCCCTAACCCAGAAAGCCCTAGCTTGGGAACCTGAGTCCAGATTGTCCCCCTCTCTGGCTCAAAGGGCTCCAGGGGCGCCAGTCCCACCAAGGAGGAGGCTCAGAGTGGGTGCTTATTTCCCTAACAGAAGAGAACACAGAATTAAAGCTCTGAATGACAATGTTTCAGCATTCTTCCTCCCAAAAAGTCAGCCCAAAGCAACTACAGTCAGAAGAGTCCAAAAGACCAAGAAAATCTACTTGGATATTAGGATGGGTTGAGGCACTCCAATAAAATTCCAGTGCCTCATCAACAGAACCAACCTCCCCTCTCCTTTCTTTCCCTGCCCTTCACGGGACCTGGTGACCCCATGAAAAGAGGTCCCCATTGGAGGAGAGGGTTGGTCTCGGACAACACTACCACACCATCCACCAGGGAAAAAAGTAAGTGTGTGTGTGCTTTAATTCTAACTCATAAAGAGGCAAAGTAGAGCAGTGTGGTTAAAGGTGGCTTTGAAAGTGGGGGCTTGATGGTTTCTGAGAAAAGCTTCCCTCCCAGGTGCTCATGCTAATCCTTCCCACCTGAACTCCAGCATTGTCCCAAAAGGAGCCCCACCCAGAAGATAAACAAGCAGAGGGGTGCTGACAGGCCCAGCTCAGACCTGAAGTCCCCCCTACCCCTGTACCCCTCTGCCACTAGAGAAAGGCTTGGAGATCTGGATGGCACAGCCCATCAGAACTCCCACCCTTCAGTCATCTCACAAAGGGCGGAAGACCAGGAGGAGAGGGGGAGGGGAGGGGAACCCAACCAGAAAATTAACCCCAGAACAAAGATCTGGAGACTGGGGGAGGGGAATAAATGCTTGGATATGCACCCAGAGAGGGTTTGCTTAGGGCCCGGCCCAGGTGTTTCAGAAAAATGGCACTTCTGCAATACACACATACTCTGTGCCATCAGATATTCTCACCCAGAAATAGGTTCTCATCTTTCTGACCTGACCCACAGAAACACAAACACCAAGAGCTACACTTTCAATGGCTATGTCCTTTGATAGCTATTGACCATGATACCGGATCATCATTTCGTCTATTATTATCATCATCTTATTAAACAGATCCATCGACTGTTTAATAGGGGAGGGGGTCATGGTTCTTTGTGCTCACTCCCTTTCCCAGAACTCATCTCTTAACTGGCTGAAAGTTATCGAATAAACTAGAGGTGCAAAACTCAACTTTCTAAAAGTCTCCACAGCTTTATTTCCTTTCTCAATCATGCCTGAGGCAGTTTGATAAAGCTACTGTTTCCTGGGGCATTTCCAGAAAGATAAACCAAAAGGGGTTTCTTCTAATCGTCCCACCTGCTCCCATGAGGATCAGAAGAGAATGAAAACTTGTAAAAGGTAAGTGTATAGGGAGTAATCACAGTCAGAATTTGAATTCAGGACTGGAATGCATATCCACACCTGAGTTCACACCTGTAAATCCCAGAGAATTGGATAGGATCACGCTGTCCAACATGGGAATAATCCAGAGGACACCCCTACAACTTCATATCTCTGTACAATTGAGATTCACCTAAAGACACAACTTTGTCAGAACCAGAGGGCACACGTGGAAGACTCCTCAGAACTAGTTCAGGGACAGAGGGAGGGGTGCCAGGGTATTCTCAGCATCACTCCTACCTTCTGCACCTGAGATAGGGAGCTAGCCCGGTGGTGGGGAGGGAGGGAAGAAAGGACAAGAATGGAAGGGAAGAGCGAGACAGACACCCAAGTACTTGTTTGCTGATTGGTTGGTGGGGGCCCTGTGACCATGCTTAGCGCATGCCTGATTGGTTGCTTGACCTTTTCTCGGGTTAAAGAACTAGGAACAAAATTGAACGCTTTCCGGGTTTGCTGGGGCACCTTGGCACCTGGTTGACACCCCATCCCCCGCTCCAGAGAGATTTCAAAATCTAATGCAGGGAAGGCGGGGGGGGGGGGAGTGAGAAAACCAAGAACCTCAGGCTCCGTTTGCATTTGTTCTGCTTCCAGGTGGAACTGACAAAACAGTAAAAAACTGACCGTTGCAAATTATTTTAGGGGAAGGAGGATCTATTACCGAGCGGTGAGGGGGGTATTTAAATGGAAAGTTTGAGCCTAAGGAACAAAAAGGGGGTAAGGGAGTCATTGAACCTCCAACAAACTCTGTAAATCTATAAATCATACACAAACTCATACACTTCTCTACACAGAGAGGAAGGGACTGGTACCGAGATTTGACAAGGAGCCTGGGACAGTGGCAGACTCTCGCCTGGGTGTGGGACTTTGGCGCTGGCCAAATTCTTAAAGACAACTGCGCTTGCTCCCTAGGGCCCTGAAGGGGCCGGAGGGAGGGGAAGGGTCAAGTTATAGCCCCAACGGAAACTCCCTTCACCCTGCCGCTCAGATCAGAAAGTTTCTAGAAATCTTTAAAAATCACAGGCTGGGGGAGAGGGAGTCGAGGAAGGCAGGTAATGAAGAAGGGAGGGCCTGAGTTAACTTTTCTAATGAGCTACAGGGAGGGATCATCTGGAGTCCTAACGCTTTCCGGGGAAATAGAGGTGCCAGGGAGTGGGAGGAGGGATCCCAAGTAGTGGTGCAGGACTGAGGCCCTGAGGGAGGCGCTGGGCACCTGCGCTCCTCTCACAGGTAAAGCGACCGCTAGAGCGAGGAATGGGGCTCCCCCAGACACCTCATGTCTTTGCGCCTCTGTCCGTTTTTCTCTCTCCCAGAGTCTCTGCCTCCACTCTGTAATTGCTGGATTTTTCCTCCATCCCTTGGGCAGCAGGGGCGGTGCCAACAACGTCTTCTCCCACCCCTCAGCCGCACCGCTCCAAAAAGCCGGTGCCCAGACCCCTTCGCGCCCCAGGCGGCCCCTGTCCCTCCGGGAAGGCCGCAGACCTGGCTCGCCTGATCTGCTTCCCTTGCCCTTCTGGTAGCCTAGCCGAATCTCCCTCCACTGGCCCGCCTGCCTTCTGCACTGCTGCGGAAAGCCATTCACTGGGTGTCCAGTAACCTGAGTTCACCTGTGGCCGCTTTCCTGGCGTAGCTCTCGCTGACTCACGGGGAGGGGTGCGCACTCGCAGGTGTGGAGGACACGTGCCTCCCATACCCGACGCCTCTGCTCCTTCTGCCCAGAAACACGAAGAGAGCCCCAGCCTGAGGACTGACCCCAAGACACGATGCCCAGATTGAGTTGAGTCCTGTCGGCTCCACCCTACCTTCCTCAGGGCCACTCTGCCCTCTGGGCCCGGGTTTCTCAGGCCAGCTTAGCAAAGATGTCCCCCATCCAACGCACATTTGCACATCACTCACAGCACGAACCTCTAGGCCTCAGGGACCTAGACTTACCCAGGCAAGGAAGCCAGGAAAGACTCCCTCAGCTGGCGGAGGTGGTGGGGGGGGGAGCGGAGACGGGGAACAAACCGCACTGACCCTAGACAAACCAAGACCACAGGCTACTAAGGAAGCTGGGACAGCTGCCCACCCAGGGCTGGTGGGGGGGAGGGGCTGCTTTAGGATCCCTGGGCTCAATCAGCCACCTCCAAGATGTTTTTACCAGTCCAGGCTTTGGACTCAGAGGCCCCAGAGCCCTTCTTCTCTGCCTCTCTCCCCAGCTACCCACCATGCCTGGACTCTGGGGCACTGGCCAAGGCCTGAACTCGCCCCTCCCCAGACCAGAGGGGCCCAGAGGCACTTTTCACTTTCACCTAGCGTTTACACACTCCTACAAACACCAAACACCCACCGGCCTCGGCCATCTGATTTTGTCCCAACTGGGAAGGGGGAGGAGGCCAGGAAGCCCTGGCGAACCTTAAAGAACCAAAGCCAGTTGACCCATACCAGGAGGAAATAAGGCGTGTGGGAGGAGGACTGGTCTGGGGACACAAACCCTCATTCCCCTTTTATCACCCAGCCGAGTCTTCTCTTCTTCCCACACCCTAGCCTTTATTCCTTTCCTCCTTTACCCTCAACCTGCACCCCAGTTGAGGATGCCTGGGGAGGCCTTCTTTCCCTCCCTTTAATGAGTGGGAACTACCTTGGATTATGGAAGGGGGGAGCACTTTGGTAAACGAGAGAGAGGGTCAGAGAGAGAGAGAGAAAAATTAACTTACAGCATTCGCCTGGGATTCATTCGCGAAGATGTAACCTCTCTCGCCACCATCCCCAGCGCCGTAATCCCCTCTAACTGCCAGGCCCTCCGTCCTAGCATTAAACCTCACCAGCAGCTGCGTGGCTGGACAGTTAAGATTATATATGATGTAAATATATTGTGGGTTTGTCAGCTCTCCCTACACCATAAAACTTGGTTTAATGATATCACGTGGTCCCCCAAGAGCCACTCACGGGCTTGCCTTCAGGCCATTCACATAAATAACCTCCAAAAGTTTCAAACTCCTAAATTCACATAGAAGCCTTTAGTATTTCTCTAATGCTCAGTTACACTAAAAAGCCCGGGTGCTGCTCCTTTGCCCCCCTCCCTGCACCCTTCTTGCAGGGTGGGAAGGGGGGAGAGGGTAGATCCTTATTTATTTACTTACTTATTTCCATAAGGACCTGTCGCCATCGAGGTCGTGTTGAAATTTTTTTCTTCCTATTTTTTTCCTCCTCTCTCCTCTAATTGCTCAGAGTGGGCCGTGTCCCTCTCTTCCCACTCCCCCGGGAAGGTAAGTCATGCTTCTTCCCCTCTTTCTCGCTGCCAGAGGGGGTGGGTTCCAGGGTGAAGTGGAGGGGCAGTCTCCATGGTCTGGGTTTGGGACCCAAATGCCCCTCCACAAATTCCCCCAGAGCGATGCCAAGCCCTGGTACTTGGAGATTGTGCCAGGAGGCTTGCTAGTGGGGGGGCACCGCCCCAAACCCTGAAGCAGAAGCCTCTGCTCAGGAAAGAAGCAAGGGTCTGGGAAGTACCCACTCCCAGTGCAGTGCGGGGGAGTAGGTCCGAGGCCTCTGGCTTCCTTGCCGATGTTGACGCTGCTGAAGCAGAAGCTGGGGCCTGAGTGCAGGCCTGCAGACTGTGGGGGTGGGTGGAGGATAGCAGACAGGCACAGCTGCACCTACTGAAGCCTGCCCAAAGTTGAGGCAGCAGTCCTTGGCTGGCTCCTCCAGGGAGGAGAGGCCTAAGCCCTGCTGGGAAGAGGCAGTAAGTGCATGGTGGGGCCAGTGCACCCTGCCCGTCTGGTCGGGTCTGACCACCATTACCCCTACCCCTGGCAAAGCCATTGATTCCCCTGATGGGGCAGTGCGTCCCTCCCTTGGGGAGGAACGGAGGGCCTCTGCAGGCTGAGAGGCTGGGAGGGTGAGCATGGGCGCCTCAGCCTCTTCCTTAGTTAACTGTTACCCATTGGAGATGTCAGTGCTTCGCCACGCTTCATCGCTCGCCCAATAGTTTTACTCAGCATGGAGAAAAAATTAAAATAACTCCCTGAAGAAAATTACACATTTTATTTCAGAGAGAGAGAGAAGGAGTTGGTGCTGGGCTGGGCTGGCTACTGTGTGCAAGTTGAGGAGAGATTACCAGGGCCTAACCTGGCCTGAGTGCAACGTGTAGGAGAAGGGTGGTAGCAGTGGGTACAGCTCAATAAACACTTGTGGAGACTCCCTACGTGCCAGGAATGGGGTGGAGAAAGGCTCTTGAGTCTTTTAAAAAGTGACAGACTGGTAGCTTAGGGAGTGAGACCCCGAGAAATCAGTCTTTATAATAAACCCAAGGAGCATCAGCCTTAATAATCATAAATATTCTCCCTGGTCTTCTCCGCTCCCTTGCCCTCTTAGCTTCTGGGGAAGCCTCCTAGCCTAACTCCTGAATGCTCCCCCATCTGTGTGGGGGTCCTAGGCTCCACTCCAGGAAATCACCCTGTTGTGGGAGGCACAAGAGGAAATGCAGTAAAGTTTTATGGGCCCTTCCCACATTTGTTTCTCCTGTAAAGTGCTTCCTCCCCTACCCTATCCCAGGAGCCTAGAGCAGAACAGAGCAAAGGCCCAGCTGGGGCTGAGGCCAGCCTCACCACCCATATTATCTGCCTTTTTCCCCTCCTTTGAGCCTACCCTCCTCCTCCACACAAAATCCCAGAGATGGACTGAGATAAATGATGGCAAACTGATGTGACTTGAGCACAGGTCTATGCAGTCTCTACTCCAGTTAATTGTCCTATATAGCCTTGGGCCCTAGAAGGTGGGGAGACAGTGGGAACATTCCTGCCAGACAAGTACACCCTGCGGGCTGCCTTGTGCTCTCCCCTTCCCCAGCACCATAGAAAGCCGAGACACATCTCATCCAGCTCCCCTCCAGCATCACTTAACCAAGCATTACCAGCTCCCTCTGGGGTCCTTCTGGGACCAAATGGACCCCTAGGCTGAGGAATCAGCCATCCCTCTGTGTCCAGCAAGGCCCCTTCAGGACCACCCAGCCTGAAGAGATCTTTAGAGGCCCAGGAGTGTCAATGTCTGAGCACGGCTGAAGCCACTGATCCCTGCATATTAGCTCTGGCATGGGGTGGGGGCTGCTGCCAGTCTAGAGGCTTCAGATACATCCAGCCAAGTTGGGAATGGGGTGCAGAGGCCTCAGTGACTTGGACAGCTACAGCATGGGCAAAGCTAGCACAGGAGGCCCTTCTTGAAGACAAGGATTGGAACAGGAGCTCACTTTCACCTCCTCTTCTCGCTGCCCCTAGAAGTGCCTAGATTTTTTTTGTTTTTTAAAGAAGATTAAAGGCTGTGGGGCTCCCCCCCACACTCACTAAAGTGATTTAGACACTTTTACCCAATACATGCCCCAAAGAGAGGAGCCACTGCATCTTTACTCCTGTTCTCTATTCATCTTTATTTGATATGACAAAATATAGTTTCAGGAAGGACCCGGAATCAATAAATAGTTGGGCAACAGCAATGGGGCAGGAGGGCACAGAAAGTCGTGGCAGGGACTATAGGGCAACCAAAAGCCTCTGGGACTGCTTACTGAGGTCCAGTGGCAGGTGACCCCAACAGTGGAGCTAGCGGGCTGGGGCTGCGGGCCTGAGCGGGCATGCAGCTTGGCGAGGGCTGGGGAGGTTCCTAGGTTCTCCCGGAGGAAAGAAGGTTTGAAGAGCATAGGGCAACAGAGGGGGGCCTAGGCTGACGTTCAGACATCTCCCCCCTTTCATATGCAAATCATTAAAAATGAAGTTCGAGTTTAGACGCGACAAGAAAGCACCCCGAGTCTGGCGCCGGGTTCAGGCACAACCACTCTCTCGCCAGCCGGCGGCTGCCTGGCCAGTCCGGCCAGGAACAAAGGACAGGGCGAGGCCGGAGGGTCGGGGCAAAGGGCCTTCAGCGCGGGGCCCACCTTTACTCGGGCAGGCCGCGCCGGGGCTGGGAGCCAGCCAGCACGCCGCAGCCGTCTGGAGCCCCTGCGGAGCTCGCCCTGGGACCCGGGTGCTGAGCAGAGCTGGGGAGAGATAGAACAGCTCCGTGGGAACTCGGGGGCGAGGGAGATGCGGAATGCCAAGGGAAAGCGCTTTGTCTGTGAGGCGGGGGAGCCGGTGCTCCAGCCCTAGCCCCAGCCCCGAAATCTAGAGAGAGGAAAACAGAAAAGGAAAGGAGCGGGAGCTGGAGCGGGCGCGCTCTGCGGGCCTCCGCACAGCTTCTAAAGAGCCTCTTTGCTTTTCATTTTGGAATCTTTCTTCCACTTCATCCTGCGGTTCTGGAACCAGATCTTGATCTGTCTCTCGTTGAGACACAAGTTGTTGGCGATCTCTATGCGCCTGCGGCGAGTTAGGTAGCGGTTAAAGTGGAATTCTTTCTCGAGTTCCAGAGTCTGGTAGCGCGTGTAACTGGTTCGGGACCGCTTGCCGTCCGTCTCTGGAACATAAGCCCCCCAAGCCAGGAAGGGGTGAATAGCGTGCACCGTCCCAGCGCCCCCACCCCAGCTCCAGGCCTCCCACCCGCGGCCGGAGGGAGAAGAGGCGAGCCGGCAAGCCAGGCCCGGCGGGCCGCAGGCGGGCCCGGCCCGGCCCAGCCTAGTCCAGTATAGCCGCGGGAGATACGCCTCCGCCCTGGCAGGAAACTTTGCGCCGCAGCCTTCACTCAGCAGCCGGAGGGGCTGAAGGGGTGGGGGGAGAGGGAGACCCAGGCTCGGACCGAACAATAAGCACCCTCGAGATCCGAGCACCGGGGACCCCCCTCCCGCCCCTCCCGAGTCGCAGGAATCCTCCGGATCCGCTAGCGCCCGCCGAGCCGGCTCCACAGGGGAGGGAGGGAGGGAGCCGCGGGGGGAACCCCGCTCTGGAGCCCCGCATTCCTCACCCTTCAGATCCCTCTATTTTTTTAACTCCCTCCCTCTCCCCCAAAAATTGAATATTGCCTTTTATACACGTTTTGTTCCTATGATCCAATTATGTCGTCGTAAATTTGGGCGCACACAGCCTCTAAGCCTTTTAGTGGACAGTTTTACGAGCCATTGATGCCTGGATCGTAAAATTTATGGCCGCAGGTTTTTTTTCTTTATTTGCCCCGCATGGCCTATAAAACCCAGGCGGACCCGAGCGCGCAAAATGAAGTCCTAAAGTTTACCGTGGCTCATGTGCAGTTTGGTCATCCACGGGTAAATCTGTGGCGGGGCCGGTGGCTGGCTCAGTCCGGCGGGCTGCCCTGTCTGCGCCTGCTCCTCTTTGATTTCCCCACTGCTCTTAGCTCGGTCCTCCAGCGCCGGGCGAGCCGCCTTCTGACTGTACATCCCGGGGTTCAGAGGAGCCGCTTCATCTCTGCCCAAAGCGTGTCCCGGAGCGGCAGCGGCGCTGCAGGCGGGGCGGTCGGGGTGAGCCCGGGGGTTGGCAGCCATGTCTACCCCGTGGAGAGAGTTGGAAGGCGCAGGCGGTGGGAAAGTGATGCTTAAGTCCAATCCGCCGTAGCAGTACCTGGATGCCTGCACCTCTGAGGCCGATCCATAGTTCCCACAAGTTTGCATGTTATAGGCAGGGATATTGGGGCTCTGCTTATAGAATGAATTGGCTACGTAGGAGCTCATGGCGGGGAGGGCCCAAAAAAAATTTCTGCACCCTTTTTGATTAAGGGTGATTTGTGACTCTTTGAAGTTGAGGGGGTTTTTTGTTCTCCAAAGTGCACAATTTATAGGTGGAGATATCTCTTTCTTTATCCTGTGCGCTCTTCCCAAATAAGGGAGCCTTAAATAGAGTCACGTGACTGGAGCGGCCACTCATAAATTTGGCTTGATGACCTCCGGGAGGTTAGTGATGGAAGCCGGCGAAACGCATCTTGATATGTTGGCAAAGCCCAACCAAGGGGGAGAGGGAGTCAGAGAAAAGAGTGAAGGGGGAGAAAAAAAAAATGGTTCTTGGAATTGGGGGGTAGCCGGGACAACGAGCCCACAGCGACACCTGGTGCCGACATGGAGGAATTGCAGCCTGGAGAGCTGGCGGCTGAATTTTCTACCATGTGGAGACACTAGCTGTTGCTGTAAACCCTCCCACCCCTCCCAGCTGGCCTTTTAGATTGTATTTAGTTTTAAGAAAAGATGGGGTTTCATTTACGGTGCGCAAAGCGACTTTTGTAATGGATAGTTCCCCCCCACCCCTCCACTTCCAGGGTCTTCCCGTACTCAAAAATGGCTGAGGGAAGAGGATTTAGGTAGGGTGGCCCCTACCCAGGCTGCAGATCTGAGGGAGCTTCTCTCATGTTCCCAAAATCAAGGGTTGAGGTCCCTCACTACCTTTGAGGCCCTAAGACTTGGCTACAGCTGAGAAGGTGCGGTCAGCATGGGAAAGTAAACCTAGCCTCTGAGGAAGTAAATGGGATGACCAGGAGAAAGGGTCCTGAGTGGGCAGAACTAGACAGTGGGGGCAGGGGGGCGTCACGAGGCTGGGAGTGCTGAGGACTCTCTGGGATGAGCCTGGAGGTGAAGTGAGAAACCAGGTGGAGTCAGTAGACGTCATCACACCAGGGACCCCGGAGGAATGGGAACAGGGCAATTTTCAGTGTCTCTGTGTGTATAAACAGCCAGACACAATGGGCTGGAGGACTGCTCTGCGTCCCTGTGTCTGACCTTCATGTGATACCTATATCAGATATTTCGGATAGAAAATAGATATATGAGGGCATGGAGAAGCAAGAGTCAAGGCTCTACAACTAACATATGAGCAGGGTAGAGGAAAAGGCCTGCTGTGGGCCCTTTGAGAGAAAGGCCTCTGGCCCAGGTTTTCCAGGCACCTGGACTCAGAAGGTCCGCAGGAGAGTAATTTCTGAGCTACTTGGAGGCCTGAAGAGGACTAAGATGGGGGTGGGCAGGGCAGGAGCGTGGACGCCCTTCTCAGTTAGTGTCCAGGGTCTCCTAGGCCATTGTGCCCCTTCCTCCTCTTCCCAAGCCCCAAGTCTTAATCTTTCCTGCCTGCCTCTCCCCAGGAAATCTCCGCCCCTGCTAGGAGAAGCCCCCCTCCCCCCTCCCGCCTCGCTGGCGGTGGCGCTGGAGGGGGCGCTGGCGGGGATCTGGAGGGTCCAGAAAACTCTGGCACATTTTTTCCCTCCAGGAGACACTCATCACTACCTCTCTCCCTAGGCCCACTCAGGTTTCCCTGGCCGGGCTTGGGGAGAGAAGGCCGGAGCTGGGAAAGGTTTAGGGGCCGGCTGCGTTCCTCTTCCGCCTGGTTTAAGGGAAGAAGAAAGAGTGAGGAACCGGGCTGGGACTAGGCGGTAAGGAAGGAGGAATTTTGTCCCGGCCACGTCAGGAGTCCCAGAGCAGGCGAAAGCTCAGTTTCCAGGCTTTCTTTTTCAGTGTCCTTGAATCGCTCAGTCCCTTCCCAAAGGCTCCAATCGCATGGTCTTCTTTCCCCTCGGCTCTCCGCCTCCGCCACGTTTCGCAACAGCAGGCTGGAGCCGGCCGGGGGCTGCTCACGCGGCGCTCCCCTCCGGGGCGTGAGCGGGGGCGACCCTACTGCCTGGATCATCTTCTCTGGCCTTTTTGGGGCTCGGAGTTCAGAAGCCGAAGCCCCCGGGCTACCGCAGGCAGGAAGAAAGGCCTGTGTAGGGCTAGAGCCCAGCCTGACTAACCCGGGCTTTTTTTCCCCCTACGAGGAAAGCCTGTGCGACCTTTTTTTTTTTTTCGCGGGGTGAGTCTGTTGCTCCGCGTAGGGAGCCCAGAGAGGCCTCCCAGCCCCCTCAACGCGGTCACAAGGAGACTGGGGAAGCCGGGGCTCGGCGCTGGGCTCCCAGGGAAGGCGAGCGTAGGGGGCTGGGAGCTTGCAGGCGGCGAGCAGACGAGTGAGCGCTCGGAGCCTGCTCCAACTTTCACCCTGAGTCCGGCGGGCGAGCGAATTAACAGAAATCCATATATAAACTTTTAAAAATAATATCAGTTTTATTAAATATTCGAGAACGGATCCACAGATCGGATTTATACAGGAGGGTAACACGAGGGGATTATTTATTTATTTATTTATTTATTTTCTCCTACTGGCTAAACAAACGTCATTCACCTTTTTCTCTCTTTTTGTAATTTTCCCTTTTTTTTTCTTTTTAAGATGAGATTGGAACACTGACGATGCTAAACATAAATATAAATACAGAGACCACAAATACAGCTAAAAATATTCACACAGAAACGGTCACAGTTTGTAATATGCCATAATGACCCCCAGGATTCTTTAAATACAATTCGCCTGGGCTGGGCATTTGCTGGGGCAGAGGGGCTGGGCGAGGGCTGTGGGGAGGCCCTGGGGGTTGCTGTGGGGCCCAGGCGCACCCTCCTTGCGCCTCCTGCCCTCCGGAGCTGCCAGACCAGGCCCCGAGGCCGCGGAGCAAAGGCCCCGGTCCCGGAGCCGGCTCTCTGCGCGGGGGCGGGGGCGAGGGCTGGGGGGAGCCAAGAGGGTGGGGGACAAGTCCTCTTTTGGAGGGAGATGTGTGGAGTCTGAAGCGAGGTTCAGGGACCAAGCCCCCAAGACCTGGGCGGGGTACGGGTCCTGCAGACAAGCCGAGAACGAGCGAGCGAGGGAGTGGGGAGGAGGCGGGTGGCAAAAGGGAGTTTGTGCGGTAAGGGAGGGGGTCCAGAGCTGATTTTCAGGTCCACGTTTAACTCCTTAATTTTGTTTTAGGGAGTCAAAACACATCAATTGTGCCAGTGATAAATACAGAGTGTGTGATAAGGAGGGAGTTGGGGGGAGCGAGGGAAGAAGACAGAGAGGGGTGGCAGGGACAGTCCTGGTCACTCTTTCTGCTTCTCCTCTTCTGTCTCTTCCCGCTTTTCCTCTTTTCCGCCCAGGCTGTCTGCCGCGGTCCCTCCGCCGCCCCCAGAGAGCGTGGACGTGAGATTAGATTCCTTTTTCCACTTCATCCGGCGGTTTTGGAACCAGATTTTGATCTGTCGCTCGGTCAGGCAGAGCGCATTAGCGATCTCGATGCGCCGGCGCCGCGTTAGGTAGCGGTTGAAGTGAAATTCCTTCTCCAGTTCCAGGGTCTGGTACCTCGAGTAGATCTGGCGGCCGCGCCTCCGGTCCGCTCCGTAGCCGACCCCTAGAGATCCGGGCACAAAACACACTAAAAACAATCAGCAAGGCATCTTCTGCAGACGCTTTTGCTTAGCAAAGTCCTGACCCTCCCAACTTGGCCAGCAGCTGACGGGCCCCCTCGGGCTCAAGCCTTCTCCCCTTTGCCCTGCCCCACCCCCCACTGAGGGTACAGCCAGGACCCCAACTTCATTCAGTTCCCCCATAGGTTGGGAGGCCTGGGTCCCAAAGAAAGGTGTGTGGGGGGGGGGGAGGCAAGAACTAGGCAAAAAACTGCAAATCTCAAAGCTGGATTTTGAAAAATTCCCAGTACTGGAGAGGAGGGCCTTATTTCTCAAGAGGTGGGCTTCACCACCTCTCCAAGCACCCTAGCTCCTTGGAAACTTCTCTCCACTTCTCTCCCATCTCCTCTCCCCCTCCCTTCTCCTCAACCTGACTCGACTTTTGGGGGCTCCCCCATTCTCTGCCTCCTCCCCTGCCCTGTTCCTGCCCCCCTCACTCGCCTTCGTGCCCTCCAATCTGTCAGGGGCCGAGGGGGCCAGGCCCCTGCGAGGGAGCGAGCAAGCGGGGAGGCGAGTAGAGGGGGCAGAAGAGGGGGCCCTGTCTCGGCGTCAGCGAGGAGACGAGCGTGATTGTTTTTATGAGGCCATAAAAAACTCTCTCCGCCCGTTCTTCTAGGGAAGCCGGTCATAAAGCCAGTTCAGTTTATTTAATTTATATCTCGGAGCTGTAAAACTCACCACTGTGCGAATTCATTCGCTGCATCCAGGGGTAAATCTGGATACTGGCTTTCTGGTCCTGGGGCGCAGTCCTGCCCTGCTCAGAACTAAAATCCTGAGCGATTGAGGTCTGTGTGTTATGTCCTAAGGTGTTTTGTCTGCAGTTTGAAAGCATGTCTTTCTCCTGGTAAAAGGAATTAGATCCATAGTCATACGGCCCCCGGCTGGAACTGAACACGACATTCTCCTGTGGCGAATAAAAGGGAGTCGAGTAGATCCGGTTCTGGGCAACGGCCGCTCCATAGGTCGAGAAATGCCTCACTGGATCATAGGCGGTGGAATTGAGGGCGACGTTGGGGAGGACGTCCTGGCCCCCGGCGAGGTGGCAGGATAAGGAAGGGTTAGTGAAGTAGGAATTCATCCCTTTGCCTTTACCTGGTCGGGCTATGATTTCTTTAATATTTATTTCTGTCTCCAGTTTGTACTCGGAACTAGATGGTTATAGGGACGGCTCCAATCCAGGACAGACAAAATGACAAAGTCAGCTGACCCCCTTCCAGCCAATCGCGAACCAGATGTCAAGAAGGGGGAAAAAAATCGCTTCTGCTTCTGTTGATTCCCTAGTTGAGACTAAGTGTGTGCTTTGAAAGTAAGACTTGAATTTCTTTAAAAAATATATATGTACGGGAACTGATTTGGGGGTGAAGGGGGGGTAAATGTCCCAGCGTAGGGCCTTGGGGCTCAGGGAAGGAGAGCCGCACTCCCAGGAAATCTCTCAGCCACTGCTAACTTTGCTGTGTTGTGGACAGGGCCAGAGAAATCCCTGTGATTTCGATCTGATTTTATCCTTTATATCTGCCCCCTTCTAAAATTACATCCTGATTTCCCCATGGGAGAACCTCCCTCAGCTTAGGGGATCCCCAGGAATTCTACAGGAATGACACTCATGGAATGAGTCCCCATCACTAAAGCAATATTTTTTCCTAATAATTAAAAAAATCCAAGTGGAAAGAAATTAAATAAAGCAGGGTGCCCATAGGTAAGAGAGTGTGGCTGAGAGCCTTGGGTGTATAGGCGTCTGTGAGGTGCAAATAGGTTTAAAGAGGTGAAGGTGAGACTTCAGAGGTACAGTGGTAGAGCTGTGGGCAAAGGGGCCAGGCATCTGCTTGCCTCTGACTCCTAGCCCTCCTCTGCCTCCTCCTCCAGACCCCTTTGGGAGAAACCCTTGCAGCAATTTTGCCTAAAAGGTAAAATGCATAAAATACAATAGAAAAGGGAGAGGAAGAAGTAAAAGGTGGGAGAGAGAGAAAGGAAGGAAGGAAGAAAACTCTGAGAGGCTTTCTAGACACATCAGCTCCTGTTTATGTTGGTGAGAATTTATGATTTGGAGCCAGCGAGGGCTGGTAGGGTAATTCACATAGAATCCTGCCAGAAAGAGAAGGTTGGTGGGGCTCTGATGGACAGTTAGGGTCTTGCAGGCTCAAGGCCCCGCTCACGTTGGAAGCCCCCTGACCCCTCCGGTCTCACTGCCCTGCCAAGGGAGCCACCCTCGACCTGAGCTCTGGAGCTTGGAAAGGACAGCAAAGGGCTCCTGGGGAGATCTCGCCCAAGTGCCAACCGCCCTCGGTGGGACCAGGCCTCTTAGCAGTCCCTACCCTCATTTTATTTCCACCTGAGGAAAAGGAAGACAAGGCCAGCAAAAGGCAGCTGAGTCCAAGGCTTCTGAGGGAGCGGCAGTGGGCGAACTGAAACAGCGAAAGGTGTGCAGATGGGGTTTTTCTCCTGATTAATCCAAACTTAATTTGATTTCGGGACATAAGCTGGAAATGTTTTCAGTTGACAAAGAAGGGGTGGTGGGGGTGCGCAGGGAGCAGTGAAAGATCATATTTTCCCCTTGCCATTTTTTGGGGGACTGGCTATTACAAGAACCCGGATGTCGCCGGATTTTATGATCTTTTCCTTCTGTGTAACAAAGCGGAGTAATCAATGGGTAGCAATAAAGCCATAAACGGGACTACGCTGGGAAAAAACTCGTTTATTCATCTTCTGTAACGTTAAGGTTTCCCTGGAGTGTCGCTAGGGGGGAAAAATAAAGTTTTGAACCCAAAAGCAGACAGTGTGCAGGAGCTGAAGAAGACAACATGTTAGTTAATACATGAACCTCGTTATGAGGTTGAAGAGTCTTTCTGCCAGAAAATTTGCATTGGCTTTTTAAAATACAGCCCTAGTCCTTCAGGAAGGAGGGACATTTGTTGGTATTTAGAAGGGTAGGGGAAAGATCTCTATAATGATAAAAGTTCCCTCCTTGAACCAGGCTTTCTTCTCCCCATGGAGATAAAGGTGAAAGAGTACCGGAGCATTCTTAAACGAAGAAATTTGGAGATGAGTTATCTCATTTTGGGGTGACATGGCAGGTACACACACACACACACACACACACACACACCAGTATGAGTTGCTTTTCACTCTAGAATCCAGCTGTCCTTGAATTCATGGCGTGCCTGGGCAGAGGTTTCCAACAGCTGGCTGGGGCTCCAGGCCCCCCCAGAGGCAAGAGGTAGGGAGGGAGAGAGACAACAAGGAAGGGAGGACCCTGGGGGCTGATCTGGGGGACAAGCCAGTGCACCCTTGGATGCAAGCAGCTGCTTTCAGAGTCCCCAGCCTTTCTGAAGCTGGAGGGTAGAAGTATAACAAGTAGAAGTGGCCGGAAGAGAGAGTAACCCCCCACCCCATTTCAGAGAGAGATTGCTAGAGGGGTAAATCATGTCAGTGATATTTCCTTCAAGATATTAAATTGTTGCAATGTACAACAAATTGAATGATGGAAGATAGGATGTCTTAATGAGGTTTCATTTTCAATGAGTGTTGATTTTCTCTGTATTTTAAAATGTCTTTCATGCACGAGGAGAGGAAAGAGGGAATTCTCAGACCTGGGAAAGTGGTCCCCTTCTGGGGAGGGTGTGTTACAGTGCCCAGCAAAGATGCCTGGGTTTCCTCCAGCCCCTCCTCAACCAAGCCTGAAGGGGGCAGGGGCCCCAAAGTTAGGGAGAGTCTCTTTTGGGGCCTAAAGGCTGTGGGCGCGAGGGTGGGCGACCTGAAGAGCAGAATGTAAGTCTCAGCCCCGGAAAGTTAAGTGTTTTATTACGTCCCTAAACAGAGGGCAGAGACTGAAAGGTCTCGCCGATTTATAATGAACAGAAACCAGCTGCTGGGGAAAAAAGGCAGAAATGCTGGTAGGAGAGAGAAGGGGAAGCAGAAATACAAATAAAGTCCCCCACTAGTAAAGATGTTCAGCAAAATTAATTTCCAACCCACTCTCCCCATCATCTTCCATTCCCGGGGAAAGAAGCCTCCCCCTTTCAGTTAGATCTGTGCCTTATGCAGCTGAAATTTGCTGGGAAGATTCGCTCCAAGGCGGGGAGAACTGGCCAGATAATCCCCGAGCTTCTCTCCTTTGGATTATATTTTCCTTTCCCCATTTCACATTAATATTATTTTTTGATGAAAGAATGCCTGTCTGTAAGGCGAAAGCTGGGACTTGGATTTTTCTAAACATACTTATATTTGCCTGTTAAATTTGTCTGAAAACAATTATGGAAACTCATCAGCAGAAGCAAGAACAGATGTTTTATTAAAACTGCAGTTGAACTCGGTAAATATGCACAAGTCCTGGGAGGGGGGAAGAACTTGGTCTTTGTTTCTATAAAACAAGCCTGGCGAAATCAGCGAACACCCCCCATCAGGCCCGCAGGTCTCGGCTGCTCTGCCCCCTCCGCCGGCCTCGGGACTCAGGCATTCCGAGGGACTTTGCAGGCAAGAGCGGGTTTTCCCGATCAGAGTTGTAATGAGTGGATCCGAAAACAGAGTTCAAAGCACCCCCCCCCAAAAAGGAATAAAGGGGAATAGTTGCCAAGTTTGCCGCTTGCCGCTTCCGCCCCCACCCACCGAATCCAAAACACATGCTTTCCATGAGCGCTAATTATAGCAATGGAACTTACTACAGGCACCTTGGCCCCCGAGTGGGGGGTAGTCACTGGCCTGGAGTCCCAAAGGCTAAGAGCTGCATTGGAGGCTGAGCAATTGGGGGTTCCCAGGCGGGGAGTCAAGTGCCCCTATTCCAGGTTTGCCAGGCCAGGGAAAGGCTGGGGATGCCTATGGCTGCACTGGTAGAGGGTGGGTGGGACTGAACTCCAACCCTAAAGAGATTCCTGGGCAGGCCTCACCTTGCCTGCCTTTGCTTCCCACAGCATTCTGAGTCATGTATTCATTTCTTACCAGAGAGGTATCCAAAGAGAGGGGGATGAGATCTGGCATTTTTATTTGGGGACCATCTTTTCCAGAGGTCGTCCCCAGTTTCTGTTCTGGTGGTCTCTTCTGTTTCCCTAAATCTGCATGGATGTTTGCAACTCACCCACCCTTGACACAAATGCACTCCCCTCCTAGCTGCCATTAGGAGCTGCTGACTATAGCTGGTGCCTCCCGAATCTGCCCAGGGACCCAAACACTGGAGCAGCAGGACCCAGCACCGGGCCTGGGCATTTGGCTGCCTGGAAGCCACTGCAGCTGCCTCTCCCCCTCCACCCCATTCTTGCTTTGGAGAGCTGGAGAGGAGCTGCCACACCAACCCCTTTTGTGCCATTGGGTGAGGGCTGGAATCCCTCTTGCAAAGAAAGCTGAGTTTCAATAATTGTTCAGCTCGCCTCACAATCACACTATTTGGTTAAGGCTTTGCTGTTCTAGGGTGACTGCCCAGTTGGCCCTGCTGGATTATGATCAGATATATATTTTTTCATTTAAAAATTAAAAACAAAAATCCAACTCCAAATTCTCTGTGTTTTGTATACTAGTTCCTTTGATCTCTGTGGAACAGGGAGTAAAAAGATTGCAAAGGGTCTCCCAGTCCACCAGAGAATCTGAATGCAGGGAACTGAGTCTGCCTGGGGACACTAAAACATAGCTCACCCAAGGGGACCCCAGTTTCTCATAAATATGGTGGAGGAAGTTATCTGAGCACACCCCCACCCTCCATATACGCACTACATTCCAAAAAAACCGCTCCTTCTCCTTTCAAAGTTCAGACAAGGAGACACTTGGAGAAAAGTGAAATTTGACACACCCAGCCTGGAAATGGATCCCATCCTGGGTGCTAATATTCTGGGAACAGGGCCCAGGCTGGCCACCTGAATGGAGTTGGGGGTCAGCACAGAGGGGGAAGGAGAAGAGGCCGGATGGGGCATGTCAAGCTGCTGAGAACTACACCAAACACCTCGGAGGCCTGCACTGGCAACTTCTTTTTTGAGCTAAGAAGAGGTCCAGAGACTCCCTGAGCTGCTTTTGCTTTATTTGCAATTAAGCAGAGAAGAAATATATATGGAGCGGCTCTGCTAATTTATGTCATATTTTCTCTCCTCCCTCCCTCTTTCCTGATTTCTGCCTGACCTTCCCTTACAGCCACTCCACTTACTGCTGCTACCATCAGCAGACACAAACTCCACACTGGCATTTGTTTGGCTTCTCAATTCACTTCTCTGGCTTAAGGTTAAAAAGTAAAATAGGTCCCAGGCATCTCTGTCTCGTTGCACTCAGCACTGAGCCCCCTTCCGGCTCCATCTGGAAGAAATCATTTCTAGTTTTTTGGGTCCTGGCCCCCAAGTTTTCCACCTCTATCTGGAGCAGCTGAATATCAGATGAAGAAGGAGTGCATGGAGAACCTAAGGATACAGCTTTTCATCCCCACTGGGAATGTGGAGGGACATTTCAGGGGGTCAAGGCAAGTAAGTAGCCCTACTTGGCCAAGGGGGAAAAAGAAAAATCCAGAGTATTTTCTTGGCCCCCCGAAGGGGGCCTCAAGACAGTGTTAGATGAGAAAGGAGGGGCAATGGGGGTGAGCTACTCTGCACTGGGCCAAAGGATCGCCAGCCTTCCTGACTTCTGTTAGACCCTTCTACACCAAGAATTGCCTGAGCCCATTTTGGAGGTTTTTGAGAACTGTAAAATTCTCCGAAGGCAGCAGGCCTTTGTGATGTCATAGTGCGTTGTCATGAGGAAATTGTGTCACAGAAGTTACATACAGCAGGAGTTTCGTGTGTGCGGGTGCCCTGCACTTCCTCACTTTTGTTTTCCTCCTCACCCCCCTTCTTCCCCTGGTCTAACTTCTACCGCTTGAAAATAAAATGTTATTATGCTCTGGGACAATAAGCCAACAGTGAAACATCCTCTTCATTTCCCTATAAATAATTTTATCCTTTATTGTTTGCAGATATGAAAGAACCATTTAATCTGTTCTGGGAAAAAGAGGGAGAGAGATGGGGAGGGGGAATTCATTTCGGAAACCAGAATATTACTTACTTCGATGATACCCTTTTAGATTTGATAGCCAGAAACAAAATTAAAGGTGAACAGTGGCCTCTCTGACTCTACACCTGGTAGGGTTGGAGATTTATAGGATCTTTAGCGAAGGGGCAATTTAATGTCCTAGGATTTGCTTAAATTCACTGCTATTTTGGGGAGCTGAAGAAAGGGAAGTGTGTGGGGGGGAGAGGGACATGCTTTATCTAGGTTTATGATTCCGCCAACATTATCCTGATTTAAAATGCAACAACCTGTGAATCAGAAAAACTGCAGAAAGGAGTTGGGGAGTGGGGCGAGGGGGGCTCAACTTTCTCAATGACTGTGAGGGAAGGAAGAAAAGCCAGGGGAAGGGGAGGGTTGCTTCAAGTCTTTCCACTACCCGCCCCGGAGGTTTATGGTGTCCCCATGATTCCCCTGACCCTATAAACAGCTGCCCTATTTTAGGACAATTTCTGCTTCCTCCCCTCGGAAAGGGAAAATGAGGGAGGGGCAAAGGCGGGAAGGGGGTGCCCTGAAAGGACAGGGAATTCGGGATCGAGCCTTACTTTGTTCTCCCTGGCGAGTTTGCTGGTTTGGCGGGTTTCTGACGCAGGGTGGCAGCAGACAAAACAAGTAAACAATTCACAGACACAATAAACAGGGACGGCTGGGGCGCGTGGCAGAGGACGTGGGCTAGGGTGAGGGGCACTGTTCTGGGGTAACGTTGCCCCAACTTCCCGGTTGGCGGAGGCCCGAAAGCCGAGGCTGCTCCCGGTGCCGGGCTGCCGGGAGAGGGAAGGTGGAAGGAAGCTGCGCGCCTCGGCGCGGCTGCGTGCCTGAACAAGCAGTCCCAGGAGGAACGTGATCTCCCCGGGAGCTGCGGAAAACCCCTCCAGCCCCGCTCCTGTCCTTACTTTCTTTTATGGGGGTTTCCACTGACATTTATATTTCCCCTCTGCTTTGTCTTTTCTTAACTCCGGAAGGGAGAAAGGTTGGAAAAGGAGGCCGGTTCATTCCCGACCTTCGTCCCTGCATAGCTCTCCAGGCCTGCAGCGGCCAGGCCTAGCTTAGTCTCAGACACTGTTATGGCCAGCCTTCTCCACCCTGCCTGGCCCTGGCTCAGGTAGTGGAGAGGATTAAAATGCAGTCCCATCAGTAGCCAGATCTGGGCATCTAGGGAACCTTAGCCAGTCTCTAACCTGCCCCACCAATGTTGGCAAATCTGGGGCCCAGCGAGCAGCCAGAGAGAGCAGGGACAGGGATGCACTCCTACTTCTTCTGGCTCACCTTCTCCAACAGCCTTCCTAAGGCCCCCTGGTCAGCATTCTCCCCAAACCGCTGCCCAGAGGCCATCTTAAGAACCACTGTAGTCCCCTTCACTGTCCCAGTGAGGCTTCCAGCACCAGGGACCAGCCTGACTGCTCTGAGCTGCTCGCTGGTCCACCGCTCCCATGAGTTAGTTTCCCGCAGAATTCCCATTCAACACTACTGTTTCCCTGGTAAAAACCGTTTCTGAGATGGCGAGTTTGTGCGGAGGTGTGAAGAGAAAGCAGAAGGGACTTAATATTTCCCCCACCCAGCTGCTTGGACAGCAAAGGCAATAAGGTCCGAGAAAGCCTTTGTGGCATCCGTTGGTTATGGAACCCGCATCGTTCGATCCCAGCACACACACATATTTCCAGCAAAGCCACAGAAGGGCCTCCTTGGTGGACCCAGGGCCACCAGAAGCCCACTCCCATCTATCAAGGGCTAAACAAAATTTTGCATGCACATAAAACGGTGTTTGAATGAATATAGGCATGGTAATATACAATTAACCGCCAGAGGAAATATGAGTCTGCATAGGTTCGTTCGTAAGTTCGAGTCTACATTTGAGCCTGTATATAAAAAATATAAAAAGCTACAGAGCATGGTTTCTGAACACAACAGCCAACCTAACAAGTTCGCCTTCTCCAAACACGGTGGCGTTCTCTGTGGGGATCACAACTGTCAGACCAGGGAGGGAAAGGGTTTGTTCTGCACACTTCTTAGTTAGGAACCACCAGCACATGAAATATAGCGATAGCAGGGCTGACAAAGCCCCTAAGAAGCAGGCCCCAGGCAGGCGTGAGGTGCCCAAAGAGAGGGCTCACAGGGGGATACTGGGGCTCTGGGCTCCAGAAGCTTTGCCAGGCCTTGACCAGCAAACTGGATGTTCCTGCCCAGCCACAGCCCCACTTGTGCAGAGTCTTTGAGCCAGATTCTATTTTCAGCCACCCTGGCTATTATTAGGTAACCACAGCAGCCTTTTCTGCACTAAGGACTATGTCTATAGGGGAGGGGGCCTGGGAGGAGGCTGGGGGTTGCCACTGGCAGCTCCTCTTGGGTTCTAAAGAAAAGCGAAAGTAAGGGAAAGCAGAGGGCTGGTCTTTGGGCCCAGTGTATCCTTTTGCCAGACTGGAAACCTGGAAAACCAGGACCAATCATTATTGAATCTAGGGGTGAGGGTGCAGGGTAAGGTGGGGGCCTGCAGACCTTAGCCAGGAAAGGACAGAGAATCAATCAATGAAAAATATTTTATGACGCCTCGGTAGGATGCTGTTAACCCGTTAACCTCGAACCCTAGCACCCCGAAATCTCGCCGTCAGCACATTCAGTTTGATCCCTGCACACGAAGAAATACCCCAGCCTCGCCCAGGCCCGCCCCTCCAAAGGGAGGGGGGCTCTCTAATATCCCAGGTGAATCCCCACTAGCCTGAGTGGCCCTCTCCTCCGGAAACTGTTTTCCAACCGGGGCGAACAAAGGAGATTTGTTCCCCCCCCTCCTTCAGCGTGGCCATCCGCGGGGGTGGGGGCGGACAAAATACAGGCAAAAGAGAGAAATAGAGGCCTCACCGGTCAGCGGTTCCCACATTACTCCAGGAGAAACGCTCCCATTTTCGGGCCTCTCGGGGCCCATCCACTGTCCCACCGTACTCCCCTCGCCCTTCTTAGGTCCCACAGACTCGGGGTCCTGGCCGGCCGCGGCCTGGCTCCTCCAGCATCAGCCCCTGGGCCGCGCAGGAACGGCGAGAGAGCTCGCGGCAGCCGGAGCAGACGGCGTACTGGGCCCATTTGGGGAGAGCCAAGCTCTTTTCTCGATCGTAAACAAGGAAAGCGAAATTAGCCCCTCGGCAGACGCCTCTGCCGACACACAAGTCCTATTGGGGGTGGGGGTGGGAAGGGGGAGCGAAAATGCCATTTTTTCCCCCGGGAGAATACCTCAGAGGCCTTTATGTCGGCTGCAAAAGGGGAATTTTGGGGGGGCAAGAGGGGAAGGGAAGAGGATTGTGGGGGGAAGGGAGGGAAGATTCACCGTCAGCTTGGGCCCAAGGGGTTTGATTTGAATGAAGTCGAACTGTATTTTTAAGAATTTGATAAAAATGGGTTTTCTGCCCCCAGCCCCCTTCTAGGCGACAGGTCGAGGTTTAAACAGGAAACCAAGAAGTGATCTCCTCCCCCATTGGGGCTTGGTGCAGAAGCCCCAGTCGCTCCTCTGGGAAAGGATGGTGTGGGGGGGGGTTGGATTGGATTGAGGTGAGTCCGACCCCCAGAGTCTCCGACCTCCTTGGAATATGCGCCCGCCCCCGCCTCCCCAGCTCCGGGGTATGCCTGCCTGGGTGTGTAAGCGTTTGCTTGTGCATCGTCCTTTATAAACAGAAGCTCACACATACAGGGACCGCCTCGAACCCAGGCCGGGAGCAGGGCGGGGTCATATATCAAACCGCAACACATTCAGGGCCACGTACATTTGGAAGAAATTAAGGCACTGTGTTATGAAACCATATGTGTCAGGTTAAGGCTATACAACACGCCATTAGCACCAATTATTAAGAGGATCCTGAGCGCCCAGGACCTTCCAAACCGCCCAATTCTGGTGCCCCTACTCCTTGAGCCAGGCGCCCCTTGAATCCTCACGGCCACCACACACCCAGGAGGCCCCACCAGCGAGGCCTGGGCCTGTCCCCGCCCAGCTTGGGGCCTCCCCAACTCCCACCTCCGAGCCAGACAGGGCAGGCCCTAGCCCAGAGCAGCCCGGCGAGGCGGGTGAGGCAGTCCGGTGGCCATCTGGGCGGGGTGGCCGCGGTTAGAGATGGGGGGCGCCGGGTCGGGGGTGGGAAGCCGATATGCCCCTTTTCTCCAAGCACAAGACGGCTTTTGAGTACCGCATCCCCCACCCCCACTCCTCAACCCGCAGTGCAGGGCACCTCCCCCCTTTCCATCCGCCGGGGTAGGGGCGGGCGCAGGGGGTGGGCAGACGCTCTCCTCTCCGCTGACGCGCACCAGCCACCAGCCTCCCCCCTAATTGCCAATTAACAGGCCCTGCCGCCCGCCTAGCTGCGCTCGCTTCCTGCTAGTCGGCCCGGCCCTGAGCCCACACTGCGCATGTGTGAGCTCTCATAGTCGCGCTCTCGGGGAGGGAGGGGGCTGCAGTGCTGGGAGGGGGCATTGGAAAGTTTGTTTGCGCATTGGGGGGCTGAATTTGCTCAAGGAGCAATGGACGCAGACTACAGGTTCTCTCTCCTGCCCTGGAGTTTAAGCTGCTGGGCCCTCTCCGACCCAATCCCATTAGCCAAGAGGTCGCAGATCTATAATAAACAGGTACGAAGGACACCGTGGGCATCAGGCAGAGGGCCGGCGCCCTAGACTCAGGCCTTGCGCCCCAGAGGCGCAATCCTCCTGTCTCCGACCCCTAACTTCGGCGCACAGTGACACCAGGACAACGCATTCCCCCCGCCCGGTATTCCAGTTTAACCGCATTTCTTTTCCCTCTCCCCTCCCCCCCCCGCAATTGCCCACGCGCCCACCCTCTCTCCAGCCCCCTCTCCTCCCTAACCAAGACAAGCCGCTGCTGTCCTTATCGTGAAACCGCCACCCAAGCTACGCACCATTAGTTACATATTTGAGCCAATAAGGAAACACTTACCCGGCGCTGCTGTCATTTTCCCTCTCCCTCTCTCTGCCTCTCTCTCTCCCACTCTCTCTTTCTCCTCGTCTTCCCTCATTCTGTGCCGCTGCCGAGCCTGTCTCAGCTCCACACACACATACGCTTTATATAAATTTAAAAATAAACAAGAATAGTCCCAAACATCAAAAAACCAAATAAAATTAGGAAGAGTTGCAAAAAGGGAGCAGGAGGGAGAGCCTGGGAGAGGGGAGGGGCGGAGGCATTGCAGCTCCCTGTCTCAGCTCCTGCTCCCGCATTCCTCCTGCCCCTTGGGGGGCTAGAGGGTCGGGAAGGGAGAGAGATGCCCTCAACTCCTGCCTCTCCCTCCACCCCGACCCTCCCCAGGTGCCCCCAGCTTCTGGCAACTCCACCTGAGTGGAAAAAAATTAAATGGGGGAAGAAAATAATTATTAATCCGATTAATTAAAAAAAAATACTGGTAATGAAAGGAGCGCCCAGCGCAGGTTTCCCTGGCAATGGTTAGGCTCTTACAGGGAGGACTGTTCTGCGGAGCGCTCCGAACGGACAAACCACAATAAAAAGTTCACGTTCATGGATGGAATCCACATGACTTCTTGTGGCCAATCCAACTTGTGAGTCGATCGTAAACTTTTATTACTCAGCTGTAAATTTTCTGCAAACAACCGGGAATGCGATGCATTTGTGTAGCGTGTGCAAATGGGCGCCGCGGTCGCCATGTTTACCCAATTCTCTCCGAGAGGGAGCATCCCCGGCCCCCACCCCCCCCCCACGCACAGCCCACTCCCCACGGGCGGTGCTGCTCCAAACGAGGGCGCAAAGGGCGCGGGGAGGGGCGCGGGAGGAGGAAAGGAAGAATTCTGCCTCTGGGGGTGGGCTGCTACCCCTCGTTGTGCTGAATTTGAAATATTTTCGTTAATAAATAGGGGATTTAGGTTGGATCTGGGGTAACCTAAGCTTTGCAAAGGTTTATGGCATTGGGGCAGTGTGATAGCTGCCGGGGTGAAGAAGGAATGCCCTCTCTACGCCTATCTTTTTGCTAGGAAGAGAGCAACACCCTTAGGACCAGGGTGCCCCTGAGACCCCCACCCCACCCCAGACAGCAAGGGGAGGTTCAGGCCACTTGCAACCTCTCAACCAAGCCTGACCTGACCGTAGTCTGAAGAGCAGAGAAGGCTGGAGTGACCCTGGGTAGTCCTGCAGAGGCAGCGGAGGGGTGAGAATTGGGGACAGCCTCCAGTGCCCCCAAGACACCCCTCATACCCAGGTCCTTTTCTCAGACAGCATGGAATTTCCCCCCAAGACCATCCCTAGTGTTAGGTCTCCTCATTTCCTAAGTTTGGTTGGCAGCTTATTCCCAATCACTTTAGAATTAAAAATAAAGGCCTAAGACCTTGGTCCCCATTTCCTTTTCCTTTGGGGTTCACAGGTAGTTTGAAACCTTTTCAGTGTTACCAGGTTGCCCACAACCGCCTGCCTTTTTCAGAAAGAAAGAGCTGGGACCAGCCTCTCCCAGGCCCTGAAAAAAGAACCTTTTCCTGCCTTGAACTGCACCTTCCATGCTAAAGTTCCCAGCACCCTGCTCCTCCAGACCCGTAATTTTGGCGATGGGTCCAAAGTTAGGGAGCCCAGAATAAATTCCTCATAGGGACTCTTTGCTAAGGGGTCAAGCCTGGCCACTCAGCCCACCAGCTGGAGATTTGATGGCCAGCCGCTCTCCCCTTGGTTCCCCATCATCTGGGTACTGGACTTCCATGGCTAGGTGCTCCCACCCCAACCAACAGGGGGTCAGTCCCTCACCCCCTCGCCAAACTTCCTCCAGAGTTATCGAAGCTGTTCCCTCAGCCGCCGGATGCAGGGACCTCGTTCCTTTTACAAACCCACCCATAAATTTTATAACAGGTAGTTAAAAATTACGAGGAGGAAGCGCTGGCCCGGCTTTTCACAATGGGCAGCCGGGAGAATGGGACAGCTCTGAGGGCAGCTCACCGGAAATTTTACTTCTAGTCTGTGGCACAACCTAATTGGCACAGCTCTAAATGGGGCCGCAGTACCTTTCCCCAGCCCATGGGCAGTCACTGGGGGCACCTCATTTAGGGAAGGTGAGGCTGGGGAGGCCAACCCACTCTCCCACCCAAAAGTCCCTCCTAGGAACCCTTCAGGATGCTATCTCACTGGGCCCCACAGATCCTCACAGGCCTGCGCCTCCCGTGGCCTCTGCAGTGAAGGAGCAGGGAGGGAGTGAAAATGCCAAGGATTAAAAAAAAAAAAAAAAAACCCAGAGAAACGAATTTACCCCCCAACTTAATAGCTCCATTATCCCGTCTCTACTGGTGAGATTAGAATAATAAATTCTAGGCGAAATGGTCGAGATGGTTCAACTCAGCATTTTGAAAGATACTATTTTTCACAAATCACAAATAGCTTTCGGAAGCCACTTCGATTGGCTAATAAAAAAGTAAAGAATGGGAGAAAGTCCTATCTGCTGCAGCCGAATGGTCCCATTCCGGTAATAGGACGGCGGGAGCATTTGGAAGGACGCGTTTCTAAAGAGAGCGCATCCCCGCTCGCAATTACGTTCCCTCATAAAACCGTTTTTTTACCTCCTTTTCTTTCCAAACGAGAAAAGAGGGGCGGTGAGCAGGAGGGGCGGGGGAGCGGGTGCTTCAAGAGGGGGCGGCTGGGGCTGGCTTGGCCTGGCCCCCCTGATGCCCGCATCTGGAGCGATGCCGGGCACCAGACGCACCCCGCCTTCTGACGCGCCGAGCTTGGGGCCACGGGCACTGCTAAGCAGGGGCAGGGATGAATGGGACAGTCGGTGTGAGAAAAAAGCGGCGAGGCCCATTGGAGCCACTTAATGCAGGGTTCACTCCTCTAGGCTACTAGAGCAGAGATTTTTATTAACAGCAATCATAATTCCACATTTAAAAAATGAAACAACCCTCAGCGGGCCCCCGGAGTCTGGAGGCGACGCCCGTGGAAAGGCCTGGGACCAGAGCAAAATGCTCTCTATTCGGGCCTCTCCGGCGGATAGCTGGTGTCTCCCACAGCAAGCGGGTGTCTCCCATAGCAAGCGGTGGGGCGGGGGGTGGGGGGTTACCTGACTGGTGACGCGCTCGCAACAGGGACCCCAGGTTCGGAAAGATTGCCCGGGAGCTCCTGCTCAAAGCTGTCCCTGGCTGCCCGCAGACTGTGCTTCCAATCCGCAGCCTCCCGGGGATGGCAGGAGTCCCCCTATCAACGGCGCCTGACCCAATCGTGCTCAGGACCACTTATGCGTGGGAGCCTGCAACCGGTCCCGGGTGAAATTACACAAAACAAGAGTCCGTCTGGGCCTTGGTCTGGGAAAATCACCGACCAGGGGAGAGAAAAAGGGAAAGAAAAAAATCTGGCCTCAAAAATATTTCAGTCTTTGGGAGTCTGGTTTTTAAGACCAGAAGATCGCCTACGCTCTTCTTACCCTTGGCTGAGTCACACGACTTGTATCTCTGGAATTTGGGATTATTTGACCAGAATCTTACTGGCATAAACAGAGTTCTCTGTCTGGGACTCTCCAGAGAGAAGTGAGAGACCTCTTTGCCCCTGGGTTCCTGAGCCTTCAACCATTTATTTTGGGGAATGAGGAGTCGAATGGAGACTCCCCCTACTCTGCTGTGGTTGGGGGATTGTCCACTCAGCAGGCCCATCCCCCCCCCCAGGCCAATGGCCAGAACTATGGGGGCAGGGCAGGCTACTCAATTGCCAAGGCAAAGCCAGGAGCAGGCTTAAAACAGCAGGAATAGGGGCCGCAGTGGACATTCTGGCTAGGTGACAGTGATGGCTCCATGCCAGTCAAGTTTCAGGATGTGAACCCAGGCTAGCTAGTTCACCAACTCATTCACTTTCCCATTCTCTCTTCTCCCCCAGTCATAAGGTCTCCTCATTCCCACCCTTAGGATCTCCCACCCCACCTTTAGGCATCTTCCTGCCAAACCCTCCAGTTGGGGCAGCTGCCTCAAGCCTCACACTTCCCCCCACACTGCTCACTGTTCTAGTGCTAGGTGCTGCGTGCCAAGAGGCTGACCATGGGGGCCTTGGAGATCATAAAGGCCTCACCCTCAGCCCCTGGAAGAAAAAGGCCTAGCTTTTGGGAGGGCATGGGGCAGATTCTTTGTCTGGGCCCAGCCCAAGGTTGAGGAGGAGGGGAGTAAATGTGTGTCTTCTCATTGGGGTCCTGCCATTGGGAAACCCAGTTTGTTTGGAGCTGAGGTTCCCCCAAGAATATATTGAAATACCCCTCCTCTCCCCAGCACTGGAGGAAATCTCCTTTTCCTCCTCTTCCTCCCCCTCCCCCTCCTTTTCACCTGCCCTCCCAGTCCAACCTGCCATCCCAACCCTCAAGCCCCTCTCCATGTGAGTTCCCCCCACCTCAATGTCAGACCAGTGGAGGGGGCCTTTTCCAGATTGGAAAAGGGGGATACAGAGCAAGGGCAAGGGGTAGAGACAGGTGGGTGATGGAGAGAAGGCAAGTCATTTCAGCTTCAAATATTTTTTCTCACTCTCTTTTTTTTTTTTTATTATGACTCACATATACAATACAAAGTACTTGGACCAGGAACAGAGCTGTTGGGACACAAAATCTACATTCATAGCTGGACATAGAGACAAATGACCAAAAATTATTATTATAGATATATTTTTAACGTTTTTTTTTCTTTCGAGCACATTGCATAAACAGAGAATTCAAGACAGAGTTAACTATACATTCAGTGCAATTTAGTTCTACTCTACTGGGGTTAGAAGCACAATAAAATCGCACAGGATCGGCGGGCTAGGCAGTCTCAGTTGTTGGGTTTTTCTTAGCGAAATAAGCAGCAACAAACGACAACAAAACTGCATTACGAATACTTTCAAAGCAGGATTTTTTCTATAGGTACTGATAAAATACGTTGCAGGTTTCTTTCTTTTTTTTTAATTTTTATTTTTTCTCTTTTTTTTTTTCCTCCTGTATCAGGATTTTTTTTCTCTCTCATTTTTTTTTCTTTTCAAGATTATTGCAGGTTCCCTTTAGGTAGTACGTTAAAGATTTATTATCAGTATTATTATTACCATTACTATTTTCATGATTATGGCGATTTCTGAGCACTAGCACTAATGCAGCTCAGAGGAAGCCGGGCCCAACAGAACAGAAATCAGACAGCGAAAAAGAGGAAGGCTTGGGCCCCAGTGACCAAGGGATGGCTAGGTAGATTTTGATAGGCGACTGCAGGCGGGCTCTTATCTACCCCCTTAGAAAGGGGGAAGGGGAGACCCACATCTTCAGGTTTCCACCAGGTTCCTAGAAAAAGCCAAAGAGGTCATTCTAAGTGGGGAGCCCCGTGGAGGTGGGTGTATTTCTTGCTATCATTTAATTTCTCTGTAATATTTCCTTTCTTCTTTCTTTTTCTTTCCTTTTCAAAAAAGTAAATTTAATAAGCTAGTCCTAGCATGGATACTCGGGCTCAGCATAGATACAAAGCCACGAGTGCTCTTCCGCATTTTGAGGGGGTTCCCCTCTAAAACAAATACCAGAGAAAGAGGGAGGTGGGAGTGTGGCAAGAAGGGGATGAGAGAGGGGGAGAGAAGGCCAGATCTCAGACCTTAAAATCCAGAAAGGACGAGCAAGGGTGGGGGTAGGGGCAAGTGTGTGTTGGGGGCAAGGACTGAGACAGAGTCCAAACTTTTCCTTTTTGCTGTGTCTCCGTCTCCCCCCTCCAGCCCCCAGACAAATAAAGAGCAGGGGGAAGTCCAAAGGTGATAAAACCAGAGCTGCAAGTATCTGACAGGTAGTTAGAGTTGTGAGTGTCATTCTATTCTCTATAAAAGCAAATGACAGTCGTAAACTTCTCAATTTATCTGCTACCATAAAACCAAACTTCAAGGGAGTTGCTAAAAGGGGGGGGGAATCTCTCTTTTTTTGCTTAGTCCTTGTTTTCTTCCTTTTCCTCCTCTTCTTTCTCCTCTTCCTCATTCCCTTCTTCCTCTGCTTTCTCCTCATCTCGGGCTCCGGGAAGTTTATCCTTGTTGTTCTCCTTTTTCCACTTCATCCTTCGATTCTGAAACCAGATCTTCACTTGTCTCTCAGTCAGTCCCAGGGCGTGAGAGACCTCAATCCGGCGCTTCCGTGTCAAATAAGGATTAAAGAGAAACTCCTTTTCTAGTTCCAAGGTCTGATACCGGCTGTAAGTTTGCCGTCCGCTGCGCCGCCCGGGAGCTGGACAGAACAGAACCCCAGTCTGGTTACATTTGGGTGGCGGGCTTGGTTCTCCCCTACCACACTTCTTCCTCTAAAGTTCTCCCTCTGAGCCCCCCAGTTTCCCTCCCTTCTGTGGAAAAGACAAGGGCCAAAAGCAGGCAAGGGCAGGAAAGTTTGGGGGACGGTTTTGGTTTGACTTCACCTGGGGAGGTGCAATGAGGGTGGAGGCAGAGGCTGGGGTCTGTCTGGAAACTGGGGGGCTAGCAGAGACCAGAGGAAACCAAAGAATCCTCCAGGCCTGCAGTCCCAGGAAACTGGCCCTTGCAGCTTTGTTTACAAGTGCAGGGTGGCATTTGGAGAGAAGGGCTGGGAACAGAGTCTGCTTCCAAAAGAAAGAAAAAAAGGCTGAGGCTGACGATAAAGAAGAGGGGGCACTGCTGACTGCCCCCTTCTCACCTCTCTCTGCCTAATGCTTTTCCAATAAGAAAAATAATTGATCTCCTGGAATGTATCACTGCTCGCCTGATTGCTAACTGGAGACCAGCAAATAAATCACGGGCCATCCCTGCTGGAACTTGTCACTTTCTCGTTTCCCTTTTACTTCAAAATTGGGCCATGAAGGGCTGCCCTTGGAAGGGCTCATGACCTGAGCCCCCTTTGAGGGTCTCAGGGAGACCCTACAACCCCTTGATTGGAGGAAGCCTTGCCAGGGTCCTCTGAACCTCAGAGCCCTCTAATCTGTATGGCCTCTCTCCTTCCAAGCACTCTCTTTTCTTCCTCTCCTGTTCCATGTCTTTTCTCCAGCTGGGGGAAGTAGAGCAAAGTCGGGGTAGTGGCCCTCAGGCTAGTCTCTGAGAGGGGGCAGTGGGTACCCCAGAGAGCTAGAGAGGCTGTCCTTGGGGTCTTGTCACTCTCTAACTCAGCTAGGGGAGGGAAACAGGGGTCTCTCTTCACCCCAAGACAGCCTGGCCACTGCCCTGGACTCAGGCTCTCTGCCTTGTGGGGAACTGATTTTCTCCGAAGGTTGATAACCTCAGGGTACTGGGGCCCCTTGCCAGCCACCTCCCGACTTTGACTTTAGAGATGGGGAAAGGGAGAGAGAGAGAGAGAGAGATGGAGAAAACGGTTTTTAACCCTTTGCCCCCAGACACCACCTTTTCCCTACCTTCACCCCAGTCCCCCAAATGTCCCAGGAGCCCGGCACTCCATCCCCAACCTGCAGAAACCCACCGAGGCACGGGAGTGGGGGGAGGCGGGAGAGACCCCAAAGCCAGGAGGGAAACCGAAGGCAGACAAAAAGGAGTGGAGGGAGGGGGGGAAGATCCCGGAGCGCGGGAGACCAAGGGGGAAAGAGAAAAGGCTTCTCACCGTGGGGTCTCATCCATGGAAACATGAGGCTGGGAGACGAGTTTTGATTTAAGTGGCCTTGTCCTTCGCTACTGTTAGTGTTGGCGGAGGATTTACAGTCGGGATATTGCACCACGCTCGCCTCTTGCTGAGCCCCATAAAGGGACTGTCTGGGGAGCGCCTCGTAGCCATAGAATTTGGAGGCGTCTCCGTGGCAGCTCAGCGAGCACGGGTTCTGCTGGTAGCCCGAGTTGGAGATGCCCGAGGTGCCGTGGTGGAAGAAGTCTTGGACGTGGTGCGAGGCGTGCTGGAAGCCGGGCGCCGAGCCGCCGGGCCCGTACACCAGCGCATGGCTCCTGCCCACGCTCTGAGGGAACCGGCAGTCGTAATAGGCCGGTTCCAGGGACTCGCCGCCTTTGTATTTGGAGAACAGGGGGTTGACGAAGTAGGAGCTCATGCTGGGCACATGAAAACCCGCGGCCCCCTCCCCTCTGGCTCACGGCTCCCCCGCCCGGTACCCCGAAACTCCCCTCCCCCCGGGACCGAACCCCAGGCCGGCTGGCTCCCCTGGACTGGGCTGGGCTGGTGGGCTGGGGCTGGGCGGGTGGCGGGCGCCTCGGTGCTGAGCTCGGTGGGCTCGGCCCGGCTCCCGGGGCTGGGGCGCGGGCGGCGGCGGCGGGCGGCGAGCGGGCGGCGGCGGCGGCGGCGGCGGCGGCGGCGGCGGCTCTCTTCACTGTCGGTAGGTAGAGCTCGCGCTCTCTCACTTAGCTCTTTCCTTTAACAGCCCAGGCGAATTCCTCAGACTCCCGGCGGTGGCGGCGCTTACACGCGATTCGCGTTCATCAATCCACGACATGAAGACAGGCGAGAGAGAGAGAGAGAGAGAGAGAGAGGGAGAGGGGAGAGAGAGAGAGAGATGACGGGGGGTTGAGGGGTTCGGGGCTGAGGGGGACCGGGAGGGAGGAGGGGGCAGAGATGGGGGTGGTGTGTGTGGAGGGGTGGCGAGCCAGCCCTAGCTAATGGCTGGGGCGGCTTTTCCAAGGTGCGCATTCACATTTGAAGGATCTTCCCCGCACCCCCCTTCTCTTTTCCTTCCTCTCTGGAAGAGAGAGAGAGAGAGGTACCTGAGCCAGCAGGTCAACTCAGGTTACCTCAACAGGTATAAGGCTCCTGAGGGGGCTGGATGCCAGCAAGTGAGAGCAAGTCCTCTAACCCAAAAGATGGACTCCCAAGGGGGTCCTTAAGTCAGAGGACTTTGGGGAGGAACAAACACACCATTTCCTCCACATACTTCAGGCATCAAACTCTTCACATCCCCTGTCCCTTCTCAGGCATGGGAAGCTGCCACATCTTTCCTCTCTTGCCTGTCTGATATGGGTAGAGAAAAAGCCCAGAGGGTGGGGAGCTGTCTATATCCCCAGTCAGGGCTGCACTGCTACTTCAGATGCTAGCGCCTGCCTAGGGCAGGAGGCTCAGCAGATAGTCACAAGCTTGGCAGGGGGCTCTCACAGCAAAGTTGCTTGTGGGCTCTAGAAAGGAGGGGAGCAGCATGTGGGTCCCTGGGCTTCTGGCTGAGCTGGTTCAGGGTGTGTCTTCCTTGTATTTGGGCTGAAGGGGAGTGGAACAGACCTCTTACTTGTCCCCACATACCCTCATCCCATAGGAAATGCCAGCTTGGCCTGGAGGGGCTCCCTGGCCTCCTTGCACCCGCTCTTCCCCAGGCAGACTGCCCAGGCCAAGATGTGGATGAGAACTACCAACAGACACTCTTTAAATATTTACCCACATTCTCTCTGGGGAATTGCCCCCAGCCCCAGGACTGGACAAATTCAAGTTAATGCTAGTGGATGAAAGAACCTTAGTCCATCAGCATCCTTCCTGGGCCATATGTATGTACAGTTATGTGGGCTGAACATAAGCAGAGAGAAAAAAGGAGACAGCAAGAGAGCCATGTATGTGTGTGCTGTATGCATACGAATGAACAAGAAGAATAAGAATGACTTTTCCGGTCCTCCCCCTCCTCAGTGTGCTAGGTGGTTACACACACTGCAGCACGGGTACACTCCAGATACACACGCACTGTATGTGCTACCTTCTCACCCCAAGACTCTTCAAATGCACGCTCACAGTAAGCCAGCATGCATCCTGGAAGCACCCGCTACCTCACGGACACTGTACACACATACGTGCACACACAGGCTGCATTCACACACAGGTACATAATGCCCAACAGAACAGAGTCATTTTTAGGTCTTTGCACCACGAAGAAATTTGCTAATTGTTCTCCTTTCCACATCCTGGGGTTTCAAGGTTGGATGTGGAAGGAGGTGGTTAGAAAACCAGCTCTGGAGGTGGGGGAATGTGTGGCAGTGCAGAGTGGGATGGTGTAGAAAGAGTGAGGCCCCTAGAGTCACCCTATTATCTAAATTCCTGGAGAAACAGCTCCTCTCAGCCAAATTCCCGAAGGAGATGCCCTAGTACCCCAGCAAGAGACCCTTCCAGTATCCCTTGCATTTAGGGGAAATCAGCCCCATGGAGTTAGGGACTGTCCAAACTCTGTGATACCCAGAACCCCAGCCCTAGAGCCCAACGAGGGGAGGGTCAGAGAAGGGTTATGCCAAGGCTCATGCCTTCCCAGGATTCAGGACAGCGGGAGGGGCGCACAACAGGGGATCTTGTCTACTGCAAGAGCACACTCCTGCCTTGGTTCCAGGCCTATCTACATGTGCGCCGCGGAACAGGGTGGACTCTGGGCTCCCAGCATCTGGCCCACCGGGGGACTGTCATAAATACTTTCCCTTCCCCGCCTGGAAAGAGGAGACCCAGCGGACCGGATCCGCTCCCAGCTTGCACCTTATCTTTTAGAGGATGGGGGGAATAGCTCAACATTTTACGGTCCAGCGAAAACCCTGCCACAGAGCTACTCTTCCGGGCCTTTGTGTCTTGGAATGCAACTGTCCCGAGTATGCCGCCACCACTACTCGCCCAGAGAGACCACCAGTCCCTCAACCCGTGGCTGGACTTGGTTTTCCCTCTTAGGGGTGGGGTGCCACGTCTTCTCCTTCTCTCACTTGAATTTTAATTTTTTTTCCTTTTAGACTTATCTGATTTATTTCGCTCCCCCCAGCCTGGAAGTAAAGGAACCACAAGCAGCCATCCCCGCCGGGGCCAACTCTGCCCCTCGTCCCGAGGCACGCACTGCCCTCCTAGGTACCACGGATTTATGTTCGTTTGTCCGGGTCATTCTGCCTTTTTGTGTTAATTACGCGCTGGCTGCTTCGCGTTTATCTCCTCCGCAAAGCGATTATTTTCGAAGCCCGTCCTCCTGCCTCTCCAGAGCCCTCTGCCAGAGCGAGCGAAGGCCCATCTCCTGCCCCCACTCTCGATTTATTTACACCTCGCAGGTGAGAGGATTGATTTGCTCAGAGTCAGTGGGGCCGGGCCGGGCCGGGGCGCTGATCCTTCTGCCATCTCTCCGGGCCGGGCCTCAAACGTCAGTGCTGCCGGGCGGGCCGGGGACACCGGCGCCTCTAACATTGAGCAACAGCGCCACCTCGCGTCTACTTGCTCCAATGCAACCCGTCTTCAAAAAAGCCAACAGAGCAGGTCTGAGGCTTGGCCCAAAGGTGGGAAGTGGGAGGAAGAAGCCTCCAAATGGGTGCGGAGAGAGGGATTCCCCGGAAGGAGGTTCCCCGAGACCTCTGTTCTTTTGTTTTCTAAGTTTTCCAAATAAGCCTTGTCAAAGGTTCCACTCTGCTTTCTTTTTGTTACCCTTCCTTGCCGCGTTAAGACACTGCGCAAAGGACCTACCCGCGATCTGCCCCCCCGCCCCCATTCCGGTGCATTTCTGACTTCGTACACCTCCGCGCAAACAAATGCACTCTCCGGAGCGTCCACGACCTCAGGCCCACGGCACGCGCTCTAAGCTCCTCGCTCCTCTTACCCTGACGCTGGCCCCGCATCGCCTATTCCGCCGCCGCCTGCCGGACTTTGGGGTGGGACTCTGACTTCTACCGGCTGTTTCCTCCCTGGTTTGTAGCCCATCCCTCTCTCGCGCGCGCTCTCCCACCTCTCCCTCCCAGCCAGAGAGGTCCTGTTCTCCGTGGGCCATAGACAAAACATTCCTATAATCCGATTTCAAAGGAAAGAGTGTCCACCTTATTTAAACCATAAAACAATTAAGCCCAGACGTCTAGCCAGCTCCGCGCTGCTGTTTTGTTCGGCCCCATTCAGAATCTAGCGCAGGGAGACAAACAGCACCATAAAAATGGCATTTCGGAGCTGCGGAAATGTACCTATCCGCTGCCTTCCCAAGTGGAACAATCTTTAGGGTTTTGTGATTCTGACAAAGGAGCAGAGGAGAGGTGGGAGGGGAAGATGAGGGGAGGAGGGTGTTTGCTAGCCCCTCTCGTTCCCAGCTTTCATTTCTTTCCCCATATGTGTATTGTTGTGGTGGTAGTGATGGTATTTTAATTCATAAATGATAATGAATAAAAATTGAATCCAATCGCGACCTGCAGGCTGAAGGCTGAGTTGGGATTGAATAGTGGGCTGGGCGGGCTGTTCTGGGATCCATACTCTGGCCAGGGCCCTCCGAGCCCTGCGTCCCTCCTTCCTGCCGGTAGAAAGGCCAGCTCCGGCGGGCTGGAGGAAGCAGGCCGCGCTGAAGGACAGAGGCGACAGGGCCTGGAGCAGGGCCGGGTGGAAGCCTGGAAACAAGGCCGAGCTCTGGCGGGAGAGAAGCCCCGGGTCCCGCTGACCCGGACGCAGGGAGTAGTTTGCCTTGGCCTCCGCCGGGTGCAGAACTGAGGCCAGGGTCCCAGAACAGGAAAATGGCCAAGAGGAAGAGTGAGGACACAGAAAAGACAGAAGGCTACAGGCAACACACTTCTCAAAAGGTCCAAGAAAACAATCGCTTCTGCAGTTGGGGAAGAGGACGACTAAGCCGGGAAGGCCAGGGAGTGCCTCTCATCTGCGAAGTACGTTCTTTGCGACGTCTGATTGCCCCCTCAAAATATTACCAAAACAATATTTTTGCCCATTCTCACCTTCCTCCAGCCCCAGAATTGGACCGTTTAATGGAAGGAGGAGTTAGGAGGTTCAAAGGACAGGGAAGGGCCTGGTCCCCACAAGTGCCTCACCCATCCTGTAAACTGATTCTGTGGGGGAAGCTGCAAATGAACTGGGGCCCCCCAATTATTTTCTTTTACGGTGGTATTCCCCAAGTATTCAGAGCGACACCCTGCACCCTTGCCAGAATGGGCAGCCTGAGATATTAAAGGGCTATATTTCAAGCAGTTTGAGTTTAATAGTTTCCAGATTGGGGGATTTCCGAGAAAGGGGGCGCCGGCCTAGGCATACCCTGCAGTTTATGTCTGCTTCTTATTAGCAGATGAAAACTGCCGGCTCTGGGGAAGGTGCTCTGGGGTGCAGTGCAGCCGATCATCCCCACCGGACAGTTACACACATCTCCCCACACCCTCACGCCTGGGGTCCCGCAGCCACCAGGGAGCACCTCAACCCTGGTTAATCCCTGACCATGCTTCCTTGGGTCCTGGCTGTACCATTCCCCTAGAAATGCTGCAGTTGGCTCAGCAAGACCCTGGTCACCCCCAGACCAACATTCAACATAATACCAAAGGAGAGAGATTGAGAGAAAAAGAAGTAGGACATGCAGAGAGCGGAGCCGAGAATGCACTGAGAAGTAGAAACTGAATCTAATTCTCATTGTATTGACTTTGCCATCTTTCTCCATTACTTCCTTCCTTGCTTGCCTTCCTTCTGTCTATCTCGAGAGTGGCCTCTCTTTCTCACTGCATTTTCCTTTCTTTTTCTCTCACAGCAGTCCCCCAGCTCCTGTCCTGCTCCCTGTGGCCTGCCAGGCCTTTCTCCTCACCGCACCCCCACCCCAGCCTTCTTTCCTAGCCATCCTTCAATGCAGCCAGGCAAGAATCCAGCCTGGGCCCTCACCCAGCACCCAACTTTCATCTTCACCTATCTCTTCCCTCCGATCTCGTGTACTCATAAATTATTACAATTAATTACACTCAGGGAAAACCATTCTTGCCATGCCCCCCCCCCCCCCTTGGCTCCATCTAGCCACCAGGAAGCTCGCAGGCAGCCAGCCAGCCGGGGCAGGCACAAGCTGGGCCCGGGCCTCCACAGACTCCACCCCACCCCGCCAAGTCCCCTGCCCTGCTTGGAGAGAAGCGTCAGGCACTTGCCCTTCCGAGGTAGAAGGAGCCCCTTCTCTGGCTCCAGCCGCCCCCAGAGGATCTCAGCACTTGCTTCCTCCACAACAGCAGCCTGGAAGCCACAGGGAGGAGAAATAACGAGAACTGGATGCAGTTGGGTTTCTGGGTTTTTAAGTGACTTCGATATATTAACACAGAGCTGTTATACCACAACAAACAGAAGCACGTTACAGAACCGATGCTGGGGACCGACGTTGAGGATGAGAGCAAACACTGCTATGTACATGCTCGAGGCACTGGCCTGCGCCGCCTGACCCGGCCCGCGGCGGGCGCGGTCCCCTGCCCTCGCCCCTTAGCTCCTGGGCTGGCAACCATTGTTGTGTATGTGTGTGTCTTTTTTTTTTTTTTGTACAAAGTCTGCACACAGAGCGCCCCAGGCCTGGAGAAGGATGACCCGGACCAAATACGATACAGGAAAGAAAAAAAAAAAAAAAAAGAAATATAGCGATTCAAGTACTGGCTTCTCTGAAAAAAGGAGAAAAAAAAAACACATTTGTGTGTGTCATTTATTTCAGTTGCGCTGGGGGAAGAGAATGTGGTTTCTCTCCCTGCCTCCTCCTCGCTGGGTAGAACTAACTCTAAAACACCAATTTCTCAATACTGAACCCTCCCAAATCGCAAGAGTTTTCCTTTTTTTTTTTTTTTAAGCTGATTAGCTTTTCTCTATCTTGCTCTTTCCTTTTCTTTTTCGTGCTCTCTCCCGCTTGGGTTGGGGTATTTTTTGGGGGGTTTTGTTTTTCCCTTGGCTGTGCCGAGGCAGCAGGCCCGGGCAGGGTTTAGGATTGCTCCTTGTCGGTTTTCTCCTTATTCATCTTTTTCATCTTCATCCTCCGGTTCTGAAACCAGATTTTGACCTGCCGCTCGGTGAGGTTGAGAACCCGGGCCACCTCGTACCGACGGTCCCTGGTTAAATACATATTGAAGAGAAACTCTTTCTCCAGTTCCAGCGTCTGGTACTTGGTGTAGGGGCAGCGCTTCTTCCTCGTGGAGCGGGCGTGGATCCAGTTGGCCACGGGGTTGCCTGGAGGGCCAAACACAGGCAGGGGTCAGTGGAGCCCCCTTGCAGCCCAGGATCCCTGTCACCCTTCCCCCAGGCTTAGCCAGGCTCCCCAAACCCAATAATTGAACCTGAATTTGGACACGTTTTGGTTTAGGAATTTTCTCCCTTCCTCCTTTTGCGTTCTGCCCCCTCCCTATCTCCCCCCCCTTTTCAGTTTCCAGCACCTAAAACTGTAGGAAATCTGAAGCTATCAAAGCCCCTACGATCTGGTCCTCAGCTTCAAGAGTAGTAATTCGAGAATATCCTCATAAAAAGTCCAAATTCCCAACCGTTTCATAGGCCCATAAACGCTTCTCTCTCTTGTTTTTTATTTTTATAGCGAGGTCTCTCTCCTCCCCACCTCCCTCCTCCTCTGCCCCCTCCCATCTTCCCAGCCCACGACCAAGTCCTGAAATTTCAGCAGTTCTGTTTCCTGACCCTGAGAGTCCCCAAGCCCATCGCCACCCTCTGCAGTGCTTGTTTCTGCTCAGAGCTCTACCCTGCTGAGGCGAATTCTCAGGGTGACGCTGGGACAAGCAAAGCCTTGCTCCCCTCCCCAGAGAGCTGCTGGCTTTGGGGACAAGCTCCCCTATATCTTAGCTTCCCTGCGTGGCTTCCAGTGTCCCTCTTCTATCAGCCCCAGGACAGGCTCCTCAGGAGCCAAGCCTCCAATTTCAGGTTTATGGGAGTAGCTGAGGGCAGGGAGGGAAGCCTTCAGAGGGATATAATTAGGCCCTGGCCCCTTATGGGGCTGGAGGGAAGATTTCCTGCAGCCTCCTCCTGGGACACCCCCAGACACTTCCTCACACCCAGGGGGCTGCATCCCTCCCCTGTTCTTTCCCCTTCTTTCCGCTGTTCTAGCCCTGCAGCTCCCACATGCCCTCCACCTCCCCCAGCCCTTCTTTTGCAATATTCAGAAGGCCCCTGTCTCCCTGACTGGAGTATGTGTGTGTGTGTGTGTGTGTGTGTGTGTGTGTGTGTGCGCGCAGAATTCTCTAATCTGGGGAGGTGCCTCCCTGCTCCTCATCCCTAACCCCTATTCTCAACCATCCCTTCTGCAGATCGTCAGAAGAGGTTCTCAAGTTTAAGGAGACTCGGGATCCCACTGCTCTCCCCCAACTCTGGAAGTCCTCATCTCTTCAAGTTCCCAGACTGCAAAATCCCCCAGACCCCTCACCCCAGTGCTCCTGGGGCAGGAAAAGTCCATGGACCTCCTGTTTTATGAGTCTCTAGTGGGGTGGTGAGGACCCCCACGCTGGCTGGGAGGTTGGAGTGATTTTTCTCCCTAGGGTATATCCTCTCTGTCCCCAGTGTCCTCTCCACCTCTCCCCCCGTCCCATCTCAAACTATAAAATGAACCTCGCCTCTGCCCTACTCCCTGGCCCTGTCTGCATTTCTTCGAAAGTGGTCACTGAGCCAAAAAGCTTGGGGTAGGGGTTGGGGGGCAGAGGTCTCTCATCAAAGTCAGTTCCTGGGAAAGGAGCCCCCCTCGGCCCTCTCCCAACCTGGCTCCCTGGGCCCCCTTCTCAGACCTTCCTGTCCCTGAAAGCTCCTCAAGGTAATTCTCTTTTATTGAGTCCTCTCGTCCCCTCGCCCTCGCCCCTCTCCCGCTCTCCCTGAGCGGCTCCGAGGGGCTGTAATCCAGCTCCCCCCGCCCGTCCTCCCCTCCCCTCCCGCGCCGGTTGTAAAGGAAAATTGCTCCCAACTTACTGGGGTCCAGGTCGGCCTTCTCCTCTTTGTGCTTGCTGCCGGCGAGGGCGTCCGCCTCGGGCGAGGGCAGTGTCTGCGGGGCGCGGTCGCGCAGCTCCCCGGGCGAGCCGTACATGTAGTCCGGGTAGCTGCGGCCATCGCCCGGGCCGCAGTCGGCGCGGCGTCCGGGGTAGGCGTCGGGCTTGAGGGCGTAGTGACGGCCCCCGGCCGGGAAGCTGGGGAAGGAGACGGCGCCGGACAGCGGCTCGAGCCAAGTCCGCATGTAGCGCGTGTCGGCGCCGAGGTGGGGCTGGGGGCCGTACGGGTGGTATACCACGGACGACTGCGAGGGCACGGGCGCCCACGACGTGCTGAACACTGCCGGCTTGGGCGCGAAGCTACAGGACGGAAAATCGCTACAGTCCGGCACCAAACCGCTGGGTCTGGCGGCAGCGGGGTGAGCCCCCGTGGCCGGAAACCTGGACGCTAGGAGGTCTTCATTGTCGTGAGAGATGAGCGAGTCCACGTAATAGTTACTGATGGGCCCCGTCGCCGACATCGTAACAGGGTTTTACATACATAAGATTATTGTATGAACTGTATATGTACTTTTTATCTGCTCACAGAACAATCAAGGCAGGTAATTATTTTTCCAGCCTTTTCCCCGCAGCTCATTGGCTCCCCGGCCCCCACGTGATCGTATTTACCCAAAAATACGGCGCGGATCAATGCGCAGGGGCTTTTTTTTTCCTTGCTTTTTTTTTTTTTCCTTCTCCCACCCCCTTCTCTCTGCTGATCCCCGCGACCTGCGTTTTCCTGGGGTCCGGAACTCTGGGCCCAAGGCGCCGGCCACCCCCTCGGGAAGGCTCCTATAGCATCAGAAAACCCCTTGCCCATGCCCACCCACAAGTAGATGGCCTCCCCGCCCCCCCATGAGGATTTTCTAATGGGGTGAAAATGCCAGTCCCCGAAGCCACGGTCCCCGGACCCCCAGGGCCGAGCAGACGCGGGAGCCCCACAGGGGCGGGGAGGCCGGCCGAGGTAGGTGGAGGAACTATTTCTTGACGTAATCTGTCTCTGTCGGGCCCGACGCTCCCGCAGTCTCTGCGCGAGCCCAGATCAGCGATTGTCAATTCCTAACGTGGCTTTTTTAAATGCGTTTTTAAATAGTGTGTATGTATGTATTTCTTCCAGGAGCAGCAGCAGCGAGGGAGGGAGGGAGTGTGGGAGGGGACTGGGGAAGCTGGGGTGGAGGGAGGGAAGGAGAGAAAGGGGAGAGTCCTTCTGCCACTGGCCAACTCAGCCCCCCAAATCTGGGGTAGGGGAAGCTTGGGGAAAGTGGTCCGCGGTAGGAGGGGTGGGGGTTTGGGACCCCAAACACCTTTATCATCAGCCTCAGAAGTCCTCTCTTCGCCTTGGCACAGATATGCAAGAACCTTTATTTTAAATTTATTGTCTAATCTTTCTTTGCCAGCTTGAAGAAGTAGAGGAGAGACTTACACAACTTAAGTGGGGCATCGCCATCCAGTCTTCCTGCTTACCCTCTTTTGCCCCCAACTCCATCGCTGAGACACCCTCCCCTCCCCAAAAAAGAAGTCAGCTCCCAGGCTCTGTCTGCAGAGAGCCAGGGTGAGCGCGGGGAAGGCGAAAGGGAGACCTCGGTCGTGGGCAAGTAGCTTGTTTTTACGTCCTTCAATAAAAATTTTATGAGGATCATTTGATTGTTCATAAATGTGTCTTTCATTAAATAAAATTGTAGGCTGTTTTTGGAACGGAGAAAAAGGCAATGGAAGGCTGGTAGAAAGCAATTTCTTTGGGGTCGGATGCAGGAATTCCGGAGGGGGCAGTATGATTAAAAGGGGAAGAGCAAGCAACTTGAAGTCCTACCCCCAGTAAGTTGGTTGCTACCCTCCTCCTTGAATTGGGGTTCATTGCCTAGCCTCCTGCTTTTCATCAGGTTGTCCAGGGATGGCTGAGGAAAAGGAGGCTTTAGACATGCAGGAAACTCTCAGTGTGGAGCAGGAGAGGGGGCAGGGAGGTTGGCTGGAGGAGAGGGACAGGTGAGATGGAGAATTGATCCCCAGAGACACAGTGCACCCTAGGCAGAGCAGAGCAAGTTTGAAGGAGGGGTGCAATTTCAGGGTCAGAGGGGAGGAGACCCAGTCTGTGCTCAGGGAAATGGGCTGGAGCTGAGGCAGAGACACAGGCTCTGAGGCGGCAGGGAAGGAGGAGGCTTCCCAGACCCCAGGCGCCTGCCCTTCTTTTCCTCTCTTGTCCCCAGGAGGGGACCAAACACCAGGGGTGGGGGCGGGGGCTGGTAGTCTCCTGCTTCTCTGTCGACCTGTGTCTCCTGGGGTAGAGATAGGTGTCCCAGAGTACCTGTGTGTGTTGGGGGGGGATTTTGGGGGGTTGGTAGAGCTGTAGCCTGCAGCATCAACCCCAGCCCACCAGGCCCCCACCCCACTCCCTGCTCCTCCCCCTCTCGGTTCTTTCCTTTTCGGTCTATCCGGGCTGGGATTTCCAGGCATGGGGAGGATGAGGGAAGCGCCTGGCTGGGGAGAGGCAACCTGGGGCCTCAGCCTGGTAGTCCTCAGCTTGACTGTCTCCACCCCCTGGCACCAGGCTTGACAGGACTAGGAAATCCAAATTGCAGCAAGATACAGAGTATCTCTTTGGCCTTGATGGGGTAGGGTTAGCTGTCAATCAAAAAATAACCCTCACTAGTTCAAGGAAAAGACTGGAGGTTCCTGTCCCCCTGCCGAGGCTTTCTCCAAATCTCCAGGACCCACAGCACCTCCCCCAGCCCTCGGCAGCTGGGGACTCTGCCCGGCTCTTGGGCGGCTGCTGGAAGCAATGAGCAGGGACATTTAGTCTTTGGCGGGGCCCGGGGCCAGACTGCGACCAAGAGGACGTCAGGGGACAGAGGCTGGGAAAGACTGAGCCGGAGACAGACCAACTGAAACGCGGCGCCAGGCCCGCAGAGAGGAAGGGAGGAAGGAAACAAGGAAACGGAGGGGTTAGGAAAGAAAGAGAGACAGACGAATTAAGGGAAAGAAGAAAGGCAAGAGAAAAGAGCGAGCGGGGAAGGGAAGGCATGCAGAGAGAGAGGCTGGGGAAAGGCGGCGTTAGCAGGCAAGAGGCAGGCAGGACCGGGCAGGGCGCGAGCTGGCGGAGCAGCCATGGCATTGTGCAGTCCGCTTGCCGGGCCTTTGCCGCCGGACCGGCTCCGGGCGCGGCGGCCACTTCTGTCCGGACACAAAGGAGGAAGAGGCCTCCTCTCCTGCCCCTCCCGACGACCTGCTTGGGTGGGCACACTAGGCCTCCGGGATATAGAACCCCATTTCTGGGCAGGCAGTCGCTTAGGCGGCTGGGGGCTGAGCCGCATTCTAGTCAAGGAGCTGAAGAAGGTTTCACGTTCCGCTCCTCTTTAGCGTCTTCTCCAGGAGGCAGGGCCCCTCTGCCCCGAGCCTCAGCTTTCCTGGGGGGAAGACGCCCCTAGTCACCCTCTTCTATGGGGTTCGGCTATTTGGAGAAGCCCCTCAAATAGACATAGTCTTCCTAAACAGACTCCCTTTTCTCTCCTACCCCCTTTGGCCACCGCCTTCTTTTCAACTCTTAAGCTGCCTGCACACCCTGCCTGCCCACCCGGTGGAAGCGGCAGCAGTGAGGCAGCCTGATCCCCGGCCTGCGCTCCCTGCTGCCTTCAAATCCTCCGTGAAACCGAGGGGAGATTGTCGCCTTCCTTTCAGAGCCTGAACTCGGACCCTCCCCACTCAGGCGCAGGCACAGCTGTGGATCAGGAAGCAGGCCTCGCCCACACCCTCCTCCTGCCAATGCCCCATTCCGCCTATGCCTTGTCAAGAGAGGCAGCCTTGGGGAGGGGGGTGGAAGAGCCTGGGAGTCCCCTGCCCACCAGGCCTGAAGCTTCCACAATTGCATGTAGGTTGTAGTTCCCATTCTCCTCATTTGGAGGTGGGGGTGGCAGGTCAGAGATCTTAAACAGGCCCCCACGGTCCCCCCAAATCCAGGCTTGTGGGTGTGTAGGCACAAAGGATGTGGGGGGCACCCGGAAAGAGGGGCTCATCTTCCTGGATTCAGTTACTCCCTCTAAATTTCCTGCCAGATTCCACAGCTCCCTCTTACCGCCACTACTCTCTTCAATTTCCTCAGCACCGCTGAGGCAAACCCAGAGGGACTGGAGGCCGCTGGGAGTCCCTGTTGGGGAGGGGGAAAACCCCAGCTTTAGCTTGGAGCTCTGCATTCACTCTGGTTTTAAGAGCTCCCTTCCCACCCCAAAAGATGTCTCACTGGGCACAAGAGAGTCCCCTAAGGGGGTGGGGCATCCTTACTCCATCACCTCAAGCCAGAGCCAGCATCGCGGGAAGGACAGACAGACAGTAAGACAGGCTAGAGTCGTTCCTCCTCCTGCCCCTCGCCTCCCTTTTAGTGATTTAAATTCCCTCCGGTTCAATCCGCACTGTCAAGTTCGGATTAAATTTAAAACAGGCTTTTCCCGGGGCCCCCAGCGGGCCATCCCCAGCCGCCGCAGGCAGGGAGCCCTCTCTCCAGCTCGTCAGCACCCGCCCTGTGCGGAGGAGGCCGTGCTCCGTTTGCTTTCATTTTCCTTCTCCCCCTGAAATGGGCTCATTTCACCTCCTCTCCGCTGCCCTCTTCCCCTCCCCGCCCCCTCCCCGGTTCCCCTCTACTTTCCCCCCTTCTCTCTCCTGATCCCTCTTTGTTGGGAAAAAACACACCCACACACAACTCCTCCTAGCTCAGGCCTGCGCTGGAAGAAGAAACTGAGTTCTCCTGGCCTGCCGCGAGGAGACCCGCGTCCTGCCCCACCCCAGGTGGGTATCTGGGATCCCTTCACACCAGGAGTTAGGCTCTCGAGCCCAGCAGGAGTGAAACCCTCAGGGACTGTGAACGTGGCCCTCTCAACGCCACGGCCTGCAGGGCTTGCCTTCCCGCCCGCCGGCGCCCCCGCCCTGCTGCCCCGCAGCAAAAGGGGCTATTTCCGGCTCCCCCAACTGGTTCTAGTTTCCCAGCGCAGGGAGTGACTGGAGGGCGAGTAGCCCCAGGGCTAAGGGTGCTCTCTGCTCAGTGCCTCCATGGCCCTGAGCGGTTGTTACCTGATCTTTTGTGTAACGTGCGTGTCGCAAGGAAATTTGCAGTGACTTTGGAGCCTAGACAGAGAAAGCGGAGGTGGCGAAAGGAGAGACAATACTAGGCCGAAGTACAATCAAGGAGCCAGATTCGCTAGTCTCTCACCCGCCTGCCTGCCTGACCGGGAGCTGTCTGGACTCAAACCTCAGGGCGACCCGAGAATCGGGAGCCAGAAGCACTGCCCGTGGCGGAGGGGGCCAGAGGACCCCGCACCCAGAAAGCGGGAGGAAAGCTCCCTTCCACCTTAGGGGCTCAGCAACCGCACCGCTGAGTTGCAGAGAATCCAATGAATGAAAGTACACATTCCGACGAATTTTCTCAATTTTTTTCAGCGTTTTGAATGAGAGCCCAGGGTTTGGGATCTCTCAGACAGACAGACAGGCAGACTGACAGGCAAACCGCATCTACCGAGACAGACGGACTCACAACATGAGTGTGAGCCTAAAATCAAATACAGGTTCAACATTCCCCGAGGCCCGTCGGCCAGGCCCGGAGGGAGCCGATCTCCCTACCTTCAGTCCCTCCAGGGCCTCTGACTGAGACCCGGAAGACTCGGTTCCTCTGGCTTGGTCCAATCCTGCCTCGGGAAGCGCCTTCGTTACCTGCTTCTTGGCTCCCCACGGCCACAGATGCTGGGCTGCCGCCTCCCGCCGGGGGAGGGAAGCCTCGGCCACCGCAGCCACCGCCGCCCGCCCTCCTTCCCTCCCTCCCTCTTTCTCGCCCTCCCTCCCTCTCTCCCTCCCTCGCGCGCCGCCGCTCTCAGGGCCCTCCCGCGGGCAACCTGCTCTGGACCAAATCCAGGTATCTCCGAAAGAGAGAAAAAAGAAAGGACCTCTTACGTGGAAAAGAAAAAAAGAAAGATCCTTGGCTGCATTTATTTTTCACGCTGTGACCATTGATCGATCTCAATTCCAACGTCCTGGCCACCGTCTCCAGAAGCAGAGGTGTGCGGGGCCTGCAGCCTCGCCCACGCTGACCGGCCGGCCCGGCGCACTGAGTGCTCCACACTCTTGGCCGCCGCCCCCCGGCAGCCAAAACACCAAACAAACCTCAAGGTCCTTCCAACAGACTCAACATCCGGTTGCCCGCCTTGCCGCGGGCCTCCGCCCGAGAGCCCTCTCCGCTCCGTCTGCGGCCAAAGTCCACATCCAATCCACCTTGTCCGTGCTCTCGCGCCCTGCCGGGATGCCCCTCCTAGCCAAGCCGCCCGCCGGGCCACACTCGGGCTGCTGCCCTGCCCGGACTTCAAACCTCCTCCCCTGCACAGGACACACACAAAGCCCCGTGCCCTGGCGTTCCCACCCGCAGCTCCCGGTCCCAGGCAGCCGCCGCCCTTCACCTGTTCTCAAGAAGGGCTGTGTCTCCGAACCGAAGCAAGGCCATGGGCCGGAGCAGAGGATGCTGGGGAGCTGAGGTCCCAGGGAAGCCACAGCGGATCGGCCTGGGCAGAGCAGGAGTTCCCGCAGCCAGAGAGATATCTCAGAGAACAAGATTCTCCTTGGCGAGCTCTTGCCTTTTTCTACTTCTCCCGCAAGTCTGAAACACTCACACGCCGAGAGTTCAGCTCTATAAATCCTGCTCCTCTTTCCCATATCATAATTAAAAAAAACCAGTAGGGGAGGTTTTAACTTTTATTGCGATTTCTGGAGTTGGGCTGCGGAGCATATATTAAGTTTACGCTTATGCGCTCTCGGCGGGGAGGGTCCTTTAAGAAATAAAATCCATCTTAATATCCTCAGACGAGAGAGATAATTTTTTCTCTCCTCTTCACGCTGTTCCTTCGGAAGACTCCCTTGCAGCGAAGCGAATAAATAATCACCATTGCCTTAGCCATGATCCACAGCCCCAAGGCCCAGGAGTGAACTCTGGCCATCCCACTGGCCCTCACCTTGGCCCTATGAGACCTTGCCCTATTCCCTGGAATTTGGGGAGGGGGACACCCCAGCCTCAGACTCTGCTGCCTCCCCCCTCTCCATAGCCCACTGGCTCTAAAGTGGAAATGGGGGCAGAGGGACCCAAAACTCAGAAGTCGTTCATTGGCAAATTTCGGCCCATCGGGGACACTGTTTCAAGCCAGGCACTCCTGAGCGCTCCGCCCCTGCCTGGGACTCCCTTCACCCCAGCTGGCTCCGAACCTGGGCAGTCTGAAGATACAGAGGCTGCTAGGGGCTCCCCTGATTTGGGAGCTCCCTTGCCTGCCTCAAACCAGCTGGCCTGCCTCTCTGGAAGCCTCCCTGTTTTCCCAGAAGCCATGGAAAGGGAAGCAGAGATTTTTTTCCCCCCCAGAAGGGGTTGGGGGACAGAGAGAAAGACAACTGACAAATTCAACTGGGGAGAAAAAAGGTTTGATTCCTATTTTTCTCCTCCTACTTCCTTAGGGTGGAAAGAGGTCCCTTTGTATGAGACAGAGAAATAAGTAGTATGTGTGTAAACACATACACCGGGTTTGAGAGAGCCTGGAGGAGACAGAGATATAAAAACAGAGACCTATACTAGTACAAGGTCACATCTATCTCCCAGCAGAGCACTGCAAGAATATAGAACTCACTGTATATATTTTGATACTGGGACATGATTTTGTTGCCCTGTTTGAAAGTTTATACTGTTTTAATAATCATAATTCCAAAATAAGAGAACTAAGAACCTTTCCTCCATCTTTTGGCTTTCTCTTTCCCAGTCTCTCTCAGAACAGGGGTGTATCTCCCCATTCTCTCTGACTCCCCCACTTTTTTTTTGGCAGGCAGAGAAACCTCTTTTGAGGGCCTCCCCCCTAGTAACCAGGGCCAGAACTGAGAAACCAGAGATGAAAAGGAGGGGAGGAAGCTTTGCAAAGTTTTCACATTGGTCAGATCACCCCCACCCCATTATCCTCCCCTCCTCCCCCTGGCATCAACCAATCTTTCCAACAACTTGGTAATGGTGGGCGCCAGCCGCCTCCATTCACCCAGACATTCCCACACAGAGCAAAGGCAGGCAGCCGCCTGGTAGTCATAGACCCACAGACACACAGACCAAGGCCTACGGGGCCACAACCAGCTAGACAGAGACCAGAGCCAGGTTCTTGCCCTGATGTTTCCCAGTAGGGTATGTCTGTTTGGCGGGGGCGGGGGGGGGTCTACTTGGACTTGATGGCTTTCCTCTAACCTCCCAACATCCTGAAGATACCCTTTCCCCTGGAGACAGAATTATAGAAGGGGAATGGAAGGTGGCTGTGTGCACTCAGAGCTCCCCAACTCTTGAGACTTCAGGCACCCCGCTTTTTGAAGGGGAAGCTCCAGTCCCAGCTGACTGGAGACAGATTCTTTCTTGGAGATGGCAGATGAGAAAAACTAACCCCTCCAGAGACTCCCTTTTCTTTCTGTGCCCCTCTCTCTCCTGATGATCCCACCCCACCCTGCTGCTCAACTGAGCTGGTCCGTCAGGCCATCTCTAACTCAAACTCCTGAATTTCCTAGGAATTGGTTGCACCTTCTTTGTCTCCATCAGCTGGGCCCAGGAGACAATAGCTGCAAGGAAAAACTCTCCCTCAGTCACAGGGGTTGGGACAGGCTGAGGAGGGAACAGTGTAAAGCCGGTTCCTCAGACTTGTCCCAAAGCTCCACTCATAGCTGGCCTTCCTTAGTGTACACCCGCTTTGTCCTATGTGGGAGGGGGCTGTGGGGCAGCCCCGCTGGAGAGAAAGGGAGCAGGTCTGGTGGATTGGGGCCCTCGACGAAAACCGACTGATGTAACTCAGGCAGTTTCTTGTTGCCGAGTTCAAAACTCAATCCCAACAACATGAAACTACCTAAGCCACAGATCAGCTGAGCAAGCAGGGCGGGAGACTCGGCTTTGCATCTATCCGGAGAAGGGAAGGGGGTTGGGGAAGGAAGAAATTCAGCCCCGTCCCCCTTTCCGCCCCCACAACCTCCCTAAGGACTAAAGAGTAGACTCTGGGTGGCTAGGTGGGTAGGGGGGTCTGACTGCCTCATCAGGTTCTGTTCTAAGAAAATTGCTCAGGGACAATCTGGTGAAATGGGACTGCTAGCCAACAAATCCCCATCCCGTTCCTAGAACCACAGTGGAGATAGTCCCCTGCCTCTGGCCCTGGCCCTGGGAGAAGCTGGACCTTCCTTCCACCCTCTAGCTGGGTGTTGTTCATCTGTTTCTCCTTCCAGGCTCCCTCTCCCAGCTCCTTGCCTCCCCCAGCTCAGCGCCTGCTTCTGGCATCTACGTGTGGCTGAACGGAGGCGCCTGTGCTCCAGAGCCACTTCCAATCAGGCCACTTGCCTGGCAAAGCCCTGTAGCCAAGGAGCGTGGGGATGGGAAGTCTACACAAGGCTCACACCCAAATCAGCAAAAAGCAGGAAAACCTAAGCTTCAAACCCCAAAGCTCTCACAGGAACCCGTACCCCTTTTCCCCCAGCAGACAACCAGACAGAGCAACACCTAGACCCCTGTGTCGACCTCAAGGCGACCCTAAGTGCCTGAGAGGAGAAAGAAGCCAAAAATCACCAATTCACCCCTTTACCGTCGGCAAACCCTACTGCAACGGGCCGGGGCTGGGAGGAGAGGGAGCTCGCTGCCACTGCCCTCTGTCTCCTGTGGCCGCCAGGTGAGCCTGGGCTTTCAGCAAGCCCAGTGCCTCAGAAACACCTTCCTCTCTGCTCTGCCCCCTGTGCGCTGGGCACCTGGGGATGCCGCCAGTCCCTACTCTGCCGCCAAGAGAAGAAAAAGAAACCGCTTCTCTTACCTTGTCGCTGCCTCCGCCTCCTGCCTCTGCTGGCGCTTCTGCTGCTGCTGTCGAGGAGGGGGGCTGAGCTCCTTGTCCCCCTCCGGCGGTTAAGTTTATTCCTCTCCTTGGATGGGTGGGGGGTTCTTGGGGTCCCCCCCAAGCAGCAGTGGGGTACGCCTAGCCCAGCACCCTGGGCAATCAGATCCGTCTGCTCCTCAAGATTGCAGTTTGCTCTCTGCCTCTTTCCCTCCTCCAGTCACCTTTAAATGCATCTTTTACTGCAGCACCACATTATATTTGCAGATCATAAAATCCACCTCTCGCGCGCACCAAGACCGTCCTGACATTACTGTTTTATGACCTTGACTTATTGTGGTCACCTGGATAATATTTAAATCAACGTTATGGTCTCTCACTTACATTAAACCCGCCAAGAGACATTCTAGAAAGGCTCTAGGAGATGAGTCAAATACAAAACACACACATGCACACACTCAGCCTCTTTGGGGGTGGGGGTGTCGCTAAAAACACTAAAAACAAAAACCACCCATTTGAGGATTAGGATTCTGAAAATTTATTAGGATTTTTTTTCTCCATTAAGGAAGCCACATGCAAAAGGTACAACATACAGAATATCTTTAAATAACACAACTCCCAGGCAGGGAAGGGGTGATATGGGGGGGGGTCTTTGCTTTGCTGTTATTTTTTTTTTAATTTTTTTTTTTGTTGTTGTTCCTCTGGATGGAATTTCTGAGATGTCAGTGGATGGGGGATTCGGGGGTGTTGGAAGGGGTGGGAGAAAAGCAGTACAAATACGAGACTTCAAGCAGATTCTCAGAGCGACTGGGAGATAAAGACACTGAGAGGGTTTCGGTGGAGGCGCTGGGCGCTACGACAAACACACAAACACTAGCCGAACTTTCCAAAATGTCTATTATTCTAAGGAGGAAATGCAGCAAGGAAGGAGCAATTCTGACTGTGCTCTGTGAGATTACAGACCCTCTCTGGTTGATTTTTTTCCCTCTTTTTCCCCCTACAACCCAGTGGTTTCCACCTCAACTTTGCATGGATAACAGGATGCTGTGTGTGAGTGTGTGGGTGAGTGAGGGCTTGACACACACACCAGCCACACTCCCACCCCTTCTATGCAGACACACACCACACCCCTCGCCCCCTGGCGCCCCATTTCTCATGCTTTAGGTGGAAGCATCTTCTCGCAGCACAAACCATAGGTCCCTTGGAAGGAAAGTCTGAGGTCTTTGCCTTTTTGCAGGCATGTTGCATTTATACTCAGGGAGGAAAAAATATATATATACCACCAGGCACAAAGGGAGGAGAGGTGGGGAAAGGAAGGAGGGGGAGAAGAGAGGGGGAGGGGAGACCCAGAGCTCAGGTGAAATTAAAATTGGAGGTCAGTTCCCGGATCCGATTCTCTCGGTTCATTTTCTTGAGTTTCATTCTGCGATTTTGAAACCAGATTTTGACTTGTCTGTCTGTAAGGTTAATGGTCTTGCTAATCTCCAGGCGGCGCTCTCGCGTCAAATACATATTGAACAGAAATTCTTTCTCCAATTCCAGCGTCTGGTGTTTAGTATAGGGGCACCTCTTCTTCCTTCCGCTCTTTGCTGTCAGCCAATTTCCTGTGGTGTTTTCTGCCTTTATCTCCTCTGTTAAAAATAACATTATTTACATAAGTATCTCTTGAAGATGCAAACCCTCTCAGTGCTCTGCAGCCTTTGCCAGCCTGCTGTGGGGGCAGTGGAGGGAGCACAGGGGAGATGCTCTTGCCCCACAGGCCTGGCTGGTGGGGTCCTCTCTGGCGCAAGGCTCTTAGAATGTCTTTGGAGGCTAGACTGACAGGGCCGAAAAGGAGGAGTTTCTTTCCTCTAAAGCATTTATTAAATTTAAATTACCCAAGTCCACCTTGACCTAGGAGAGCTGAGTACTCTTGCTTTCCCCTAGCTCGCTGACCCTGGTGGGTGCCCTAAACCTCACCAGGCCCTTCCTCCTCTCTGCTCCACTCTAGCTCTGGAAAAATCCAACCAGAAGGAAAGACCCTAGTACAGAGTCCACCCACTGTCCAGAGCAATTCCCAGAGAACTTAGACCTCTTTAAATTCAGTGGAGGGATTTCTCCCCAGACTCTGTGGCCAGAGGCCATTGCAGCTACCCCTGCACCAAGTCCCCATCCCTTGATCCCATCTGATTTCCCCATTGCCAGCTCTTCCTCTTCTGGCCCTTTCCACAGGTATGTGTAGCTGGGACAGGGGAGCTTGTATGGGTAGCAGAGGTCAGGGACAACAGCTCTGGGCATGCTGAGGGTCTTCAGACAACTGCCCTTGCCATGGGAGCTAAGGTCAAGGGGGACAGATAACCTGAGGAAATGCAGTCTCCTGGAAATCTCCTGCCCAGTCTGTGTGTATATGGTTATGTAAACCTGTATGCAGATGCAGATACCTGTAGAGATACACACACACACACCTGCATACATATACACACAGAGAGATATATACAAGTGTCCATTTATACAAGGAGATATTAGAATACTGTGTGCATTTCTCATTATCTTATTGACAGCTTCTCTTCCTGGCACATGTTCTTGCTGAAATGAGCCAGTCCTGCTCCTCAAACAGTAAAAGGACTCTGCATATCTTTTCTAGGGAAAAACCCAGAGTCCAGAGACCTGAGAGGGGCGCCCAGGAAAGGGCTCTGCTGATTGCCCTGGGCTCTGATCTCCTCCCTATGCCCAAAGAAGCTGCCCAGTACCTGGATCGTATCTTGATTAGGGATGGTGTGGGGACTCCAGATGAGGCAGGAAACACCAGAAAAATGCAAACTTGAGCCTGCAGTCTAAAAAATTTGAATTTTCTTAATTCTTCCCTGTATGTCTGCACCTGCAGCTTCCTTTTGAATTGTTTAAGGGCTCTCCACATCTAGCTTTGTCCTGTTTATCTTCTTATTGGGGCTTGAGGAGAAAGGAGAATTTACAAATGGGGAAATTTGGCTGAAAGCCCTTTTGCCTCTGGCCTGGTGAAGACACCAATGTGAGGAGCAAGAAGGGCACAGGCAAAATGCCTGCAGAGGGAGATTTAGGTGGGGGTGGGGGGAGGATTCAGCTGTGATGGGGAGGGCAGGTGGGAAAGGGGAGCCTACCGGAATGGGGGCAGCGAGAGTTAGGAGGTAGGTTTGTTAACCTTGACTTTGCTTTTGGTGGAGCTAAAACACAGCTTTTCCTTCCCCGAAACCTGAACCCCAACCAGGCTGAGGGTCTGGGGAGCAGGTGTAAAATTAAATCTTCACAATGCATACATGCCCCCTCACCCTGACACACATACCCATGTTCATCTTCAGGCCAGGGTCTCTATGGGCTGATTTTGCAAGGCCACCTTTGCATAGTAGACCCAAGCAGGTGAGGTTCTGCCCTTGCCCGCCAAAAGAGTGCGTGTGTGTATGAGCGTGTGCGCGCGGGTATGCGTGAGTGTGCGCAGAGAATGCGAGACGGGTGTGTGTGAGTGTGGCACAGCTGGCTGCCAGGCATGTGTGTGTGCCCATCCATATACAAAGCACAAGATCCAGGCCACCCCCAGCCTGCTCCGCTCTCAATATTTCACCCAAAAGAGCTACTCTTATATACACGGCAGCCAGTAGCTAGTTTCTTGGGGAGCAGGTTTATTCTTCCCCGTTGGGCCTTTTCAGATGCCTTTTGCTTCAACTTTTCAGGGAAAGTCGTTTCCCTCAGCCTCTTTCCCCTGCCCCTGTTTCTTCCACATCCTTTCTCCAGATGCCAGAGAAAGGTTCTGGAGGCCCCCAGTTCCTGCAGCAGAAATGAATCTTGAACCCTGAGCTTGTACTCTGGCTAGGCTTTCTCTCTTCAACCAAAAATCACAGTGAAATCCAACCAAAGCCACTCTCCCTTTCAGGATAAAACCGCTTGCCACACACAGAGAGATTTTGCAACCGCTCATTTGTAAGCTGCTTTTTGGAAACCAAAGGGGAATTTTTTTTTTAATTTAACTAGAGAAAAGGAAAAGAAAAAAATTTGAAGGGGAGATAAAACAACCTACAACATTCCAAATGCCCTGTTCCAACATCATCCACGAGCGGGGCGTCTGGGGGCAGGAGGGAAGTGGCGGGGCACCCCTTCACCTACACCTCTTCTGGCCCCAGCCCGACTGCCAGAGGCCAGGGGCAAACCAAAAACCGCAGGAGCCCAAACCGCACGCACAAATCAGACCCACAAACAACAAATCGCGGTTTCGCAGGAAACAATTTTCAACTGGGCAAACGCAGTAAAGCGAAATCCGCCTTCTCCCAATCATTTCCTAGCCTCTGGCCCAAGATCGCCATTTTAAGCTTTTTGCAAGCCTCTGATCTGAGCAGGCGGGGGTGGGGGGAAATCAGCCCCCTAGGACACCAGCCTAGAGCTTGCAAACCAAAGCCCTCACGCACCCGGGAGTAGTCACAGGCCCTGGGCAGCACAAGGCACCCGCAGGCTGTCCGTGGTGCGCATCACCCCGCCTCAGCGTCCACGGCCGCAGCCGGCCCAGCACCTCCACGTCGCCGCTTACCGGGCGCTTAGCAGACAAGAGTCGCAAGCCCGGGTCTCATTTCTGAGACCGTCCCGGGCCCCCTGGGCCCAACCCTTGCCCCCACCTCACTCCCGGCCCAGACACGAAGACCAAGTACCCTAACGTCCCAGCCGGGCCCGCGGCCCAGGCGGCCTTACCTTTCGCTTCGTTATCCGAGGTGTCTGGGCTGGAGCCGGCGGTCTTGGCCCGCTCTTTCTCGCTCTCCGAGGGGCTGCCTTTGGGGCCCGCCAGGCTCTGCTCCGTCTTAATCTCATTGGGGCTGGGGGTCTGACTGTCGCACTTAGGGGTCTCAGGGAAACTCACTTTGCCCCCGAGCTGGGGGGACTCCAGATGTTCGGCGCGTGGGTTGAGACTGGCCCGCTGCTCGAAAGGGGCTTCGAAGTCGTTGGCCCCAGCACAGTGCGGCGGCTTGTCCAGTGCGGAGTAGCTCGGGCTGGCGCGGTAGTAGCTGGGCACCGGCACCTCGTGCTCCCCGAGGCAGGACTCCGGCAGGGGATGGGAGTAGAGAGCTGCCTCGGGGGCACTTTTCACCCGCTTCTCTGCGCTGTACATGCAGCAGACATTCTCCTCCTTGACACTAGGTGGGTAGGAGCAAGAGGACAGCGGCCTGCCAACAGGTTGTTCCAGGCGGTAGGCGGCTTTGGGGTCGCCCCAGGAGTCCAGCTGCGAGAGGTAGGACGGGTAGTTGTTGAGGGCGAGGTTTGGGCTGCCGCCCTCATCCCTCTTGGAGAGCGAGGGCGCGAGCCCGCAGCCCCTCATCACCCCGCAGTTGAAGTCACTCCCAGATTGCATATACATGCCTGCGCTCCGGCTATAGCGCTCTCCTCCGCCGGGCGCAGCCAAGGGCTCCGCGTACGAGTTCGGAGTTACATTGCGAGGGCATGTCATTTTCAGAGAGAGGGGTTTTTAAGGAGCAATACTACAGCGGAGGAGCTGACATCTTTTTTTTTCCCCATCCGGGAGGGGGGGTGGTTGGAGGGGCGGGAGGGAAAAGAAGGGGAGGGGGGAAATATCAGCTCCATAATTATCCGCGCATTCGGGCCTCACCATGTGACGGCTAGACCAATGGGATTTGAAAATGGCCTTGATGATTCAGACAGCCGTGACGTCAGCGGGGTCAAGTTGTCGGCAGGCGGAGCGCGGAGCGTGGAGTAACAGCGCCACCTAGCAGCCGCCTCGGGGTAGGGGCGCCGGAGCCCTTCCCTGCGAACAAAGAAAGCGCCCCCGGGGCGGAAGGGGCGGGAGGGGGTGGAGGGGGACCGAGAGAGGGTTCTGGGGCGAGTGGGGTTTGTTTACCCGGGAACCAGCCTGTAACTCCTGGGGAGAGGGGGGCGGAGAGGGGGGAAATGCCGGAGTGCGGGAGAGCGAGGCAACTCGGGGCTCAAAACAGTCAAATTCAAATTAAAAGGTCAAGGCACGATCCAGGTACTTTCCCTTTCTTCACCACCTCTTTTCCTCTCCTCTAATCCCCTTGCTTCTTCCCTTGGGGTGGGAGTAGGGTTGAGGTTTTGGGGGATACTCTGGAGGGCAGAGAAAGGGAGAAAAAGTTGAAGAACCCCAAACAAGACTAAAGTTTCTGCTTCCCTGCCTCTTCGTCCCTCGGGCTTAGCCCTGGGGGCTGGGCGCTCGGAGGACCGCGGGTCTCGGAGGTTGGTTGAGTTGTAGGTTCTCTGCGGGAGTTGGCTGGGGCTTCAGTGTCTGGGGTGAGCCAGGGAGGGAGTCACGGGTCACTTCAGGGCTGCTCGGGAAAGGAGGTCGCGAGTGGATGTAGGGGCCGAGGGGACGAGGAAGCGGGCGACCAGATGCGCCCGCTCCCCGACCCAGAGCTGCGGCCCGGACCTGGGGGAGTGGGCAGCTCCTGGGTCACCACCAGCTCAGGGGAGGGAAGGCTTTGGCCTTGGGGCCGGTTCGGCTACTTTGCTCCAGACCCTGGCGGCACTCGCTTTCGGCTTGACCTTGCCCCCACTAAAACAGCGAATATTTCCGGAGAGAAAGAGGGAACCTGCGGAACCTCTGCTGCCTTGGGAGACTCACGTATCACATGGGAAACCAGAACATCACACTGGACAAAATCTGACCCAGAGAAGTGTCCTAAATAGCTGGAATGGGCCAGAGAAATTTTTGAAAGAAGATAAGGGATCCCAGTCTATTTTTGTTGTTTTTTAATAGAGGGAAGCGAGAAGTAGGGGAAACTTGTGTTTCAAATAGTTCCTTCCGCTTTTCCATCGCCTTTCTCCCAAAGCGAACTAAACTCTCCACCCCTTCCTCAGGAAACGGAATCCGGGGAATAACTTGTCTTTCCGGTCTCCCAGCATTTTTCTCTGAACGGAGCCTCCGAATTTGACTTTCCGAAGGGCTGGCGCCTGGCGGGGAAAGGACTGGAGCTCCCGGCGCCCTGGCGTGGAGGAGAGTGGAGACTGGACCGCAGTTAGAAAGGCCCAAGCCAGCGGCTGCAGGGAGGGGGCTACAGGAAGGAATCCATCGAATTCCCCCATCCGGGGGGCGAGAGGGAAGGTGCAGGGGCCCCTGAACCCCGGGAAAACTGGAAGGAAATGTGGAGTGTGTGACCGGGCTGGGCCGGCCAGGGGAGATTTGAAATGGTTTTGTGATTTCATTTTTAGGGGCGGCGGTGGACTCAGCTCGGGGGTTGGTCGGGGCAAGGTTAGGCTGTTTAGGCCCCAGAGGAGACTTGGGACAGCTCGGCCAGCAGCCAAGTCAGGGAGCCATTTGTCCCACAGCCCACCCCAAGGGAAGCCGCCCAGACTTTATGGCCACTCTGTTTGTATTATCTGCATAAGTCTTTCCCCACCAGTTTGATCGAAACTGTTCCCTTTTATGAGGACCCAACGAAAATTCCCAGTCATATTTATCAGCCAGGGATAAAAATTTAGTATGGGAACGGATATTTTCTCATTTATGGGGTGATGAAATTAAAGACCAGAGCAATTGAGAATTATATGGCTTTGGGGGGGTTCCCTCCCCCCCTTTCACTTCTTTATTTTTCTGCCTGGCATGCCTGTCCCCGGAATTCCACCTCCCAGTTCCCTGTCCTTGCCCCCCCCAGTGTGGGGGTCTACTGGACCCTTTCCCCCACACCCAGGTGCCTCTTGGCCACCTCGGCTTTTTCTTGTTTATTTTATTTTATTTTTCCTCTGAATGTTGGTAGCTGAGGCTGAGGCAGCGCTACCGGAGCCTCAGCAGAGGCCAGGCTGGGATTCGGCCGGGGTGAGGAGAGGTCTGCCATAGGCACAGGGGACCAGTCTGAGCCCAGCCTGGGAGAGGGTGGGGGAGGCGGTGGCTGAAGGGCAAAGGAGACAAATTCCAAGTTACCCTCAAAAACAAGAAGCCAGAAGCTTAACCTGGGGAACCAGCAGGGGAGCAGCGGAGTAACTCAGCCTCAGGTCCTGTCTCCCCCTCCCAGTCCAATTCCTGCTCAAGTCTACCCCTCACTTTAGCCATGGAAGAAGGAGAGGATAATGTCTCTTCAGAATTCGTGCTATTATTAACGGAAATAATACCTCGGGAGAAGGAACCTCCCGCCTCAACTCCCACTTCCTCACAAGAACGAATAGTGTTTAAAGTTGAAATAATTAAAAGTATGATAAACATTGCCCATTAATGAAAAAAGAAATCAAATTCATCAGCCTAAGTGGGACCCCCGGTGGGACAAATGTTTGCTTCTAATTATGCAGGATAGACGCAAACCGGGCACTGTTAAATAAGAGCCTGAAGGGCAACAGACTTGAATAACTTCTTGGGATTTTGCAGACTTTGGGATTCTGCCTCAGTGGAGGTAAAAAGAAGGAAGAAGTGAGGGTAAGGATCAGCGAGGGGAGCATTTGTGTGGGTCCCAAAAAATGCATCCAGGCCTGGGTCCCAGCCCTGCCCTCTTTGGGCTCGGCCTTTCCCGAGGCCACAGGCAAAGGCCCTTTCCATCCTATTGTCTGGGCCTGGCGTTCAAAGGCACTAGGGCCGCCACAGCCACTCCGTGCTGCCAGGCGCCCACTGGCCCTGCCCTAACCGGCCAAGACCTTCCTGTCTGAGCCACCCGGGTGCCTGGATTAGGGCCCAAGGGAAGTCTCTGCATTGTAGAACCACCCCCTTCTGGACCTGTTAAGCCATTTCCCCAACTTCCCCTGGATGTGGAGAGACCCTGCACCTCTCGCCTGGCTCAGGGCTCCCTGACTCTTGCCTGGGTCAGGGCTCTCCGCCTCTTGCCTTAGTTGGGGGATGCAAAAATCCAGGGGCTGCAGGCTAGAGCAGAGCTCAGGCTGCACCTACGTCTTCACAAATCCCACCCATCCTGAGCCCTAAAGCCTGGGGCCCATCCTCCCGGCACCCAGACCCAGGAGGGGCTGCAGAATGAGCCTGGGCCTCCTCCCGCCTGTGGGGCTGTGAGCAAGGGAGAGGAGTAGGCACAGGTTCTGGAGATGCAGGCGTTTCTTGCATGATCCAGGAGGATCCGGCTGTTTGCAGGGGGCATGCCGAGGGTTGGGGCGCTAAGGGCTCCGTGTGAAAACTGAAGGAAAGAATAGAATGGAATCTCCGCTCTTTTCCAGCTCACAAAATACCCCAGAAGCACCTTGATTTCTCCATCAAAAATTAACAGCTTCTCTGTGAGGTTAAGGAAGTCATCTGGGAAATTCCAAACATGAAGTGAAAAATGAGTGTCTCTCCCTTTGAGGTAAAATAATAAAATAAAACAATAATAAAGTGTGTGTATTGAATTCTCTTCAAGCAAAATGGAAAACAAAATAAAATCAGTGGTGGATATTGCCGTTGTCTTCTTTTTCCTCTCATTTTGGAGGCCCAGATGAAGCATTCTCTTCCCAAAACTTAAAGGCAAGATTTGCTTCTCTCGACTAAGTTGGAAGCAGGGAAATCCCAGGCAAAACGCAGAATGTTCAGAGAACCGCGGGGCGGGGGCGGTATATTTTAAAACAGGTACAAGAGGAAGCAGAGAGGCCGAGACGGTTGGAGTGGCCTCTGGTCTACTCCGGAATTCGAAGCCGCCGGGCAGCCCGGCCAGCGGAGTCCGCTCTCACATCTGGACCTAGTACACACTTGTGCCCAGATACTCTGGAGCTGTGCGTCTATATGCGTGTCTAATTTGCACTTAATTGTGTGTACCCAGCCACAAATATTCACTTTACCCAAAATGCTCCCAGCGATCACCGTCTCCGAAGGCTGAGAAACCGCTTCAGTCAGACTGCTTGCTTCCTGGTCCTGCAGAGGCCGGCCAGTTATTTAACTTTTGTCTTCTGAATTGAAACCACACAGCAAACACTTCGGAGAGAAGCTTTGGGAGGAGGAAATGCATAGGAGGAAGTGTTGGGGGGAAAGCTCCTGCTCCCCATTCTAATGGTTTGCTTCCAAGTTGACCCAGTAAGTCTGGTTTCCAGGCGAAGTCGGGGCTGCGGTTGGGCCGACTTGCTCGGGAGGAAAACCCTGCTCCTCCCTCACCGGCTAAATTCCTTTTCCAAGATCCAGAGCCCTGTACAGAAGCCTCAGCACAGTGCTGCCCTGCTTTCCTTCTCCTTTCTGTCTTATATGTTTCTCATCCTTTCTCTTTGCTTCTTTCTTTTTCTAATTTTCTTCCCTTCCTCTCTTCTTTTTTTCTGCGGTTCTTTTTTTCCTCCATTTCCCCCAATCCTTTGCTTTCTTAAATCGTTGTCCTATTGATTTCCATATTTCTTCTTCTTTTTTTTTTTAACAGACAATTTAATCTTTGCTCTTTTCTTGCTTCCTCATTTCTTCCCCTCCATTTAACTTTCTTCCTTGGGCTTTCTTAGTTTTCTTTGTTGTGCTGGGTTGGGTGAGGCGGAAAGCACCAGGCTCCGTCACATCCCTCCTCTACCCCACTGCTGAGGCTTGGAGTTGACCTTCTCCCGCCTTCAGCCTTAGGTCGGCCCCTCACAAGGCGAAGTGTAGGGCTGCCTGCCGCCAGCCAGCCGCCTGGCCTCAGCAATCGCCATTACAAGGAAGGAAAAGCGGGCTCTGGGGCACTTCCCCACTGACACAGATAACTGCCCAAATCGTTCCTGGGGTCAGGTAATTCATTTTCATCACCCCAAAGGAGCCTTGTCTGCCAGGGCTGCCATTAGGGAAATCTTCCAGTCTGTCCTGCCGCCAGAGCTTAGCACTAAAATGGCCTCAATTTGAGTCCAGTTGGTGCCCCTGAGTCTGGATCAGGGGAAATGAGGGAGTGGGGTTCTTTCAGTCTCAGGTGGGGGCAGGTCCAAGGGTCACTGTGGGCTTGGCAGCCCAAGGGCCATGTCCCCACAAGGGCACCTTTGTTCTCCACACTTCCAGACCACGCAGCCCTGCAGGTCCTCCATCTTCCGTCCTACAACTTCTAGGCAGGAGTTTCTGGCATTTTGAGTTGTTTCTGTCTTCAAACCCATTGTTACTTTGCAGTCAGTGGGAATACAGGGCTGTGTGTACAGAGATCCTCCCAAAGCGGTGGTTTGAGTCAAGGTTACTGGTCTCCACTTTGTGCAGCAGGTGGAGATGTGTGTATAGGGGTGTGTGTGTGTTTGTGTGTGACAGAGAGAGAGGTCTAGTCCTGCTAATATAGGTTCCATCTCATTGTTAGGCAACCCCAGAAGACAATATCTGTATTTGTCCAAACTTTGGGGGGTTGTGAGGAGGGTGCATCTCTAGAGCAGAGTCTACAGAACTCTCTTGGAGGCCTGCAGCCTCCAATGCCAGATTGAAGGTTGACCCCAGCCTTCAAATCTTGTTTTGCCTTAGGCAAACAGAAGCAGCCCCCAACCCTCCCCCCCCCCACTGCCAAGACTCCAGAGCCCCTCTTTCCTCTCCCTCCCAAAGATCCTGATATTTCATTGCAAGGCAAGACCAAAACTTTAAGTTAAAAAAAAAGGGGGGGGGGGAGGGAAAGCTTGTAAAACTTTTATGCCAAACAAAGTTATAAAAACTTCCTGGGGTGTTGCCTCTTCCAAAGGTTTATACGAATAATAAAGAGTGTAGTCGCGTGTACACAGTTCTGGCCGGACTCTGAGTAGAGAGACTGCAACAAACAACCCCATCCCTAGGGCACCAGGAAATTCCAGGGGTTGCCCCTTCAGGGAATATTGGCCCAGAAATGGATTGTCCTACAGATTCCTGAGAGGGGCGGGGAGAGGGAAGGGGTGGTGCCCTTGACTCCCTTGAAGTTCAAAGTTCTCCTTTGCCCTGGTGTGAAAAGCCCTCTCTGCCCTCAGTCCACTCGAGAAATTAGCCCAAAGTAGGTTCTTTCCCTCTGGTTGAGGATTGGCTTCAGGTGTCCACAACTCTGCTTACTTTCCAACGCTTGGTCTGCACCTTTCTCACTTCGCCCAAACATGGGGATCACCAACCCCTCCATCTAGTATACCTAGAACCAACTTGTGGGCTTTCAGAGATGCTTGCTGGGGGTCATAACCCTTCTTACAAGGGGTCCTTGTGGTCCTGCCCCAGCAACCTAAGGGTCTGAGTGACAAAGGGACCCCAAACTCAAAGCTGCCTCCAACCCACTTCTCTTTTCAAGTCTCCTAGATTCTCCTTGCACCCAAAAGCCCATAGAAGGAGGGAGAGGGGTCCAGAATGCTCTCTCTCAGCCCACACCACTTAATACCCTTGTAAACTCCCACGTGCACTATAAACTTGGATTTTTACAACCAACATTCCTCCTTAGCTCCGGGAAACTTTGAACTCGGCCTCCGTTTATTTACTGGGGGGAGTGAGGGCAAGGGGGCTGGGGAGCTGGGAGCTGAGAAAGCCTGGAAGAGAAGAGGGAAAATGTGGGCAATGGGGTGATGAGGTGGGGAGGTCTGGGGTGTGCTGGGGGAGCCAGGACCGTCCACTGCAGGTTTGTTTACTATTTAGGGCGGAAGCGTTTTCTAACACAGGCCAGACTAGGTCGTTAAGGGCAAAATGAAACTGGGTTTAGAGGCGCGGGGGGCGCTTTATGGCGGCGTCTAGACGAAGATCTTTTGTTCCAGGGCAGCACCACGGCTGGAGGGGATTACCCCAAGAGGCTGAGCTCAGAGAGCCCCTGATGGCAAGGGGGGTTGGACATCCTGGGGGCCCAAAGGTGGGTTTGTTTGGGGGAGAAGAGATCCTTTTTTTTTTCCTCCTTTTTAGAGGGTCACCGAGGACTAGTGAGTTCCCAGGCCCGAGTCACAGAAGCCTTTGTTTTTCTTTCATGATGATCCCCTATCCTTCAAAAACCGCTTCTGGAGCTGGGAATCTTCTGGGGCTGTGCATTGCAAGGAAAGTGGTAGCTGCAGGTTTTAAGTATTTTTCTCCAAATTTAAGATCCATTTAGAAATGAATACTTTGCTTTATAAAGCAGTTCATTCTATAGAGCTATCTCCATCCTATTTTACAGGAAACCTGGCTGGCAGGCCAATGTTGCCCAATATGGATAAATATACCCAGAGAAGTCTCTCTCTCTCTCTCTCTCACACACACACACAGGATCCTCAGTTGCATTCCTGCAATAAATACTATAGGTGGTTACACACACCGCAGGATACAGGGCCTAGATGTGCGCGTGTTCAGATTTACTCCATATTACAGGCAAAAGTGTACAAATAATATTCCTTCACACATGCACTCCTAGGCACGTTGACTACAATAAAATATTTGTTTTGGGTATATAGGGGAACTGGGGGGCTGCATACACACTCCGGTTTGAGTATCTTGTCTCAGGACCCATATTTACAAATTAGGGGTTCAGATACAACAGTAGAATCTCTGCCATTAAAAACAGTGACCGAATCTAGATGTGATAGTCGTGGTGCTTTTTTTCTCTTTCATCCAACAGAATTATATCAGCAAAAATATTTTCTGTGAATGACACAACAACGATTCCAAAGAGAGGGCAAAGATGAGAGAATTGATCCCTAACCTGAGCCCCTGAATAATAAATCTGGGAATGCAGGCCACCAAGTCCCCTCACTGAAAGCACTAAAAGGACCATGATCATCTTTACACGGAAGAAACACGCAGCAAATACAGATGGGTGTGGTGACTGCCCCCAGGAGGGTCACCTTCTTTCCTCCGTCTCTCCCTATGCCAACCCCTATAAAACAAGTCTCTGTGGCTTTCTACTCTGGGAGACCAATGTATAAACATCAGGGTGGCCCCAGCCTAAGATGTCTTGTTGTGCCTGGAGGAGCCTGGCCATTTGTGCCTGAGGGGAAGGGGCCTGGGCCCACCTTCCCACACCCAGGGGCCCCAGAGAGGAAAAGGAGGAGGAGGCTGGCTTCTCCTCCTCTCTCCTCCTTCTCTCAAAACTGTATATAAAAATTCCAGTACAGTCTTCGCATAGAGGGAGAAAAAAAAAAAAGAAAAAAGAAAGCCTTACCCTCAACCCTACACATTTAACAGTGACAGACGGAGACATCTGGTGGGAGGGTGGTGGAGCCAAGAAAATTCCTATAAATTTAAATTTGATGATGGTTACAATGAATTCCACAACAAACGTGTACTTAAACGGAAAGCCTTGCTGGGCGTTTGGACACAGCTCAAGCTGCATGTGAGAAAGGAGAGCTTTAAGAGTAGCTGTGGAATGTCCTCAGCTTAGGAGCAGGAGGAAACTACTGCCAGGCTTTTGCCCCTGCCAACTGGGAGGTGGTGCAGGCCCGCAACTGGGGCCTACATCACCTCCACATTCCTGTCCTCAGGTTCCTGCCTGCCTGCTGCTGCCTCCTCCCCTGGAGTACAAGAGTACGGAGGGTTTTAAGAGGAGAGGGGCTAATGAAAGGGTCAAATAAAATAATAATATCGAACAGAAATATCTTTATTTGCCACCAAAAAAAAAATCACAACAATACTTCTGGGATGGAAGCAGGGTGGAGATTGCACATGTACACACACACTCACACACATGAAGAAAGATGGCTGATTTGAATCACATTCCAGGCGCATCCTTCTCCCCCCAGTCCCTCTGGGTAGAAAGAAAAGCTTGTGAAATGTATTTACAAAAAGTCAGGCCCCAGCACGGGAGAGGGGCCCAATCTCATCTCTCTACTGCCTCCTCCACCCCAATCTTTTTTTTTTCTTAAAAAAAAAAAAAAAAGGTAACAACTGCATAGACTACAGCTATAAATCCACAGAGTGGCACAGCTTGGAAAAAGGTTAGGAAACCTCAATGCACCACTTAAGAAATTTCAAAGGAGGACTCCGCACATTACTGGGAGAACAATTAGGCTCCGGTGGGGCCTGGGCTCAGACGGAGGTAGGACACTGACTTTGCACACCTAACACCAAGTTGAAGGTACAGAAATTTCACAGCAAGGCAGGATCACATTACCTGCCCCTAGCAGTGGGGCAGGTTGGGTAGGGGCGGGGAGCTCAAGAGGTCTCCCCTCACAGACACGGAGTCTTAGCAGATCTTTTCACTTGGGCAAGGGAAGGTCTTTAGTTCAGGGATTGTTCACCTCAGGAGCCCACTACTCTCGCCCTTCCCCCCACCCCCCAATCCGAGCAGCAAGACATGGTCGCGAGGTGTATTTCCTTTTAAATAAAGAGTCTTGGCCTCAGCGCCAGCTTGTCCACTCGCCGTGGGTCAGACGCTTCCCTTCACCCCTTTCCAGCCTGGTCCCTGTCCCACAGCGAGAGTTAGACCGAAGGTGAAGGAAGTTCTAGAAGGAAGTGCCGGCAACGGGAGTGGGGGCCAGCCCTGGCCACTGTCCAGTTTTCCACCCGCGGAAACCAGGCGGGTTAAAAATAAAAATAAAATAAAATAATTTTCCCCTTTCCCCCTCCCCCAAAAGGGCCAGATCTGCGGGTTACAGTAGAGGATTTCCCGAGAAATACTGCAGCCGGTCTCTGCTCAGTTTTTTTTCTTTCATCCTTCTATTCTGAAACCAAATTTTCACTTGTCGGTCCGTCAGATTCAGCATCCGGGACAGCTGCAGCCGCTTCTCTTTGTTGATATATACGTTGAAGAAAAACTCTCGCTCCAGTTCCCGGATCTGAAATTTCGAGTAAGGGCAGCGCTTCTTGCGGGTGCGGGGGGCGTCTGGAGGGGGGAGGGGGCAAGTGCGAGGAGAGGGGGAGAGAGACACGTGAGACCCGGGAGACCTTAGCCCGCTGAGCGCTCAGCGGCGCTTCTCCCAGCCCCACCACCAGGCAGCCCTCCCGCCAGGCCGGCCGGCTCTCCTCGCACCCGCCCACAGTGCCTGGGGAAGCTGCGACCACCCTGCCAGGTCTTACTCATCCCAATCCCGTGCTACTGTGGGACCCGCTCCCCCTCCTCCAGGCGAGTTGGGGTCTGAGGAAGAAGGAAAGCCAGCCAGGACCACGTGCGTCCCAGTGGACCCCCTGCCTGCGCCGCCTGGGCCCTCTGCCTCTTCCCGCACGGCCCTCCTAGTGGCTCTGAACACCCACCCTTCTCTTCCCTTAGAAATGTGGGGGAACCGCAGAGGACAGGCTCAAAGAAGGGAGATCGGGAGAGAACAGTGGGGAGGCGAGGAGGAAGCAACCGAGCAGACACCAAAGGCACTAGAAGGCGCTTCTGGGGCCCTGGCTCCCCGGGTCGCGCGCTTGGCCGCTCCTTCCACGCTGCCGGGCTGGGCCCGCGCTGAGGTCAGGGACCTGGGAGAAATGCTGAGACCCGGGGCTGGAGCGGAGAGGAGTCCTGAGTCTCCTCATCCCGTGCCCCTGCTGCCGCCGACCACCGGCTGCTCCGGTTTCTTTTCGAGGACCCGCGGAAGCATAGTTTGAACATTTTGAAAAATAGTTTTGAAAAGGAGCCGAGCGGCCCTGGCTTGCCTCTCCAGTCCCAGGTTCTGCTCCATTGCCTCTGTCCCCCTCCTCTCCCCCTCTCCGGGTTTCTCCCGGTGTCTTTCCCTCGCCCTCCCCTTTCTCCCCCTCCACCCCTCCCCTCCCTCCCACCCCGGCAGTCCGGCTCCGCAGCCTTCCTTAAATGCTCCTCTAAGTTCACGATCAAAGTTAATATCACTCGCGATGGTGACGCTTTAAAAAATTTCACAGACCGAGGGAGATAACGCGAAGGGGGGTTCACCCGGCTTTTCCAAAGAGTCATTCTCCCTCCCAACCCACCCCTTCTCCATCGTAAAAAGTCGAGTCGTTGGGAAAGAGGGCTTTGTAGGTTATAATAAAATCCTTTGAATGCTTATAAAACTCCACATAAAATCGGACTGACCCAAAACATGAGGCAGTACCCGCTCCCCTCTCCTCCCCCCTACTCTCACTCTCCCTCCCTCTCTGCCCGCCTGGTCCCCGGCCGCTGCTACCTACTGGGGGCGGCTCCCTTAGCCGGCTCCTTGGCGGCCGAGTGGGCTGAACCGGACGAGCTGGGATTCGTGTTCTCCTCCTCGGCCTCCGCACCTGCTTCAGCCCGAGACGCCAGTCCCGAGGCCGGGGGCGCTTCGGGCTCCCCTTTGGCCTCGCCCTTGCCCGGGCAGGGGGGCTCCGCTGGCGGGTCGCCGCCGCCGCAGTAGGCGTTGTCGAAGAAACGGTCAAAGGCTTGAGGCAGGACGCTGTTCTTGTTGACTGAGGAGTAGAAGCCGGCTGGGGTCGCGTGCGGGGCGCTGGGGTGGTGGTGGCCGCCGTAGGAACCTTCGTTTTTCATGAGGATCTCTGTGACTGTGGAAGGCGGCAGGCATTCCCGGTGCATGAGCTCGTCAGCCGCCGCATAGCAGGAGGGGTAGCTGTTTCGGTGGTGCCACTTGCCGGATGGCTCCAGGCCGTAGGAGACCTCCCGGACCGGGGGCACTTGGGCCGAGTAGGGATAGGAGATTTGACGAGAAGGGGCCTGGGGCAGAAAAGAGGAGACCGTGGAGAACTCGGGCACGTAGTAAGTGCAACTGGGCAGATAGAGGTTGGAGGTGCAGCTCCCCCGCTCGCCGAAATCGGCTCCCCTCTCCTTGCGCGACGGCGAGCAGAAGTTGCCCAGGTTAACCGAGTTAAACATCGTTCTCCTCTCCTCCCGGCTCCGGATGGAGGTTTTGGACCCGATCTAGCGAGGGGGGAAAATTTGGGAAGGCGAGATGACGCGTTATCCGTCTTAGTCTCTTTCCCCAAGCACGTGATCCAAAGTAGATATTGTCATATATCAGTTCGGAGCACTTCGCAGACGTAGGAGGGGTTCTCTCTTAGGTAAGATCGGGGACGTTCAGGCGATTGGTTTGCAAACACCGCAGAAACATTATGAAAATCAATTGCAGATTTGTATTCGTTTTCCTCTCGTCACTCCCCTTCTCTCCATTCCACAGAGCGAGCAAAGGAGGAGAGAGAGGGTTGGGGTGGGGTGGGCGGTGGCGTGGGCGGGGGCGGCGGCTGGGAGGGGGTAATTGTATTTTTTCCTAGCTGCTGCTCTTTTTTTTCTGGGGTTGGGAGAAGGAGGTGGGCTCTCACACATGGGGGGACCTTGCCTCCTCTCAGTGATCTGTTGTGGGCCTAGGACTTGTTTCCCTCTGCCTGATTCCACTCCAGAAGTGAATACCCCCACCCACCCGCCAAGTCTGGGGGACTCTTTCTTACCCCTTCAACCAGCAGAGGGTCAGTGCCTGTTTGCAAGAGTTTGAAGAATTCAGTTCTCCCGGCAGGGGCTGGGTGTAAAGATCCCCTTCACCTTTGTAGAGACTCCCTGGGAAGAGTATCTGAAGTTTCCCAAAGGTGAGCCAGCGCAGCTAGAAGCCACTGTCCCAACTTTGCTGGCTTGCTACTCTGCCGCCGACTAGGGACTCCGAATTAGTCATAAACGAGTGGTGAGCAGTGCGCCAGCCGCCCAGCCGGTGCCTGGCGAAGTCTGGGAAAAACCTTCTCTAATGTTGTGTTAAATATTTAGTATGAGAGAGTGGCCCTGGGTGAATATTTCATGCCTGCCTTTATTGTCAATCAATGCGCAGAAAGCTACATCCACTGTGGATTTTTAAATCCCAAATCCCAAAGAAAAGGGTTTGAGAATGAGAGCCATGTATCTTTTCTGTCGCAGCTCTGTGGGATGAGGGCTCAACCGAAGCCAGGAGGCTGAAAAGGAGCCCTGTGTCTGGCCAGAGAAGGGTATAATGGGGGGCCTGGGACTCCTACTGTTGTATGATTTGGGGGCTATGTGGTGGGTGGTGGGGCCAGGCTGGGTCTCCAGGACAGACTAGCAACGCAATGGAACGGACCTGTGGATTCTGGGCGGGCAGGGTAGGGCAGGGCAGGGCAGGGCATGGCAGGGGCCACTCCCTAGTGGAAGCCCCCAGCCTGGCTTCCTGGAGCTGCAGCCATGCTTTGGTGCCTTCCTCTTGTTTCTCAGACCTGCCCTGCCCTGCCCTTCTCCATGTCTGCCCACCTCCTGGATGGCTATAGCCCAAGGGGCAGATGGTTCTGCCCTCCCTCTCCCCTCTCATACCTCTAGGCACCACAGGACACAGCTGGACAGAAGGCAAATTACTTTATTGAAAGGTTCTAGAGTGGGTGTAAGGGGCCAGAACAACTAGCTCTCTCGAGGCACCATCAGGGCAGGATTTGTTTGGGGAGGGGAGGGACTGAAGCTCCCAAGAATTCAGCCCACTGTGCTCTCAGGGAAATTCAGAAATAGCCCGAACACTCTCTGTACCCCTAACTTGGTTAAAATTGGTTTCCACTTTTTAAAAAGTTATTTGGGTTTAATTTTCCTTACTGAAGCGGGAGGGGGTGCTGAGGCCCCAAAACCAGATGAGGACACAAAAAAATGGTAACTTGTCTCCAAATAACCCCCCCCCCACTTCTCCTTAACATTTCTGCCTTCCAAACTTGCTCTGCCTTTAGAACAATAAGTTGGGTGGAGTCTGCTTGAGACATTGGTTCCATCCTTGGGGTGGACACCTCAGAGTGGCTCTGAAATACCCAGAGATAGACCTCCAGCACCCCTCTGCCTGCTCAGAGCTGGGCACTGCTTTCCAAGCCTATCTTTGATCCTGGCCATACCTGACCTGAGGGCAAAGATGAGCTAGACTGGGATGGGGGGTGCTAAAGTGCGGGACTTCTCAGTCAGGAGGAGTAGGCCTCAAGAAGAAAAACTGTGGCGTTTCCTCTTTCGTCTAGCCCATTTTATAGGGCGAGCTGGGGCCAGCGTTTTAATTATAATGGTGGGGAACTATGGATGTGGCTTTTATGGGGTTCGAGCTGACCTCATTAAATTCGAGTTTATTGGAGGCAAAATGCTCCCCAAGCAGTGATAGGAACTGGCAAGAGGGAAGCCAGAGGTAGAGGTACCCCCATCTCTTGCAGAGGTGTGGGTGAGGGTCCAGAGGCTTAGCTCCTGATTTCCCTCGCTTTTCCCCCAAGGCTCTGCTTCCTCCCCCATCCTGGTCTCCAGGCAAAGTGGAGCCCAAGTCCCCAAGGCGAATTCAGCACCGCCAGGGCTGATGATGGGGGGGGGGGGCTTCCTGTGAGGAGACAGCTGTGGGCCTGAGCACTTGAATTTGACCACGAAAGTTTATTCCTAGGCCACCATAAAAGTGAGCCCAGTGGCTGCAAGGAGCTGCTGGAGGCCCTATTTCCTTGAAACAAAAAAGGGAGGCAAGAAAGAATGTCAAAGGATTTGATGTCCAGGAAACTCTGGGGTCTCCCAACAGAGGCTTCTAGGAAGCACTACTTTTCCCCTTAAAATAAGGCACGAAGTTTAAGATTTTTTTTCTAGTTTGAGTCTAACTTAATTTTTCAGCAGCTTAAAAAATCTTAGCAACCGGCAGTTGCTGCTAGGGTCAGGGAGAGAAGGCCCTGGCTGCTAAGGTCAGTGAGGTGATGATTGGCAAAAATGCCCATGGTGTGTGGTACCGACCTCCCTGCCCAGCCCTGGGTCCAGACCACCCCGAAGCCATTGGCTGAGCTGCCTGCCCCAGGCTGCAGCCTCTCACAGATGTTTCTGGGCTGAGGCAGTAGTGCCTTCCTTGACATGGCATCCATCTGGGTCCCCAAAATTCCTACCCAACAGCCCAGGCAGACCTCATTCTTAGAGTGGAGGCTTTTTTTTTTTTTTTGTCTCTCTCTCTCTCTCACTTTGTGGGCACCTCAGGCCCTCCTACCCGCCTGGGATCTTGCCTTTACCTGAAATCCGCAGCAGAAGGGTCATCCTGCCCACTCCACTGGCTCTTGCAGGCGGCTGTGGTCTGGGTTGTTGCTGTGCTAGTCTAGCCAAGGCCATGGACTCAGAGCCTTTCCCTCCCACACCAGGGGCAGCTTCAGAAACAGGTAGTCTCCCAAATCTGACCTGGAAAGCTTCCAGCACAGCCTCTGGGTATTGTCACTTGTCTACCTCCTTCCCCTGTTCTGGGTTCTAGAGAACAAATTGTGATAGGGAAAGGGGCTCACCCCACAGACCATGAGCTGGGAGGAAAAAGGGGCCCGTTAGAGCCTGGCAGGCTACGACTGTGCGTGCGTTCAACCCTGCATGGAATCAATGAAAAGATAAGCTGAGAGAGTCCCATGCAAGGACACCCTCAGCAGTACCAAGACTGGGCTGGTGGAAAAAGAAATCAGCTTGTACTTTTTGTGTACATTTTTCTCTCTTGGAGCATTATCCATGCATTTAATAATCCTTTTAGTGTGCTCTGGAATTTTCAGGCCAACAGTTTATCCTGTACCCAGGACACCCCTCAGCCCCAGCCAGAGAACTGGAAGGAGGTGGGAACTGCCGGTTCACAGTCCCCACTTCTCCTCAGCTCTGGCCATTGCTCCAAGCCCAAGGTCTCCCAAGTCAGACCACCTAAGCCGGTGGACCTGCTCCAAGGAGGATGGTGAAATAAGGGCAGCTCCTCCAGCCCCAAGGCCCCACCCAGCTTCTTCCTCAGAGGGATTGTCCCAGGATGCTAACTAAGTGACCCCATTTCTCCCCATAAAAACTCCATTTTATGAGCCAGTTTCACTGCCCCCCTCACCAAATGCTCTAAAACGAAGGAAATGTCTTTAAAACAGTCTGGAAATGAAGCTGAGACTACTAGGCCTTGGTTCCTAAACCTGGTTGTAGCAGTACAGAAAATGCCTTTTCTGGGCAGACTTGCAACACTGGGCCACCTGAATCTCCGGCCTCACTGCGGGCGCCCAGCAGGGGCTGGGTTGGCCCTGAGCCGCCATTCCCCAGTTTTAGCGCCAACATAGGCTCGGACCCAGTCCGCGCTGATCAAAGTGAGCTCGCGGCATTTTTATGAGATCAACTTCAGTGACTCTTTACTTGTAATCAGACGCCTGGGTTGAAAATGCAAAAGGGGACAGCCTATCAATCCAAAAGGAGAGGGAAAGAGAGAGAGAGAGAGGAGGGAGGTGTGGGGTGAAAAAATTCAGGTGACACATAGCAAGAAGAATCCGGTCATCAACAAAAAAGACCCTTTGCCTCTTGCAAGAAAGGTTTGTGGGCCTGTCCCAGCCTCCAAGCGCTGCCATCAGCCTGCACATTTCACACTGATTTCCGGAGGAGCCGGGAAGCCGGGGCTGGTAGCCAGGAGCCCTGACTCGCCTGTGTTCTGAAGCTTGATTCAAAATCTTCCACAGTGTGAACCCACCGTTTGGCTTGAGTGGGGCAAATGTGGCAACCTGCGCTGGCCCAAGTCGGGAAGCTGTCTCCCCCATTTTGCTGCTTTCCTCTCTGCGGTCTCGGCGGTTCTCAACAGCCAGAAGTTGAGTTACAGGAAGATTCGCCAGAGATTTATCGCCTGGCCCCAAACTTGGAGAGCCTCGTTGCCATAAACAGCCGTCTATTGTCTAGACTTTTATCTCCGGGTATGGATCGTGCATTAGTGAGGCTCAGGAGACATGGGCCTGGCTCTGTGAGGAATTGTGCAGCAGGGCGCCTGCCCCTTGTTCCCCAGGCATTTCTGTGGGTAGGTTTGGGAAAGTGCACTAATTTGTGTGTGCTTTTGGCGGTAGGCAGGTACACCTAAGTGACCAAGGATGGAGGGCTAAGGTGGGGAAGTCCTGTGTGTCTGGGAACATTCTGGTGCGTGTACTTATGTGTTGGGTGAGAATTTGTCACGGTGCTCTTTGTTTCTGGGACATTTTAAGTGTTCCTGTCTGGGTTTTTGCAGGTTTTATTAACCTGCATCCGCTTGGCCTGTTTATGTCCCTTCGAAGAAGCAGATCTTCTGGTGTTTTTCAATATTGGGGCCCATTGTGTGTTTCGCTTCTCTGAGAACATGGGTTTGGATGGTATCTTCCCAGCCTTACCCCCTCAGATTCCCCCATCCACTCTGGATCACACTTCAACCTTTGCCTTCCGCATGGTATCTGGCCCTGTTCCACCCCCTGCAAATCCCTAAATTTCCCAACTGGCTGCTAATTTTCTGTCACAGGCATGAAGCACATTTTTGCAGGGTGAAGACTGGCTATCCTGTCTTTCCCACACTAGGTGGAAGCTCCCCAACTCAGAAACCCCTTCGCTTCCTGGAGCTCCCCTTTCCAGGGTGGAGGGGGCATCAGAAAGGGTCTCCCCAGTCCATTTCAACCTTTAAAACACATTCCATGGAACTCTAGGTACTGTCAAAGAGGGCCTGCCCTGTCCTTTGGGGAGGGGGCTACCTGGCAGCAAATTTCCTCACCCAGGCCACCCTCTCACCTCCTGAGCCTAAGGAGTGGGATTTAAGTGGCACTTTGCCCAGATTAAATATCTGCAGGAGGGATGCTTATCACCTTACATCTTGGGGTCAGAAGCTGTTTGGAAAGCCAGAATCCTTTAACACCAAGAGAAATAATGAAATCCTCCCCTTTTGCTTTTCATTATCAGAACTCGGGGTGGGAGGGGAGCCAGCCATTGAGGCCTGGGAGCTCAACCGACCACCCCCTCTGCTCCTGGCTGCTCCCACCCTTGAAGCAGGCCCCACTTCAGGTCCCTAGTAGCCCTTAGGTGCCCTCACACAGGTAGGAAAGTGGGAGGGGGCTGATCCCAGAGGGCAGCGTTCCAGTTGTAGAGGCTGCAGGGGACAACAATCAGGGACTTGTGGGTCATCAGATTTAACCCAGCGCCTCCATCATCGCTCTCTGAGCATCTCTTCCTTACCTTATCGTTAGAATTCCAATTACAAAAGCGATGGCGAGGCCGAAACAGGGCTCCCCCGGCTCAGAGGAGGCTAAAACAAGCTGTGAGGTCCGGGAGAAAGGAGGTGAGTCCTCCGCAGATACCCCACACCAGCCTTTCTCTCACCCAGAGCTATCCTGGAGAGGGAATGGATCCCAGTTCCGGCTCCTTCCTCCGGGCTACTGCCCGTTGCCTGTCGCCAGGGCCGCTGCTGCCGCCACCGCAGAGCTCACTTTCTGTCTCGCCGACCAGCTGCGGCGCCACCTCATCCTCGGTCTCTCCCTGCCTCGCTCCATTCCTGCCCCCCTCCCTCAGTCCAACAAATATCTAATATCCTTGTTGCTCCGCACTCCAGGCCTGGGCTGAGCCCGCGCAGAACACGCACTTCGCTGCCGCAGAAGTAAGGGATTCTCGCGCGGGCGCGTTGTGCTCCCGGGCCCACTGGCTGCAGCCGCCTTTGCTAGTTGCAGATATGACCCTCTTCTTTTTCGCTTCCCTGCTTCTTCCCCTTTATTTCAGCTTCTGGATCTGAGAAATAAATAAATCCAAGGCTTTGACCGCCCCAGCCTTCCCGGCCCTGCTCCCTCTCGTCTCCTCCTCCTTACCGAGTGTACCGGCCTTGTTTTCGGACGGAAAGGTAATATTCAGACACGTAAGTTGTAAATGAACTTTTCTTTATGACGTTTAATTTTCTCTCGAATTCTTACGTCCTGCCCCGCTTGGCGGTGAAGTGGAACCGATTTAGAAGTCTGCAGTGGGAGAGATGGGGGAGACCGAGCCCAGAGTTATGGGCGGTGAGGAGATAGAGAAGACCGAGAGATACGGAGAGAAAAAAGAGAAAAGTGGAGGGTGGGGGGGGGCGGGGAGAGACGGGGAGGGGACCGGCTGGCGGGGAGCAGAGCTAGACAGAGAGAAAAGGAGAGAAAAGTTTCCCGGAGTCTTCATTAGCTGACTTCCCTGTCTGCCGCCTCTCCAACCGGCCGAGCTCACCCCCAATAAAGAAGGAAGGGGGGGTCTTTATTTTTTTAAGGCCCCAAAGAGACCGGTGTTTACAAGTCCAGAAATGCTACGGCCACGTCCTGGCAGAGAGAAAGGCTGAAATGGAGGACCGACGCTTTCCTTATAAGGTACGATGCTAACTTGACCTTCACTTTGTCATGGCGCCACCCGCCCACCCAGACTGCTGCAGACAGCCGAGCTGAGCGAAACCAACCGCGGACCCTCGTTTCTGCCTCCTACCCTCCATCTCTCTTTCTCACACAGTCTTTTTCTTTTCTTTCTTTCTTCTTCTTCTTCTTTTTTTTTTTTTATCTATTTCTCTCTTTTTATCCTTATTTTTCTTCCATTTTTGACCCTTTTCTTTTTCTTTTTTTTTTGCTGCCTTTTTTTCTTCCTGCCTTTTTCCTTTCACTCATTCTTTATACTCTTGCCTGCCAGTTTCATGGCTTCAAACTTCCATTTTTTCAAACTCCTGGCTCTCTGGCACTGCCTCTATCTCAGTCTCTCTGTCTCTGCCTTTCTTTCTCTCTGAGCCTTCTGGTTCCTTGGATCTCAAAAAACAACAAAAATATTTTTAAACCTCCTCCCCAACTGATCTTCACAACCCCAGCCTGGCTTCTGCCCCCACCCAGGTGTCCCTGGGGAGGCGGCTGTAGGAAAGAAAACCAATTTGGGGTCAAAGGAGGCTTTTCTCTGGGCCCAGTGCCCACTTGGAGTTGACAATGAACTTGGTTTTGATAAAATCCTATCTTCCCCTCGTTGGTCTCACCTGCCAAGTCCCAGTGAGCCTGATGGCCTTGGGCTGTGGGTGAAGCCATCTATAGATAGGGGTAGAGGGAGAGCAGGCCCCACAGATCCAGAGACTGAAGGGGATATTCAAATTCAGAACTGTTATTTGAATTTCTCTAAGCTCTTAGCCCCTAAAATCCTAGAGATTTTCCATAAGACAGCTGAGGAGGAAATTTACAAAATTAGGGATTTCTAGAGATTTACACACGTAAAAATAAGAAAAAAACTACCAGGGCCTCTGTATCTTGCACTCCATGGCCTCTTGCTTCCTGTCAGGCTCAGACAGAGCCACCAACATTAACTCTAATCATATCTTGTGTGGCTATAAAATAATACTATCAACACCCCTGTAATTATCTATTATCCACTTACTAGTGATGATTACAATACTAGAAGAGGCAGGTCTATGCAGACAAAGTAAAGCAAAGTAATTATATTGGAAAATGAAACTGGAGCACTGTAAGGCCTTCAAAATCTCTTGTCCCTTCTTGCGTCTGTTCCAGAATCTGTTAGCTTTTGCCTAGGGCTATTTTGTGGGGAACTAGGGTAATACTGGGAGACCCTGCCACCTCCTTTTCCTCTATAACGTATATACCTCTGGCCCTCCTCCTCTGCACAGCCACCAGAGAGGGTCAGACAATAAAAGGAAAATACTTTCTCTCTCTCCCCCTACAATTATCCGGATAATTGCATGAATTCTTCCTTGAATACCGCTGTGTAATCAGGGTCAGGATTTCAGCAGGAAGTGCGGGGGACAGGATTCCAAATGGGGGAAGCTGAGAGAATCCTGCGTTCTTACATTCCCAGACTTTATAGTTCTGTCTAGTGTTACATTGTTTCTTCAGGCAAAGATCTTTGTTCCCCTTCAGTCATATTTCTCCCTTCCCCCCTCCCTTTCTTGTCCTCTTACCCCCTTCCACCTTTTAGGTCCCTTTAAAGGAGACCCAGATCATCTCCTGCTTTTAATAGATGACTATAAAGTAAAAATTTCCCCCTGCCCTTTAATATCAATATCTCTCCATTAAGTATGAACCTTGGTGAGAATAAACAAAATTAAGTTCTACAACCCAAACCAGCAATTACACCCAAGGTTTTTTTTTAACTTTATTTACAATGGATCAGCCTTATCTGGGGTGTTCACTCGGCAGCAAGATAACCAGGTGATATTTATTGCTTTATTTTTCTTCTCCCTCTTTTTTTAAACAAGCTCGCTGGGGCCAGAGCCAGCGCCAACCTGGTAGAAAAAGCAGCCACCAAGCCCCAGAGCAAGCCAAAGGAGGGAAGAGAGCGCCAGATGGAGATGAAAGGGAACCGCAGAGAAATACAGGGAGAGGGGCACGGAACAAACCGGGCTTTGGGCAACGCGGGCACTCACGGCCAGAGGTTTATATACTTTTAATTTTTTTTTTAATCTTGTTCTGGGGCTCATAAAAAAAAAAAGAAAAATTCAGGGAAGGGGGAGAGAGAGGCAATTACTTGGTCCTTGGTCACAGCATGAATGCCGCAAAAGGAAAAAACTCTGGATAAATACAAACAGGAGCGGGTGCCAGGGCCAGCACCCAGCTCTGGTCGGTCAGCCGCTGCCCCGCAGACTGCTGGGCTGGGTCCTCGGAGCCCCCCCTCTCGGCAGCCAGGGCTTCCTCGCGCTCCTTATCATCTCCATCTTTATGATGAGGCTTGTTAACAAGACCAGCCAACTGGCCACGCACATCTATCTCAGCCGCTTGGGCTCAGCTGAGCAGCCGCCGGCCGGCGGGGGTGGGGGGGTGGGGGCAGGGAATCGCAAGGTGTTAATTAATTGATTCCTTTTTTCGACAGTAAAATATGGCCGTGTCTACACGGAATCCGTCAACTCATAAACAGTATCTCTGCTCTTTGTGACTGCACAGTCCTTGAAGGTATTTTTCCACAGGCATGAATCTGGGAGTCCTGATTTTCAGCTGCTAAGGAAAGACCCAAATGAGACTAATTTTTAGGAGATCAAAAGAGTTAATTCAGCACCCCAAAATGCTTTAGGTTATTATTGCCTTTCAGAAAGCATTGGGAGTGGGTCTTGTAAGAGGAAAACTTGGGTTATTGAATCACCTTTCCCTGCTGCTTGTGTAGACCTGGCCGATAAGGATGGGAGCAGGAGGTAAGTAGGCCAGGATACTTGGCTGCCCTGGCTGTCTTTGGAGGAAATAGGGGTTTCTCTCCGGTTTAAGAGGGACATAAAAGCCAAGGTCCAGTCTTTGCTTCATGCTGTTCCCTAGACTCAGAACTGAAAAATAAATAAAAAAAAATTTAAACAAACCTTAGCTGGTGGGGCCTCCAGGAGCTCCTGAGCACTCATCACAAAATCAGGATTCAATCTGCCTCTTACAACGCCTGGCCAGGCCGCTGCCTCCCCCACCCCATTCCTAAATGGCCTGCAGAATAGCTCTATAATATATTTATATTAGATTTAGAAGAATGTGTCCATACAGGCATGATGTAGCTTACTGATCTAAATATAGACCCCGACTTCAGACAGGAGATGCAGTGGGGAAGCAGAGAAAGGAGACTCTGATTATATAAATAACATATGTGTAGACATAGAAGGGGGCTTTAAAAGATGGGAATAATAGACAAACAGATATACAGAAGGACAAGAAAGAGGCGCAGCTGATGGAGATTGTCATGGCCAGTGCCTGAGCTTTCTCCTGCTACAGTTTTTATGGTCGCCTGAGAAATGTGTATTGTAAATATAATGATCTGTTAACCCAAAGAACGTACTTTCGATGTATTTATGTGTTTGGTACATGTACACCATGTATGTAGACATAATTTACAGAATCTATTTTCTGTACATTGGGTAGATAGGCGTTTTGTGTACATACGATAGGATGTGTTTTCCATGCAATATTTTATGTGGAGATATTAATATCTGAATGCATTTTTCACACACTGACTTTACATGCCCTATGGAGTGTATAAGCAAATGTAGCTAAACACACGTTTTTAGCTAAGTAGCTAAGTATATACTTTGTGTATGATACATGCAAGTATACTGTTTGTACAGGTAAATGAGTTTTTGCACCTGGTAGATACACATGCTCTATGTAATCTTTTCCCAGTAGATTGCTTTCCCATGAAGTCTTAAAAAGTGCCTCTGTATGTATATTTTTAGAGAAATGTATTTCCCACACACAGAATTTACATGACATATAGGTAACAGTGCCATTTAGAGTGTTTTTCAATATACTATACTCGTTATACTTGTTATGGTGGCTAGTACTCAGTGTGTATTTTAGTGAACATGTTTTCCTCTCCTTACGTGGACTATGCACCTTTCATAGGGAGCTTTCCAAGCTAGCACTGCCGGTGGGTGCCACCGGCGCGGACCTGTCCCTAAAGGAAGTTCTCCATTCCCGATCAGGGAAACTGACAGGAGAAGGCTGGTCTCTGAGACCCCGGGAAGCTGTCTCCGGCTGGCTCAGAGAAGAAATCACCAACCGGCAACGGGCTGGGTCAGACTAGATAAAGGTCCGCCTGTTTGGTCTCCTCGAAGTCCAGGTCTTCGGCTCCTGTCCCGGGCTCCATCCGGCAGCGCAGGCCTTAGGAACCTTCGGGGCAGAGCAGCGGCGGTGAGAAGCGGGTGGGCGGGCCGCCGGAGAGAGGACGCGTCGTGCCGGGCCGAGGGAGGGCACTTCGGAGAAAAACCAGGTTCCCGCAGCCCCGGGCCGAGGGAGGGCACTTCGGAGAAAAACCAGGTTCCCGCAGCCGGGGCAGTGCCTCAGTCGCCAGCCGCTCTTCGAGGGCTCCCACTAACTTATGCTGCGGCCCCCGGCAGGGCTGCGCAGGGAAGAGCGGCTGGGCGGGTCCGAGTCTCGCGGTGGCCGCCTCCACTGCTCCCGCCAGCAGGGGTCATCCCTTTCTTCGCCGGGCCCGGAGGCCCGCAAGCGGCAACCAGTGCGGCCGGCGCAGTTGGGCAGGGAGCCACACGGTTCTGCCAGGGCTGTGAGGGTGCCGGCTTTCATCTCCTCGGGCCCGAGCCGGGATTGGCAGGGAATCGGGCCCTGGTCCTAGAACTCTCTGCATCGGCTCGAACTTTGTGGGCTCCAGAGTGTGGTGGGGGGCGACCCAGGCGCTCACGTCATCCATCAGCCACAGATGCGCCTTTGTCTCGGGGCCTCCCCTGGAGCAGCCGCCGCTAGCGCAGCGCGGGGCCGGGGCCGCAGCGGTGAGGGGAGCGCAAGCGGCCCAGGCTGCGGCCGGGGGCCCACGCTGCTAGCGGAAAACCTGCAAGGCGGTCTCCACAGAGGCAGACACAGAAGGGCGGCTGCTACGGCCTAAGGCTCCGCTTACCCGGCCTGCAGACCAACTCCGCGCTAAATCACACCGGCACCCCCGTGTGTCCGCAGCGCAGACAGGGCTGGGGGCTCCGAGGTGCGTTTCCCGCTTTGCAGGGGTCTAAAAGCGGCTCCTGCTTTCCTGGACATAGCGGGGAGGGTGAGTGGGGGCTCAGGTCTGGCCGGAACCCAAGGTCCGCAGGGTTTGTTTTGTTCCTGGATTGGAGGCCGGGTGTCTCTGCTTCGCTTGGGGTCTGAGCCATCTATCCGGCCAGGTTTCCGGCTTCACTAGCATCTTCAGAACCCGGGCTGCCGGGCCTATCTCCCGCCAGCTAGATAGTGGCTTTAAATAACCTAGCTGCTTCTAGGCAAGTCAGCCGAGTAGAACAACTGTGTGAATAATCAGGGCCAAATACACAACTCATTTGGATGATACAAGCTTACACACACGACCGCAGAATTATTTTCTACCTAAATCATCTAGACAATCCCCCCCTTTTCCTAGCTCTTCAAGACCTAGTTAGAGACACAGGGGGTGCTTTGTCATATAGTTAGTGGAATAAATTGTAGTTTGGGGGCTTAAATAAAACAAAACGTTGCAGAAGAGATGTAATCCTCTCCCAGATCCAGCCTCACCTGGAATGTTTGGGCAACAGCTCCAACCATGACCTCTTCTTTGGCCATGAGACCCAACGACTTGTTTTTCAGCCAGAGGGAGGAGAATATAGTGTCTTTCCTTCTCTAACAGCTTCTCCAGTCAGAGTCTAAGGGCCTGCATAGACACAATCCAACAAGGTGCCTTCCCTCAGGCCAAGAGTGTCTCCCGGAATAAAGGGCCAGCTATTTGTGCTCCCCCCCCAAAAAATTCTCCCTTCTTTTTAGCCAGAAATGCCTCCACTGTTGATTCTTCCCGCTTCCTGTGTAGACACACCTCAAGAAACAGGTAGCCTCTTGCCTGGATTCATTGGGGCTGTGACCACCCCCCACCCCCCACCGCCCCTTTATTCAGACCTGGCCGCAGTGGTCCAGCCCCTCCCCCAGTTCATGGCTGCCTGAAGCTGTCCTGGACCCTGCCTCTCCTGCACTCTGTGGGGCTTTGTAGGAGTACCTCCAAGGCTTCCGATCTCCTTTCTGTCCACCCCAGTTGCACAGGGCAGTTTGGGATTAGGGATGAAGGGAGAATGAGATTTGGTCTAAATTCGCTAGTTGCTGTAGTTGCAGGGGTAAGAAAGGAGAGGGAGAGAGAAAGAAAGGTTTCAGGGCAGGAGGCGTCGCTCAGAGGCTAGGCTCACAGGGGCCCCTGGTATTCCTGATCAGGCCTGAGGGTGAGGAGGAATTTGGAGGAGACTTGGTGAGTGGAGCCAGGCAGCAAGAAAGGAAAACAGGGAACAGAGGGTGGGGACACAGGGAGGGCTTCCAGCTGGGAAGGAAGAGGCCAGTGGAGGGGTGGAGGTGCCTGGGGGCTCAAGAGCTTATGGAGGACGTGGTAACTGGTCTGGACCTGGACCTCTCCCTGGCTGTGGCCTGGCAGGGGTAGCTGGCTTTCAGAGGTGGAGCCTAATTAACCAGCTCCAGCGGGTCTTTAGTCCCCTTCCCAGTTGTTTTGCAGCGCACAAAATGTTCTCTCAGAGTGAAGCTCAGGATTAGGATCATGGATTAGGTCTGAGAACCTGCCAAACCCCCCACCCCAGCCCCCCCAAGGGGACTTTCATGGCTCTGAGTCCCAGCTCCAACCCGTTCACATCTCTACCCAGGCTTCACCTCAAAGACCTCCTTTATCTGGCCCTGAAGCTGGTCTCCTCCTGGCTGTCTACATTATTTTTACAGCTCCAGACTCCTTGGAACTTCCTCTCATCCCCCAATCTACCACCCCCCAATTTTCTTTCTGCTAGTCATTGCTTGGGAATGGAGGATGTCAGCTCATCAACAGACCTTGGTTGCCCATATATTTCTGTTGCCCCTGTTGCCACTCTTCCTTTATTATTACACATTTATTATTTTTATGATTCACTCGGACTGGAGAAAATAAAGTGGGAGAGATGCCAGGAAGCTGGGTATCTCATTCTCTCTGGGCAGAGGAGACCACGTGTGGAGGCTCATTTTAAAAATTGTTCTTAAAAAAATCACATCATCATACATTCATGTTTTAATTATTATTATTAATATTAATACAATGAAACAACTCTGTACAAGGACTATATCAAGGGAAAACGTACTACAGACGGACATCTGAATAGGAGGGCACACTACAGAGAACTGGGAAGGGTGACTACCCACAGGGACTACACTAGGTACTAGTGACAGACACAGTTCGACAGGACACAGTTTGACAGCGAAGCTCACAAAAGTCAAGCTTAAAGCGACAGAAAAAGGGTATTGCATATCTTTGTCCCCCCCCACCCCTTTGGAGTGCTCTCATCTCTCATCTTTATTAAGCTGTGGGAGTTGGACTGGGGTGGTGGAGCTCAAATCCAACACCCCAGCATCCACGGGGTCATGGGGGGGAGGTTACATGAAGCGGTACAATGGATGACCAGGCAAGGGGGTTGCTTCATACCCAGGGCCAGCCCACAGGGGAGAGTGTGGGCAGCTGGAGTGGTGGTGATTAGGGAGAACTTGTATGTGGGTGGGGCAAATGTATGTGGGTGGGGAAGTGTGTCAGGTGCCAATGGCGGTGGGGATGTGTGATTGTACCTCCACTCTTCAGGGCTGTCTTGGGCTATGAAGCTTCCTGCCTGCAAGTGCAGGATCGAGACCAGGGTATGCCCAGGGGCGTGCTGGACTCAGGTGTGTGTATGTTTTTGCCTGAGCCTTTGCATGATCCTGCACAGGGACTTGAAGCTGTATGCTGGGGGGATAGTGGGAAGCTCTGTGGGTTGCCAGCAATCTTCCCAGGGGAAAGACCTCTAAGCTAGCAGTCCTCACACTGTGTAGACTGAACTTAACTCCCATCAAGTCTACTTTTCACCCCTCTTGCTCCAGGCGTGGGCAAGACAACAGATGGGACCCCAGGGGGACTCTGGTCTAGTGGGGTGAAGAGGGAGTAGGTGGAGGCAGGCTCCACTGCTGGCTCCTTCACTGAAAACCAGCCCAGGATCTACTGGGCTAGGACTGGACCTTAAAGAGCTTATGGATAAAAGGTCTTCCTGCACCAAGAAGCCACTTTTTGGCCTCCAGCCCTTTCTGGGGATGTGCCCCAACACTCTGCCCTGGTCCTTGTGTTTGGGACTGAAGGTCGGGAGGTGGAGACTGCCGGGCCAGAGGCAAAGGGCTACGCTGGGGAGTGGGTGAAGTGGGGGTGGGGAAAAGAGAGAAGGGGGTGGGGGGGCTGCAGTGCTCCCCTCCTTCATTGTCACCAGCCTGGGAAACCGGGGCTGAGCGGGGCCTCAGTGGCGGGTAGCCCCTTTAAGGGTGGATTCTCCTCCCGGCTCGTAAATTACGCTGGTTCAACCTCCGGCCGTGACCGTGAACGCCAGCGAGGAAGGGAGAATCACCGGCCGCTGCCCGAGGCTGCCAGAAACTCTCCCAGCCAATCAATCCCGTTCTCCGCAGCCCCTTCCATAGCCACTTGGGCTTACGGGAGGGCCAGGTGGGGGGCGGGGTCCCTGGGGTGATTACTGAACCCGAGGCTGAGTCCGCTCTGCTTTCAGTTCCCTGCCTGCCGCTTCCGTGCGCAGTGGCCTAGGCAGCGGGAAGGATGGATGGCAGCACACCTGTGAGCGGATGTTCGTCCCGGGTGGGCAGGGGGCTCGGAAGAGGCCTGGGACCAGGAAACCGTTCGGGTATTCTGCCCTATAGGGAACATAAGGCAGATGGTCCGCTTGTCCACAGCCTGATCTGCCTAACGCCCTCGCCTCCGCCGGCTTGGTGTGCAGGCCTGGAGGACCCAAACGGAGCCGAATTGGGCCTTGCTGATCATTCTCTGTTCTCCTAGACCGCGCTTCCTCTTTGGTTCCCCACTTCTTCCTATCCTCTCCGAGCTACCTTAGACCTCCTCCGCTCTCTCTACTTATTCTTCACTCTCTGTTTTTTGCGCCCCAGCCTCTCTTACCCCGCCAACTATGAGTTTGGGGAGCGCCTGGTTTCGCCGTCCCACCCTCGCCTGCTCCTGCAGGCAGAGACTTAATACGGGGAAGGGAAGTGGTGGGAAGGGGACGCCTAGGCCGCAGATCCTCAGCGGGAGGTGTAGCGCCTCAGTACCGCCTCAAATAAACTAGCCCCTCCTACGTGCCCCCCCCCCCCCGCCTTCCCTGCCCCTGTCACTTTCCGCAGCTGTGGGGCTTCCTCTTTCTGGCTGGATTCCTTCCCTTCTCTCTGGGACCTGGCAGGGCCTGCAGGGGGTGTGTGAGAGGGAACCACGAACAAAACAGACAAAAAGACGTCCAGGGAGGGCCTGCCAGAGACGCCTGGGGTTCTAAGCTGGGTCGGTGTCCCAGGCGGCGTCCCCTCTTGCTCTCTACCAGGGCCAGGCTCAGTCTGGGGCTGGTGCCCGTGTCCCCGCCCCCTAAAAGAAGGAGAGGGCTTGCTCCCTCAGCAGGAGTCTTTTCTTTTTCATTCTCCGGTTCTGAAACCAGATCTTGACCTGCTGGTCACTAAGATTCAAGCGGTCCGAGAGTTCCCTTCGGCGCTGGCGTGTGATGAACTCGTTCACCAGAAACTCGCCCTCCAGCTCGGCCAGCTGCAGCTTCGAATAGGGCTTGCGCTTCTTCCGTGAACGGCTGTGGATCGGGTACCAGGGTGCGCCTGGGTGGAGATGAACCACACAGTTGGCCAGAGGACCACGGGGCGACCAGCCCAGTGCCTTCAGCCTTTTCCCAGCCCCTTTCACCTTGGCCACAAGTCCTACACTAGGTCGGTCCTCTCCTTTCCCCTCTCTGCCAGGCATCCTGTAGCCTCTTCTACCCAGATCCCCATCCCCAACAGCTCCCTCATCTTCATCACTCTTTTTTTCCTTTCACTCCTTCTCTGTGCCTCCTCAACCCTACCCTCCTGCAGCAGTGTTCCTGGCCCGTCTATGTTCCTAGCCCCAAACCTCTGCCATCTTTCCTTCCCCTCTTCCTGGCCTGTCTCTCACACCCTCCAGAACTGAGTACCTGAGCAGTTAGAACAGAAATGGGCAAGAGGCAAAGAGTGAACTGTGTCCACTGGCATTTCTTAAAAGAAAATATGTAGGTAATGGGGGACATGGAAGGCGAACAGAGGGCCTGGGAGAACAGGAACAAGGCTGTCCTACTCCCCCCCATCCCCAGGCCTGAGGAAGTCCTAGTAAGGATCCTCCTTCTCCCGAACTCCCTACCCACTCCAGCCAGCAAGCAGGCTAAGAAGGGAATCTCTCTGGTTCTTTTATGGAGATATTTACATGTTTATAGGGCTCCTCCACCCACCCACACTTCTTTTTTAAAGAAGTGCTTCCTTGCCACACGTTTTGTCACCCAAGGCGGCCCTAGTTCAGTACCACCCTGCCTGCCTTGTGAGATGTCCTGTCCTGACTGTGCCTCAAGAGTGAGCTGGGATCCTTACCGCTGGCCGAGAGCCCGCCGCTGGGATTCAACGGCGACACCAAACTGCCAGGGTCGCCGGCACCAGCGCCCTTGTTGCCTTCGTTGAGCAGGGACGAACTGGAATCGGATTCCAGCGACTGGCACGAGGGCGGGTTGTGCGGGGGTCCCGCGCCGCCTCCCTCTCCGGCGCCCCCCGCCGCGTAGTCGTACTTGAAGCCAAGCGCAGGCGGCCCCGACGGCTCGAGCGGCAGCAGTGCTGCCCCAGGCCCGGCCCCCGGGCCGGGGTCGCGCCCGCGCTCCTCACGCTTCAGGCCCCCGCCGCCTCCCTCAGCGCATGGCTCGCGGTAGTAACCCTTGCTGTCCTCCACTCTCGCCAGCTCGCAGGTGCGGCCGAAGGGCGGGTTGAGCGACACTGGGCTGCCAAGATAGGGCTGCGGGTAGCCATTGCACGGCTCTGCCGACGGCCAGGGCAGCGAGCACACGTTGTCGCGGCGCGGGTAGGACAGCGAAGGCAGCCCCGGCAGCTGCGCTCCGGATGCTCGGAAGTTGGGGAAGTAGAAGGTGTCTCCCGTATGGATGTTCACCAGCGGCCCAACAAACCCGGGATTCAGGAGATTATGCTCGCCCATTTCCGCGGGGCCCGACCGGCAGCTTCTACTTTATTGCTATCTGACATTAAACGTAGTTAAACCTGCACCGGCCACCCATTGGCCGCCCAGCTCACGTGGGCGCCGCAGCCAGGGGGAGGAGTGGGGACATCGGATCCCCCCCAACTCCCCACTCCCCGCCAACTCCAACTTCCCTCTTCCCCAATCCCAGTTGGAGGGGGGACCAGGGAGGGAGCAAGTTTATTCGCTGGATTTTTTTTTTAAATCATATAAAATCTAAGGCAGAGAGGAGGCAATGGCCCAACACGGGGTAGGAGAAGAGGAAAAAAGCCACACCAAAAATACCCACACATATATATCTCTAGGCCCTACACTCCCCCCCCCAGATGTACTATCTTGTCGCCAACAGCTGGCCAAGCACAGCCCATCCCTCTTTAATTAGCTCCTTTATTAACTAAAACCGTTGGAATTTACAATATCTCCCCCAATAAATTACTATTAGATATTGTGTCATATAAAGTTTACTGGCTGTTTAAGGAGACGGATGAGCCCTTTGGCTCGGCGTTTATTTACAGTAGAGGCAAGTAGGGGTAAGGACAGGTTTCCCTGCGGCTGTCTCTCCCAGTTCTGCTGCTGCTGCACTCTTCTGTACCAGCTCTTTCTCCTCGGGAATTTGGAAAGCCATTTGGGGTCCTCTCCCTCTGGAAGTGCTCAGGGGCAATTGATAATGTGGGGCTTTTCCCCAGAGCATGAGCCAAGACAGGCTGACACTTTCATTCCCTTCACTATTAGAAGTGGGATGTGGAAGGCAGGCAGAAGAAACAGAAAAGAAGTGCCCAGCTCAAGCAGGTCTGCCTCCCTGCCCTTGGAAATTTGGGAAACTCATCTAATCTTCTGCTGTGACTTCCGGCCAACAGAAGGGCTGCTGGGGGTCCTTGGGAATCTTTGCAGCAGGAGGCTCTGGGCCCCTGGCAGGGCTTGGCGGGCCTAAGAGGTGCCTGATTCGCAATGCCTAAGAGATACACCCCAGAACTGGGCCCACAAGATAGCAGCTATCCCCTGAGGCGGGCTAGGAATGAGACAAAGAACCCGGAGAGAGTTGTCTTGTTGGTGCCTTAAAATTATATTTATGCTGCAAATCTCAGCAGCGCATTCCTGGAGAAGGTTGAGAACCCAACTCTGGCCATTGGCAAAGCCGAATCTACATCGGTGAAACCACAATCCAATTTTAACTAGGTCCGGGGAACAAACCAATCACATTAAAATGAAAAACAGAACAAAACAATAACCTCCAAAACTAGGTGTTTTGGGGTCTAGTAGATAAAATCCTCGGATTTCTATGTGACTATGTCAGGCTTCTACCTAAAGCATGGCTTTAAGTAATATTAGGAGGTTAGAGGAATAGTTCAGCAAAGGGCTAAATATGAGGAAACATAGGAAGATTTCGAGGAAACTGGAGAGACTGAGAGAGCCCGAGAGAGTAAAAGGGAAAGAAACTTATGTAGGCGAAAGTTAAGTATCTGAGAATACGCCGAAGCTACAAAAACAGACCGAAGCAGAGAAGGTTCTCATCTCCTACTTTTTCTCTCTCTTCCCTCCCCTCTCTCCTCTGCAGGACGCAACCCAGAGAAACCCAGATTCTTCGAATTCCACCGCTCCCAGGGCGATTTCATACCCCAAACCGTAGCTTTTTACTCCAACAGAAATGTGTCCCCGCGGGCGCTACCGGGCACTGGCGCTGCAGCTCACAGCCCCTCGCCCAGCTTGGCCAGTTCCCCTTCCCCTCCCTGGCCCGCCAGGCTGGCAGGCCCAGCCTCTCCTGCCCCCAGGAGACCGCTCCGCGGCCGGCCTATATGCCCCAACTGAGGCCAAGCTGTGGAATGCCAGCACCACGAAGACACCTTCAGTCGGGCTCCTGAGAGCCTGGGGGCGCGGAGGAGTGGGCAGGAGACTCGGCCCGGATTGGTTTTTTGGTGCCTAATTGATTGCGGGGCAGCGCGGCTGGGGAGAGAAGCATCCCTCCCTGCAAATCCCTTATCACTGCATCTCCACCGTCCTATTTATCCCCCACTGTTCAAGATGCGCTAACGAACTCCGCTGAAGATTTAGTTTAAAAAATTCTTAGGGGTTATTTTAATCGTCAAGATAAACCGGGTGTGAGGTGTTATATTGCTGCTGTTTTCAATCCAAACAACTGTGACCGGCAACGAGGTTTCCTCCCTGGCTCTCCAGCCCTCAGCGCTCAGCCCCTATTGTTGATGCGAAGAACACAGAGCCGGGCATTGCCCAGTAATCCTTAGCCCTTGCTAGGGGTGAGGTGAGGTGGGGTGGGGTGAGGTGGGGTGGTGTGGGGTGGGGTGGGGTGGTGTGGGGTGGGGTGGGGGGCTTCTTCCCACTCTCTTTTCCCCTCCAAGATGATTCCAATATCCTAGAAGGAGGACGCCAGGAGTAAGGTCTCAGCTTCTTCCCATCCCTCCCCAGTTCGCAGATCTCAGGCCGGGAGCTGTGCTCGCTGCCTTCCAGGGCCGTGCGGCTGAGCGCGCAAAGCAGCGGCTGCAGGGCGGCAGATACAACACAGGGGAAAAGAGAATGGGGCGAGGGCTTCCTTGTCCCAGAGATACATTTTCCTGAGTCCGAAAGGCAGCATCAAAAAGCGGTCATTTTCCCCAAGCCCTCTTCTCCCCCTGCAGAGAGATTCCTCTCAGGAAGAGAGCTGCCTAGAACTGTCAGCTAAATCTGTATTCACTGTGTTCTGCTCCCACTGTGAACCTTCGGGTTTCCAGGATCCTGGCGAGGACCCAGGCCATCTAAGCGCCCAGCCTTTCCTTGCAACCCCGCGGCTCTGTCGGCTTTTAAGGTACCCCGCCTCACAAGCAGCTCAGCACCCCTTTCTTAACCAGGCTCAGAAGAATAGGCCCCAGAGCACCTCTCCTAGCCTGGGTCCCCGGGGCCGGCGGGAGGCTCGGGTGCAAACCTTCAAATCTAAATCCAGCCTTGGCGAGAGCTGCTCGCTGGGAGCGGGCTGGGACTGGGTGAGAAGGCTGAAAGGGACTCGCAGCCCCAGGCTGTGGGCAGCCGCGTCTAGCCGGGGATTAATCCGTCTGCACTTCGCTGCCCACAAGCAAAACTACAACTGACCAGGCGGAGGCTCACCAAGCGCAGTGCGATCATGATCCGTGAGACTACAATCTCCCGCACGTGCAAAAAATCGCAAGGCTAGAAGGGTTCGTTCGCCTGCCTGCTGGTCCCTGGGCCACGGGCGTCCCCTGCAGCTGGCCCAGCTCAACTATGCCCTGATCATTAACTCGGGGGTTAATTAAAACTGAAGGTAAAGATGCGGTCCAAGGCTGCCCTTGAAGACCCGCGGCAGTCTGCGTCCTTCAGCGCATCCACCAGCTGGATGCCGCGCCGTCTCACGCGCGCCTTCTCTGACTGTGTCTATTCTTCCCGTAGACTCCTGGCCTTTGCGCGGGCCCCGAGTCCTCCCAGCAGCCGAGCCTGAAGGAAGGAGTTAATTATAAAATCTACGCAGGCTCTGGTGGCAAGGGCAAAGGGGTTGCTGGAGGCTTAGGCCAAGGCGGAGCAGCTGAGAGCGGCCGCGTTCGAACTACCTGGCCGACCCGAGGTCGGAATTATTGGGCGCAGCGCTTCCTTTTCCGTGGGCTGTGGGGAGGCCAAGGCTGCCCAGTTCAAGGTCACTGTCTAGTTTGCAGAAAGCGGTTCTGCCTTATACGCAAATGAGCCAGGCCAAGGGTCCCCAAAGGGATGTTAGCAAGGGCTGGGCCGGCAGGGGGAGGGGAGATGAAAAGCGGCAATTTGGTCTGGGCCTCCAACCGACCTCTCAGCCCTCTCTTTCTCCCTCCTGTAGGGCAACGCAGGCTTGGGATGGGACCTTTGTCCAGTTCAGACAAGGGTGAAGGGTGGGCGTGAAGGTCTCAGTCTCTTCTTTCATCACTTCACCGGTTCGGGTAGAAGCCCACCGACCAGGCTCCAAGCCCTCCGTGAGGATTCCCAGGACTTAAGGAGAAGATTGGGAGACCCCTCCCCAAAACGCTGCTTTCCAGAGTATCTATAGCTGGAGGGAGGTAGGGCCTGGGCGATCGTTGGGGTGAGGGGACTAAGCCAGGCTTTCAGGTTCAAGCAAGCGGCCTAGAGTCCGCAGCGTCCTTACCTCCTCCAATCCTCTTGCTGTTCCTCTGGACCCCCTCCCACCACGAGACCCCAGCCCAGCTGCAACTAGGAAAATGATTTGGGGGTGGGAGCTCCCAGACCCGGTCAGCTGGGAAACCATCTCTCCACCCCCATTTGATGGTCTCTAAGTGTGCCATCTTCTCGGTTTTCTCTCTCCTTTCAGCGCACTAACAGTTAAATAGTTCTTAGTTCTGACATTTTCCACCTCCGCCAGCAGAGGATCTCCTCCGCCTAGTGAATTACTGAGTGTTAGGTAAGGTGTGGGGACCAAGTTAAAAAAAAAAAAAAAAAAACTCCTCAGACGCCACACCCACAGCAGCCTGCGAAGTATCCGGGAGACCTGGACTTGGTCTTCCCGAGCCTGAAAGCTGGGTGGGGAGTGAGAACTACTCGAGGGCTCTCGCCCCTCGCCCTGGCCTGCTGGCCGTGACCGTGGCCTCTGGCCAGGACTAGCTCTGCGGAGGGGCTGAGAGCTGCCTGAGATCTGCTCGGCCCAGCTACCCAGCTGCTTTCCAAATCCAGGCCTCCAGCCTGGAGCAGTGGTCAGCGGCGGATCGGAGTAGGGGCAGCTGACCCAAGAAGCTGGTGGTAGTGGGAGAGAAAGGAGTCCACTTACCTTTGGAAATGGAGGAGGTTCAGAAAGGTGTGGGAAGGGGGTTCTCAGCCTCTGGAAACCCTCTTGGTTCCCCCTCCTTTAGGCAGCCCCGCAGGCCCAGCCGAGGTATCCGACGACCAGGGCGGGGCGGGGGAGGCGGAGGGAACGCCGCCGCAGGAGCGCGGGAGCTGAGTTGCAGAGCATCTCTGGAGAGGCCGCCTTTTATGGGCGTTATTAGCGCCCCTGTCTAGACTGGAGATGACACCTCCTCCGTGTGTAAACAGAGGCGGCGGGCTCCGGCGGTAAGGGGGATGGCGCGTCAAGGGGGCAAGTGGCCCTCCCCTTCGCTGGCCACCGGAAGATCAAGGCCTTTTCTACCCTCCCCCTTTCCTGTGCTCCCTGTGATGTCAAGGTCAGAAAGACCTAGTCACGGTCAAGGCTAAAAAAGGAAGATCCTGGTTGGTTGTGAAAAGACTCTGGCCCCCTCCTCCTCCCAGAAGCCCCTTGCTCCCCTGGGCCCCTCAATCTTTCTCCAGTCCAGGTCTGGATACCGCTGCAGGAAAGGGCACTTGGAGTTTTGGGGGTGGGTGAGCCCAAGTGGACCGTAGGATGGAGAGTTCTCTTTTGAACAGGATGGAGCCACAGAGGAGGCTGCTGCAGGGTCCCCAGCTCCAATGGGAGGGCTGTTCAGAGAGATGGTGGCCGCCTCAGGGGCCTGCTCCGCCTTGCAAGCACACTGGCCTGCTGGCCCTGCACTGCTGACCCAGCGGATGTGGATCAGCCTCAGCAGCAGATGGTCTCCGAGACTGTCATGGAGGGATCTCCTGAGAACTGCTGGCCTTGCCCCCTCAGGTGGGTTCCTGCTGTGTCATGGGACTACCAGCTGAAAAGCCGGCTCTCCTGGCTCTGGAGCTGGAAACTAAGATGCTGGAGGAGAAGGGTTTTGCCCCCAAGCGCAGGAAAGGATCTAGTTGAGCCCTCCTTGGCAGCCTGGATCTCAGAATGGAGAGTCTTTTGAGGCCCCAGCCGATTCTGGGCCCCTCCAGTCCTGGCTATGGAGCCATGGGCAGGCTGTCTGTTTCTAGGCAAAGCCTCTGAACTAACAACCCTTTAGACCTCCTACTCTTCTGCACTCTCAAATTTACCCTCATGAACAGCCTCACTCCCATAAACACTAGGAGACTGGCCTTGGAGGGAAAGGTTTTAAGTATAGAGGAGAAAACACACTCTACACCCTGAGATGAGTGTGCTGGCCCACAATGTTCCTACTTACACATGCACATGCACACGCAGGCAAGAAAGATCAAGGAAATTCTCCTTGGCTCGTCCTCCTTCTCCAAACACCTTCATAAGAATATCTTACAGAGCCTCCAGCAAAAAGAACACCAAGAGTTGGGGAAAAGGAAAGGTAAGGGACCAATACAATCAGGGAAAGAATAATGCATCTCCTGACTTGCCTCCCCAGAGCATACACTCATGCATACTTACGTAGTACCTCTCGCACACAGCAATTTCTATTCACATACTTGCCTACTTTTATGGAAGAGGCATTTTCAAAATTAATCCAGGCATGATAATCCTCCAAAATCAATCAAGGCATATTTAATCCTGAGAGGGTCCTAAGCACCTGGCACACAGGCTCACAGGGACTCAGAGGGACTGCAGTTCTTGCCTAGATTACGGGTGTCTCAATGCACCCCCAAGGAGCCTGCTTTTCTCTTGTCTTTACCATTGCCCCCTCCTGAAGCCTCAGTGTGGGTCCCTCACTCAGGGAAACTCAGCCCATTTATTTATGTATGAATTTGTGTCCAAGAGTGGAGGGGCCCCTTGAAGAACTTTGGACTTCTGATATCCCACCAAGTCTCCAACATTCACTGTGTCTACAGCTGTGTCACCCAGTGTGACTACCCAGTGCACCCTCAAATCAAGAGCGGTGGGGACCAATACCAAGGGAGCCCCGGGCCTCTTGATCACTAAATTCCTTTTTCTGATCAAAATCACACATTTAGTCTCCAACGCTTTACATCTCAGGAGAGACCAAGGGGTCTTTGGAGTGAGATTGGGTTGGTGGGTGGGGAGAGAAGGGGGAGAAGAAATTAAGAATGAGTCCTATTCTTTGGAGACTCAATTCTTCCCTCCCAAATCCCACTGCCCAGTGTGTGGTTCTCTGGTAGTTAACCCAGAATTGAGACGGAGTAGAACAGGACCAGCAGGCAGATCAGTAATGGAGGAGCCTCAGCAGACAGCGAACTCTTCAGGCTCTTTGTCTCTCAGACTGTGTGATTCACCTCCAGAAACATTTATTTAAATGAAACTTAAAAAGCTTCAGCCATCAGGCAAAAGGAGATCAGAGAACTCTCAATTCTAACCTGACGCCTCCAGTCTTTCTGCATCTCAGGAGAGGAAAAATATTATATATAAATAAAAATTGCTGCAGTAAAGATTTAATCTGAGATAATATTGTTTTAAGCTATATTGCTTTTTAAAAGTCTCTTAACCTGACAACTTAACGATCTCATTAACTCTGCTAGATAGGGAGATAGGCATGGATGAGACAGGGAAAACAAATTAGTGGCAGAGTCTACACAGGGTCTTGATTGCCTGGAAGACGTGTTCCCACGGAAGCTGAAGAATAAAAGTGGGGTAGGCTTGGCGAATTGGGGGCCCATGGGGTCCTAGCAGCCAGATCTTTCAGGATAGGACAATGGAAAAGAAAGAGTGCAGCCAGGGAACACTGAATTCACTGCTGTCCCTTGAAGGCTGTGCCTTCCTCATTCCAGCTCCAGTCCTGGCCTGGCTGGAGAGACTCAGGGCCCCCTGGGAGCAGTGGGGCCCCAGGAGCCTGGGGTTGGCTCCACACTGCCACCGGCTTTGGTGCTCCAGCTGGGATGCTACCTCTACACCACCCAGATCCAGGTCGAATCCCCAGCAATTAACTGAAGTGAACAGCAACATACTGTTGTAACTCACCTGCCCAGAGGCTCTTGCAATCATTGATTATGTCTTGTCCCCAACATACATATATTTAAGTTGGGCATCAGGATGGGAAGGCGTTTTCTCCTGTCTCAATAGTGTCAATAACTTGGATAACACGTAAAATCTTAAATGGAGCAAGAATGTGGGTTAAGATCTACCCCCCTATGGGTGATGTTTGTACTCTTTCATCCTGCCCATTCTGCTAAGGGCATCTTAAACTGCTCTGAAGAGCTGGTTGACAGAACGGGCTTCAGAAGGAATCTGAGCAATAAAATCAAGGCAAAAAGAAAAAAAAAAGAGATTTTATTTTAAAAACAGGTTCGTGGGTTTTTTCTTTTTGCATTCAGTACATTGTCATTCTGACATCACAATACTATATACAGATACATAACATTAAAAAAAAAAAAGAGCCTACTTCTGATGGACATTTCCAAAGAACACTGTTTTGTAATGTGCCAGTGGGAAGGGGGGAGGTGAAGGGGCCCCCAGAGCACCAAGCTGGCCTTTGAGGAGGAATATGTTAGGCAGCTTCTACACTAGCTGGCTAATTGGGGTGAGTTATTTGAGCTTCCTGGAAGAAAACGCTTTCTTCTGGACAATCAGTAAAAGTGAATGTGTGAGGTCTCCCTTCTGAGCCACAGCCTTGGTGGAGGGGCAACTGGAGGAAGAAGTGAGAGGAGTGCTGAGGCACCCTTCTGCATCTCCTCGGAAGAAAAATCTGTCTTTTCCTTAGAAAAGAAGAGAAAAAAATTCTGCTTCTGTGCCTGGCCTGATTCCCAGCCTCTTACTACAGACAGAAAGAGAGAGCAAGAGTGAGAGGGAGGGAAAGAAAGAGAGAGAGAGCACTCAAAGAAGAGGTAAGACTTATTTAGAAGGGTGGCTGGAGCTTTTGTCTTCCTTGCATTTTCCCCTATTAGAGAACAGAACAGGGGAGGCAGTGAGGGCAAAGTCTGCAAAATTCATCTTTTCATGGTTAGGGTAAGGGGGTAGGGACCCCAAGGGTTCCAGCTTTTGTTGAAGCAGGTAGGAAGGAGAGAACACCCAGTGTACCCTCTGGACTCTAGTTGCCCTGTCAGAGCCCTAATAATTGCTATTAATATTAACATGACTTAAAAACTATGCAAAGGAAACCTTAACCGGGAAATTTTGCCTAAGGAGTGCTGAGGGACAGGCAGGAGGAGGAGGAACTGAAAGGAAAGTCTGAGTTCGCCAGTTTCTGCCTGGAGGCCCCACCTTCAAGAAGGTCATCTATCCTCTAGGGCAAAGGAAGGGGCTAGAATACGGATCGCTGGGATTCCCCAACCCTGCTTTCACTGGAATAATTGGGCTCTTCGCTGCCACTCCGCTTTCTGGCGAGGCTAAGGGTAAGGGCAAGGGGGATTGGAGGCCGGCAAACTTCTTCCTATAGCCCACTCCGACCCACCTCCAGAACTGCTGAGGGCCGGTGGGTTCCTTCGGGATGGGGGTTGGGGCATGGGGTGGAGAGTAAAGGGTGGTGGAACCCGGCCTGGTCCGCCTCCCAGCTGCACGCGGTTCCTCTTTATTGTTAATATTAAATATTCGTATGCACCGGCGGAGGGTCCTTCTGTGGGTTCGGTTCTGGTACAAAGCGGTGACATAAATAGACGGGGTGGGCGGCTGGGCGGGCAGTCAGGTGGAGTGGAGATGAGGCGCTTTCGATTTGCTGACCACCTTCTTCTCTTTGACCCGTCGGTTCTGGAACCAGATGGTGACCTGGCGCTCAGAGAGGTTCGTGGTGGCCGAGATGCGCCGGCGCTTCTCTTTGGTGATGAACTTGCTGGCTGCGTACTCCTTCTCTAGTTCCTTCAGCTGCACCTTAGTGTAGGGCACCCGTTTCTTGCGCCCGCGCCGATAGCTGCTCACCTCGGGCTGTAGGGGTACCACGTCTGGGAGGGAAAGAGAGGGCGGGTAGGAGAGCATGAGGCTTGCGGCTGGCCGGGACTAAGGGCCGGGGAGACCGCTGAGGCACAGGGTGTGGACAGGCAAGCCACGAGGGCCAGGGGATTGCCTGCCTGGGGAAGGCACCCCCCCTCCAATCCTTTGAATGTCTGTTATTAGCAAGGACACAAATGGGAGGGCATGGGTCCTCATGCCTTTGGGCACCGGTTCTGCACTAGGGATCCAAGGCCTGCACCAACAGATAAAAAGAAGAAAAGTGCACCTAGTGAGGCACCGGCCTCTGGCGCAAAATTTACGAGGGGGGATAAAAAAATTCAATAACCAAGATAAACAATATTTTAATGCAATGTTTAAAAAGTAAAAATGAATGCAAAAAATCCATGATTAACAAAAATATAAAAATTTTAAAGAAACATGGGATCAGTAGTACTAACTTTTCCTCTTGCCTCAGGCTCCACTATGGCTCTGCACAGCATTAGGGTCCTTGTCCCTTTGCAGCTCCCCCCTCCCTTCCACCCTGGCCTGCAGTCCCTGCAGGATTGCAGATATTCAGAAAAATTCCTCCTTCCTGCAGTAGATCAGCTTCTACTCTGCCCATTGTCAGGAGAAGGCATTCTTTTGTATGTTTTTGTGAGGGCATGGGTCCTCATGCCTTTGGGCACCGGTTCTGCACTAGGGATCCAAGGCCTGCACCAACAGATAAAAAGAAGAAAACTGTTCAAATGAAGCCAGGCTGCTTGGGGGCCAATCACTTGGAATTGGGGCCCAGTGACCACATTTGTTGTGAGCCACCTAACAACACCCAAGGTGGGGGATCTTGGCACTGAGACACAGGGAATCAGGTCTCTGAAAGTAGGGGGTCCATATCCCAGGGTCTGCCCATCAGTGGAGGCAAAAGGACCACTGTTCCCCAGTCTTCTATAAAATAACTTCGTGTCTCCCTTCAGTGCCCCTACAAATCCCCACCCATCAAAACAGAGCAAATTCTGCTTCACCCCTCTCCCCTTGCTCTTCCTCCAAGGCTAGAGTAACTGCCTCCATTCCATGCCCCCGACCTATCCCTAAACCCTGAATACATTGTCACCTCAACCACTACCAATCCAATCTTTCCTTTCTTTAAGCTCTGAAAATTTCATAGGAACTGTATGTTACTTACATTCCCCCTTTCACTCCACCGTTACCACTGTCAATAAAAGATCATAGCAACACTTGTTGATAAGTGGGGAACTAGGGAGATTATCTGAATAATTCACCCTTCAGTTTTTTTTTTTTTCCCATGAAATTGTTAGACTTCTCAAGGAAGAAGCTAATAAGGAGGGCTGAATATCTGGGATTTCCCTTTCATTCTTACAGCCCTTTGGAAGTGTAGACACAGCCAAAGTGAAGACTCAAAGCTCTTCCGGAAACTCTATCCTTGAAAAACACCTTCTCTACACCCTTCTGCATTGGATCGGCTCTCCCAGGGGCCCCTGTCTATTCAGGATGGGGAGGGAAGTGGTCACAATCAAATGCTGGGGAAAACAAAATGCTCAGGAAGAAAATGGGAGAGAGGGGCTCAAATGGTCTGGTTTGGCTGTCTTCATGATAACAATTGCTCAGGAAAATTGTCAGACTGGTCACTTCTCTCTGCCTCTGTACGAATAGGTAGGTCAAAGTTTGTTTTTTTTTTTAATTCTGAAAAACAAAACAACTTCATTTTAACAGCTCAGATTCTGTAGGTTAAAAAATTTTTTTGTGTGTAATTAAAAAAATCTCCGTTCTCAAATTTGTCTTAATTTATAGATGTACCTATGATTCAGGAAACTAATGCTTTAAGTAGTAATACCAGGAATTTTTTGTTTTTGTTGTTTTTTAATCCTCAGAACATTTCAGGTTTATTTTATTAAGCCCGTTTTACAAAATCAGAAATAGGAAGCACAAACTGGGTAAAATAAAATGAAGTGGCAGAACCAGATTTCAAATCCAGATTTTCTGACTCTATAATGATACAGTAAGTTTAAAAAAATGGAAACAGGCCATCTGGTACAATCCAGTTTCAGAACACCTTCCTTTCCTTCAAGACCAAATTAAGGTAAACATGGATTTTGGTTTCTGAAACACCCAGATAATTGCCCCTAATTTTTTTTTTACACCACTTTCTGGAACCTCTCATAATTACCTACCCAATTTTGGGTCCCCTAAATACCAATTCTAAATTTCAAATAAGGTTTAATTGACACTATCCTAAAAATCAGTTTAAAAATACACAACTGGTCTAAACTGGTTATTTATCACTGTAGAATGCTAAGGATTGATTTGGCCATTTCTCGTGGATGAGACCAAGCTGATGGTTGTTTTGACCTCCTGGGGAAACAGCTCCAGTCTTGCCTCTCAGAGAAGCCTGTTTTCACTGTCTGCTGCCTTGTTTGGAAAGGAGGTAGGATCGACAGATGTAGAAACATCTGGTAGCTTAGTCCTGGAGTTGCGGCTACACTGCCTAAAGTGAGTGGGACTGGGCTATTAATTTTACAATCAACCCTTCCCCAGCCTCCCTCCCGAGCATATACACAAACCACTCCATACCTGGAAATCTAATAGACACCTTTGAGAATAGATTGAAAATTAGATCACTGCTAATCTGTAGCTTTTTATTGGGGCTGAGGGGCCTCTATGTACAGGGCCCCACTGCCCACCTGCTCTTGACTGCCCACCCCACAACCTGGCCCTGGGCTCTATAGAGAACCTTGTCCTGGTCTGTTTTGGTGAGAAATACTAGCTGCTCTTCTCAACCAAAACCCAAAGGCCTGTCAGTAAAGACTTTCAGAAAGACCCAAAGAACCCCTTGTTGCTCTTTTTATCACTCTCTCCTCCAACCCCATCTCCCTCTCTCTCAATCTCTGATTCTCTCGTGGAATTTCTGCCTCTCTCTCTAAAAAAAAAAAAAAAAAAATCTACGTTCGGCATAGGAAGAAGAAAACAAAAAACAAAACAAAACCCAATAACACAGAAATGAGGCAAGGGTCTGTATAATTGGGGAAAGGAAGAAGCCACAAAACATCTTGGCCTTAATTATCTGAATCGTTCTGAACAATCGCTTCCATCTTCCACACTGGCCTAGGCTGCCATAGATGAGGTTTCTCAGAGCCAGAGGCGCTCAAGAGAGACAGTAGTGTTTATGGCTAGATGCTGCAGAACAAACCACAATTGCATAGACAGAGTTATCTAGAAATCTCACTACTTCTAAAGGATCTCTGTGTGGGTAGAGAGATGGAGGGTGTCTGAAAATAATTTCTTTTTCATCTGCCTCTTGCCTGGACTTCTGCACTCACTTTGATACACCAGCCTGATTCTGTTTCCACAAGGGGAGTGTGTGAGCACATAGCTGCTGAGAATCACTGGGTTTTGTATCCATTTCTATGCCGTAATTTGTAAGTGTATTAAATCTCAATTGGGCTGTATTTTTTGTATTTCAAAGATATTTTTCTCTAGGAGGCTGTGATCAAAGAGTGTTTATCTTTAGCAGTTTTGAGGGGGATCTTTGAGATGTTTATTTTGCTCAAAGATATTTCTGAGCTTTTCTTCAGTCTTTCACTACCACCCCCTTCCACATGCACACACAGGAATGCCAGAGCAGTTCCCTCTCTTCTCCTTCTTCACACCAAACCTACTGCCCATTGCCCTAGGCCTGCCTGTTCTCACCCACAATAGGTCTGGTGGGCATCTGCTCCCCTACCCCTTGACCCCTTGGCACAGCCCATGGACTCCCCCTGCCCCAGGAACTTCTGCTGGATCCCTGTCTCCTAAGGAGCTTTCCATTTGGGTGAAGTGGAAATTAAAGGACCATCTCTCAATAAACATTACTGTATACCTGCATGTGAATTGCCTGTCTTCTAGAAATATGTTATTATGTGCTTCATACTAGGTTATTATAACAGAAATTGTATAAAAATATTATTGCAGGCAGTGTAGGTGAAGCACGACACCATGTACTGAAATCTTACCATCATTAAATCTTTGGGCAGCCAGAAAAGGGGTACCTAGTGTGGGTCCTATCCTGGTATTGAATTGTATTATACTAATTTCATAATATTTACAAGAATATTATTTACACTGTAATATCATTCAGTGATTTTTTGCAGTCTACCTCTACTCCCAAACCCGGATGCAGAGGAATTTCTGGCCCACCCATGGGAGGTCTTCAGGTCTAAGCTTTGCAATGAAAATGTTCCTGGGCCAGTATGTGGAGCTGGGAGGGGGGGGGCAGTCTGGGAAGCATGGGGAGGCAACTGTGGCTGCTCAGGGCCCCCAGAACCCCTGTAGGCACCAGAAAGTGCCTTTCCTACTGGGCTCTGCTTACAGCTGCAAGAGGAGGCTCAAGCGTGCTGTATTCCCTCCATCCCAAATCCTGATTTCTCATGGCAGCGCAGAACTGGAGGCTTCCTACCCTGTTTTGGGAAACCTCTGACTGGCCTTTCTCCAGGGGAAGAACAGGGATTGCAAGATCCTCTCCCATTCAAATATAGCATCATCAGGAGAGGGGTGAGTCTACCCACAGGTAGCCAGGCAGGACTGAGGAGTCCCCAGACCAGGCCTTTGTCCTCCCCCCCCATCCTCACACTTCTCTCTCCGTGTCTGGGTCATAGTCAACTAACTCTCCTTCTCGTCCACATCTGGAGGAGCTGGCGGTGGGAACACCCACTGGTGTTGAGCTCAGTATGCCAGAGAGGAAAAGGTTTTAAACCCCAGGGTGGGATGCCAATCGCCTTCTCTCACACCCTCTCTAAGATGTTTTAGCTCTTCTGCTCCATCAATAATCAGGAAATTTGTGGCCGAATTTTTAAAATAAATCAAGAAAAAAAAAAAAAGACAGCACACTACATTTCTGTAGATCACGGCGAATTAGATCGCTTAAAAAAAAACCTATCTAGTGCCTAAGGATCCCGAAAATTCAGTCAACAGTATTTGCGGTTCTTATTTTTCGCTCAATTATTCGGTGGGTTGAGGATTTGTCCTGACAGTTGAGGATTACAGGGTACCCGAGGCCCACCCCACCCCCATTCTGGCCGGGCTTCGGGGACCAGCACCCGCGCGTGAAGCTGGAGCAAGCAGGGGGAGGAGGAGGCGAGCTCCCGACCGGAGCCGAGCGGGCGGCCCGGCGCTTGGGCGCCTGTGATTGCTTCACCCTCTGCCGGGCAGCTCCAGGGAACGTGTCGGAGCAGATTTCTTCCCCGGCGCATTCCTCAGCGCAGCTCGCCCGGCCGGCTCCATCGGCAACCCAGCCGAGCGGGCGCGCCGGGGCCAGACGGCGGGGGTGGCTGGGGCGCGGGGCCCCCGGGGCAGGCAGGGCGGGGAGGGGTCGCCAGAGGCGGCGGCGGCGGCGGCGGTGGCGGCGACCGGGAGCCTTCCTTACCTGGGAAGGGAGACTTCCAGAGGTGGGCGGACTGAGACTGCTCCTTGGAGCAGTACACCTGACTGTCCCAGCCGTTGGAAAGAGCCCAGTGCTGGTAGCCTTCGACGGGGATGAGCGCGTCGTGACGCGGCTCCGGGTGCCCGCTGATCCCGGGCACCACCGACACGTCCAGGTAGCCGGGCATCGCCTGGTAGGAGCTGGCGAAGCTAGGGTAGAAGGCGAACTCCTTGGCCCTGGAGGACAGGTCGTCACCGGGCAGGGCGCCCGACGGCTCCGGGTACTTGTCGCCCGGGTGGTAGGCGCAAGGCTTCTGCTGCAGGTTCACGTTGTGCGACAGGCGGCAGCCGTAGTAGCTGCCCCCGAACGGGTAGCCGTAGCCCAGGGTGGCGCTGGACGAGGTGGGGGGCGCTGGCGGCGGGGCGCACTGGCGCGCAGCCTCCGGTGCCGGGATGTCCGTGTAGACGGCGCCCTGAGGGGCGCCCAGGGGAGCCGGCGGGCGGCCCAGCACCGGGTGCGGAAGCAGGTCGCGGCAGTGGCTGGCTGGGCAGCTGCTGCCCAGCCCGTCCATGCTGGGGGCTTTGCCGGGGCTCGCTCTGCTGCAGCCGCCCCCCGCGCCTCCAGCGCCGCCACCTCCCCCGCCGCCGCCGCCGCTGCCACTCTCTGCCGCGCTGTCCTCATAGACGTACATAAGGCTCTCCGGCCAGCGCGGACGCAGGAGCAGCGAAGTCGTCATGACATGATCTGCTCGAGCTTTTTAAAAACTCCACTTGCCAGAGGCAGAGAGCTAGGGAGACACCTCGCTCCCTTTTCCCCTCCCCCAACCCTCCTCCCTTCCCTCCCCAGCCCTCTCCTCCTCCTCTCCCTCCGGGTGCTTCCACCTCCCTCCCCCAGGTTCCCTCTACGCATGCGGAGACACTTCATTAAGAAATGTGCCGGCTCCCGCCCGCCTCGCCTCGGCACCCCTCCCTCGTCCACGTGATGCGGTCCGTGCACGTGACGCTCAGGCTTAGTCTCCTGGGGTTCCCTCCCCTCGAGGTGGGGCGGGGAGAAAGGGAAGAAGTCTCTGCTGATTGGCTCTCAGAAGGGGCAAAGAGGCGGGAGCTGGGAGATTTAAAGGGACAAGGCAACGCCCCCTGGCAGGCCCCTGGGAGGGAGAGGGAGGAGGGGGCGACCGAATTTGGCCGATGCAAAAGGTTCTGGGGAGGCAAGGGCTGTTCCTGGGCACCTTCCTGAGGCTTAGGATGTGTGTGGGGGAGACCGACGCTTACCCAAAAGCCGCTCGCTGTGACCGCCGAGGTCTCTGGATTGGGGTTTGGGACTAAAACTGGGGGAGATGGGACTAAGAGTGGAGGAGAAACCGGATTTTTTTTTTTTTTTAATAAATGAAGAAACTGAAAATAGGCGGGAGAGCGCAGGCAGGGCGTGGGGAAGTCCTGGCTCTGGCCCTGGAGGACTCCCCTGTAGCTCGTGCGGCTGCAGAGAGAGAACCCGACGCCGCGGAGCGAGCCTTTGATAGGGAATTGTGTTTCTGTTTCCGACCTTCAGCCTCTTTTCCCAAAGCCCCAGTCGTCGGAGACCAACTCTCCTCTCCTCCCCGCCGGTCCTCCTCAATCCCTCAAGCCGAGCGCAGAGGGCTGGGGAGACATGATAGCCCCCAAACACACTCATCATCGCTCAATGGGAGAAAACGCGATGGAATATTCTCTGTGAGAAAGGAAGAAAGAATAAAAGGAGGGAAATGGAAGGGGGCTATAGAATAGGGTGATGTCTCAGTATACAGTAGAAATAAAAGTCTTAGAGTAAAATATTTCAAAGAAAAGGGGGAAATGTATTTGCTTTAGGAAAGCTAAAAAGACCTGGATAAGAACAAGAGCAAGCGCTCTGGGCTCAGTGTACAAAAGGAAACGTGAAGAGCGGAGAAGAGTCGGCGCTGCCCCCTCTGAAGGACCCTTCCCGGGCACACCTCTCTCGGGTGCACCAGGCACGACATCAGCCCCGTGGGGCCCGTCTCCACCCTCAGCGGCCTGAGCAGGGCGTTGGACCAGGAGGGTGAGAACCGAAGGGCCGGACACAGCCAAGATCAACGCAATCTCCAGTTGGACAGCCCCCCACCCCAGCTCCCGCGGCTTTCTTGGGGTCATTACCTTTTAGTTTGAAGTCCTTTCATGTTCTAACCTCCCCCCGCCCCGCATTTCACAGAAAAAATTAACACCAATTTACTAATTTTTCAAAAGCCCCCTCTTCCTCCCTTCCGGTCTCCCAACTTGTTAGGCCTCCTATGCCCAATTTGGTGCCTCAGTGGAGTCACCACTTTCTGGGCACATCTCCACGAAATTGAGCCAACTTCCCTTTCAGCACAGGGCGTCTGTGAAGGAGAGGGTATAATAAACAGAGAAAAAAGAGTGTAGAGGAGCTGCATCGTCTCTCACTTTCCTGCCCTGGCATGGTTTTTAAATGTCTGGTGCTCGTGTTGAGAGAGCACACAAACC